>NW_027040758.1:62500-695000 GCF_037179485.1 Ochlerotatus camptorhynchus
ATGTAGTGAATTGTAAGATAGATATGAACAAAAACATAAGTTTTCCCATAGTAATTCCCATATAAACTTGAAAAGGTTTGTGCCAAGTCAGTTTCTTACTAAAGTAGTTCAAATTTTGGGAGGCTAAGCAGGACCCAATTTGGAACCGTTTAAGCACTATGGAGCGAAAACTTCAAATTTTGCATCAGTCTAATGCGCATCCATTTTTAGCTTAACTACTCCCTTCAGTATCGTTTGGTTTTGAACTTTTCAAAAATTTGCATTTTTAATTATCAACGGTTTTTTTTTTAATTTTTACTTGAAATAAAAGAAAGTTCCAGAAAGACATTATTTTCCGCTACAACTTTGACTCAAACGTCGCCGTTCAACATTTTTTTGAAAAATTTCAAGGATGCCATATGAAAATTTCACAAAATTCAAAGTGATCAAATTTTAGCAAAAAATGTGAATTATTGCCCATAACAAACAATTACGCAAAGCTTCATACAAATCGGAGTAGGTCGATTAAAAAATTCAATTGTTTTCGCTGTTTTGCTTGGAACTTCTCATGAGCAAAATCAAAATCTGAGGGATTATTTTCATCACAGGAGTCTACTTTCCAGATCAAATACTGTCAGAAGCAGCATGAAGCACCTGTTTGTTTGAAAATATCCCAAAACATCGTCAAAAATTTAGAACGCTGTACGAATGGACACTTGCGTTCTGCAATTACTTGATCAGAAAAATCAAAATGGATTTTTGCATTGAATATCATTTGTCTTGCCCCATGTTATTTTATGAATATTGCGGTTACATCAACAGATTTAACACTCCATCAGAAAAATAAAAACAAGTTTAATTATCTAGCATATCTCGTTAAACAAACTCGTTGAAAAGCGCAATCAACCCGATACACCAAAAGGGTTTGCACATCTCACGTTCCGTCCCGACGTGCGCCGTTGTTGTTCTTGTTGTTGTTTGAAACTCTGGTAAAACTCCGCAATTTTTATGTTTTCCACGTGCATCGCAGCAGTCGCCGTTCGTCCCACCCATCACCGGACCACTAGATTTATTGTCCTTTCCATGTTTCTTTGCGCATTGGCCGACCGTTGAAAAAAAAACAAACAAACGAAAAACAAGGTAACAACAGTGAATCGTGGCAAAACTTTTCCAAAATAGCGATAAATACTGCGAAGCCCAGTTGAAAATGCGCATCCTGAAGGCAGTTAATTAAAAAGTCGTTGCTTCTGTTGTTCCTTTGCGCGCTGCCCACTTATCGGTTCCATTAGGCGATGAGAAAAGTTTTCCCTTCACGTGCTTATCTTGTTTCTCGGGAAAAATTGCCAATTTTTACAAAGTGTCTCCCACGTATTTCCTTTCCTTTCAGCAGATGATGACGATGGACGTCACCAAGCCGGAACCACCGTCGGGCGGTGGTGCCGCCGGACTCAGTGGTGGCAGTGTTGCCAGCAACGGACCGAACGGATCTCAGCAGAACCCGGGCGCGAGCGGTCCCGGTCAGAACGGCATCAACGGCAACGGACCGCACAGTCACAACCACAATCAGCAGCTCTGTGCCGGGTGCGGTAAACACATCCAGGATCGGTTCCTGCTGCGGGCGCTGGATCTGCTGTGGCACGAGGATTGTCTCAAATGCGGTTGCTGCGATTGTCGCCTAGGGGAAGTCGGTTCAACGCTGTACACCAAGGGCAATCTGATGCTGTGTAAGCGGGATTATCTGAGGTAAGACAGGGATGACTTTGGAATGTTTGAATGTTGGCAGATTGATGAGTTAATTCAGTTTGAAAAATTCCAGACTGTTTGGCAACACGGGCTTCTGCGCCGCGTGCAACAAGGTGATACCGGCCTTCGAGATGGTGATGCGGGCCCGGAACAACGTGTACCATCTCGAGTGCTTCGCCTGTCAGCAGTGCAATCATCGGTAAGTCCCTCTCTCGCTTGGATATCATTTATTTACGTCGGGTACCGGATGCTATTTCTATTTTTTTTTTGTTTTGGCGGGAGGACGACAAAACAAAAGGCTTCCGGTTTTGAGACATGTGAAATGACATTTAAAATTCCGCAACCTTCATTGTAGACTTTTGGGTTCGGTTGGGTGTCCAAATGGCTCTGGAGGGAAATCAGAAAACCATTTTGCCGGTCGTTGCCAAGCGGCGGGGGCGAATGGTTTTTTGATGAATACGTAATGTGACTTATGCGAGAGAGAGAGAGAGAGAGGATCTCGCGGGGAAGGGATGGAAGAAACTGACCTTTTGTTTGTCGGAATAGGACGTTGCGTGGAAGAATGATAGGGGAACGGTATTCGAAGAAGTTTGTAATAACATTAACAATTTATCATTCCGGATTCGGGGAAACGACGAAGGAGCTTTTTGAGATGCGTATTTTGAATGTGGCTACTGTGATTGTGACAGGATGTGTCAAAAACTGTGGAAAATTGATTTTTCCCTTTTCAATTCGAGTGGTTTGCCTTCGGGTTGGGGAATGAGGGGTTTTCGGTGTGATTAATGATTAGTTGAGAAATCTTTTGAGGACGAATTATGAGAGGTGATTAGGTGGAATAGGGCTATTATTAAATTGATGGTGGGCAATGTCTTTGTGAGTGCTGCTACTGACGGCATCTAGAGTTTCAGTTGTTCGTAAAAGGGCTATGAATTTCGCTTTATAATACTTTAAATTTCAAGTCTTTCGAATCCGAACGTAGAAATTAAATAGAGAGATTAATTATATGCATGTGGGGGTGGTGAAATTTGTGCCGGGCTACGGAAAACACATGGTAGGCTTACGAAGGGCCTGCTGATCACACCTAATGATGTTCATGGCGAGAAAGCAGAATTTCAGTTTATTCAACCAAAAACAGGATTTTGCAGCTAACAAGAAGTCCTTCTGCTTTTGAGCAACAATGATGTTCATGAAGAACTTTCACAGTATCAACACGAAGCGTTTCCACAGCCAATAAACGTGGTATAGTTTTGTGGAAGCAGTGCTCATAAAAATCATTTCTTCTACACTCAACTGAGCTAAAAATGAAGACAACCTTAACACATAGACCAACTACCTGCATGAATTTTAATTTTGACATGTAAACATTCTGTTGATCAAGGCAACCTCTGATTCTCTTGGTGGGGATGATTTTGAAGATCAATTACAACATGATTATAAATGAAAAAAAAAAACAGACCCTGGGAGGAAGCACTTTTACAGATTCTAAACGAGGTGCACTCGTAGCCTCTAAATGATGAGCTCCCACTGCCTCTAGAAGTAGATATATTTGAAAGTTTAGGAGGGTCTAAAAAAGCGTAGAACAGTATGGGCAGGATTTAAACAGATCCCATGTTTAGCGTTTAGGGTTTTATGAGGGTTCTGTAGAATATGATTTAGACTTGTAGCATGTTTTATAACCGTGATAAAATGTTCCGTGTCTATGTGAAGGAGTACGAGGTCCAGCCCCGTGGTGCCTTTCTCTTCATTATCCGAGGTGATCGTTCTAGTGCAGGACGATGGAGATTCCAGGCGTTCCTGTTGGATATTTTAGACGTCCCTGATTTATATTCGAGACGATCCTGATGGAGATTCCAGACGTTCTCGAATATGATCTCAGACAATCCCGATGGGAGGTCCTGGGCGTATCCGACAGAGGTTTCAGACGTTTCTGACTTTGATTCGAGACGTTCCCGACTAAGATTCCAAACGCTACGACGTTTTCAATGAAGATTCTAGACTTTCCGGACGGAAAGTTGAGAAGTTCCTAACTTGGATACCAGACGTTCCTGATTTATATTTGAGACGTTCCTGACGGAGATTCCAGACGTTATCAAAGATGATTCCAGACATTCCCAACGGAGGTTCCCGGCGTACCCGATGGAGGTTTCAGACGTTCCTGACTTTGATTCGAGGCGTTAAGGTTCCAGACGATCCTGGTGATGATTCCAGACGTTCCCGGTTGAAATTCCAGACGTTTTCGATGGAATTTCTAGACTTTCCCGACGGAAAGTTCAGCAGTTCCTAACTTGGATGCCAGACGTTCCTGATTTATACTCGAAACGTTCCCGAAGATGAATCCAGTCATTCCCAACGGAGGTTTATGCTATTTTTGACTTTCACTTAAGTTTGACACTGAGAAAATAAATTATCATGTTCGAAAATCCCTCTGTTGTTGATCGTCCGGTTTTCGAGAAGGAGTTCGTCAAAACCGATGTCTGGTCTGTCAGATATTAGTTGGTACAATAGCAGGTTTGTTTGAAAATTTTCCATCTGTTAAATGTTGTGAAAAATCACCAAATAGAGCACAGCCTTAGACTAGCCCTGCGCCGAATGTTCGGCAGCCATAGCATTCAGCCGTTTGAAATGAAAGGCCTGAATAACAGGAAACATTTTAATGTAGACACCGAATACCTGGCCGAATAGCACTATTTGGTGGAGCTCTACTCCAGACGTGCCCGATGTATATTCCGGACATTTTTGGCGGAGATTCTAGACGTTTTTGACGCTGATTTAATTTTTTTCGGACTTGGACTCAAGAGGCTCTCAACGGAGGTTCCAATCGCTCCCGACGTAGGTTGCAGACGTTTCCGAAAATGATTCCAGACGTTCCGAGAAGAGACTTTCCCTACTTGGTTTCCAGATGTTCACGACGTGAAGGATCAATTTGTTTTGTACGGAAAACACGGCTCAAACGTAAACGAGAATATGATTTGAAGATTCCAAAAGCATTCTGGATGTTCCCAACTTGGTATCGAGACGTTCTGAACGGAGGGTCCAGACGTTACCAAAAAGGATTCGAACGTTCCCGAGTTTTCTGACGATGATTCTTGATTCTAGATTAGTTTCTAAACGTTTTGATAATCTCTCACATGGAGGAGATTTCGAACATTTTCGATTGGAATTAAAGACGTTCCCGACGGAGATTAAATACGTTCCCGAAATGGACTCCAGACGTTCCCGAGTGCTGTTCCAAACACTTTTGATGATGATCCTAGAAGACGTTTCCACCTTGGTTTCCAGGCGATCTGAACGCAGGTTTCAGACGTGAATCATCGCGTCCCGATGTCAACTACTGCAACCTGTTACCATGGTAACCAATAACAAATCTTAGCAGCCAGTTTTACGTGGAGTGAAATTTTTTGATCATTCGTTGATTGGTCTCGCAGTTTGTAAGAAGTTTTCCTCAAGTAAATAGTTTTAAACCTACACACTTATACACCTACACACAGTGCGAAACCGAACTTTTTGTCAGTGCGAACCTCAACCTGAGCTAGGTTTTAAAAACAAACGAGCAAACTGACGTTTGTCAGAAAACAACCAGACCCAATCTTGATACCCGATCCAGGTTGGAACTGAATAATAAACGAATTCGCTATTAGAAATAACTACTTTCACACGAGACGTAATCCATATTGGACGTAAATCATGGAACGTAAACAAACATTTCATGTTCTCAAACCGAAACATAAGCAACTTGACGAAAAGAACGTATGATTGAATTGATTTCGTCGTTCCTTTCAACTGATTCTTATGTCAAAAGGGCCGCTTACATGTGTCGGTCTCAGGAAACCGAAATGTACACGTAGTGTGTAGTTAATCTCGTTTAATTATTGTGCCGTAAAGAGCTCAGTTCGTGTCGTGTTTTGCTGAGGGAGCCTCTGGCAAGTAACCTAAAATTACTTCCCCAACAAACAGCCAGTCTTCAGGTAACCAAACCCTCGGCCGTCATTGAACAGGACTGTTTCAGAAGTATCTAGAATATCCTACGGCAGCGTCTGTAACCTCCACCGGGAACGTAACAACAAAAATCAAGCCGAAAAAGAAAATTTAAGACGGGAACAATATGAATCGAAGTTGGGAACGTTTCCCTGCCGAGAACGTTTCGAATATCTTTCAGGAATATTTAGAATCCTTTTTCGAAAATGTCTGAAGCTCCCGCCGGAAATGTCTGGAATCTCTATCGGGAAAATTATCGAAAACGTGTGGAAGCTCCATCGGGAACGTGTGGAAATGTCCAGCACCTGCAATCCAAGGGCACGTTCGAACTCCGTTTAGAACGTCTTAAACATGGGGTGTTTACATATGTGCTGATTAACTAGCGCTAGTGTACTAAAGCTGTACTAAGAAGTAGTCATCATAATGTAAACAGGGCATCAGCATCTACCAGCATGAGATTTCAGGAACAACTGAAATTTGTGCTTGTTGGTTGAGCTGGTTGAGCTGGTTGAACTAGTGAACTAGCATAAATGTAAATACTCCTTCAGTTGCGTCTGGAAACCCAATTGGATACGTCTGGAATGTCATCTGGACAATACATGCGGATATTTTTGATTGCTATTGAATAGTTGACAAAAAATACTTTTCTTCGAAATAAATGAATAGGGCGAATATTAGGGACATTTAGGCCGATATTAGGGACACTAACTCTACGCGAAAATCAGGAATTTCCAACGAAAACGTCTGGAACCTCCGTCAGAAACATCAGGAGTCTCCGCCGAAAGCGTCACCAATTTAGGTCAACAACGCCTTGACTCCAACTCGGGAACGTCTCTAATCTCCTTTGGAAAAGTCTGGAATCTCAGTTGAAATCGATTGCAATCTCCGTACGCTGCTGTACGAGATGGATAGTCACATCCGGAGCCACTAGGACTGGAATGCAACGGAAGCGCTTTGGACCAGATTAAAAAAGTTCCGCATTGTCCAGATCGCGGGTCGCTGATGGACTGTAGGCAGTTTCTGAATGCGAAGCTTTGACATCCTTGAAATGAGGATCTTGCTCAGTTTCAAAACGAGGTTCTTCCACAGATTCAAGGCAAGATTTAGTCTCTATAAGAGGCACTTTTACAGCCTCTTGAAGAGGCACTTCTACGGCCGCTAAACAATGCGCTTCTACAGCCTCTAGAAGCCTTTAGATGAGGCGCTTCTGCAGCCGCTAGGAGTTGAGCAACTGCAACCTCTTAAATAGACACTTTTACAAGCTCTACACGAAGCACTTCTGCAGCTCTAGAAGAGATGCTTCTGTAGTGTTTAGAAAGGGTGCTTCTGCAGCTTCTAAAAGAGGCGCTTCTTCAGAGGCGTTTTTGCGTTCTCTACACGAGATGTTTCTGAAAGCTCTAAAAGAAGCAGTTCAGCAGTCTCTAGAAGAGGCGTTTCGGCAGCTTCCAAGCGAGGCTATTCCGCAGTGTCTGAATCTCATTCTGTAACCTCTAGAAGAGGCACTTTTGCAATCTCTAGAGAAGATGCTTCTGTAGCTTCTAGAACACGAAGAGACGCTTCTGCAGCCTCTTGAATAGACGCTTCTACAGCGTCTAAACGAACCGCTTCAGCAGCTCTAGGGTGCTTCTGTAGCTTCTAAAAGAGCCACTAGAAGAGGCGCTTCTGCATCCTCTCGAAGAGACGTTTCTGTAATCTCTGAATGGGGCGTTTCTTTAGCTTCTAGAAGAGGCGTTTCTGCAACTTCAAAACGAGGTTATTCCATAGTTTTTGAATCTCATTCTGCAGCCTGTAGAAGAGGCGCTTCTACAATCTCTAGAGAAGGTGCTTCTGTACCCTCTAGACGAGGTGCTGCTGCAGCCTCTAGAAGATTCACTTCTGCAGCCTCTTAAATAGACTTTTCTATAGCCTCTCTAAACGAACCGCTTTTGCATCTTCTAAAAGTTACACTTCTGCAGCTTCTTAAATTGACGGTGGATGAGTCTCTTCTGTAGCGACTAGAAAGGGTGCTTCTGTAGCGTCTAAAAGAGACGCTTTTGCATCCTCTAGAAGAGGTGTTTCTCCTACTCAAAACGAGGCTATTCCGCAATTTCTGAATCTCATTCTGCAGCCTCTAGAAGAGGCGCTTCTACAATCTCTAGAGAAGGTGCTTCTGTACCCTCTAGACGAGGTGCTGCTGCAGCCTCTTCTACAGCCTCTAAACGAACCACTTTTGCAACTTCTAAAAGTTACACTCCTGCAGCTGCTGAAATAGACGATTCTACAGCTTCTAAACGAGGCGCTTCTGCAGCTATAGAAGAGACTCTTCAGCCTCTAAACGAAGCGCTTCTGAAGCTTCTAAAAAAAAACGCTTCTGTAGCTTCTAAAAGAAGCACTTCTTTAACCTCTAGAAGAGGTGCTTCTGTAATTTCTAGAAGAGGGGTTTCAATAACCTTTAAAAGGAGCACTTCTGCAGCCTCAAGAAGAGGCATTTCTGCAGCTTCTAAATTAAGTGCTTTTGTGTATTCTGCAGCCTCTATTAAAGGTGCATCTGCTGCCTCTAAACCAGGCATTTTTAAGCCCTTTTAACAACCTCTGGATGGGACGCTTCTTCAGCCTTTGACTGAGGAGCATCCGCAGCCTCTGAACGAAGTACTTACACAGACTATAAAAGAAACATATTCAGAATATTTGACTTCAACAGCCTTTAACAAGTGTTTGAATGAGACGCTTTCACAGTCTCTGATTGAGACGCTTTCACAATCTATAAACGAGAAGCTTTTGCAATTTCTGAACGAGACATTTTAGAAGTCTCTAACCAACTCATTTTCGCAAGTCTTAATAAGACGCAGTATCTTAACGAGATGCTTGTGTAGTCTCTGAACTAGACACTTCTGCAGTCTCTGAACGAGACGCTTTCGCAGTCTTTCAACGAGACGCTTTCGAAGTCTTTTAACGAGACGATTCCACAGTCTCTGTACGAGACGCTTCCGCAGTCTCTGGACGAGACGCTCCCACAGTCTCTGGAATTACGCAGTCTCTGGACGAGACGCTTCCGCAGTCTCTGGACGAGACGCTTCCGCAGTCTCTGGACGAGACGCTTCCGCAGTCTCTGGACGAGACGCTTCCGCAGTCTCTGGACGAGACGCTTCCGCAGTCTCTGGACGAGACGCTTTCGCAGTCGCTGGACGAGACGCTTCTGCAGTCTCTGGACGAGACGCTTCCGCAGTCTCTGGACGAGACGCTTCCGCAGTCTCTGAACGAGACGATTCTGCAGTCTCTGGGCAACAAGATTCCACAGTCTGTACGAGACGCTTCCGCAGTATCTGAATGAGACGCTTCCGCAGTCTCTGTACGAGACGCTTCCGCAGTCTCTGTACGAGACGCTTCCGCAGTCTCTGTACGAGACGCTTCCACAGTCTCTGTACGAGACGCTTCCGCAGTCTCTGTACGAGACGCTTCCGCAGTCTCTGTACGAGACGCTTCCGCAGTCTCTGTACGAGACGCTTCCGCAGTCTCTGTACGAGATGCTTCCGCAGTCTCTGGGCAAAACGATTCCAAAGTCTCTGTACGAGACGCTTTCGCAGTCTCTGAATGAGACATTTTAGAAGTCTCTAAACAACTCATTTTCGCAAGTCTAAATTAGACGCTTCCGCAGTCTCTGTACGAGATGCTTCCGTAGTCTCTGAGCGTGACGCTTCAACAGTCTCTGAACTAGACGCATCTGCAGTTTCTGAACTAGACGCTTCTGCAGTCTCTGAACGAGACGCTTTCGCAGTCTTTCAACGAGACGCTTTCAAAGTCCGAACGAGAAGCTTCCGTAGTCTCTGGACGAGATGCTTTCGCAGCCTCTGGACGAGACGATTCCACAGTCTCTATACGAGACGCTCCCGCAGTCTATGGACAAAACACTTGCACAGTCTCTGGACGAGACGCTTTCGCAGTCTCAGAACATGATGCACCTGAAGTCTCTGAACGAGATGCTTTCGCAGTCTCTGGGCGAGACGATTCCACAGTCTCTGTACGAGACGCTTCCACAGGTTCTGGGCGATACGATTCCACAGTCTCTGAACAAGACACTTGCACAGTCTCCGGACGAGACGCTTTCGCAGTCTCAGAACATGATGCTCCTGAAGTCTCTGAACATGATGCTCCTGAAGTCTCTGAACGAGACGCTTCCGCAGTCTCTGGACGAGACGCTTCCGCAGTCTCTGGACAAGACGCTTCCGAAGTCTCTGGACGAGACGCTTCCACAGTCTCTGGACGAGACACTTCCGCAGTCTCTGGACGAGACGCTTCCACAGTCTCTGGACGAGACGCTTCCGCAGTCTCTTGACGAGACGCTTCCGCAGTCTCTTGACAAGACGCTTCCGCAGTCTCTGGACGAGACGCTTCCGCAGTCTCAGGACGAGACGCTTCCGCAGTCACTGGACGAGACGCTTCTGCAGTATCTGGACGAGACGTTTTCGCAATCTCTGAATGAGACATTTTAGAAGTCTCTAACAACTCATTTTCGCAAGTCTAAATAAGACGCTTCCGCAGTCTCTTAACGGGATGCTTCCGCAGTCTCTGAACGAGACGCTTCCGCAGTGTCTGGACGAGCCGCTTTCGCAGTCTCTGGACGAGACGCTTCCGCAGTCTCTGGACGAGACGCTTCCGCAGCCTCTGGACGAGACGCTTCCGCAGTCTCTAGATGAGACGCTTCCACAGTTTCTAGACGAGACGCTTCCGCAGTCGCAGTCTCTAAACAAGATGCTTTCGCAGTCTCTGGGCGAGTCGATTGCACAGTCTCTGTACGAGACGCTTCCAAAGTCTCTGGGTCAAACGATTCCAAAGTCTCTGTACGAGACGCTTTCGCAATCTCTGAATGAGACATTTTAGAAGTCTCTAAACAACTCATTTTCGCAAGTCTAAATGAGACGCTTTCGCAGTCTCTTAACGAGATGCTTCCGCAGTCTCTGAACGAGACGCTTTCGCAGCCTCTGGACGAGACGCTTTCGCAGCCTCTGGACGAGACGCTTTCGCAGTCTCTGGACGAGACGCTTCCGCAGTCTCTAGACGAGACGCTTCCACAGTTTCTAGACGAGACGCTTCCGAAGTCTCTGAACGAGACGCTTCCACAGTCTCTGGGCGAGACGCTTCCGCAGTCTCTTAACGAGTTGCTTCCGCAGTCTCTAGACGAGACGCTTCCACAGTTTCTAGACGAGAAGCTTCCGCAGTTTCTAGACGAGACGCTCCCGCAGTCTCTAGACGAGACGCATCCACAGTCGCAGTCTCTAAACAAGATGCTTTCGCAGTCTCTTGGCGAGACGCTTGCACAGTCTCTGTACGAGACACTTCCGCAGTCTCTGGGCCAAACGATTCCAAAGTCTCTGTACGAGACGCTTTCGCAATCTCTGAATGAGACATTTTAGAAGTCCGCAAGTCTCTGAACGAGACGCTTCCACAGTCTCTGGGCGAGACGCTTCCGCAGTCTCTTAACAAGTTGCTTCCGCAGTCTCTAGACGAGACGCTTCCACAGTTCTAGACGAGAAGCTTCCGAAGTTTCTAGACGAGACGCTCCCGCAGTCTCTAGACGATACGCATCCACAGTCGCAGTCTCTAAACAAGATGCTTTCGCAGTCTCTTGGCGAGACGACTGCACAGTCTCTGTACGAGACGCTTCCGCAGTCTCTGGGCCAAACGATTCCAAAGTCTCTGTACGAGACGCTTTCGCAATCTCTGAATGAGGCATTTTAGAAGTCTCTAAACTACTCATTTTCGCAAGTCTAAATGAGACGCTTCTGCAGTCTCTTAACGAGATGCTTCCGCAGTCTCTTAACGAGAGGCTTCCGCAGTCTCTGAACGAGACGCTTCCACAGTCTCTGAATGAGACGCTTCTGCAGTCTCTGAACTAGACGCTTATGCAGTCTCTGAACCAGACGCTTCTGCAGTCTCTGTACGAGACGCTTTCGCAGTCTTTCAACGGGACGCTTTCGAAGTCTTTGGTCGATACGCTTCCGCTGTCTCTGAACGATATGCCTGTGCAGTATCTGAACGAGACGCTTCCACAGTCTCTGTACGAGACGCTTCCACAGTCTCTGTACGAGACGCTTTCGCAGTCTCTGGAAGAGACGCTTCCGCAGTCTTTGGACGAGACGCTTTTGAAATCTCTGAACGAGACGCTTCCGCAGTCTCTGGACGAGACGCTTCCACAGTCTCTGAACAGGATGCTGCCGAAGTCTCTAAACGAGATGCTTCTGCAGTCTCTGAACAAGATGCTTTCGCAGTCTCTAAACGAGACGCTTTCGAAGTGTTTGCTCGATACGCTGTCTCTGTACGTGATGCCTGTGCAGTATCTGAACGAGACGCTTCCGCAGTCTCTAGACGAGACGCTTCCGCAGTCTCTGGACGAGACGCTTCTGCAGTCCCTGGACGAGACGCTTCCGCAGTCTCTGAACGAGGTGCTCCCGATGCCTCGAAACTAGGCCTTCGGACGTGGCACTTCCGTAGGCTTCTTCCAAGTTGTGCTTCCGATAATTTTGAGGGAAATGATATTTTTTTTAAATCAAGCAAAATCAGTCCAACTGAAACCCTCCGCAGAACGCAATCCATCCCGGATTGAAAACTATCCTAGCGAGTGTAATATTGTTTTAATTTGATTTATAATCCTTGCAAATAAATTATACCCGTCTCCGATTGTTCCCCTTTCCTGTTCTTCACAATGCTAATATTTCCGAGGGAAGCACCACGAGTTCCGGCTCTGACACGGAACTGCGAACTCGTGTTTGTGTAAAGATAAACGATGACGAGGACGACGATTGAGGGACTAGGGATGGGAGGGATTCATATTTTGCGGTTATGGGGACAGATTTCACTGAATGGTAAATTGGTTCACTCGCTCATACCCCTCGTCCCACGTCGCCTGCCTCGACTTGCTTGGATTTAATTTTAACTTTGTGCTCGTTTTTCTATTGTTTACAAGAAGGAAGCTGGCGGTTCGGAAGGGTTATGGCAGTAATTACGTATCATTTACATTTCGCAGCACGGTCCGCATGCAAATACCAGTTCCATTATTGATGGTTTTCAAAGGGGGGGGGGGGGATACATTTATTATGGATTTAGGAATTTGATACCATTCATATTTGTGGTGCCGTGCATTTAATTGAAGTTTTTTTCGGGAAGAAAAATGAGTGTGTAATCAATCTTCGAGGCGCTTTTTGACAACTTTAAAACGTCAAACTGAGCATAGCCTGCTACACTTGACTGCCAACGCCGTTGGCGTTGAAATCAAATGTAGCGCATTCGGATGTCTATTGAATTATTAACTTCTAGTGCGCATTCAATCGCAAATTGAACGTGTAAAAGTGCTCTCCTGGGAGGAATCCAACCGATGAAATCGATTCCGACCCGAACAACGGTGGAATAACTTTTTGTTGCCTGTCGGAAATGTTTCCCTTCAATTCAAATCATTCTGACCGTTGTTCTGTTTTATTTTCTCGTTCCAGGTTCTGCGTTGGCGACAAGTTCTACCTGTGCGAGAATAAAATCCTCTGCGAGTACGACTACGAGGAACGGTTGGTGTTTGCCTCGATGGCCAACCATCCGATGTTGAAACGTCAAATCGGCCAGGGGGGTCCACAGCAGCAGCAGCAGCAGCAACAGCAACAAGGGGGTGGTGGAGCCGGAGGTCATCCACACCCGGTCCAGAATGGCATCGGTCATGGACCGACGGCTGCTCAACAGCAGCAAGCTCAATCGCAGAATCCAAACGCCCTGATGTCGCAACTGGTGGCGGGACAGCGGGCCGCCGGAGGCGACCATAATAATAACAGTAATCTACCGGTGTCACTCGGTGGCGGCGGTCCGTCATCGTTCGGGACGCCTACGCACATGAAGGCCGCCCTCAGTACTGCTAGTTAAATTCGTGTTGTTCCTTTTTTTCTTTTTCTATTGTGTATTTTTTAAGAACAATGGAATGGGCTCTGCTGGAGGAGCGCAACGTAAAGGAAAATTACTCAAATTACTCAACAAAACACAACGATGTGCAATATTTTTAAGTCGCTTTGAACCCCTCGATGGTTCCCTTTGTCGTTTTGCATTAAACAACAATGCAGCCATGTGCCAAAAACAAAACAAAAATCCAATCGAGGAACCCCTCGTTCGTGTTCGTGCATCAAATGTGTCATTTTTCGCCTACTGCGATCGGCGATGTACTCATCATTTTCAGTTCGTTGTTTTTTCCGCGTGAATTGCGCGAGTGCCATAAATTTATGCGCTTTTTTGTTGCCATCTTCCCGGTCGAACCGCCAACCGCCATTGGAGGAAGCAAAAAATGCAGCATAAATCAAATTTACTCAATTAGATAAGCCGAGTCGGGTTTGTTTAACACTTCATTTTCCGCGATTGGAAGCGAATAAATTATTATTTTCATTAAAATCGTTGTTTTTTCAAACAGGTTCGGTTTGCATCAATTTCCCATTCAACAATAAAAGACTGATAATTTTGTAAATGGAACACGAATGAGTTCGAATTGTAGGAAGGGGAACAACAACTGCAAATTGAGGCAAAACTCATTTTTGCTCCGTGTACATTCTTACTCTGTACATACTCTAGGTGATATAATTCGAATATTTGTTGAATATGAATAATTTCTTCTCAAAAACTGTCCCAATTGATAGAACTCGTTTGTTTACAGCGGCACCGTTATATAAAAAGAAAATCAAATAGACGTTGTTCCAAAAAGCATAAAAGTAAACCAAAATTCATATTAAAAGCGTCAATGTTTCAGGCAAATGTAATAATCTGAAAGTAATTCTTGTGAAAAACAAATGATATTGAAAAAAAAAAACTGCATAACACATACATAAACAAAAACAAACATGAAGGTAAACCAAAGAAAAGAAAAACAGTACTTATCGATACTGCGGAAAAAAAAAACATAAATGGTAATTAGACAAATTATTGAAGCAAACAAAGAAAAGAAGCTATTAATCGTACGATCAAACTTTGGACTCTCTCAAAAGATGGAATTCTTCGAAAGCCTTTCTGCCGGCAAATCCCTTGCAGCTGTCGGGATTCTCACCCGGCCGGAGGAGTCGAGAGTAATGAAATCATTTCCGTCTTATAGCAACGCAAAGAAGCGCAAATACGAAGTGATTAAGTCAATCAATCCGGTCTTCTTAACTCTTTTGCCTCCCCCACCCCAGCTCAGACGGTGGAAGCGCGAAAAACTTTTCCAATAAGTTTTTATTGCCACAGCCACCATCGTCGTCTCTTCTTTGCAGGACTAATTTCAGGATGCTTGCTCTTTTGTGCTGGGAATCCGACGGCAATAATTATATATTTAAATGTTTCAATTAACTCCTTCCACCGGTTTTGGGACAAGGTGGATTTTCGGTTCAATCCGTGAGTGTCTGCAAATTCAGCTTATTGGAAGGGTTGGCTTCCTTCCGGGTTTCCGTCTGGTGAATGCAGAGAAAAGGATCTATGTCTATGCGACGGTAGTGGCTGTGGTGTTGAACTCGACCTGCTTGAAAGGTGGAGGTTCGTGTTAATCCGGTAGTATAAAGTGGCAATCTGATTAACTGAAAAAGCTTGCACGAAGGGAAGCCGTTTTTTCGGAGTTTGGAAATAAGATAATCATTTCATTTTATTGAAATCTTGCATGTTGAAGTTTCGAATTTTAGATTAGTTCTTTTTTCTGATTTGTATTAGCGGAGTATTTATTTTTGTTGGTCATGTTTCAGAATCTCGATATTTTCTTAGTCCTGGATCATGGAAATTATTCCCAATTGTAAGTCACGGCTTATCTGCCAGCCTATAGCTGGCCCAATTTACCCCGGCGGGGCGGCTACGAACAGAGTACTTCCCCGGAACGTCTATTCTACTATGACCTTTCCACTTTTCTCCTCGTTGTCCTCGGTGTCACTCGGTGGGGCCCTTAGACGATAGCGGCGACGGTTAATGTTCGTACTGCTTCACTTCGGCTCCAGACACGGACTGTGCCGAGCGTCTCCTCTCCTTTACTATTGGCTGCCTAGCAGCTTCCTTAATTTTTACCGGGGGGATGAGCGAGGCACTTTTATCGGAACCCCCCTGCGACGATGGTGACGAATCACCGAACCAACTACTCGCCGTAGATGGTCCCGGTAGTTCCCGCAGTGCACTACCCAGGCGAACGCTCCTTCGGTTGAGCCACCGCAGTGAGGACGGTGGTGTTCGGGGATCCTTAGCGATTAGCCGGGGAAGCGAAAAACACTTCCCCAATGGCGGCGATCCGACACCTTTTTTCTGGAAAATCAACGTACTAGCAAAAACGCGTCGTACTGCTTTCGTGGATTGTAACTTCTCCTTTTTCGTACTCCCAATCATAGACAATAACGAACAATCACAAAACCGCCATCGTTCTCCTGCAACCACGCTCGACTGTCATGCTGCTTATGTTTTTCGCCTTCTTTTACAGCGGGAGGAGAAACGGGACCTAATGTTATTCTAGACGCGAGACAATTTAAAACGATAATTTTTACACTACATTCTAATCCTAAAAACATGCCTACACGAATAATATCTACTAAGAAAACAACGAATTAAAATATTTACAAATAAAGCAGTGGTGAGAATGTTGCCGAGCATGTGACCAAAACAAAAACAAATCATAACAGAAAAGGCAAACACGTTAAAAGGGTGGGTTATTAATTGTCACCCTAGACGAGGGTTTCAGAATTCGGAATTTGGGTTTTCTCAAGAGCTGTATTTTTTACCTAAAAAGTCTAAAACTATTTTATGATCAATTTCTCACATTTTTTAATTTAGTTTATTGAATCATTTGGCCTTTATAGAAACACATTTTGTCAGCAGCTATCTTTTGTATCATTTCGAAAGCGCAAATGCTCCCTAAACCTTTGGAAACCGCTCAATTAGTACGTTGCTACTTAGGTTTATTTCCCTACCCATGTTTTTTAGTTAGAGGAGCGCAGCGACGGGCAAGCTTGAAGAAGCAATTTACGAAAAAGTAATGTAAATTTCGGTGCCCTGAGACCGACACATCCAAGCGGCCCTGATATAAAGTCTGCAACGCGCAAAAATTGGTCACCTTAAAATTGGTGTATTTTTGTTAAAAATGCATAAAGAAAAACCTGAAATTCTGCTTTTGGAAGTTGAATGTATATACATTGGTTGCTATGACGAGTGCTATGATGAGTTTTCACCGTTTGCTATCCAGTTTTCAAAATGACGTCCAAGCAAGAGGAGCAGCGTGTCAAAATTTTGCTCGCGCAGCACAAATAATACAATAATAATACTTTCGAACTGGCTTTCAAAACTCAAATAATGATACTTTCGAACTCGCTTTCGAACCAGCTAAATAAAAGGTAACTCAAATATATATATATTTTACGTTGAATGTATTGTGTCTTTCACGAATATTTAGACTATAGAGACGAAATTGAGGGAGCTCGTAGATGGTTCAAATGTCAAAAGCTACCACATTTCCCTATTTACGTCATGTGTCTTAAAATCATTAAATTTTGTAAATAAAAGAAACGTCAGTTAACATCGATGTTCAACTAAAAACGTAACTATTTCATAAATACTATTGCGTAAAATGGCATCTATTATTTCCGTTGTGAAAGATCAGAGAGCGTCAGTGAATACCATATATCATGTTTTATATGGATATTATTTCCTTGGAATGTCCAAATCGAGGCTAGCAACAATTAATCACAAACACAAGTCCACAATCACAAATTGGATCATGCGATACGAGGAGGACGGATTCTATTCTCGCCGAAGTTACGAAAGGGATGCTGTGAAATTCTCTCCCGAAAAACGAGAATGGTTGATAAACCTGTATCTACAAAATCCTACGCTTTATCTACATGAATCTAGAAAGCGGTTCCAGCAGGAGTTCAAGACGACAATATCTATTTCATCCATTTGGCGCATCATACATAACGCTGGTTTGACCTGGAAATGTTTGGAACGTTGTGCAATTCAAATCAAGTTTTTTCAACGAAATTTCGTGCATTCAGTGGGACTACCACAACCTCGTCTTTTTAGACGAGGTTAGTTTCGATAACAGATCCATGTTACGCTCCAGGGGATAAGGAGTTCGAGGCCACCGCTTAGTGTTTCGAGGAGAATTTGTGCGGAAGCCTAGGGAATCCTTGCTTTGTTTCATTGGGCAAAACGGAATGCTTGAAGCCTTCTCTACCAACGGAACATTCAACCGACTAAACTTTTTTGAATGCTGCCGACGATTTGCTCTGGAAACGGGCCATGTTCAGTGCTATCCGGGTAGACATTCCATATGGATATTGGATGGAGCGAAAATTCACTGCAGTGCGAAAATCATAGAATATCTTCGATCAATTGGAATATTCCCTATCTTTCTACCTGCGTATTGCCCCTTCTATAACCCTATTGAAGTCGTTTTCGGATTATGCAAGCGACAAACTCAAGCTATCTATCAGGAATGTGTAAAGAAAGGAATTAAACCAGTAGTAGCTGAAGTGATGGCTACCTTTAGAACTTATAACATGTCTAACTTATTCAGGAAGTGTGGTTACCTGAGAGGAGGAAAATTTGATCCTTCGGTTGCAGATGTGTCTAATTTCAAGAATATTGAAACAGACGAATGAAACATAATCAATGCAGAAAAGTTCTAATTTCTTTGATCTTTCGTATTTGAAAACCAATAAAATAGAAAATATAGTAAAACAATGTATTTGTCTTTATTCATTAAAACAAGTTATCTCAACTCATTTGCAAGTTGGCTTATTCGTGGTCTACATCCTCCATGTCAACTACCTGTCCAGCAATATGTCGACAGAACTCTCCTTCGGAAACTTCCATTGAAGTTTCCATCGCACTTATGAATGAATCACTTATGCGTCCACGCTGCTCCAATGCTTCGATGCGATGCTTCACGAATGAAAGTTGTAGCTGCATATTCTTGGCTACCACCTCAAGTGAGGAAAACGCTTCCTTCAGCGCTGTGATCTCTTCACAAAACGACGCATTTACATTGTGAGCTACAGCCAACCCACGCTTCACACTTTCAATTTTCGGACCGTCCTGTGTTCTGAAAAGATGTTGCAGATGCTTTGGAGGAACTGAATTAATCATGTTCTCACGCGTATGAGCTGGCGAAGCAAGTATGGCTGATGCCCACATTGTCCATGCCATTTCGTGTCCATCCCAAAGATGACCATGTCGTTGACGCAAATCCTTAGATAAATCGACGACCACTTGGGTTGAGGCTGCTCCTGCCTTATCGCGCTCAGATGGGTCAATCAAATGTTGCTTCACTGAATTGAAAATCTTACGGGAACTTACGGACAGTGAATAAACATGCAACAGCAGCTGAATTTCTTTTCCTTTCCAGTTCTGAAGCAACGTGGTGGTCAGTTTGTCCAGCGAAGTGTACTTACGATTTTGCTTCTCGTAAAAAATGGCAAACCTCACCAAATCTTCTTCTTCCGGAGAATCCTTATCCATCCATGCTGGCACCGTGCTTCCATCGTCTTGCTGATTAAAAATTACTTCTCGAAGTAGATGTGGTCTGCATAGCTCCCATAATTTCGTCTTAAAGTCATTGAGCGACTTTCCATCTACATTCCAGTGCGCAATATGAGCTCCGGAGGACTGACCTTTAAATTCACACAGAAACACCAGCAGTCGACAGTTGAACAACGCTGGAGATTTGTTTCCTTTCGGCTGAGTTACGTGCTCAGGTGCATCAGGCTGCTCATGGCTTGGATCACTGTCGGGGTCGCTCCAGTCATAGTCGAGAACCTGAACGTCTTCGAATAACGGGTCATCGAGTTGATCCGCCATCGGGTCTTCGTTCTCATTGCCATCCTCCTTGTCTACATCCTCACCATCATCGTTACGGGATGCCCTTCTGGAAGCCATTCGTTCCTTTTGCAGAAGGTTCCTACAAAGATGATATTATTACATCGGTTGAATTTTAGTTTGCAAATCACCAATCTTACCAATTTTGTTGTAAAACAGTTAAAACAGTTTAAAATAAATCACTTAAAAGCTAACTTTTCGAGCGGCTTCAAAATTTCACGAAAAACAAACAACAACAAACTTTTTTTCATTTTTTTTTCACTCGATTTCCATTATGTCAACAATGTTCAAGATGTACGTAGAAAGGTGAAAGAAGTGAGAGCGAAATCGATAGCGAAATATCGTAACAACGAAATTGATATCGGTCGAGTCTAAATGAAGAAAAATTTCGCAATATTGTTTGAGATAGATTCGCCGTTGCTTTATTGGAAAAGAAGAGAGAGTCTATAAACCACAAGTGTATTTTTTTTAGAGGAAGGAAGATGTGTGGTGTATAAATACTGTAGTGTAACATGTGCTAAACTCGGGCGAAATCATCCAGCTCATCCTTCTGTTCGCCTCGTAGCTAGATGAATATGAATGTGTGAGTGATTTCCTTCCACAGCGACCTAGCACTCGACCAGGCATCGTTGGTACCGCTATTGTCTCTGCACAGTCCACTTGCAGCTTCTGCGACGGAAGACGTGCTTCCGTGTGATTAGCCCTCGGTGATTCCTTGGTGATTATCGAGTATTCACAGTCCAGCTCCTAGCTGGCTAAAGTCAAATATATTATATTAACAATATGATCCACACTTTCGCTTAGCTGGCGAACCGAATTTTTAGCGATGAAAGCACCTCTGTGACCAAAAAGGCTACCAATGTATTTGTTTATCGTCACGAGGGGTAAACCAAATAAAAATATGTTTAATATTTCAAATTAATGTATTTCAGTATTTTATTTTATTTGATGACAACAGTGACAAATTTTAAAGCAATAAACACAATGTAATTAAAGAAAATAATTTGACTCTTACTTTTGTAATAAGTGCTATATTCGCACCCCTCGATTGTAATTGAATGATTGTTGCTGACCTTTTTCAACGCTAGATGGTGCGTGAAGCAATATTTTGCGGGTCGCCATTGCAACATTTGGAAAAGGCATGAATGGATCATATTGTTAATATGATATATTTGCTAAAGTGCTGAAGATGCCGAAAACAACAGTTTGTCGAGTGCTCAAAACCTACAAGGAACCCCTGAGTGTGAGAGGAACCAGCGGACCTACAAAAAAACTGGAACCAGGGATCGTCAGCTGCGCAAGATGTTGAGGTGCGTTAAAGCCAACCCCGGTCTTTCGATCTGAGATGTAACCAGAAGGTGCAACGTCAACTTTCAAACGGTGCGGAACATCCTTACCAGGGAAAGACACAAGTCGTACAAAACCAGTAAACATCCGAACCGGCACATGCAGCAGAATTCCGTGGCCAAAAATCGTGCAAGGCTCTTGTACGACCGTGTTTTGATGAAACACTAGGGCTGCACTTTGATCGATTACGAAACATACGTCAAACTCGATTTTAAGCAGCTTCCCGGTCAAAAGTTTTACATCGCGACTGGACGTGGGGATGTGCCGGGAAGATTCTAGTTCGTGTTTGCCGACAAGTTCGCGAAGAAGGCCATGATTTGGCAAGCGATTTGCAGTTGTGGCCTGAAAGGGAACCATTCATCACATCATCGACGATGAGATCCCAAGTTTACATCGATGAATGCCTGAAAAAGCGTGTATTGCAGTTCATCCGCAAGCATACGGGCAAAGTCATCTTTTGGCCCGATTTGGCCAGCTGCCACTACTCCATGGTGGTTCTGAAGTGGTATGCTGCCAACAAGATCGATTTTGTCCTCAAGCTAATGAATCCTCAGAATTTCCCGGAATTTCAACCAATCGAAAAATACTGGGCAATTTCAAAGCAGCGACTTTGACGAAGTGGCGGGGCAGTCAAGGACATCCAGCAAATGCGGGAAAAAGGGAAGAAATGCGCTGATTTCGTGTCTGTTTCCACTGTGTGTGCTGATGTGCTCCATCAAGAGGAAGGTTCGAGATTTCGTTCGAACTGGAGAAATGTAACCATCTAATGTTAAAAGAAACCATTAATGGACTTTTTATATTTATTGAATCACGAATTACAGGTCTTTTTGTGCGTACCAATTTACTTTTAGCACAGAGAACAGACGTTGAGGCTCGAACTAAATTTCTCTAAAAACTTGTGTAAAGATTCCTATTTGACTTAAGCACCACTAACGGCGACTTCCCCACTTAAAAACCCTCTTTGACAACATGATGGCACTGGCGTTGCAAAATTTACACTTGACACTAAGTGCTGTTAGCGCCAAGTGGCAATTTTCAACAGATAATTTATCTATACTAGCACCAAATGGGTCGAAAGTGATAAATTTATAGAGGAAATCAGAAGATACTAGCGCTACGTAACGGCGACGTTTCCACTTAACTTTACACAAGTTTCTGACCAAACTTGAACGTCTGTTCTCTGTGCTTTTAGTCAGTCTTTATAGGCGAATCCAATAGAAATTAAGCGATTCTTTCAACCTCTGGCGGTGAATAGGGAAACTCTCAAAAGATTGAGGAGGGAGAAATTTTCACCGTTAAGCATAGGAAGAGAAAAATATTTTCACCTTTCCTGATTAATTTATCCACCGCATCATCCATGTGGAATATTTTGTTTTCTGTATCCGGTTTGCAGTAATCCGGCTGGTGCTTCCATATATTTTTGATGAGAAAAATTAAGATTTATAATATAGGCGAATCCAAAAGAAACTAAGCGATCGTTTCAGCCTCTTGCGGTTAATAGGGGAACCCTCAAAAGAGTGATGAGGGTGGAAATTTTCACCGTGAAGCATAGGAGGAGGACAATATTTTCACCTTCCTGATTAATTTATCCACCGCAGGTGCATGAAATCATCATCCACGTGGAATATTTTGTTTTCTGTATCGGGTTTGCAGTGATCCGGCTGGTGCTTCCATATATTTTTGATAAGAAAAATTAAGATTTATTAAATTGTCCCAGCGGTTATGATCTTCCGGATTTTTAATGTGTGGTTATTTCAGCTGTAAATCAGTTCAGATCTGTAGTTAATCGAACAATACGACCACTCCCGATGGAAATTTACAAGTTGTGCAATAAAATGTACATTGTTTTGAGTTTTGAAAATCGTCATTATGATGTAAACAAATGGATTGGATGACATTTCCTTTCAAAATCGGCTAGCGCACTCTACATTGATGGTGCATGAAAAGAGCCTATTGTCCGAGCGGTTATGATCTTCCGTATTTTCAATGTGTGGGTATTTCAGCTATAAATCAGTTAAAATCAGTAGATGATCGAAAAATAAGACCACTCCCGATGGAAATTTGCAAGGCTGAAATGATCGCTTAGTTTCTACTGGATTCGCCTAAGGGAAGTTGCCACGTACAGTCAAATTTTGATCGTTGGGCTATGTTTAGGTGGGGTACGTTTTAGTTGGGTTTCCGTTAGTTGGGCTGTAGCCTACCTAAATCGAAGTCAAACGTAATTTTTTTACAGTGCTATTTCTTTTTCGAGGGGCTCATGTATGAACAATTTGGATAGTTGCTAAAGCATTGTGATGATAATAAACAATCGGTGTATCGCTCAACCAAATTTCCGCTCTCAACACTCTTTTTGACGTTATCTTATTCATCACCAGAGGTTGAATCGATCGCTTAGTTTCTATGAAAACGGTGTATACCGTTCATCGTTCGTAGAATCGACCACGCCAAACGCCGATAATGTGTCTGAATCGACGATAGTTAACCGTGTGCGCCACGAAACCAGGCGGGGCCTCATAGCCTAGTCAGCAAAGGCACGGTATTACTAAGCCGGAGGCGGCGGGTTCGATTCCCGGTCCGGTCGAGGGAATCTTTCGGGTTGGAAATTTTCTCGACTTCCCTGGGCATAGAGTATCATTGTGCTTGCCACACAATATACAAATTCATGCATTGGTATTGGCATCGAAAGCTCTCAATTAATAACTGTGGAAGTGCATTTAGAACACTAAGTTGAGAGCACGCAATAAGCTAATATGCGCTAAGCAATAAGCTTGAAATGCGAATAAGAAGAAGAAGACGAAACCAGGCAGATCAACTGTTCCACGGGACCGTTGAAGCCTCGAGTCCGTCACCATACGACCATACTCGAGGGTCGCACGGGACAGGTGAAAGGGTCCACTGAAAGCTGCAGCCGAAACACAAGCGAAGCGAGAAGAAGTGTGTCAAGGCCACCCCTGGCCAACGAGGAGAAGCAGGACCAGCGGAAGGAGTAAAGCCTTGGCGAAGCGAGTGGCAGCTGAAGGGGCCCCGAAGACAGCGAAGATAAAAGTACTGATACTCTCTTCGCTTCCAAGCTAATCGATACACCCCTCGAAACATAGCAATCCACGAACCCCTCATTTTATCAGTAAAACTCGCATAGCGAATAAGAACTAACATAGTGTAGTACTAAAATTTCGACTAGAATGGGGTACGTTAATCGATTTGCTTGGGACCAATAGGCTGGTCAAGTAGTGAGCCAATTTAAAATCGTTAGTTTCCACCGGATATAACTGCCGCACTGGCGGGCCCCGCCTACCCGAGGCTCTCGCTGAGTGTTTAACCAACAATCAATACGAAACTAACGATTTTAAATTGGCTCACTACTTGACTAGCCTATTGGTCCCAAGCAAAACGATTAACCTACCCCATTCTAGTCGAAATTCTAGTACTACACAATGTTTGTTTTGATTCGCTATGAAAATTTGACAGATAAAATGAGGGGTTCGTAGATTTTTTTATGTTTCGAGGGGTGCATCGATTTGCTTGGGACCGAAGATAGTACCAGAGCTGAGCCAAAAAGTTGAGCTCGTTTCTTCGGGACCTTCTGGTCTTAGAGTTACCTCTATGGTTTAACCCTGTTTGGTGTGCTTGATTCGTGGTTGGGTTGGGTGAGCCATTGATGATTTCGGTTGATGTGTGGAAATTGATCTAGTAGTAGCACTTTTGTAGCATCATTTCGTCTGTTTCGGAGGACGAGAAGAGGGCCTGCGTCGGGGAGTCGTTTGCTTACTGTTCGGCGATGTTGCTTTTCTTTTTCTCCTTTTTGGGAGGTGAACGTGAGTCTTAGCGAGTTCCTGCGTCTCGTTTTTGGTTGCTACTTCGGTTGCTGCTTCTAGTTTCGCTATGGGAAGTAGGTAGTGATTTCAGTTCGATTGTTGGTTTCAAGCGCCTTGATTCTTGCATCCTTTTCCTGGAGTTTTTTTTTGCGGAAAGTTGCGATTTGTTCCGGTCGATCGAAGTAGGCTCTGCTAGCGAATGGTTCTGATTTCTTGCGCTGTCAATCTTTTGCATAAAGTTCAAACGAACATTTTCCTTTAGGCCGGTGTGAAAAGTGTGTTCTTTGGAAAACATCAATACGGCATGACAAATTTCTTGATCCTTCGGGTCGTTTTGCAAGCCGCGAAGTGATTTTTTTGGTTAAAATGAGAAGAGGTTGTTGAACGTTGAACTACCGTTAGTGCTGTTTGGCAAAAGCGGATAGAAGAAGTGATGAAGACGAAGCGTCGACCTTTGTGAGCAGATTCGTATACAGCTTTCGGGACCGCTGCCTTGTCGACATGTTTTGTTTGTAATCTCGGTTCACCACCTTCTTAAACGTCGACAACCCGGCTCGTTTCTTGGCCCGCTGCACAGTAGTATGGGAGACATTGAGCTTGCCAGCGACGTCCCGGATGGAAGAGGTTAGGATTCCACTTATATTTCATCGCCACCTTCTTCGTCGTCGCTGCCACGTCCGGATTACGATTTCCGCCGCTTCCAGGCTTCCTGGCGGTCGACAGATGCTTCCCGAACACTTTTAAAACGTTTGTCACGGTCAGTTTGGCCACATCCAGCAATTTTGTCAACTTGGCGTGTGAGAACGTCGGATTCTCTTGCTGCGCGAGAAAATTTTTTGAGAAGCTGCTCCTGTTGCTTGGACGTCATTTTGAAAACTGGAGAGCAAACGGTGAAAACTCATCATAGCAACCATTGTAAATACACTCAACTTCCAAATGCATTTTTAACAGAAATATACCAATTTGAAGTTGACCAATTTGTTCGCGTTCCAAACTTTATCCATCTAAAAAGAGAGAGGAATATGGATTCATCAGGTATGCTAATGACCTATCCTACGCTTAAAATCTAACCAAATCTAGCTTACTACTAATGACTAGAAGATTAATACGGCTTCTCCAATGCCTCCCGTTACGCTCACAGGACCTTTTTTCTATTATCGTACTAATTCGACGGAAAGTCGCCATTTTGTCTGGTCATAGGCTCGACCAGCGTAGTAGACCTCGGTTTGCTACGTCTAACTGTAAAGGACCAGTAACAACTTATGGGCCAGCCGCCCGTTAGGGAGGTTTTCAAGCTCGGGGTTGAAACGTCCTGGGCCGTGCCAATCTCCGTCAACGAGGGAGGACGCCTGAAAGGCTAACACAGCCACACACAATCGATAAACCGCGCCAAACCATCGTGCGGTTAAACGATCATTCGCCACCGTTTTGGGAACCATCAGTCACTATTTGTCGTTAGCAACAGCAGCAGCGAGCGCTCGCAGGCCGTTGCCAGATCATCAGTATAAGCAGCAAGAAGCAGTGGTACGTACCGAAGAAAATAGATAATTTTACCCACACCCACAAACAGAACAATAAACTACAGTTAACTAACCTAATCCCACCAAGTAGTAAGCCGACCCTGAGACCCAGCTCGAAGGGTCTCTTGCTACTGAACTTGCCGGGACAATCGGACAGTTACATCTCCAATTCATCGTATTTTCAATACTCGAAATCTACTATGCAGTTTTCACGTAGGACTACGTCTGTAATTTTTATATGGGGGTACACTTTGTGATAACCGAAAATGGAACATGTAACAAATTTATGAAAGATTTTAAACGTTAATAACTCAGCTGCCCTTAGAACAATTTCAATAATTTCACCACCAATCGATCAGAAATATTCTTACGCAATGTTGCTATGATAGTTAAAATTATCACCGATTGCCTGCGAAAAGCGATTTCCCTAACACAGATTTCAAAGTTGAATTCTATCCGGTCTCACCAAACGGTATTTATTCAATCACCGCGTGGTGAGTGGTGGTGTTCTTCAATACACAACGAAAGGATGCCTGCAAGCAGCGAGCTGCAGCCCAGATGAGCATCCATAGAAGGAGGAAGAAGCCGCACCACTATTGATCGGAATCAGTAGCTCTTCGTGAGTCGCTGTCAAGCGCGTCATACTAACAGAGAGAACTCCGCTCAAATTCCTATTCCTACAAAAAACACAAGCTCCTGCTGCAGTTACCAAATAAGATTTATAATATAAGACCACGTAGTCCTACGTCACCATTGCGTACAACCCCATAGGGCTATCCCTTGTAGTTTTTTAAAATGAATTCCAAACTTTACACATCTTTGAACTTGCTTTAGCGCTCATCTTGATATAAATACTTGTTCTTCTTATCCCAAAGAAAACATCAATTCTTCAAGCAAGTGCCAAAGCAAATCCCATTTTCGCTTCGCTAAGGTCGTTAGCCAAAGTAACAGATTGCATTATGACCAAAAATAAAAACGAGCGATCTGCGCTTTATCTTTTACGATTTAAAAAGAAATCTTAAAATCCAGGGGACATCGTTGTCATCTCCCCTCTATAACAGAAAAAAAAGAATCGTTCAAAATCCCACCGACTTTAAACTCGACCATTTACCCTTTGCGATTGAGCTTCTTTCAAAATCCTTTCACGCAATCTACATTTTATAGCGGGCGATTTAGGCGAGTAAAGTGCCCGTCGTCGTCGTCGTCGTCGCGGATGCCGGATGCCGACTCCCAGGCTGAATACCTGCTAGGTTCTGCTATCGGCGAAGACATCAAATCAAGAAGACTGGCAACTTTGTCAGATTTCATGCGACAAACACGACAGATGACGCGATTGTGCCTGTCTCTTAGCGGTAGAGTTACCAGTCTGGTTGATATGTTGTCTTCGCTTCTAGGCTATCTTGGAGGGTAGAAGAATAAGAACGAGTCACATTTATAAACATGAATTCATACATGCATGCACTGCACGCTGCTAACGATGATCTTCTTCCCATCCTCTCGAGTGAGTGCCGAAAGGAAATGTGGGAAATGATCTCGCACATCATTTTTCACAGCTGTGTCCCTTTGGCTCCTTCGAACGAACGAACAGGAAAATCCTCTCCTGTTGTGTCTATTGTTATTTTATTCATCCCCACGAAGACCGACAACCGTTCCGGCTTCAAATGGCCTGCTACTACGACCGAACCAAGCCAATGCAGGCAGTAGGCGTCGATTTCATCCTTTTGTGTTTGCGGACTTTTCCACCCCTCGATTTATAAGACGCGTAAACTTCTCCAAAGTGATCCCATTTAATCGGGCCACATCAAGTGGATACAACACCTATCTGAGCATAAATAAACGCGTTCGTTTGTTCCGGTGCATAATCGTTTTTCGGTGAGTACGTGGACGATGATATGATGCATGTTGTTTGCGAAAGTGCATCCTCTACTAATGGGTTTAGCCGATTAGAAGGCGCCTTGAATGGTATCGCATTACCCGTCCAAAGGATCCGGGGATCTGTGGCGATGACACTGGAACCGCTTTCAAAGAGAAACAACGTATCCCCTGCATGGTGGTCAACAGCTGCTGCCTTAGTCCACCAGATGGAGGCGTGAAAGTTGCATTGCACAAACTTTTCCATTATGTAGCCTACCTTGTAGGCGTTGAGTGACTGCGGTGGATCGAATGTAAATGAGCGAGCACTCATCCCTCCTGCATCGCATCGTTGCGGTGCGTTGGCCAGATATGGTGATGACACATCCTTTCATTTATTTCCAGATAACGAACTGTCTCACTCCTTCCGTGTGTCGGGCCTCTTGGTTGCCGGGATACCACTCCCAGTGGATACAGTTTGTTATTTTTCGATGCCCAGACAGGCCTACTGCGCTGCTGTTTTCTGTGGCTGTTATGCAGCAGCCAACGACCGGCTACCATGGAGTGGTGAAGTGAAACTTATACGCTTGAGACTGTTTCGTCCCGGGCCGAGTGGGTACTGGAAGCCGCAAAATTGGTTCACTATGATTCTGGGGTTTCCGTGGGAGGGAGCGGAATAAATGAGATTAGAACCGATTTGGGCAGTGATGCCTGCCATCGGCTGATTATGTTTTGCTGATTGTGCATCTCAAACTGGTAGCACTAGGTTTTGTACGAATCGCCACCATCTTTTCGGATTGGGCAGGTTATCAGTACCTGGCAACCCTGCCGCAGCGGACAGAAACCTTCGTGCACCCTGGAAATCTGCCTCCGCAAGTCCAGAAAACGATAATCCAGGGAGCTGTTGTCTTTGCTCTGCTTTGTGTGTTGTGATGATTGCTAATAAAATCAGGAATTACGCAATTATGAGTTTAGACAAAATGTTTCGTTTTTCGGTACCAACAGGCTCAGGCGGACGATGACGATAGTTTCCTTCCTTCTCATAACCGACCGAAGTATAATAAACAACCAACGAGAGCGGTTCATGTATCTGCAGATGACACCTACTTGGTCCATTGCATGTAGTGGAACGAAGAAGACGTTCCGAGGCCGGGCTTGGAGCGGTTGACCGCACTCCGGGTTTTAAAATCAGGCTTAATGCAATCTGCCATCATCATAGAGCTCCAACTGCAGCGGTGGGGTGAAGTCAAAGTCAAGACCAGCAATCGAATATATGCGCCGTAAATGACGATGATGACAGTAGCAGCAACAGCGGAAACAACTCCCTGTAGCAGGCCATGCATGCATGCTCCATTTGGTAGTGAGTGGTTCCCGCATCAATTAATCATGGTTTGCATATGAAAGGACACGAACCAGATGGCGCCACCTCTCCTCGGTCATCGCCGCCGCCGGTTCCGTGGGTTGATGGAACGACCGAACCGGGAAGATTTATGTCAAGTTTAGCACCCCTTTAATTAAATCTTGCCAACCGAATGGTTATGATACGGTCGCCGGTGATGACCGTTTCAATTGAAGGAATGCGGTCAGTTCGGAACCAGGATGAGGGAGTTCATAAAAAGAAATGGGCTCTATCACCACCAGCCAGCCATTATCGTTCCCGGTGTAACGATACCGATAAATAGTGCTTGCAAAGATAACAGGAGGATTACGCACCGCAACAACCGAATGGACTGATAAAGACGTCGTAAAAGTGGTCGTTCAAGAAGCCTTCGTTTTTCCTTACAAAGCATATGCTGGCTCCGATGCCGCATTATAGTAGGCGAGGAAAAGTTTGATTACCGCAATGTGAGCATGGGGAGCCATTGGATGCACGCGCGCCCGTGTCCAACCCTACCAGTTTCCGTTCCATCTGTCAAGCAGGGGTGGGGTAGAACATAGAGGCAATCAGGCTCAAGCAGGAGTTAATTTCAATAAATTGCCGATTATGGAAAGCTTTTGGCGAAAATAAACAGATCATTATCATTGGCGGTTGTGCTGCTGTTTTTGCTGTTGTTCCCGTGTACGGATACGAGAGGGGGAAACTCCAACCATCGAGCAAAAAAAAACAACAATGGCATGGAATGAGCAACAACAATAACAACAGCATAAAAGTGCACATTAATATATGTGTACAAACTGTTAAAAGGGAAAACGCACCGCTTTACGCATAATTAGCTCATAATTTTACGCTTTAAAGCTGATCAACAGATAAGCGCGGTTTGGGAAACGGGATTCGGAATGATTGGATGTTTTTGTGGGCCTAAAAAAAAGAAAGGTTTCCGTGGTCCGGGTATCGATTTTCAATTCATTTCTGACGAAAAACTATGTGCGCTTCACACAACTCCATCTTTTAACAGCCAGCGGCAATCAAAAGTTAAATTGGTTAAATCGTCCCTGTCAGAGTTTACGGTCTATTATTTCACCAAAGTTGTGGCACTGATGGTTTGGTACCTACATGTACCAATGTAATACTCCATCCGACAACGCTCATCGTTGGCCCATCAGGTGAAAACCCAAAGGAAAACTTTTCCTATTTTCCTTCCCCCAGCCTGCCGAGAAGTACACCGCTCATGATCTAGTTGCTTGATTTTTTTTTCATTTCCGCATATACTCATGCTACTGCTGCCATAATTGTCATCTGTTGTCAGTGAACCTTAGCAACCCGACAATAGTAAAGCGCTCTTGTAAAAGTATGGACAACTGTCACCACAAAACTGAAAAAAATTTGTTCCAATAGACGAGTGCTCCGATGGATTTGAGTTCATGCACTAACTAAAATTTGACAGGAGAGCAGGGCAATGTTTACTAATCATGATCACTAAATGTTCATAATTCATAATTCATGAACATTTAGTGTTCACTTTTAGGAAACATTACCCCACTTTCCTGTCAAATTTTAGTTAATGCATAAACTCAAATCCGGATTTCGTAGTATAACATATCAGGCATAACATTTGATAACGACACAAAAGCATTTGTAAACAAACTTTTTAAGGCCCTTTACACGCGAACCAAAGTACGTGTTTGTTTACAAATGCAATTACGCCCAAATCTCAAATCACTCCGGATTTGTCGGCTGGTGGATTTCTCAAACTTTTAAATCGATTTATCTCTGTAAATATGACTCTAATCGCGATTTGGAGGATGTTCAGATGGTCGAAATTTTCATACCCAAATTTCCCAGTATAAAATATTTCAAAATCTTTAATTTGTCGGCTGGTGGATTTCCCAAACCTTTAAATCGATTTATCTCCGTAAATATGGCTCTAATCGCGATTTGGGGGGTGTTCAGATGGTCGAAATTTTCATGCTCAGATTTCCCAGTATATTTGTCGGCTGGTGGATTTCTTAACCTTTAAATCGATTTATCTTCGTAAATATGGCTCTAATCGCGATTTGGGGGGTATTCAGATGGTCGAAATTTTTATACCCAGATTTCCCAGTATAAAATATTTCAAAATCCCAAATTTGTCGGCTGGTGGATTTCCCAAACCTTTAAATCGATTTATCTCCGTAAATATGGCTCTAATCGCGATTTGGGGGGTGTTCAGATGGTCGAAATTTTTATACCCAGATTTCCCAGTATAAAATATTTCAAAATCCCAAATTTGTCGGCTGGTGGATTTCCCAAACCTTTAAATCGATTTATCTCCGTAAATATGGCTCTAATCGCGATTTGGGGGGTGTTCAGATGGTCGAAATTTTTATACCCAGATTTCCCAGTATAAAATTTTCAAAAATCCTCAATTTGTCGGCTGGTGGATTTCCGAAACCTTTAAATCGATTTATCTCCGTAAATATGGCTCTAATCGCGATTTGGGGGGTGTTCAGATGGTCGAAATTTTCATACCCAGATTTCCCAGTATAAAATATTTCAAAATCTTTCATTTATCGGCTGGTGGATTTCCCAAACCTTTAAATCGATTTATCTCCGTAAATATGGCTCTAATCGCGATTTGGGGGGTGTTCAGATGGTCGAAATTTTTATCCCCAGATTTCCCAGTATAAAATATTTCAAAATCCTTAATTTGTCGGCTGGTGGATTTCCCGATATATCTCCGTAAATATGGCTCTAATCGCGTTTTGAGGGGTGTTCAGATGGTCGAAATTTTCATACCCTGATTTCCTAGTATATCATATTTCAAAATCCTTAATTTTTTGGCTGGTGGATTTCCCAAACCTTTAAATCGATTTATCTCCGTAAATATGGCTCTAATCGCGATTTGGGGGGTGTTCAGATGGTCGAAATTTTCATACCCGGATTTCCCAGAATAAAACAATTCGAAATTCTTTATTTGTCGGCTGGTGGATTTCCCAAACCTTTAAATCGATTTATCTCCGTTAATATGGCTCTAATCGTGATTTGGGGTGTGTTGAGATGGTCGAAATTTTCATACCCACATTTCCCGGTATAAAATATTTCAAAATCCTTAATTTGTCAGCTGGTGAATTTCCCAAACCTTTAAATCGATTTATCTCGGTAAATATGGCTCTTATTACGATTTGGGGGGTGTTCAGATGGTCGAAATTTTCATACCCAGATTTCCCAGTATAAAATATTTCAAAATCTTTAATTTGTCGGCTGGTGGATTTCCCGAACCTTTAAATCGATTTATCTCCGTAAATATGGCTCTAATCGTGATTTGGGGGGTGTTCAGATGGTCGAAATTTTTATACCCGGATTTCCCAGTATAAAATATTTCAAAATCCTTAATTAGTCGGCTGGTGGATTTCCCGAACCTTTAAATCGATTTATCTCCTTAAATATGGCTTTAATCGCGATTTGGGGGGTGTTGAGATGGTCGAAATTTCCATACCCGGATTTTCTAGTATGAAATATTTCAAATCCTTAAATTGTCGGCTGGTGGACTTCCCAAACCTTTAAATCGATTTATCTCCGTAAATATGGCTCTTATCGCGATTTGGGGGGTGTTCAGATGGTCGAAATTTTCATACCCAGATTTCCCAGTATAAAATATTTCAAAATCCTTAATTTGTTTGTTGGTGGATTTCCCAAACCTTTAAATCGATTTATCTCCGTAAATATGGCTCTAATCGCGATTTGGGGGGTGTTCAGATGGTCGAAATTTTCATACCCGGATTTCCCAGAATAAAACAATTCGAAATTCTTTATTTGTCGGCTGGTGGATTTCCCAAACCTTTAAATCGATTTATCTCCGTTAATATGGCTCTAATCGTGATTTGGGGTGTGTTGAGATGGTCGAAATTTTCATACCCACATTTCCCGGTATAAAATATTTCAAAAACCTTAATTTGTCAGCTGGTGAATTTCCCAAACCTTTAAATCGATTTATCTCGGTAAATATGGCTCTTATTACGATTTGGGGGGTGTTCAGATGGTCGAAATTTTCATACCCAGATTTCCCAGTATAAAATATTTCAAAATCTTTAATTTGTCGGCTGGTGGATTTCCCGAACCTTTAAATCGATTTATCTCCGTAAATATGGCTCTAATCGCGATTTGGGGGGTGTTCAGATGGTCGAAATTTTCATACCCGGATTTCCTGGTATAAAATATTTCAAAATCCTTTATTTGTCGGCCGGTGGATTTCCCAAGCCTTTAAATCGATTTATCTCCGTAAATATGGCTCAAATCGCGATTTGGGGGGTATTCAGATGGTCAAAATTTTCATACCCAGATTTCCCAGTATAAAATATTTCAAAATCTTTAATTTGTCGGCTGGTGGATTTCCCAAACCTTTAAATCGATTTATCTCTGTTAATATGGCTCTAATCGTGATTTGGGGTGTGTTGAGATGGTCGAAATTTTCATACCCACATTTCCCGGTATAAAATATTTCAAAATCTTTCATTTGTCGGCTGGTGGATTTCCCAAACCTTTGAATCGATTTATCTCCGTAAATATGGCTCTAATCGCGATTTGGGGGATATTTAGATGGTCGAAATTTTCATACCCAGATTTCCCAGTATATAATATTTCAAAATCTTTAATTTGTCGGCTGGTGGATTTCCCGAACCTTTAAATCGATTTATCTCCGTTAATATGGCTCTAATCGTGATTTGGGGGGTGTTCAGATGGTCGAAATTTTCATACCCTGATTTCCCAGCATAAAATATTTCAAAATCCTTTATTTGTTGGCTGGTGGATTTCCCAAACCTTTAAATCGATTTAACTCCGTAAAAACCCACATTGATCCACCGGGCAGGTGAATAGAACCTTTGTTACCCAGTATAATCTCGTTTTTGTAATTATCCATAGATATACGAGGCCTTAGAGGATATTTTTATTTTTACTGGTCTCAGTTTCTGCACTGCCCAATTGAACAGCAAGTATTATTCAATAATCAATTGATTTATGTCCTCACGTTAATTTTCTAACATCACAATAATTTTAAGATATAATTGTGGCTTATCTATGAGGAGCTGATATGAGTTTTACGTAGTGCAAAGTATATATAAATCACTTTCTTCTTCTTGGCTTACAACTGGAGCTTTATTACTTTATACTTGATCTGCTTTATTGTGCTCTACATACTTTAAGCACAATCTTATTATATACAATATATACCAATAAAGTTAAATAATCAATCAGTCTGATTCTCTTAATCGATATTCTCTTTCGCGAATAACCCGAGTGCAATTGAATTTCCCATTCAGTGTGTTGATTTAAGCTATATTTATAGCTATATTTATAGTCTGGCGGATAGAACTTCAATCTATCAAAAAGCGGAACAAATTCAATATATTGTAGACCAACAATTGAAATGGTACTATCAAGTTTTATAAACAAAACGTTGATTATTCTTTCCTCACCAATCGAACGCAAATTACCGGCTTCATCGAATAGAGGAAATTTTCCCCAAAGATGGTGTTAGTTTGCGTAGGCGAGCCTTAAGTCACGAGAAAACGGGTTCCGAAAGTTTTGTTCGCAATAGCTGATGTGCTCTTTTCTGTTGTTGATCGTGATTTGACAGCTCAATTGGTCAAACAAAACAGCTCAATTGGTTCGCGAGATTCTATACAGCATGCTATGAATATAGCGACTATAAAGCTAAGATCATCTTCTGTCGAACTGTCTTGTGAGGTTAGCGAGAAATTCATTTATGGTGCCGTGGTTAATCAAAGAGAAATTCGATGAAAAGAATCGATCAACGAGGATAGGTCCTTTTCAAATGTTACGCGAGTTAAATTCGAACAATTGTGGCATCACTGCCTACGGCACCCATAATAGACGAGTGCACGGATGGATTTGATTCAATGCGAATTTTTATGTGTCCCACACATGAATTTTTGCAATGTGATAAACAAATCGACAGTGAGCATTCATAAGGGCGTATACGTGATGATCGATTCTCTTCATCGAATATCTCTTTGCATTGCTACAGCTAAGCGAAACAATTTTCTAGAATTTGTTCAATGCAGAGTTGTAACAGGTTGTATTAGCTATCAAAAGCAATAGCAAACGTACCGAGAAACGTTAAATCTAGAGAGTTATTAACAAAAGAGAAAATCGATGAAGAGAATCGATCATCGCGTATAGGCCCTTATGCATGCTCACTGTCGAAATGATATATAACTATATATGTCGGACACATAGTTCTTATGTGTACACATCAAATTCATGTGTAAAATGAATAACATACTATTCATTTGACTCATAAATATCATGTGTACTTCTGGGTGGATTCTGTTTATGTGTGGCCACATGAAAATCATGTGATATTTTACATTGAAAATTACCAATAAAATGTGTCGATATTTAACAGTGTAGCAAATTGTTTACAAAAGTTGAAAGCTCCTGTTCAAATGCTACGCGAGCATTATTCCGGTATTCATTTACAGTAAACAGGGCCACGCTGTTATGTCAATTTTTTCAGCAGATTAACATAAGTTTACCCGTGAACTCGGCAGGAGCTGATCGGTGAGAGATTCACGATGTACCAGTTCTAATTGCGATTTTTAAAACTGAGGGTGATATATAGACCAAGGTTTAAAGCGTCAGTTACACTATCCTCCTTGTGAATATTATAATATATAGAGACCAAGGTTAAAATTGAGTAAACAAAGTTGAGACTGACAAGATGGCGAATGAACACCTGAATCCGAATGTTAATTTGTTATCTTGTCAGTTACAATCTAGTTCGCTATATATTGTTTAGCCCTAATTCTAATGGAAATGAGTAGATCTTACTTAAATTTGGATTGTTTAGAAATAACGTGTGCAGACAGGTGGAAAAAACAGCGGCACCGGTGGTGTAGTGGTAAGCGTGATTATCTCTCACCCCAGCAGGCCTGGGTTCAATACCAGTCGGCACCGCCGGGATGTTCTGAGGCATAACATCTCTGATCACGCCTTCCTTCGGAAGGGAAGTAAAGCCGTTGGTCCCCGGTTCATGAGTTGATGGGTCGATAGGTAGGGTCATGGTGTGGTGCTGCCTCCCTGGCGTCGGTAGCATTGGTGCTCAGCACGGAAAACAAGATCGACGGAAAACAAATCAAGGAAAAAAAAAAAAAAAAAACAGGTGGAAAAACTCTCTGCACACGGCCAACGAGATTAACCCAAATTTGATTTTACTTTACTCATTAATCGCAAAAAGTGCGATTTACTTCATGTTTTTCCAGTTTGTTCGCACTTTTTCAAGGAAAAAATGCCAGAGTTCTAACGATTGGATTTTCTTGGTCTATTGGTACTACTACTAGACTATGTAAAATTTTAGTAAATTTTCCTCATTTTCCAGCAGCTTATTGAGGCTTTTATTTGGGTTGATCTCATCGGCCGTGCACAAATATGAAGGGACAACATCTGACTGGTCTACTAGAGCTTCTCGGCGTCTAATCGGCGCACACTACTGTACAATTTAAATCCAACGAGTGCGAGCAAGAGGGAAACACATTAGTGGGAAAATACACCGTCGATTCATACATGTATGATAAATAGAGAAAGACGATTAAGCATCGAAAAGATCTATTGGAATACGTAGGGTACGATGGTTCTCAACGCACCCCTGGCGTGAAATGGCCCTGCGCTGTTTTTCATAGCTTTCCGATTGTCAATTCGTGAATTTAAAAATCAGCATTGCTAGTTCAGTGCTTGAACTAACATTCTGGCACATGATATTTCCAGAATTAGTAATGGATAAGCATCGAAAAACTGCACGGGGCCATTTTACCTCAGGGGTGCATTATGGACTATTCTCCCCTACATTCCACGATTTTGCGTACGATTTCTTCTTCTCATCATAACGCCCAAACTAAACATAAAGTCTTCTTCTGACTTAAAAAAAAAAAAAAAACAGGTTAACCGACATGCACGTATCAACCATATTCTTGATTAATTATTGCAGGTATCATACGATGTCGTAATTAAACTGTCGAGCCAGATCGCGCCGAGTTCTATCGATTGAGAATGTTTTATACAGGTGAGATAGCTTGTGTGGATGGCTATCGGGAGCAGACGGCAGGACGTGTGAAAATCGATTCTAATACCTATGTTACGCTAGTAACAAAGGTAATAAGGCGGAATCTCGAACACCAAACGTCAGATCGGTATGAATTTTTTTCTGCAGGTAGATATGGATGAGGTCTTTCCATTGCTGCAAATTTCACGTTGATCGGATGTACCGTTGATTTGTAAAAAAATTGTTAACTAAAATCTTTCTATCCTGTAAATCTCCGGAACCGGAAGTCAGATCGAGAAAAAATTCAATAGCGATCAATGGCGCTATGGGGCCTATCGAACGAGATATCAACCACATTGATCGCATGAGCCATCTCGAAAAAAGCTTGCCTAGATGAAACGCGTCCACAGACGCACATACAGACATCAGCAAATTTCACCTTGCTGGGTCGATTTTTCATATTCAATTTGATTCTACGATGTCGTAATTAAACTGTCGAGCCAGATCGCGCCGAGTTCTATCGATTGAGAATGTTTTATACAGGTGAGATAGCTTGTGTGGATGGCTATCGGGCGCAGACGGCAGGACGTGTGAAAATCGATTCTAATACCTATGTTACGCTAGTAACAAAGGTAATATGGCTCTAATCGCGATTTGGGGGGTGTTCAGATGGTCGAAATTTTTATACCCAGATTTCTCAGTATAAAATATTTCAAAATCCTTAATTTGTCAGCTGGTGGATTTCTCAAAACTTGAAATCGATTTATCTCCGTAAATATGGCTCTAATCGCGATTTGGGGGGTGTTCAGATGGTCGAAATTTTCATACCCAGATTTCCCAGTATAAAATATTTCAAAATTCTTTATTTATCGGCTGGTGGATTTCCCAAACCTTTAAATCGATTTATCTCCGTAAATATGGCTCTAATCGCGATTTGGGGGGTGTTCAGATGGTCGAAATTTTCATACCCAGATTTCCCAGCATAAAATATTTCAAAATCTTTCATTTGTCGGCTGGTGGATTTCCCAAACCTTTAAATCGATTTATCTCCGTAAATATGGCTCTAATCGCGATTTGGGGGGTGTTCAGATGGTCGAAATTTTCATACCCAGATTTCCCAGTATAAAATATTTCAAAATCTTTCATTTGTCGGCTGGTGGATTTCCCAAACCTTTAAATCGATTTATCTCCGTAAATATGGCTCTAATCGCGATTTGGGGGGTGTTCAGATGGTCGAAATTTTCATACCCAGATTTCCCAGTATAAAATATTTCAAAATCTTTCATTTGTCGGCTGGTGGATTTCCCAAACCTTTAAATCGATTTATCTCCGTAAATATGGCTCTAATCGCGATTTGGGGGGTGTTCAGATGGTCGAAATTTTCATACCCAGATTTCCCAGTATAAAATAATCCAAAATCTTTCATTTGTCGGCTGGTGGATTTCCCAAACCTTTAAATCGATTTATCTCCGTAAATATGGCTCTAATCGCGATTTGGGGGGTGTTCAGATGGTCGAAATTTTCATACCCAGATTTCCCAGTATAAAATAATCCAAAATCTTTCATTTGTCGGCTGGTGGATTTCCCAAACCTTTAAATCGATTTATCTCCGTAAATATGGCTCTAATCGCGATTTGGGGGGTGTTCAGATGGTCGAAATTTTCATACCCAGATTTCCCAGTATAAAATATTTCAAAATCTTTCATTTGTCGGCTGGTGGATTTCCCAAACCTTTAAATCGATTTATCTCCGTAAATATGGCTCTAATCGCGATTTGGGGGGTGATCAGATGGTCGAAATTTTCATACCTAGATTTCCCAGATTTCAAAATTCTTTATTTGTTGGCTGATGGATTTCCCAAACCTTTAAATCGATTTATCTCCGTAATTATGGCTCTAATCGCGATTTGGGGGGTGTTCAGATGGTCGAAATTTTCATACCCAGATTTCCCAGAATAAAATATTTCAAAATCCTTAATTTGTCGGCTGGTGGATTTCCCAAACCTTTAAATCGATTTATCTCCGTAAATATGGCTCTAATCGTGATTTGGGGGGTGTTCAGATGGTCGAAATTTTCATACCCAGATTTTTCAGTATAAAATATTTCAAAATCCTTAATTTGTCGGCTGGTGGATTTCCCAAACCTTTAAATCGATTTATCTCCGTAAATATGGGTCTAATCGCGATTTGGGGGGTGTTCAGATGGTCGAAATTTTCATACCCAGATTTCCCAGTATAAAATAATCCAAAATCTTTCATTTGTCGGCTGGTGGATTTCCCAAACCTTTAAATCGATTTATCTCCGTAAATATGGCTCTAATCGCGATTTGGGGGGTGTTCAGATGGTCGAAATTTTCATACCCAGATTTCCCAGTGTGAAATATTTCAAAATCCTTTATGTGTCGGCTGGTGGATTTCCCAAACTTTTAAATCGCTTTATCTCCGTAAATATGGCTCTAATCGCGATTTGGGGGGTGTTCAGATGGTCGAAATTTTCATACCCAGATTTCCCAGTGTAAAATATTTCAAAATCCTTAATTTGTCGGCTGATGGATATCTCAAACCTTTAAATCGATTTATCTCCGTAAATATGGCTCTAATCGTGATTTGGGGGGTGTTCAGATGGTCGAAATTTTCATACCCAGATTTCCCAGTATAAAATATTTCAAAATCTTTCATTTGTCGGCTGGTGGATTTCCCAAACCTTTAAATCGATTTATCTCCGTAAATATAGCTATAATCGCGATTTGGGGGGTGTTCAGATAGTCGAAATTTTCATACCCGGATTCCCCAGTATATCTTATTTCAAAATCCTTAATTTGTCGGCTGGTGGATTTTTCCAAAGCTTTAAATCGATTTATCTCCGTAAATATGGCTCTAACGGCGATTTGAGGGGTGTCCAGATGGTCGAAATTTTTATACCCAGATTTCCCAGTATAAAATATTTCAAAATTGTTTATTTGTCGGCCGGTGGATTTCCCAAACCTTTAAATCGATTTATCTCCGTAAATATGGCTCTAATCGCGATTTGGGGGGTGTTCAAATGGTCGAAATTTTCATACCCAGATTTCCCAGTATAAAATATTTCAAAATTTTTTATTTATCGGCTGGTGGATTTCCCAAACCTTTAAATCGATTTATCTCCGTAAATATGGCTCTAATCGCGAATTGGGGGGTGTTCAGATGGTCGAAATTTTTATACCCAGATTTCTCAGTATAAAATATTTCAAAATCCTTAATTTGTCAGCTGGTGGATTTCTCAAACCTTTAAATCGATTTATCTCCGTAAATATGGCTCTAATCGCGATTTGGGGGGTGTTCAGATAGTCGAAATTTTCATACCCGGATTCCCCAGTATATCTTATTTCAAAATCCTTAATTTGTCGGCTGGTGGATTTTTCCAAAGCTTTAAATCGATTTATCTCCGTAAATATGGCTCTAACGGCGATTTGAGGGGTGTCCAGATGGTCGAAATTTTTATACCCAGATTTCCCAGTATAAAATATTTCAAAATTGTTTATTTGTCGGCCGGTGGATTTCCCAAACCTTTAAATCGATTTATCTCCGTAAATATGGCTCTAATCGCGATTTGGGGGGTGTTCAAATGGTCGAAATTTTCATACCCAGATTTCCCAGTATAAAATATTTCAAAATTTTTTATTTATCGGCTGGTGGATTTCCCAAACCTTTAAATCGATTTATCTCCGTAAATATGGCTCTAATCGCGAATTGGGGGGTGTTCAGATGGTCGAAATTTTTATACCCAGATTTCTCAGTATAAAATATTTCAAAATCCTTAATTTGTCAGCTGGTGGATTTCTCAAACCTTTAAATCGATTTATCTCCGTAAATATGGCTCTAATCGCGATTTGGGGGGTGTTCAGATAGTCGAAATTTTCATACCCGGATTCCCCAGTATATCTTATTTCAAAATCCTTAATTTGTCGGCTGGTGGATTTTTCCAAAGCTTTAAATCGATTTATCTCCGTAAATATGGCTCTAACGGCGATTTGAGGGGTGTCCAGATGGTCGAAATTTTTATACCCAGATTTCCCAGTATAAAATATTTCAAAATTGTTTATTTGTCGGCCGGTGGATTTCCCAAACCTTTAAATCGATTTATCTCCGTAAATATGGCTCTAATCGCGATTTGGGGGGTGTTCAAATGGTCGAAATTTTCATACCCAGATTTCCCAGTATAAAATATTTCAAAATTTTTTATTTATCGGCTGGTGGATTTCCCAAACCTTTAAATCGATTTATCTCCGTAAATATGGCTCTAATCGCGAATTGGGGGGTGTTCAGATGGTCGAAATTTTTATACCCAGATTTCTCAGTATAAAATATTTCAAAATCCTTAATTTGTCAGCTGGTGGATTTCTCAAACCTTTAAATCGATTTATCTCCGTAAATATGGCTCTAATCGCGATTTGGGGGGTGTTCAGATAGTCGAAATTTTCATACCCGGATTCCCCAGTATATCTTATTTCAAAATCCTTAATTTGTCGGCTGGTGGATTTTTCCAAAGCTTTAAATCGATTTATCTCCGTAAATATGGCTCTTACGGCGATTTGAGGGGTGTCCAGATGGTCGAAATTTTTATACCCAGATTTCCCAGTATAAAATATTTCAAAATTGTTTATTTGTCGGCCGGTGGATTTCCCAAACCTTTAAATCGATTTATCTCCGTAAATATGGCTCTAATCGCGATTTGGGGGGTGTTCAAATGGTCGAAATTTTCATACCCAGATTTCCCAGTATAAAATATTTCAAAATTCTTTATTTATCGGCTGGTGGATTTCCCAAACCTTTAAATCGATTTATCTCCGTAAATATGGCTCTAATCGCGATTTGGGGGGTGTTCAGATGGTCGAAATTTTTATACCCAGATTTCTCAGTATAAAATATTTCAAAATCCTTAATTTGTCAGCTGGTGGATTTCTCAAACCTTTAAATCGATTTATCTCCGTAAATATGGCTCTAATCGCGATTTGGGGGGTGTTCAGATAATCGAAATTTTCATACCCGGATTCCCCAGTATATCTTATTTCAAAATCCTTAATTTGTCGGCTGGTGGATTTTTCCAAAGCTTTAAATCGATTTATCTCCGTAAATATGGCTCTTACGGCGATTTGAGGGGTGTCCAGATGGTCGAAATTTTTATACCCAGATTTCCCAGTATAAAATATTTCAAAATTGTTTATTTGTCGGCCGGTGGATTTCCCAAACCTTTAAATCGATTTATCTCCGTAAATATGGCTCTAATCGCGATTTGGGGGGTGTTCAAATGGTCGAAATTTTCATACCCAGATTTCCCAGTATAAAATATTTCAAAATTCTTTATTTATCGGCTGGTGGATTTCCCAAACCTTTAAATCGATTTATCTCCGTAAATATGGCTCTAATCGCGATTTGGGGGGTGTTCAGATGGTCGAAATTTTCATACCCAGATTTCCCAGTATAAAATATTTCAAAATCTTTCATTTGTCGGCTGGTGGATTTCCCAAACCTTTAAATCGATTTATCTCCGTAAATATGGCTATAATCGCGATTTGGGGGGTGTTCAGATAGTCGAAATTTTCATACCCGGATTCCCCAGTATATCTTATTTCAAAATCCTTAATTTGTCGGCTGGTGGATTTTTCCAAAGCTTTAAATCGATTTATCTCCGTAAATATGGCTCTAACGGCGATTTGAGGGGTGTCCAGATGGTCGAAATTTTCATACCCAGATTTCCCAGTATAAAATATTTCAAAATCCTTAATTTGTATGTTGGTGGATTTCCCAAACCTTTAAATCGATTTATCTCCGTAAATATGGTTCTAATCGCGATTTGGGGGGTGTTCAGATGGTCGAAATTTTCATACCCAGATTTCCCAGGATGAAATATTTCAAAATCTTTAATTTGTCGGTTGGTGGATTTCCCAAACCTTCAAATCGATTTATCTCCGTAAATCTGGCTCTAATCGCGATTTGGGGGGTGTTCAGATGGTCGAAATTTTCATACCCAGATTTCCTAGTATTAAATATTCCAAAATCCTTAATTTGTCGGCTGGTGGATTTCCCAAACCTTCAAATCGATTTATCTCCGTAAATATGGCTCTAATCGCGATTTGGGGGGTGTTCAGATGGTCGAAATTTTTATACCCAGATTTCTCAGTATAAAATATTTCAAAATCCTTAATTTGTCAGCTGGTGGATTTCCCAAACCTTTAAATCGATTTATCTCCGTAAATATGGCTCTAATCGCGATTTGGGGGGTGTTCAGATGGTCGAAATTTTTATACCCAGATTTCTCAGTATAAAATATTTCAAAATCCTTAATTTGTCAGCTGGTGGATTTCTCAAACCTTTAAATCGATTTATCTCCGTAAATATGGCTCTAATCGCGATTTGGGGGGTGTTCAGATGGTCGAAATTTTCATACCCAGATTTCCCAGTATAAAATATTTCAAAATCTTTCATTTGTCGGCTGGTGGATTTCCCAAACCTTTAAATCGATTTATCTCCGTAAATATGGCTATAATCGCGATTTGGGGGGTGTTCAGATAGTCGAAATTTTCATACCCGGATTCCCCAGTATATCTTATTTCAAAATCCTTAATTTGTCGGCTGGTGGATTTTTCCAAAGCTTTAAATCGATTTATCTCCGTAAATATGGCTCTAACGGCGATTTGAGGGGTGTCCAGATGGTCGAAATTTTTATACCCAGATTTCCCAGTATAAAATATTTCAAAATTGTTTATTTGTCGGCCGGTGGATTTCCCAAACCTTTAAATCGATTTATCTCCGTAAATATGGCTCTAATCGCGATTTGGGGGGTGTTCAAATGGTCGAAATTTTCATACCCAGATTTCCCAGTATAAAATATTTCAAAATTCTTTATTTATCGGCTGGTGGATTTCCCAAACCTTTAAATCGATTTATCTCCGTAAATATGGCTCTAATCGCGATTTGGGGGGTGTTCAGATGGTCGAAATTTTTATACCCAGATTTCTCAGTATAAAATATTTCAAAATCCTTAATTTGTCAGCTGGTGGATTTCCCAAACCTTTAAATCGATTTATCTCCGTAAATATGGCTCTAATCGCGATTTGGGGGGTGTTCAGATGGTCGAAATTTTCATACCCAGATTTCCCAGTATAAAATATTTCAAAATGCTTTATTTATCGGCTGGTGGATTTCCCAAACCTTTAAATCGATTTATCTCCGTAAATATGGCTCTAATCGCGATTTGGGGGGTGTTCAGATGGTCGAAATTTTTATACCCAGATTTCGCAGAATAAAATATTTCAAAATTCTTTATTTATCGGCTGGTGAATTTCCCAAACCTTTAAATCGATTTATCTCCGTAAATATGGCTCTAATCGCGATTTGGGGGGTGTTCAGATGGTCGAAATTTTTATCCCCAGATTAAAATATTTCAAAATCCTTTATTTGTCGGCTGGTGGATATCTCAAACCTTTAAATCGATTTATCTCCGTAAATATGGCTCTAATCGTGATTTGGGGGGTGTTCAGATGGTCGAAATTTTCATACCCAGATTTTTCAGTATAAAATATTTCAAAATCCTTAATTTGTCGGCTGGTGGATTTCCCAAACCTTTAAATCGATTTATCTCCGTAAATATGGCTCTAATCGCGATTTGGGAGGTGTTCAGATGGTCGAAATTTTCATACCCAGATTTCCCAGTATAAAATATTTCAAAATCTTTCATTTGTCGGCTGGTGGATTTCCCAAACCTTTAAATCGATTTATCTCCGTAAATATGGCTCTAATCGCGATTTGGGAGGTGTTCAGATGGTCGAAATTTTCATACCCAGATTTCCCAGTATAAAATATTTCAAAATCTTTCATTTGTCGGCTGGTGGATTTCCCAAACCTTTAAATCGATTTATCTCCTTAAATATGGCTCTAATCGCGATTTGGGGGGTGTTCAGATTGTCGAAATTTTCATACCCGGATTTCCCAGTATAATATATTTCAAAATCTTTAATTTGTCGGCTGGTGGATTTCCCAAACCTTTAAATCGATTTATCTCCGTAAATATGGCTCTAATCGCGATTTGGGGGGTGTTCAGATGGTCGAAATTTTCATACTCAGATTGCCAGTATAAAATATTTCAAAATCTTTCATTTGTCGGCTGATGGATTTCCCAAACCTTCAAATCGATTTATCTCCGTAAATCTGGCTCTAATCGCGATTTGGGGGGTGTTCAGATGGTCGAAATTTTCGTAACCGGTTTTCCAAGCCTAAAATATTTTAAAATCCATAATTTGTCGGCTGGTGGATTTCCCAAACATTTAAATCGATTTATCTCCTTAAATATGGCTCTAATCGCGATTTGAGGGGTGTTCAGATGGTCGAAATTTTCATACCCAGATTTCCCAGTATAAAATATTTCAAAATCCTTAATTTGTATGTTGGTGGATTTCCCAAACCTTTAAATCGATTTATCTCCGTAAATATGGCTCTAATCGCGATTTGGGGGGTGTTCAGATGGTCGAAATTTTCATACCCAGATTTCCCAGGATGAAATATTTCAAAATCTTTAATTTGTCGGTTGGTGGATTTCCCAAACCTTCAAATCGATTTATCTCCGTAAATCTGGCTCTAATCGCGATTTGGGGGGTGTTCAGATGGTCGAAATTTTCATACCCAGATTTCCTAGTATTAAATATTCCAAAATCCTTAATTTGTCGGCTGGTGGATTTCCCAAACCTTCAAATCGATTTATCTCCGTAAATATGGCTCTAATCGCGATTTGGGGGGTGTTCAGATGGTCGAAATTTTCATACCCAGATTGCCCACTATAAAATATTTCAAAATCTTTCATTTGTCGGCTGGTGGATTTCCCAAACCTTTAAATCGATTTATCTCCTTAAATATGGCTCTAATCGCGATTTGGGGGGTGTTCAGATGGTCGAAATTTTCATACCCAGATTTCCCAGTATAAATTATTTCAAAATCCTTAATTTGTCGGCTGGTGGATTTCCCAAACCTTTAAATCGATTTATCTCCGTAAATATGGCTCTAATCGCGATTTGGGGGGTGTTCAGATGGTCGAAATGTTCATACCCGGATTTCCCAGTATAAAATATTTCAAAATCCCTAATTTGTCTGCTGGTGGATTTTCCAAACCTTTAAATCGATTTATCTCCTTAAATATGGCTCTAATCGCGATTTGGGGAGTGTTCAGATGGTCGAAATTTTCATACCCGGATTTCCCAGTATAAAATATTTCTAAATCTTTAATTTGTCGGCTGGTGGATTTCCCAAACCTTTAAATCGATTTATTTCCGTAATTATGGCTCTAATCGCGATTTGGGGGGTGTTCAGATGGTCGAAATTTTCATACCCGGGTTTCCCAGTATAAAATATTTCAAATCCTTAATTTGTCGGCTGGTGGATTTTCCAAACCTTTAAATCGATTTATCTCCGTAAATATGGCTCTAATTGCAATTTGAGGGGTGTTCAGATGGTCGAAATTTTCATACCCGGATTTCCCAGTATAAAATATTTCAAAATTCTTTATTTGTCGGCCGGTGGATTTCCCAAACCTTTAAATCGATTTATCTCCGTAAATATGGCTCTAATCGCGATTTGGGGGGTGTTCAGATGGTCGAAATTTTCATACCCAGATTTCCCAGTATAAAATATTTCAAAATTCTTTATTTGTCGGCCGGTGGATTTCCCAAACCTTTAAATCGATTTATCTCCGTAAATATGGCTCTAATCGCGATTTGGGGGGTGTTCAGATGGTCGAAATTTTCATACCCAGATTTCCCAGGATGAAATATTTCAAAATCTTTAATTTGTCGGTTGGTGGATTTCCCAAACCTTCAAATCGATTTATCTCCGTAAATCTGGCTCTAATCGCGATTTGGGGGGTGCTCAGATGGTCGAAATTTTCATACCCAGATTTCTCAGTATAATATATTTCAAAATTCTTTATTTGTCGGCCGGTGGATTTCCCAAACCTTTAAATCGATTTATCTCCGTAAATATGGCTCTAATCGCGATTTGGGGGGTGTTCAGATGGTCGAAATTTTCATACCCAGATTTCCCAGTATAAAATATTTCAAAATCTTTAATTTGTCGGCCGGTGGATTTCCCAAACCTTTAAATCGCTTTATCTCCGTAAATAGGGCTCTAATCGCGATTTGGGGGGTGTTCAGATGGTCGAAATTTTCATACCCAGATTTCCCAGTATAAAATATTTCAAAATCTTTCATTTGTCGGCTGGTGGATTTCCCAAACCTTTAAATCGATTTATCTCCGTAAATATGGCTCTAATCGCGATTTGGGGGGTGTTCAGATGGTCGAAATTTTCATACCCAGATTTCCCAGTATAAAATATTTCAAAATTCTTTATTTGTCGGCCGGTGGATTTCCCAAACCTTTAAATCGATTTATCTCCGTAAATATGGCTCTAATCGCGATTTGGGGGGTGTTCAGATGGTCGAAATTTTCATACCCAGATTTCCCAGGATGAAATATTTCAAAATCTTTAATTTGTCGGTTGGTGGATTTCCCAAACCTTCAAATCGATTTATCTCCGTAAATCTGGCTCTAATCGCGATTTGGGGGGTGCTCAGATGGTCGAAATTTTCATACCCAGATTTCTCAGTATAATATATTTCAAAATTCTTTATTTGTCGGCCGGTGGATTTCCCAAACCTTTAAATCGATTTATCTCCGTAAATATGGCTCTAATCGCGATTTGGGGGGTGTTCAGATGGTCGAAATTTTCATACCCAGATTTCCCAGTATAAAATATTTCAAAATCTTTAATTTGTCGGCCGGTGGATTTCCCAAACCTTTAAATCGCTTTATCTCCGTAAATAGGGCTCTAATCGCGATTTGGGGGGTGTTCAGATGGTCGAAATTTTCATACCCAGATTTCCCAGTATAAATTATTTCAAAATCCTTAATTTGTCGGCTGGTGGATTTCCCAAACCTTTAAATCGATTTATCTCCGTAAATATGGCTCTAATCGCGATTTGGGGGGTGTTCAGATGGTCGAAATGTTCATACCCGGATTTCCCAGTATAAAATATTTCAAAATCCCTAATTTGTCTGCTGGTGGATTTTCCAAACCTTTAAATCGATTTATCTCCTTAAATATGGCTCTAATCACGATTTGGGGGGTGTTCAGATGGTCGAAATTTTCATACCCAGATTTCCCAGTATAAAATATTTCAAAATCTTTAATTTGTCGGCCGGTGGATTTCCCAAACCTTTAAATCGATTTATCTCCGTAAATATGGCTCTAATCGCGATTTGGGGGGTGTTCAGATGGTCGAAATTTTCATACCCAGATTTCCCAGTATAAAATATTTCAAAATCTTTAATTTGTCGGCCGGTGGATTTCCCAAACCTTTAAATCGATTTATCTCCGTAAATATGGCTCTAATTGCAATTTGAGGGGTGTTCAGATGGTCGAAATTTTCATACCCGGATTTCCCAGTATACAATATTTCAAAATCTTTCATTTGTCGGCTGGTGGATTTCCCAAACCTTTAAATCGATTTATCTCCGTAAATATGGCTCTAATCGCGATTTGGGGGGTGTTCAGATGGTCGAAATTTTCATACCCAGATTTCCCAGTATAAAATATTTCAAAATTCTTTATTTGTCGGCTGGTGGATTTCCCAAATCTTTAAATCGCTTTATCTCCGTAAATATGGCTCTAATCGCGATTTGGGGGGTGTTCAGATGGTCGAAATTTTCATACCCAGATTTCCCAGTATACAATATTTCAAAATCATTTATTTGTCGGTTATTATCGATTTCCCAAACCTTTAAATCGATTTATCTCCGTAAATATGGCTCAAATCGCGATTTGGGGGGTGTTCAGATGGTCAAAATTTTCATGACCAGATTTCCCAGCATAAAATATTTCAAAATCCTTTGTTTGTCGGCTGGTGGATTTCCCAAACCTTTAAATCGATTTATCTCCGTAAATATGGCTCTAATCGCGATTTGGGGGGTGTTCAGATGGTCGAAATTTTCATAGCCAGATTTCCCAGGATAAAATATTTCAAAATTCTTTATTTGTCGGCCGGTGGATTTCCCAAACCTTCAAATCGATTTATCTCCGTAAATATGGCTCTAATCGTGATATGAATTCCAACAATATACCTTGAATTAATATTCAGGGAGATTGTGGAAGTCGATTTAGGAACATTGATTAAGCTCATTGGGTTACTCACTAATTTACTTTTATGATTAACAAACGACAATCGCAGATGTGCCTCAACCTAATGAAGACCGATTGGCTACGATTGTCCAGAGTCACGTAACCTTTCGTTTCCTGTTGGAAAACTGACTCACTCGGAACATCTTTATTTATCTTGTCCTGAGGAGAAAAATACCCAAATATCAATCATTGTCTGCTGGCCACAAAACGGATCCGACCTGCTCCGAGTCGAATAATTCCTGATTCACCCTAACCTCTTTCCAATGGTCCATTTCCGCTCTGGTGTATGTGGTTTACCGTCGTGTATTTATTCAAACTGGTTCCAGCGCTGTCAGATGGCTACTTGCCCAAAACGAGGACGCCGAACTGGTCGCGTGTAATGCTCGCTTATCTCTATCTCATTTCAAGCGATGATTTATGATGTGGTATTTGTTACCAGATCCGTAGCCAGTTTGCTTTCATCGAAGTAAATAATAGCGGTGGCTTTGATGGAGGCAATTCCGGGGGTAAACTCAACAAAGGATTCAATTTTCGTCCTGATGATATCTTATTGTTGTTGGCATTTTTTCTTCTTTCGATTGAGAATTTCAATCACCGTAGAAACGGATTCAATTTCCTCTTCCTTCGATTGAAAAACAAACAACCCAAGCAATCCTGAAATTAATAGAAAATTAAGACGTCCACAGGCTACTGAAAAATTCATAAATATCACTTAGCCGGCTACATGCTCTCGAGATCCCAGCCCTGATGCCGGCGGTGGAGCCGAGAAGGTCCGAAAAATGGCGCATTAAGATAATAATCTGGTCAGGAAATCGTTCCTTCGTAGCAAATCCCGTGTCACCTCAGCAACTAACGGCGGCACCCCATTTGTTCCTGCTTGAAACCTTCCGGAAGAAGGGTGGGAGGGGGGTTGGACACACGTGTGTCACATACTCTAAACGGCGTCATGCATTTATGCAAGGTTCGCTCGGGGACTGACCCCGATGAAGCTAAGAACGAAGAAACATAGAGCCATTTAATTTAGATATAATATCCTTTGGCTATTAAATGGTCGTTAAGTTAAATGACCAAAAAATATGCAAACCGCCACAGGGTTGTTGTGGTAGACAAGGAGGAAGCAGTCAGTAGCTAGTGTGTGTTGGTCGAGCTTCATAAATTCATTTCTGTAATCTAACCAACGACAACGACCAGTAGCTTGGACTGCAGGGGTGTGCGTTCGGTTGAGTTTTTTTTAAACCGAAAATCCGAAAGGGTTTTAAGCGATTTTTGATGATTTATGTTGTACGGCACGGATCGGAATCTGGACCAGACTACGGGAAAATTAATTTACTTTTTACTCGTTGGTTTTAACATCAAAAGAACCGGAAGTTTGAGGTGATAACGATTAATCATTTTTCGCACAGACGACGAGACGGAAGGAAGTGTCAAGTCATCTTCTCGGCATCAGCCTACTCATCGTCAGTCGTTGTCATTTCGTCATTTTCCTGCTAAATCTTACCACAACAAACCAAAGCATCCAGTCACTTGCTCCACTTGAGTCGCTCCAGACAAGGTGTAAACAAGCGGATAAAAAGGAAAATAAACACTCTTCTTGCAAGTGTGTTTATTGTCTGTGTGCGCCTTTTTCCGGTTCCTTCAGTGTTTGAGGTTAGGTTATCGATTGTGTCTTCCGGCTTATGAGCGTTTGTTTGACTCTCTCATTCCCCGTTTCCCACCCCCGCCGGATTGTCATTTACTCCGCAACGGTCGTCTAATTTCGCAATCATTGCTCAATCTGACTCGCTAAATCCTTGAAAAATGTTTACAGAATGTAAGTTGTCTCCTCGCTCACCCCGAAAAAACAAATCACAAGACGTCTGCTTTTATTACTGTCATTTCAGCCAAACGAACGCTCGCTTGTGCTTGCCGCGATGTCGTCTTCATTGTTCCCCACCCCTGCAGTTTGACGTTTACGGAGTAGGACTGCCAAGGGGGGCGACACTTTTCCCCCGGTTGTTATGTATGCAAATGAGTAAACAACTTGGTAAAAAGTGTTTTAAATTCCTCGCCCGAAAAATCCACCAACAGCAGCAGCAGCGGCGCTATCTCTCCTCGCGCTTTTATTCGACTTTCATCGTCTTCCCACCCACGCGGTGCGAGGGCCTTGATGGGGGGCAAATTGACTAATCGAGTACATGGTCTAAGCCCAACGGGGGAGATAAAAAGGGACTTAATACCCTCTTGCTTTCTTTCGGCGCTGTTTTGCCATCCAAGGCATTATACTAATCGAAGAAAACTGCCACTTTTTCGGAGCCCCGATTTGTTGTCGGTAGAAAATTGAGCAAATCTCGGTTTAATCTCTTTGAAAAATTATACCTCGTTCGTTTCTTCGTCGTCGTCGTCGTCAGATGACTAACAGAGCTGAAGCAGGGGTGGGATAAACACTTGCAAATGTTGCTTAACCATCATAGTCGACTACTGCGAACGTAGAAGGCGATGCCAGCCCCGTCACCGTCAACATCATCATCATCATCGTAGTTGGCTGTTTTCCTAGGACCACATCACATCGTTTCAAAAGAAGACGAAGTAAGTGTCGTGTACTTTTTTTTATGTCACTATTAAAGATCCTTTCCAAGATTATAATCTCATTTGTTTATCCTCTCTCACTCCGTCCTACTTCAATCCTACCACCGTCAAAATTTGTTCTTTTTTTGGCGAACGTCAACCTCCTCCCACACACTCGGGGAAAGTAAATAGAATTTAAATCAAACTCCGCCATTACCATCGGATTTTGGCCGTTGTTGCGAGGGCTGCGGTTTTACGCAGTAGAGTTTAGAGCGTGTTTATTTTGTCTCGGTTTAGGCGTAATTATGTGTTTGGTTGTTTTTTTTTTCTATTTAACTGAGGGCAGTATCCTCTGTGAAATTTCAAAGGAGGGTAAAATTTGCAATGTGGAAGATAAACGGTCCCTAGAGCATCATTTTAGGGAGTCAACGTTTGTAAGTATTTGCAAATTTGCATTGAATTTGAAATAAATGACAATTTTTCCTTTCCATTTCCATTCCATTTCCATTACATTTCCATTACATTTCCATTACATTTCCATTCCATTTCCATTCCATTTCCATTCCATTTCCATTCCATTTCCATTCCATTTCCATTTCCATTCCATTTCCATTCCATTTCCAATCCATTTCCATTCCATTTCCATTCCATTTCCATTCCATTTCCATTCCCATTTCCATTCCCATTTCCATTCCCATTTCCATTCCCATTTCCATTCCCATTTCCATTCCCATTTCCATTCCCATTTCCATTCCCATTTCCATTCCCATTTCCATTCCCATTTCCATTCCCATTTCCATTCCCATTTCCATTCCCATTTCCATTCCCATTTCCATTCCCATTTCCATTCCCATTTCCATTCCCATTTCCATTCCCATTTCCATTCCCATTTCCATTCCCATTTCCATTCCCATTTCCATTCCCATTTCCATTCCCATTTCCATTCCCATTTCCATTCCCATTTCCATTCCCATTTCCATTCCCATTTCCATTCCCATTTCCATTCCCATTTCCATTCCCATTTCCATTCCCATTTCCATTCCCATTTCCATTCCCATTTCCATTCCCATTTCCATTCCCATTTCCATTCCCATTTCCATTCCCATTTCCATTCCCATTCCCATTTCCATTCCCATTTCCATTCCCATTTCCATTCCCATTTTCATTCCCATTCCATTTCCATTCCATTTTTATTCCATTTCCATTCCATTTCCATTCCCATTTCCATTCTTATTTCCATTCTTATTTCCATTCCCATTTCCAATCCCATTTCCATTCCATTTCCATTCCATTTCCATTCCATTTCCATTTCCATTTCCATTCCCATTTCCATTCCCATTTCCATTCCCATTTCCATTCCCATTTCCATTCCCATTTCCATTCCCATTTCCATTCCCATTTCCATTCCCATTTCCATTCCCATTTCCATTCCCATTTCCATTCCCATTTCCATTCCCATTTCCATTGCCATTTCCATTCGATTTCCATTCCATTTGTGATCCTGAAGAAGGATCCTTCGATCAAGAGCTCAGCCTTCAAGGAGCTCGTCGAAAAGTCTCTCCACTCTATCCCAGAAGACAGTGATCGAGTGTAGAGATCTGGACGAGATCGCTACATAAGATGAGCTAAGAAGTGCATTGAGAGTGCACTGCGATCTGGGAGATGCCCCGATGTCAATCTGGATGAGGGAAGCGTACGGCAGCAGGCAAACGGCGGCGATGAATGAAAAGTGGAGCCACTTTCTGATCCACTTCTGATCTGTGGGCAAGGTCAAGGTTGGGTGGTCAGTTGGCTCGCTGAAAGCCACTCCTTGGGTTACCAAGCAACTGGATCAATGCTTCAAGTGCATGGGTTTCGGTCACCAGGCGAGGAACTGCAATGGCCCTGACAGATCTGATCTGTGCAGGAACAGGAGTCCCGCAGATCTGAACACGGACGAGCTGACAGAAACGTTAGTGAGAGCATGTGACACGATCATGTCGAGAAACTGGAGCCAATTAACAGACGGCGTCCAGCTTACTGGTCGAACAAAGCACTTAGCACCCTCAGCGCTAGTTGTCTCAGATCCAGAAGACGTGTTCAGAGAGCAAGAACAGAAGCAGACTGAGAGGAGCGAAAAGGAGTGTTTCGAACGGCCAGGGCCGCATTTAAACGAGGAGGTGTGTCAAGACGCTGCTTACAACCCCTGGGGCAACGCATACCGAGTCGTGATGGCAAAGATCAGAGGTCCAACGATGCCCGCTGAAATGTGCCCAGAGAAGCTGAAAGTCATCGTAGATGGACTTTTCCCGAAGCACGACTCAACGATCTGGCCACCTACACCATACGGTGAGGAAGATGGAGACAACGTTGAACAAGTCTCCAACGAGGAACTCCTAGCAGCAGCGAAAGGGTTGAAGGTGAAGAAAGCTTCCGGCCCGGATGAAATTCCCAACGTGGCGTTGAAGGATGTTCTGGATGGTGCTGCAGAAATGTCTGGACGAGGGTAAGTTCCCTGGTAGGTGGAAGGTACAAAAGCTTGTGCTGTTGCCGCAGCCCGAAAAACCGCCTGGGGATCCAGCATCGTATAGGCCTATATGCCTGCTGGATACACTCGGAAAACTCTTGGAGAGGATCATCCTGAACAGGCTGACGAAATGCACGGATAGTGAACACGGATTGTCGGAGAGGCAGTTCGTATTCCGGAAAGGGAGATCGTCGGTGGAGTCAATTCGGACAGTGGTTTACAGAGCCGAGAAAGCTTCCAAACAGAAGTGGAGAGTAGATCTATACTGCGCCGTTATTACGTTTGATGTGAAGATTGCATTGAGGCGCTCCATAGAATGAAGGTTCCAGACTACCTCTGCAGGATTCTAAGTAGTTATTTCCAGAACCGGGTCCTGGTCTACGAGACAGACACGGGGCAGAAATCCATTCTAGATCCCTCGCTGTGGAACGGAATGTACAACGGCGTGCAGACGCTCAAGCTACCCGAAGGAGTCGAGATCGTTGGATTTGTGGACGATGTAGTATTGACGGTAACAGGCGAGACCCTGGAATAAATGGAAATGTTGGCGGCCGAGGTGATAGATACGATTAGTAACTGGATGCAAGGAGGGAAGCTGCAGATAGCCCACCACAAAACGGAAGTGATATTGGTCAGTAACTGTAAAGTGGTACATCGGGCAGAAATCACGATCGGGGAGCACGCCATAGCCTCTAAGCGTGTGTTGAAATACCTGGGAGTGATGATCGATGACCGACTAAACTTCAACAGCCACGTCGAATATGCCTGTGAGATGGCTTCGAGGGCCATCGATAGCTAGAATCATGCTGAACAACGCTGGTCCCAGCAGAAGCAAGAGGCGTCTTCTGGCCAGTGTTTCATCATCGATACTGAGATATGGAGGTCCAGCCTGGGTTCCAGCGCTGGAAACGAAGCAGAACCAAAGAAAACTGAGCAGTACGTTCCGGCTCATGGCCATGCGAGTCGTGAGTGCGTACAGAACAATTTCGTCGGAAGCAGTCTGCGTTATCGCCTTTATGATCCCTATCGGCATTACTCTGGCGGAGGACAGTGAGTGCTACAGACGGAGAGAAGCCGGAAGAGTACGGAAAGTTGTGAGAGTGGAGTCATTGGCTAAGTGGCAACAGGAGTTGAACACGACGGAGAACGGTAGATGGACACATAGATTAATACCAATTCTTTCGACCTGGGTGAACAAAAAACACGGAGAAGTCAACTTCCACCTACCGCAGTTCTTGTCTGGCCACGGCTGCCTCATGAAATACCTGCATCGGTTCGGACACGCAGCATCACCCCTCTGTCCGGAGTGTGGCAACATCGATGAAACGCCGGAGCATGTGGTTTTCGACTGTCCAAGGTTCGAGACAGTGCGATGGAAGTCCTTGCGTGGAGAATGTCGTTAACGTGGGGAATGTTGTTAATGAAATGTGTCGAGAGGAGGGCACTTGGAATGCCGTCAACAGGGCAGTCACGCAGATTATGTCGGAGCTGCAGCGAAAATGGAGAGACGAGCAGCGATCTAGCAACGCCAGCTTGTACTGAGAGTATGAGAAGTGCATGAGCATAGTCACCCCCGAAGTACACATCACATACACACACATACAAAGGGCTTCAAATGGTGAGTTGACAACCTGGGAAGAGCGTTGTACCTAGCTCTGGTCCTCACAAGTTCCTACCTCACAATAATTTATGGTGGTGGTTCTGTCGTGATGGTTGAGTAATGCTGAGCTATTAGGGTGTTCAACACAGATCAGGATGGCGATCTGTACGTTGTTAGGAACGAGGGTGACGCGCTTGGCATAGATGGCTTACAGCCCAAGTAACCGATAAGCACTAAAAAGGGGCAATTTTTCAGCTAACTAACCACATATAGAACTACTCATTTACAGCTGTACAGCTTTATAGATTTTTCAAATACTGATTTAAAGCTGAAAAAGGCGAAATAGCTAGCCTAGATAATGCCTAAGTATAGCTTTCATGTGGTTTTATATTATGCCTATATAGTACTGAAATAAATGTCAAAGTTATTGTAAGCAAGCACAGCAGTGATGGATGCTGGATTAAAGTTATCTCAAAATAAAAACAAAAAAAGGAAAGTCGATATCAACTGTCTCTCTCTCACACACAATCGTGATCAGATTACATCTCTTGCCTGCTTATTTCAGAGAGTTTTTTTTTTTAAATTAGTAACTTGTGAGTTTCGAACCGGTGTCTTGAATTCCTGATTTTTTTCTGGGGCGTGCCTCATCTGGATGATCTATAGGAGATACAAATACACAGTCGCAAAACGTTGATGACATTCCACTCGTCGAAAATATCTCGGAAAATATCAATTAGTGAATTGATGTGTAAACCAAAAGGTCCTTTGAAAAATAATTCTATTAACAGAAAAATAAATTCTATTAACGGAAAACAGTGATTTTCTTGCAAATAAATACTCACTCATGAATACCAAGGATAAAGAAAGACAAACTACTTTTTTTCATTTTGTTTTCCATGATCCGTACGTAAACTTTCATTCGTGAGAAATAAAACTGGTTTAACTATTTTCCAAGCAATAGACTATAAAGGCACACAGGACCTTTTCATTCGCGTGGCATCTTTTCTGAAGCAAGCAACTGATCTGACAGCTTGATCGTGCATGGCGTAAAAGTGAAAGTGAAAACAAAAACAATCGCCATATAATTCGTCTCTTAAAGCTAGGTAATTCTTCAAATAATAACTAGTTATAATATTGAAAATATGCTGGAAATTTATGGATTGTTGTTTTGTTGCAGAAAAAATGTCAGTCGACAATTATTGCATCGTACAAACTTACGAGAATGGAGACCACTTCTTGTCAGTTCTTCCATCCAAGTGGGTTGTTAAAAACGGATGGAAAGATGTTGCATCCACCTCGAAAAACTATCAGCAAGGTATCGATTTGTGCTACTGGCCAAAGGGTGTATCAGGATACAGTCTCTTGGAGAAGACGAAAAAGGATCCCACCGTGAAAATCGACAAAACACAGCTGTCTACTCATCGATGCAAACAAAAACGGAGCAACTTCAGAACATATTCCGAGGTAAAAAAAATCATGTAAATTTAACGATTCATCAAGCTAATGGTGGTTAATAACTTTAGGCCTTTCGTGAACAAAAAGCAATGGAGATACAATCTGATACAGAAGAATATGAGCCTCGGAAGAAATTGAGAACTGACAACAGTGCTGCAGAGTTGTTCAAAGCGATTCAAGCATCAAAATTAGAGGTTGAGCCAACAGCACCGAAAGTCGATACAGCACCAGGATCATCATCGCACGTCGATCATGAATCTATTCAACAGATCTTTGAGAGTAGTCCTCCAGCCGATGCTATACAATCCATTACTGATGAAATCTCAAACGTACGCAAGGAACTGGAACTTGTTCGATATGAGATGACAAGTCTTTCGGAAGGACAGGATAAAACAAAAGTTCAGGTCACCCGATGTATCCCTCTGCTGTCGCAATTGAATGCCAAAGTTGACGTCTTGGCAGTTCAAAAACCCCCACCGGCTGAGCCGAGTAATCTTATTCAATTAAGGAAAGTTACGTTGACACCAGTGCGTTGTTTGGATGAACTCGAAAGTCTGGAGCAAAACTCAAGTAACGAAGCATTTGTTGAGTCGATCGTGGAATCTCTAGGATCCATTCATGGCAAGGATCGTTACTTTGGTGATGGATGGACCGTTTGTTTCCTTCCTTCCTCTTCGCATTTCAAGCTTATTGCTTATGGCATATTAGCTTATTGCGTGCTCTCAACTTGATGTTCTAGATGCACACTTCCACAGTTATTAATTGAAAGCTTTCGATGCCTGCTACCATTTTTGCATAAGTATAATTGTGTGGCAAGTACAATCATACTCTATGCCCAGGGAGTCGAGAAATTTTCCAACCCGAAAAATTCCTAGACCGGACCGGGAATCGAACCCAGTCACCTCCAGCATGGTCTTGCTTTGTAGCTGCGCCTTTACTGACTGAGCTAAGGGAGGCCCCAGACCGTTTGTTTGCAGATAGTGGATTAAAATTTCTTCGATAGACAATTCTTGATGGGATGCTCGTGGACCGGGACAAGCCGTAACAAGAAGAACGATGACGTAATCATCTCGAAAATTGCATTTCAAAAGTATGTGAAAGTGATTGATTTGTTCTACCAAGTTGTGATCTATTCTGACCCAACGTTTGCTCTTACCGACTGTCAGAGATTCTTGCATCGATGCTTGAAAAACGGTAGTGCTGTTCTAGCTTCGTCCGGAATTCGACCGGCTATGGTGGGTGACCAGTGGGCGACGATGAGACTCATCGAGACGGGGGGACAAGACAAACAAAAACTAATAAAGAGAGACAAAAGACAAAAGGAATTAAATTCTTATACTAGACATTTGAAGAAAAACATAAACGGACTGCATATAGCAGAGATCACGGGTTGCCAACACGTCTCTGATAGGAACATAGGGTTGTCTTCCTTGGGCCTCGAGGGTATTCAAAAGTCGCTCTCTGGCGGCGTCATTATCCGTACATTGCCAAACTGCGTGTTCGATGTCATCGTAACCGTTTCCACACCGACAGATGTTGCTGTCCACGAGGTTTATTCTATTGAGATGAGCATCTAGCGAGTAGTGGTTGGACATAAGTCTACTCATCACGCGAATGAAGTCACGACTTAAGTCCAAGCCTTTAAACCACGCTCTCGAAGAAACATTAGGAATAATTGAATGTAACCACCGTCCAAGATTTCCATTGTCCCAATCGGTTTGCCAACTCGAAAGGGTACTCTGACGCACTAAATGGTAAAATTCATCGTGTGAAATTTGCCTGTCATAAAATTCGCCTTCCTGCGCGCCCACCTTTGCGAGAGAGTCCGCCTTCTCATTGCCTGGGATTGAGCAATGTGATGGGACCCATACAAAGGTAATCATATATGATCTTTCGACCAGTACACTCATCTGCTCCCTTACCTTTGAAAGGAAATAAGATGAGTGCCTACTTGGTTTCATCGACCGAATAGCCTCAATCGAACTGAGACTATCCGAGAAGATGAAGTAATGGTCTGCGGGCATGTTGGAAATCATCCCCAATACGAAGTTGATTGCTGCCAGCTCAGCAACAAAAACGGAACAAGGTTCCTGAAGTTTGCGGAAGGCGCTAGAGTTTTCATTGAAGACACCGAAGCCAGTGGATCCATTGAGACGGGACCCGTCTGTAAAATATCTTTTCATGCAATTGACTTGTTGGTACTTTTCAGTAAAAATACGCGGAATAATAATAGGTCGAAGTTGATCGGGAATCCCATGAGTTGCTTGTTTCATGGTCAGATCATATTCAATTGAGGAACTGCGAGGCGGAAGTTATTGTCGAGGAGTATTTGTTGCAAGAGCTACAATAATTTGATTGAAAGTAATACTACCTTAGCTTTTTTAAACTGTTTGTTGTTGTTGCTTTAAACGTTTATTTTAAATTTGATATTTTAACGATTGCCATGTGGGTTTACTGTTTTAATATTGGTCATTTTAATTTCCTATGTTTTTTTCTTAATGCGATTATTTTTTGTCTGCTAATTCTTTATTTCAGACATGTAATCAGTACCTCACAGAACTATGATTTGTATGAATTAAATAAAAAGTTCATGAGATATGTATGACTTTTATTAAACTGAATTACAAACGTTCGTTTGATGGCAGTGTGTGATGTAAAGGAATAAATACAGTTTCATTATAAACACTTACAGCAACTAGTTTACAAAGAATGTCTTTAACTTCAAAAGCTTTTGTTGATCTAAACGTGAGATTGCAAGATGTTTTAAACACATGAATGTTTGTAGACGGAAAAGGACTATCGAAAAGTTCTTCAACTGAATATAATTCTGTACCGCAAATTTCATCTGCGCCTGCGAATTCCATAGCAACAATGCGTTTTTTTTGTGTGAGAAACCACTTATTAGCAAAATTGTTGTTCAAAGTAAAGTTTTCAGATAGTTTAATACAAGCAAATTTAAGTGGATCTGTTTTAAATGCATACATTAACAAAGGATAGGTTTGTTTTGAAACATTGGTAGAAGAATTTGAATAATTTCTTTCACTTATTCTGTTGATAATTTGATGCAAAGGAAGCTTTCCTGATCTAACCATCTTTTTAATGTGGAACAAATGGTTTTCGAACGGGTATGAAGAAATAGTTGATAGAGATCCAAAACGAGTTACTTCATCAACCACGTAAACTAAGTTGTGTGTGTTATTTGTAATTGAATTGAACAATGTATGATAGTTTGAAATGAACTGTTCGAATAACTTTTCAGCAACCTGTAGAAATCTTCCGTAGTAATCATTAGAACAAATAATAACTGCACAGAACAACTTGATGAAATTTTGATAATGATTGTCATCAACAAAGTGCTTAAGGATTGCAACGCCAATATAATGAAGAAATGAAGCACATTCTGATGCTTTCCAATGGGTCAAGCAATCGATGCCACGAACTGCTCTGTGGATTTCAACTGGCAATTTTATTGACAGTAAGATGCCTGTCATTGCTTCAACTACACTACTTGGCCATTTTCTATCATCGGACCCGGTATGGCCATCTTTATACGCTATTAATAATCGCTTCATGATACCTAGATGTAACAGATGCAATGAATCAGAAACAATTACATCTTCGACCATATCAATCGGTAGCTGCAAAAGTGGTGTGGTAACAGGAATTCGTTTGACTTTTCCATTTTCACGAATTTTGTATACTTGATAATGGCCTTCATATTCTTTGTTACGGAATCCTGCGTCGGTGCGTTTCTTTGCTAAAGATTGTGGAAAGATATTAGTACGAAGTAATGGTGAATGTTGGCCAATCGTGCAGCATTTGAGGCATCCATGAATAGAATTGAAGTTGACTGTACCTGTAGATATAAATTCATGTTTTCATATTTCGTTAGTTCAGAAAGTGAACATGATTTATACCTTTTACAAATGCCCTTGCAGGTGAGTCACAAATCATCGCCCGAATGTTCACATTTAATTTTATTCCATTTATATGAATGCCATTTTGCAGTATAGGTACAATTTAAGTGACAAATGGACTCAGGAATTGTTCAATCTTTTTTGGTTTGTTGCGACCGTAAAACATGCCAGCTATCATTGGTTTAACGTCAGGTTTACCATGGATATTAAACAGTATGGGCCAAACTTGATGTGTCCCACTCTTGAATATTGGTAAGCCGTCAATATTCACGTTTATACTAACTGTGCATGATTCCGATAAAGTATAGAAGGTTTGGCGAAGACAAGTTTCTGCGAAGATACAAAATCATAAACATTATTGATAGTCATGACAACCAAAACCTATTCGTGTTTACCGACGCCTTGGTGCCAGTTTTCACCTCCTTCAATGTTGATAATAGTAGGTTTGGTTCTTGGTGTACGAAGCAATCGTCTTGGAGAGTTGGGGAGGGTTCGATCATATTGAGCAAGTTTTTGCATTAAAGGCTTCATTGCATTTTGCGATATATTGAATTCAAAGCTCCAATTTCGAAGAAAAGTACTCAAACTCTTATCCTCATATGTATCGGCTTCTATCCAAACATCGTCCTGAGCTATTCCACGGTTTTCTGCATCCTGCAACTCAGAGTCAGATGCTTCATCAGGACTGTATTCTTCAATACATTCGTTCTGTACATCTAAATCGTCATCAGAACTATGTTCATCGAGATTGAACAGTGCCGGTAGATCCTCTGTATACGATGAGGTAACCTGTTCAGTGCTGCAAAATTTCGACAATACACGGTGATACTCAAAATTCTGCTTTGGTCACTCGTTTGAGCTAACAGTCATCGTCAAGGCAAACCATGTCAATTGTCAGTACCATTTTTGTCAGTGACTAACATGTGCTGATTTGTTTATTAGCTAAATTTGAAATGAAATTAAATGGCTTGAGCAAAACAATTACATGGAGCCATTAAAGTGAATAAGCATCTACGTTCTGAACCGCTTGGATAACAATAATGTGTCTCAGAATGCAAGAAATTACACTTTCTGTTACCAGGTGAATCTTTGTCATTGACGAAAAAATGAATGAGATTTTGACAAAGATTTTTTTGAGGATCAAGTCTATCATTGACTATGTGAAAAATAATTTTGTCAATATCGTGCAAAAGTCTGTCAATGACAATGACAAATCTCAGCACTGAACCTGTTCATCCGAGAAATCTTCCTGAAAACTCGAGGGCACACTTTCGCACACCTTATTGTTTAGATATTCATATTCACACCCAGTTCTTAGTTTTCGGTAATTATTCACTTTACGACGGTAATTTCCACTTTTTAATGTTTTTCTCCATTTTTCAAAAGAATCCATTTTTGTTAACTATGGCTGGAATCGAAAATGTCAAAACCGAAGTGCTCTCAAGGCGAATAATAAGCACTTTACAAACATGTAATGCCGCATTTGTATGCTTGTAAGCCAATATAACATCAGAGTTTACAAGCTCAAAACACTAGCCCTATATCTATCATTAAGACTAGAGAAAAAGTGCTCATATTGAATAATGCTTGTAGGCACTAGTATGTCCATATTATAACTTGCAAGTAATGCAAATGCAACTAAATGGTTCCTGAGCACTAATAATGTCTTATAAAGACCAATTCCTGACTTTGATTTAATGCTTGTGGTTACTTGGGAGCGACTCACGAAGAGCAACTGAATCCGATCAGTAGCGGTGCGGCTTCTTCCTCCTTCTTCGGTGAATGGACGCTCATGTGGGCTGCAGCTCGCTGCTTGCGAGAAGCCTTTTGTACTGGAGAACAATGTTCAACGTCACCCGCCGAAAGCACTGCTGCTGCTGCTGCTGATAATGACGGCCGACCGGAAACCACCACCACTGAATAAGCACCATTCGGCGAGACCGAATGGAATTCGATTTTGAAATCTGTGTTAGGGAAAGCGCTTTTTGCAGGCAATCGGTGATAATTTTGATCACCATTGTAACAGTTGGACATTTGTGTAATTTTCAGTAGTGACCTATTAAAAATTGATAGAGTATTAGAAGATTATTATAAAAATTCCATCCATCCGCTATTGTCAGAGTTCTAAGTGATCAAAACCTGACCACTTTTCGTAACGCGATTGATTGTGGTTTTTTTAAATTGCACCCTCAATATGTTGCCAAAAGACGCAATCCTACGTCAAAAGATCGCTTCCACTCACTAAGGCTAGTATGATTGCATTCCACCAGTATGAGGGAATTCTCCACCAGTTAAATAACACTTTTCTATATGGTCATGATCTCGAGATATTCCACTTGGGAAGCTATACAATTAAATACCATGTGGATCCAACTATTAAATACGATACACTTTTTCTCAGTGAAGCAAAATAAAATGCTGAGCTGCTCGGTGGTACCCATCTCGGCAAAGCAATCTTAGTGTGTAGGCTTTCAAATAATTTCACCTATATATAGATTAGTCATTAGGCTAAAAACGGTGGTCAATTTTCAAAAAAGCGATCGATTGAACTTTCTCAAGCTGTCGATGAAGTATTAAAAGTGATATTTTTTTGTAATAAAATTGTTATTCCAATCCAACTGAGGATTCAGTTTTGACGTAGGACTACGTCTGTGATTTCTATATAAGGGGTACACTTTGTAAAAACCGAAAATGGAACATGTAACAAAATTTGAAAGATTATGAACGTTAAACTCAGCTTCCCCTTGACCAATTCCAATAATGTTATCACCAATCATCAGAAATATTTCCACGCATTTGTTAAATTTGAAATTTTATCAATTTTCCAAATATCACTATTGGAAATTGCACGAATGTGCAACTGTTGCTATGATAATTAAAACTTCCACCGATTGCCTGTGAAAAGCGATTTTCCTAACACAGATTTCAAAGTTGAATTCCATAGGTACTCTTCCTTCGGGTAGCTTGACTAGCGTACACGTTTGGTTCCGCTCAAGAGAGTCCATTTCCTCGCGGACGGCTGCTTCCCACTTGTCCCAATCCGGCCTCTTCTTCATCTCCGCCAGCGAAGTTGGCAAGTTGTCCACGAAGCTCGTAGCTTCAGCATCACTGTCTTCATCGGAATCGCTCCGACTCGAACGAATTGGAAACACATCAGAAACGCACTTCGGTTTCACATCCCCTTCCGAGCTCGTTTTCCTTTCGTCCTCCACGAAGACAACGTCGTGCGCAATGACGATCTTCTTCTGCTTGGAATTCCATACTCGGTACCTGCAGGGAGCGTACCCCACGAATACTCCTCTCCAGGACTTCCGATCGAGCTTCTTCCTACGTTTCTTGGGAATGTGTACGTGAACGTCGGAACCGAATGCACGCAGACCACGAACGTTGGGTCGGCGACCCTTCCAAACTTCGTACGGTGTCTTACCTTGACCTATCGCACTAGCAGGGCTGCGATTCACCAAGGACGCCGCTGTCTGGATCGCAGGACCCCAGAACTGCTTCCCGATACCGCAGTCTTCGAGCATGGAACGAACCTTCTCCACGAGCGTACGGTTCATTCGCTCGCTCACGCCGTTCTGCTCGGGGCTGTAGGAGACGGTGTACTCGATCTTGATCCCCTTCTGCTTGCAGAACTGCCGGAACTCGCGACCGATATACTCGCCGCCATTATCGCAGCGCAACCGAGATATACGCATTTCGAACTTCGCATTCACTAGTGCTACGTACTCGCGGGAGCTATCCATCACTTCGTCCTTGGAGTTTATTAGCGAAACGACCGTAAAACGACTCCAGTCATCCACGAAAGTCACGAACCGTTCACCATCGATGCCCCCGGCGTCACAGGGCCACACACGTCCGAATGGATAAGTTCAAGGACCCGCTTTGATTGCCGCTCCTCACGCACGGAGAACGGTTTACGCGTTTGTTTGCCGACGAGGCACGGTTCGCAATTGAATTCACCACCGGATATCTTCACTTTCGCGCACATCCCGTCGACCATCTCGTTGTCGATTAGCACTTTCAAGTTCTTCGCACTTAAGTGCCCGTAACGTCGATGCCACAGTTCTAGTTCTTTTGGCACACGACCGCACGTGGGCTTTTCACGGTGAAAGTCGATCTCATAAAGTTTACCGCGACGCTCACCAACCATAATCACTTCCGAATCGCTTTCGACGCTCACACGGCGCCATTCGCGAAAACAAATTTCAGTTCGGCAATTTCCATTTTTCGAACGGACAGCAAGTTCGCTCGCGCTTCCGGAATGTATAGAACTTTTTTGAGCGTAATTGGATTCGACTTACCATCCGCCATAGCAAATACATTCACCTCACCGTACTCTTTGGCGACGATGGACTCGCCTTCCTTTGCCACCGAAATGATCATCGGCTCCTTCATCGGCCGAACATCGGACAAACATCCTTTTCACCTTTTCCGAAGTGCGCACTGTTTTTCTTCGGTTGCTTCTTCTTCTCATCGCTCTTCTCCGGGCAGTTGGCGATTTTGTGCCCTTCGCGATTGCAACCAAAACACTTCCACTTTCCACGTGGTTTCTTCTTATTCTTTTTCGCCTTCACGCCGCCAGCACCGCTGAAAGCAGCAGCGTCAACTTTCGAGTCACGGGATCTGCCATCTTCGCCGCTGCGCTTGATCTCCTCATCAAGCGATCTGCACTTGACGAATTCCAATGACAGCTTCTCCTCCGACATTGTCTCCAGGGCGGTGACGACGGTCGCAAAACCTGGCCCTAACGTCAGCAGGAGGTAGCACACCACATCGATGTCCTGCAACTTCGCGCCGGTCGACTTGTAGTCCCGAACAATCCGCTCTAACGTCAGTAAATGGTCCTGCAGACAGCCACCGGTGTGGCGAAGCAGCAGCAGCTTCTTTTGCAAGTGAAGGCGAACTGCAACGATCTTTTGTTGAAAAATTCCTTCCAACGCCAACCACACGACCCTCGGAGACTTTTTTTTTCCTGAATATGCTGCAACATGTTGTCGTTTATCCGTGAAATCAGCAGCGATCCTTTTTCGCCCGTTTTTCGGCTGCTTTGGCTTTCGCCTCCCGGATGGCAGCAGAATCCTCTTCCCTCACCTTCAGTTCCTCGACCTCATCCGCTTCCTGTTCGATGCACTCCTGAAGCTCTTGCTCCTGCAGGAGAACCTGCATCCGAAACTTTCACAGCAGATAATTCTACCCGTCGAACTGAGGGACTCGAGCGTTTTCAGCCTCGCGGTTCTTTTTTCGCACCTATTTACTTTTTCCGACACTCGCGATCACTGGGTCCATAACCTCATAACGCCTTGTTCAAACGCTGGCCAGACTGAGAAGTTATAACATGTTATAACGGTTGTCAAATAATTGCAACACAGAAACCAACATCAAGATAGCGCAATAACATGTTATAACCATAGAGGTAACTCTAAAACGCTGGCCAGACTGAGCAGTTATAACATGTTATAACGGTTGTCAAATAATTGCAACACAGAAACCAACATCAAGATAGCGCTATAACATGTTATAACTCTGTAGTCTGAACGTACTATAAGACCACTGGGTCCCGAAGAAAATCATTATTATTTTTGGCTCACTCAGTACCAGAACAACGGTCCCAAGCAGTCCCAAGCTATTTCACTCACCCCTGCATGTTCTGCATGAATCCACACACCCCTGATGTTATCTGTCAAACTTTCATAGCGAATCAAAGCAAACATAGTGTAGTAATAGAATTTCAACTAGAATAGGGTACGTTAATCGTTTGCTTGGGACCAATAGGCTACTAAAGTGGTGAGCCAATTTAAAATCGTTAGTTTCGTATTGATTGTTGTTATAACTCTGTAGTCTGAACGTACTATAAGATTCAGGTTGGCAGTTATATGTATTATGATAATACAAAGGAAATAACTTCAGGTTTATTTAGAACGAAATGTAACGTGTGAAATGTAACTGTACTTTTCTTGAAGAACGGGTGAAAAAGGGCGCGCTCTCTGCATGCGCTCGCATCTCGATGACAGATCGACGGCAGGGGGTTCGGCATGGTTCGGCCACTTTAACCGAAACAAGAAGGTTCGGATATTGCCAATCCTAACACGTTATACTAAAGAGTATAAACAGAGAAAACCCCACTCAAATTCCTATTCTTACACAAAACACAAGCTCCTGCTGCAGTTAACAAATAAGATTTATTATTTGATCACTTAGTCCTACGTCACCATAGAGATTGCTGACGTACACTACGTCACGTTTACGTATACGCAAAAAAATTTCATCAGGGAAAAAAAAACTTCATAGCGGAAAATTTTCCTGATGAAAACAAATCACTGACACAATCACACTTTAGCAATCTCTATTGCGTACAACCATAGAGGTAACTCTAAGACCAGAAGGTCCCGAAGAAATGTGCTCAACTTTTTGGCTCAGCTCTGGTACTCTCTTCGGTCCCAAGACAATCGATTCACCCCTCGAAACATAGGAAAAACCAATAACCCCTCATTTTATCTGTCAAACTTTCATAGCGAATCAAAACAAACATTGCGTAGTACTAGAATTTCGACTAGAATGGGGTCCGTTAATCGTTTGCTTGGGACCAATAGGCTAGTCAAGCAGTGTGCCAATTTAAAATCGTTAGTTTCGTATTGATTGTTGGTACAACCCCATAGGGCTGTCCCTTGTAGTTTTTATGTTGTCACCTCATAAATGCAGGGGTGCGATGTGGATGTCAAATACGAACAATCGTTGCCTACCTTGTATAACTGGTTCCAAACGTAAACAAGCCATAAGAAACGTACATGGTTTGTTTACGTTTGAAACCAATTTTATACAAGAATGATCAGTAGGCTGATTTGACAGCACGCCGCCCCGAGCGTTGCCAGATTGTTTTAAAGCTTATCGGTATCAAAGGTATTAAAAAATCGGTATTTATCGGTATTTACAATTTAATTAACTATATATTTTTGCCGTTTTTAAAAGCGAAAATTTTAACGATGGTGACGACTGGGACTTGAGGGGAATGGCTATGGTTTCACGGCTTTCTCAGTCTTCAAACAGTCTTATTTTTTTTAATTTAATTTTTAAAATTATCGGTTTCCTCAAGTATACTCCTCAAGTGATCAAAATTGAGAGAAAATAGTTTTTTTTTCAATAAAATATCATTAAATGAAACCAAAATATGGAAAATCAGCCACAATAACGACTAAACTATTGACAATTACGACAAACAATATTTTCACTTGAAAAAGGCCACAACCCTTGGCCGAAATGTCCAGCAGATTACATCGTAGTTGTTGCAGTTTTTAAGACTGAGAGAGCCGTTAATCAAAGCAAAATTTTAGCTTTTTACAATAATCGGAAAATTCCGGAAGAAAACTCCGGGAATGTTTGAATTAGCTTCTGAACGAAACCAAACAAACATCCAAAGAAAGACAAAATAAGCTCTCCTGAATGAAGGTCGATGAAAGTTCTAAGACAAGTTAGAAAAACATCCGGGAAACTGCCAAGACACGAATTGATAAACTTGTGGCAAATAATTAATTTCCAGGGAAAGCCAGAAGAAGCTCGGAAAAATCTTCCAGTAGAAGTCGAACAAACCTTTGGCTTTATGGTCAAACTTCCACAAGAAGGCGAATGAAATTTCTGGGAGAATTAATTGAACTTCCTGGAGAAGACAAAAAAAACTTCCTACGGTAGATTGGAAGAAACATCTGAAGAAAGTCGGAAGCAACTCACGGAACAGTCGAAAGAAACAAGGACATAATTCCGGAAGCAATAGATTCCTGGGAGATGTTCTAATGATCCAGAAAATTTTCCTGATATTCATAAAACATCCCTGAAGACTCCGCAATTTCCCTGAAGTTTTCGGTACATTCCTAAAATGTACTTGGGAATATTCCATAATTCCTCGAAAATCCTTAAAGTTCTTTTATTTTTCCTGAAATTAGGGCTGTTTTGGAGTTCTTTGGTCATCCTCGAAGCGCTCGGAATTTCCGATTATAATAAAACTACAGGAATATCTTTAATCATCTTTGAAGGTCTCTGGACTTTCTTGAAGATAACGAATTTTTTAAGTGCTCTCACAATTTTCTTGAATTTATTGTAACATCAGCATTGAAGTTCTCTGATCTTCCCGATTTTTTTCAATTTTTAAAATTATCGACACTGCCATATAAAGCAAAGAACTTCCCAAACAATGTTCTAATGTTCACGTAACTTCCATTACGTTTCCTAAATTTGCATGAGCTCCTCAGGACATTGCTGAAGTTTAACAGAAGTGAAACTATCTTTTATTTATCGAAACTTACACAAAAATATGGACTTATCTGAAGCTTCAGAACTTCTTAAGTGTGCCTACACCTAGTGTGGATCCTCAATAAAAATCTGATAGCATCCTTGAAGTTCCGGGAAAGTTGAAAAAACTAGCGGGAGAAGACGAAAGAATGATTCGAGCGAAGGGTGAAGAAGCTTCCAGGGTAAGGTGGAAGAAAACTACTGCACGAAACGAAAATCAATTATTTAATTCATGTCCCAAGTAACCAAAAGTTCCGCATTCAACGATTAAAATCACTTTCAAGTTCCGTAAAGTTCAAATAAAGTTCCGACCGAACCTTCAAGTTCCATAAAGTTCAAATAAAGTTCCGACAGAACTTTCAAGTTCCATAAAGTTCAAATAAAGTTCCAACCGAACCATCAAGTTCCATAAAGTTCAAATAAAGTTCCGACCGAACTTTCAAGTTCCATAAAGTTCACATATAGTTCCAACAGAACTTTCAAGTTCCATAAAGTTCAAATAAAGTTCCGACAGAAGTTCCATAAAGTTCAAATAAAGTTCCGACAGAACTTTCAAGTTCCATAAAGTTCAAATAAAGTTCCGACAGAACTTTCAAGTTCCATAAAGTTCAAATAAAGTTCCGACCGAACCTTCAAGTTCCATAAAGTTCAAACAAAGTTCCGACAGAACTTTCAAGTTCCATGAAGTTCAAATAAAGTTCCGACAGAACTTTCAAGCCACATGAAGCAATCCGCACAAGTCTTTATTAGTAACAAAATTTAATGTACGTAAATATTAAATGATCAGTGGCCCGAATAAATCATAATTCTTATATTTATGCAGTGCATCAACATTCTGTTAAAACATAAGAAAAATTAAAAAGTAATTTCCTGGATTCGAACCCGTGTATTCGGCATGCGATCTACTAACGCTAACCACTGCGCCACAAATGTGTTGGAATACCATGCGGGCAAATACCAATTTCAAATTCATCAAGGTATTGTGTTTCGTATGCAAGTCAGTCAGCTGGCACTGAAAACTCCAACAGTAGGCGAGACAACAGCTCGCTTTAATATATTTCAGATGACGCAGCGGTTCGTGCTGGGGCTCTCACGCAGAAGGACTGGGTTTAATTCTTCAAACAGCTCCAAAACTACTAATGCTGATAAATCAATACATATAAATACTTGCCTTTAGAAATAACTTTCATAAAAGTGCGAACTAAACATAGAATTGGTGTAGAGGGCAAAAACCTTTTTTAATTTATTTTCTAAAAGTTCCGTTCAAGTTCCGCCAGAAGCTGCTTAGAAATCTCTTCAATTATGATACCGGAACTTTCAAGTTCTTATAACGACTTAAAAATGAGGCTGCTTAGAATTCTAAAGACCATCACTAACTAAGCTGCTTAAGCCACAAATTGCCTTTTATCAGAACTTTTGGTTACTTGGGGTGTTTCACTTATACATTTTTGCCAAAGCATCAGCCTTATACATTCCATAAGACAAACCACATAGGTCCTATTAGAATGCATAAAAGGTATGTGTGACCGCTTATACATTTCATTTGACACATGATCTTTATTAACTTTTTGCAAGGCGTCTGCTTATTAGTTGACTTATACATTTTATGAATAATCAGCAATGGAAATTTGCCAAAAGGTATAAGGAGATTTCTATCCGTGTGGGAAAGTTGGATGAAACTTCAGGAAGTCAATGTTTAAAATCTCGACTCCCTAGGAATTACCAGAAAGAGCCATCGACTATTTCTCGATTGATGAGTAGCCAAAAACAATGAGGAAATGCAAACATTAGTCGAAAGAGTTTCAATCATAAGGCATCTTTAGAGATGATTGTTTAGAATTTTGAAAGCTCAAAAAATATGAGGTATTCAAAAAGATACAAGTCTCTCACAAAAAAATTCTCCGAGCGCAAACAGGCAATAATAATTTTGATGATTAAAAAAACGGTATAAATCGGTATAAAATCATAAAAATCGGTATTCTGAGGAACCTTATCTGTATATCGGTATCTAGTTTGGAAATCGGTATAAATACCGATAAATCGGTATATCTGGCAACGCTGCGCCCCCCTCCAGCATAAATCAGCTTCATTTGGATAGTAGTAGCACCACAAACGAAGTGACAGACGGATCGGCTCGAAAACTTTGGTGACTAACCTGCTATTGCAATTTTTCAGTGTACCACATGGCAACACCACTACTACTGGATTGTACCACATGGCAACACTACTACTAGATTGAACTATCATTTTCACCAAATGTACTAGAATGTTTTGGTTCTATCTCTTTCACTCTACTCAAAACCGAAATGCATAAAAAAATGACAAAATGATACGCACTCTTTGCACACTGTCAAAGAATCATTGTACACGAAATCAACTTTGTTCAAATCAAAACAAAAAAACTAACCCATCTGGTGGATAATGGCACAAGCTTCCAAGAAAATTCTGCTACAGTGAACCACATTATTTAAATGGATTTTTTCGCCAGTTAGTCGTCTGTCACTTCGTTTGTGGTAGCACTATGTCAAGTTGTCTTTAATTTCATACCATTTAGGCACAGAACAGAACTAGAAGTACAAACAAATCGGTGAATCAAAAAATGGTAGGTTTTTCTGATCAACAAGCCATGCGTTGTGGTAGCGTTCCACACGGGCTTTCTATGCGCACTTACACCAACAATCAATACGAAACTAACGATTTTAAATTGGGTCACTACTTGACTAGCCTATTGGTCCCAAGCAAATCGATTAACGTAACCCATTCTTGTATAAATTCCAGTACTACACTATGTTTGTTTTGATTCGCTATGAAAGTTTGACAGATAAAATGAGGGGTTCGTGGATTTTTCTATGTTTCGAGGGGTGCATCGATTAGCTTGGGACCGAAGATAGTACCAGAGCTGAGCCAAAAAGTTGAGCTCGTTTCTTCGGGACCTTCTGGTCTTAGAGTTACCTCTATGCTTACACTATCTTAGCATGCTGCCTATATTAACTGCAGGCAGAAGACTTCTACTGCTAGATGCGCTACCCAACAAACAATTGAGAGCTCTTATAAAACACCTGAGTTGATCAAACGTTGAATAATAGCTTCCAGAGTTGAACAAGAATGTAGTTGTATTTCCATTTGGTTAAAAGCTTCAAAAGCTGCTTGGAGCACTCTTAAATGATTGTTTACGTTCGACCAACCACCAACCACAATTTTGTTGCTAAAAATAGCACAAGTGATAGGCACGTTTATATGACCATAAGGCAATTATCATTCGACTGCAAGAGAAGTCACTCAAGATGAGCTTCATAAATTTCTCTCATATGATCAAAATATGTATTCAAGAATAGAGCAGATGGAAACAGAAGCGGCTGGCAATCCGGGATCATGAGTTCGAATATTGTTTCGAGAAACCCTCGGTGGAGTAGAGGTAAATTATATATAGGTGTTATTAATAAATGCTAACATTAATTTAAGACATATATATCATATAATCAAAGATAACATTTCTAGATAAATTCTCTCAATTAATGATTAGAGAGATTAATTGGAAGAATATCAATCAAAGATTAAACAGATGCTTGTTACTACTTCCTCCATGATCACAGAATGTGAATTATGGCATAATTACATATTTTTTCAATGTGCACAAATAAATTAAATTAATAAAAACTGTACAAGCAATTATTTTGGCGTACCACAACAATTGTTAAATTAATTTTAATCTGTGAATATTGTGAGTACTTACACAACGGTTATTAAGGAGTCATTAAAAAGTGCTATAAACGCTTTTCACCGCTTGCTGTATAGTGATTATTTAGGAGTCATAAAAGAGTGTAACAAACGCCTCTCAGGTTCAATCTCTACTAAATTTCAAAGCAGCTGTCAGGAAGTGTCTACAAACGTTGTATAAGAGCTTTCACCAAAACAATAAAGCTTGACAAATATGTATCTATAAACGTTGTATAAAAGTTGCTTCTACTCCTATACCGCGGATACATATAATGCTGTAGTTGAACAGGTTCTCCAAACCAGTGTAAACAAGAGTTTTACAGAAGTTGTAATAAACAAATTGTACAGTTATTATTCAGCATGCAGTTGAATAAAATCACAATGGAAGCGTTTCTTCAACAAGAAATTGATTTTGGGTAAACGTTTTACTGAATACGTTAGACAACACCTTTGTGTTGCAGTTGTAAAGGTTCTCCAAACCAGTGTCAACAAGGGTTTTATAAAAGTTGTGGTGAACACACAGTGCAATTATTCAACATGCAGCTGAACAAAATCAAAACGAAAGCGTTTCTTCAACTGGAAATTGTTACTTGGGTAGTGTTTGTCAATGAAAAGTGGAGCAACTTTCTGATCCAAAGTTCCATTTCTGTTCTGTGATTTAAGCCTCAAGTAAGTGAATTTTGACAACATTGTTTGTAAGTGCAAAATATCATCATAACATCTAATGGTTTCATAATTCCGAAAAACATGTTTTATAAAGAGCTTTGAGTGGGTTCATGTTTTATAGTAAACGACCGACCGCAAGCCTGATGGCAAGTGCATTGTAGTAATAGAAATTCTTCCGAGACGTAGTTTGGGCGCGGTAGTTAGTATTTGGATCTTCCGAAATCCGTTTCCGGGGACCACTTTTATCTCTGAGAGGGACCAGCTTTAGTTAAATTTTAACTATCGCAATACGGTTTTAAATAAAATTGTGTTCGTGAGGGAAAGAGCTTCGTTTTCAGAGTGCGACGATATTTTTTATCGATTTCATAGACATTCATCTCAATTTAAAGTTTTAATTTTTGACAAAAAATCTATTAGATGACAGCACAGGTTCAAAGCAACAATCAATACGAAACTAACGATTTGAAATTGGCTCTCTACTTGACTAGCATATTGGTCTCAAGCAAACGATTAACGTACCCCATTCTAGTCAAAATTCTATTACTACGCAATGTTTGTTTTGATTCGCTATGAAAGTTTGACAGATAAAATGAGGGGTTATTGGATTTTCCTATGTTTCGAGGGGTGCATCGATTAGCTTGGGACTTGGGACCGAAGAGAGTACCAGAGCTGAGCCAAAATGTTGAGCACGTTATTTCGGGACCTTCTAGTCATAGAGTTACCTCTATGTTCAAAGTACCTCCAGAGACGTTAAGATGGTGATTTTTGCAAATGTAATCGCACTTATTTAAAATAGTTCAAGATCTCTATAATTTATTAAATTTGGAATTCGATTCCATTTGTAATGCAGATTACGAATATATGGGCTATGAACCTAAAGAACCCAATTGACCAAACCTTTGAAAACAGTATGCCCAACCGGTGGAAACTAACAATTTTTAATTGGCTCACTACTTGAATAGCCTATTGGTCCCAAGCAAATCGATTAACGTACCCCATTCTAGTCAAGGTTCTAGTACTACACTATGTTTGTTTTGATTCGCTATGAAAGTTTGACAGATAAAATGAGGGGTTCGTGGATTTTCCTATGTTTCGAGGGGTGCATCGATTAGCTTGGGAACGAAGAGAGTACCGGAGCTGAGCCAAAAAGTTGAGCACGTTTCTTCAGGACCTTCTAGTCCTAGAGTTACCTCTATGGTATGCCCATATATAAGATTGTAACCCATAGCTTGAGACAAACATTGCTCTTAAGCTGCATTATGTACCCCAAAATCTGATGTAGAGATTCAATCCACAATGCGAGTGAGGTGTTCTTCGCCCTTCGCAGCTCATTAATGGTTATTATTTTTACTAAACACGTACACCGCTTAATCGGTAAATTCAATATTTTGCTTCCATCACCCACCTGGCTTCCGACGAGGAGTTTGTAAAGCACTTTTCGTGTCCTTGTTTGAAACAACCATGCCTTGCGTCAACAGAGCAGGGGTGTTTTCCATCGCTGGAAACGTGATTCTAGTGAAAACATATGGAAATGTGCGTGTGTGTCATATGCCGTGCTGCGGGCCCAAAGCGGATGATATGACGCGGTGATGATGATTTCTGAAAAACCAGGCAGGCAAAATTGTATCATATCCATTTTCAGTGTTTTAATGACACACAGAGAAGCACCGATTTCGAGCGGCCCCCATTCCTCTTTTTGGACGGCCGTTTGTGAAAACAAAGTAGGCTACCGATGCGAAACGCGGCTTGCTGTGATTTCGCGGTTTCGCAGTAGGCATTTCCCCAAAGAGGACGCGTTCATAAAACTGTCATACATTTTTGTTAATAAATTTTCAATTTTATAATTAAACCTAGATTAAATGCAACAGATAAAAACGATAATGTTCCGTCCGAAAAATTAATTGCACATTAATTACCCCTCTCGCTCTGGGCGTTGTGCAGGTTTGGAAGGGGCGGATTGGCTCCAAGGGATACTGGAAAATCGCGCTTTTTGTACTGGACCGAAGATGTAAATTTTACGGCAAGAGCGATTTGTACCGGGATTATAATGGAAATGTGTAGTACGATCTCCCTTGATTCGACGAGCTAGCGGGCGAGCAAAACCGTTGCTAACTGCGGCAGCGTCCCACGAGATATGGACCCAGATATTTGCGAAGAAGGGTTTGTTGGGCTGTTTACGTGAAATTTATACGCGGGATGGCGTTAGAATTTTAATTACTGTGGGCTTTGATCATCGTGCTAGATTGTACGTGAAATTCGCATGTTTAGTAGTTGGGTTATTGTATGGTTTCATTACAATGATTACAGTATGTTGGTGTAGGTTTGAAAATGATCTGGCACTGTTTGATTTGTGAATACAAAAAAAAAGACCAACTGTCATTTGCAAACAAATTTTCCTCTACTTATTTGGGTAATAATCAAGTCGCTCTAACAGCATCATGCTTTTCCGTGTATTCCATCTGTCAAAATCGGTGGTTGATTAGTACATGTTTTGATTTTGTTTAATATATTTTTATCAAAACCATGTATAATTGAACTCTTTCCAAACCATATCCGAATTGAACCGTTCAGCAAATTGTAAAATTTTCCCAATCGTCCTGCAACCATTCGAAAGTCAATTGAAAAAATAAAACTTTTCCAACACACAAAACCCCGTAATCGATCATGTTTACTCCGAAGCAAACATCTGAGTTCTCGCCTTCCGGAAGTTGAAAAGAAAATCTACACCCATTTCCGGTCCGTCAGCTTCTGGAAAACTTGCAAACATACAACATGCCCCATAAGGGAAAGGGACTCCATATGGCCAAAATCTACTCCCACTTCCATCCTCCTCGGGGTGAGCTCAGGCCACTTCTCAGGAAGCTACCCGTCTGGAACGAAGTTTTCCTTGAGCAAACAAATAAATTTAATATCGATATGATTCTATTTTCTTTCGAACAAAAACCCCTCAGCTCAGCTGCCAAAGATCCCGGTGAAAGTTTGCCCGGTTTTCTTTTGTTCCGACGACGAGGGTTGAAAGTCGGTTTAGATCCCGAAGCGGGGGGGAAGGAGAAAGGATCCCTTACACAAGTCATAAATCGTTGGTGATTGTATCATATCTTGATTAGATTTCTGTTTCCGGCCCGAGGCAACGACGGCTATGGTTTGTTTTTCCGCTACAAGTTGTAATGACTCTCTTTTTCTCACACAATGAGCTGTTTTGGGGCGAACGATGGAGGGATAATCACACTTTTAGCCTCCCTCAAACATGGCAGGCAAGATGATGATGCTGGTGGAAGACTCTTCAATAAGTTTTTTTTTTCTGTTCGCTCTATCAGACCGTTGAGTGTAATTACGATGATGACTGGCGGCAAATATTTGCTGATTGTGCGGTGGAAATAATCATAATGGCCCTTATTGAGTTTTCTTCTGCGGGGAAAAGATGTTCGGGATTATGGATGGCTTTGGTTGGATTTGTTGGTTTGACGCAGAAACAGCCTACTTTTCTCACGCTTCAAACTGTCGAAAAACGTCCGTTCCGGCACATAAAAACTCCACGTACACATTCAAGTGAATCGTTCCACATTATCAAAAATTCATTCAACCCCGTCTCGGCAGTATCGTCTCTTCCCGCAGCCAAACTGACAGATCAATTAACTTTTGCGACATCATTGTTCCATCTTACCAACCTAGTAGGCATCTTCTGCTGCTCGGCTGTCTAAATTTCTTACAAACATATTTCCCGCCTACCGCCTACCGTTCCCCGTTTCCGCGGCACTTTTGTTTTCGGGGAAGAAAAGTTTTCCGCATCACCCTGATTTAGCCATAGTCCCCACGCCATGTACATAATACTAATGTGTATAATTGTATTCTCATTTGGAGAGCAGCAGTTTTCCACCACTTGTGCTTGCCAAGCGCAAAATTCACTTCAGCGTGATCCATGAACCGTCTACGGCGCTAAATATTATCGTCGTCAACCTTCTGTTTGGGGAAGAGCGTTAGGAATCATGGCGGCAGGCTGGTGGGAGGCACTGTTCTGACATATTTTGGAAGAATAGGGTTGGTTTGGTGGATTGCTGCCAAGTTGAGTTTCATGAGCAGTGCTGTTAATTTTCATATCATTCGATTGAAGATGAACCAATACAATCATTCAATCAATTCTGTGAAAACGAATTCTCACATGACCATAATTTGAAGAGCCCCTTTCTCATTCGAAGCTCATCGTCGCTGTCAATTTAGTCACTCACTATCATTAAATATTGATATACGACAGTGGAGTATGGAAGAAACCCAGCAAAATGGTCCCGACCCGATGTCGGATCAATGTAAGGCAAATTGAAGGTCGATGTCGTGTTATTTTCGCTTCAATTTTGGCTTTATGTCTGGTCAATGTCGGGTTAAAATCGGTTTGGGGTTTGGTAGAAGTCAGGTTGGTGTCGGGTTGGCTTAGCTTTTTCGCCGGAATGTTGACCAGAGCTCCGTTTATGTGTAGGTTGCACTCTATTGAATGATATCAAGCGTTTCTCAAATAGTCCATGTGCGCGAGTATTGATGTTCCGAAAGTGAGGATAACAATAATAAACCAACATTTTTGGCTGGAGCGAAAGTGAGGATAACAAAGTTCGCGCTTGAAAATAGGATTACGCAAGTGTGCGTGTTATAAACGTCAGAAAGCTTAATGAGAATGATCCATTCCTTCGTCAAATGACTAAGCAACTGATATCACCCATTCGAAGTAGAGAAACTGTAGATTCCATAGATAAGCGGAGTCAAAGTAAAATGTAGCCAAACGAACTGTCAGTAAGTGCAGCCAAACGAGCATGACGTTATTATGGTATTTTTTTCGGGGAAGTATTGTAATATTATGAGCACAAAACGCTTTCCCCACTCCACATTTCGATTTATTTCGCGGAAAACGGAATTAGGGAACTACTCCTCGATTCATCGTTGCAAAGATTTGACTTGCTCTTCATTTTGAACTTTGGCGCATTAAAAAAAATAACAAAACAAAACAAAACAAAACTGCAAACCGAAGCGCTCTATGATAGCATGCACATTTTTCACGTTTGCCAGTAATATCATTTTTTTGTGGTTGCCAAAAAAAAAACTTTTTGTGCCTCCGCTTATCTATGGAATCTATAGTTTTACTCATTTAATGGGTAGTCCCAGTCTCCCTCGAAAATGCTTACTTGTTAGTCATTATTGGGTATTTTGCGGTTAGCTTGCACACTCCACAATCCCAACACTGCCGGTAATCGCAAGTCAGTCCCATCTGCATTTTAATCAATTTTGAGTTGGCATCATTATTCAGTTTATCTTTCTATGTTTTTTGAGATGTGCTATTGAAAAAAGGTGGTTTGTTCAAGAAAAATGAAAAACAATACCAAGTCAAATTGTCCCACACCGAAAAGTAACCGCAAGTCAGTCCCATTAGAAAAAAATATGCTAGAAATGTTAGACAACACATCGCATCATGAGATTTGTCTCAAGACAGATCCCAAGTGACCAAAAGTTCCGCATTCAACGATTAAAATTACTTCCAAGTTCCGTAAAGTTCAAATAAAGTTCCGACAGAACTTTCAAGTTCCATAAAGTTCAAATAAAGTTCCGACAGAACTTTCAAGTTCCATAAAGTTCAAATAAAGTTCTGACAGAACTTTCAAGCCACATGAAGCAATCCGCACAAATCTTTATTAGTAAGAAAATTTAATGTACGTAATTATGAAATGATCAGTGGCCCGAATAAATCATAATTCTTATATTTATGCAGTGCATCAACATTCTATCCAAACATAAAAAAAAATAAAAAGTAATTTCCTGGATTCGAACCCGTGTTTTCGGCATGCGATCTACGAACGCTAACCACTGCGCCACAAATGTGTTGGAATACCATGCGGGCAAACACCAATTTAAAATTCATCAAGGTGTTGTGCTTCGTATTCAAGTCAGTTAGCTGGACTGAAAACTCCAACAGTAGGCGGGACAACAGCTCACTTTATTATATCTCAGATGACGCAGCGGTTCGTGCTGGAACTCACTCGCAGAAGGACTGGGTTTTAATTCTTCAAACAGCTCCAATTTTCTACTACTAATGCTGATAAATCAATACACATTAATACCTGCCTTAAGAAATAACTTTCATAAAAGTGCGAACTAAATATAAAATTGGTGTAGAGGACAAAAACCTTTTTAATATTTTCTAAAAGTTCCGTTCAAGTTCCGCCAGAAGCTGCTTAGAATGCTCTTCAATTATGATACCGGAACTTTCAAGTTCTTATAACGACTTAAAAATGAGGCTGCTTAGAATTCTATAGACCAACACCAACCAAGCTGCTTAAGCCACAAATAGCCTTTTATCAGAACTTTTGGTTACTTGGGATTTTGTCCACTTCCCCTAGGGTATCTGAAACATGTCCTGATGTGGCCAATATAGTTCTTACGATACTCAGTTTGACCGCCAATGGATGGCTTTGAATTCTCATGTGATTTGATGTATCGCTTGATGGATTTTGATTTAAAAAGGATTTACCACTTCCCCGGGATACCCGGAACATGTCCAGATTTGGCCAACATGGTGCCAACATGACTCTTATCGATCTTATTTTTGAATTCTCATGTGAATTGTGTGAAAAATGAATTGATTTATCGCATGGTGGGTTTGGCACGTTTATGAAAAGCTCTGGTCTGATGAAGACCCATACTCACCGGAATACGTTCCGGCCATTGCTCTGGAACCAGCAAAACAAACCCAGAAACATTCAATAACGTTCTATGGGATCATGGTATCTTTCTACTGTTCAATACTGTACTAAACTAATGCAGCATCGTCATGGAATTGTTACTGACTTGCGGTTATTTTTCTAATTGACGTTAAATGTAATCGCAAGTCAGTCCCACTCAGATTCTGGCCATAAAATAAAAATTTCACGATATTTTTTCAATATTTTATGGTAAAAATAGATGCATTCTATCACATTTTACGGTTATTTTTAAATTTATCCCTAAAAAATAACTGTCAAATCAGAAAACTTGTAAAATCTTTGAACGCCGTTTTCTCATTTCCAGTTTTTTACAGATGGGACTGACTTGCGATTAAGGGCAGAACATTACCGGAAAAAATGCTCATCTATGATAGTTGACCCAAAGTTCTCATCCCTCCCTGGTTCATGATATCTTCCAGCTCCGTTATCAACCGTGACGGCAGTCGCTTCCACATTTTCTTCCAGGCAAAGGACAGCTGACAGCGGTATCGTGATCGGACCGAGGTTTCCGGCCACGGCTACACGAATTAGCGATGCAGCTCATGGAAATCTCGGTCCGGTTCGGTCAAAAACCAAATAAAAACTACAAGGGACAGCCTAGGGGAAGGACAGCTCCAAGTATCAGCATCAATACCCATGGTAGAAATATTAAATATTATTGATGAATCTACGTTACGGTCGACCGGCAGATGAAAATGATGTGAAAATGATAATGACGTTTTGTTACCTGTCAAATCGTATAGAATATTTTTTAGTACATCATCACTTTTATGGTTTTGGAATCCAAACCTAGGGGTCGCATGCATTGGTGCAGTTTCGCGTAGATTCATCAATAATATGTGTGATATTTTTCAATCTTATACTTAGTCTGACACGAGGGGGGCGACACATCTAAATCTCAATTTTAGATGCTCAAAAAATCTCACACTAGCGAATCAATCTTCGAAAAATCTTCTTGCATTTCTCCCATCTACTTGCATCGTGCTTCATCTTTTTGCAGGAAATCTTCAGAATCGTCATCAATCTTCTTTCTATCTACTCAGTGTACAAGCAGCTAGCCACAACACAACACAATTTTTCCTGCAGCGTAGATAGAGTCGTCCCCCTCGGTCTGACAGTTGTTTTTTGTTTTTGACTATTTTTGATTTTAAGTGTACATTTGACAGGCGTTTAATCAAAAATGGATTTCACATAAGAGGCAAGTCATTCTTCCTTGATGATCTTACTGGCCACCGCCACCGAAATCTGCTCCTTGTTCCATAAATTCGGAATTCTTTGGTAGCTGATCTCAGTGCACATAATCGGCCGCACTTCCGTTCCCAGGAAATAGTCATTGATTTCCATCAATTCTGCATCGTCTTTGAACCAATGTGCTGTCCTCCGATGGAACGGGAATCGACTGACTACGCCACCCCTGTAAACGGAGTCCCAGAGTGATGGTTCAGTGGTCATATTACGCTCGATTCATCATGAGCCTGCAACTTGGAGAGATTTACTGCTGGGGGAACGTCCAGTGCCGTTTTCAGAGCTATCGAAAACGAAAATCTATAGGCGAAATTTATGACAAACAGAAAGCTGCAGTAAACATAGGCAACGACGGTGAAACGTCATTGAGTGTTTGCGTTAAAGTTACACTGTTAAAAAAATTTACTCTATAGTTTTCCGCTTGACAGTTAATATCATTAATATTTATACTAAAAACTATAATAACTACCAATTTGAACAATTTTTACACCAAATACTACTTCAGATCAAACTTTACTTCCCCTAGGGGACAGCCCTATGGGATTGTACGCAATGGTGACGTAGGACTACGTGGTCATATAATAAATCTTATTTGTTAACTGCAGCAGGAGCTTGTGTTTTGTGCTTAACACAGATGGCCCTCAGCGACTCACGAAGAGCTACTGATTCCGATCAATAGAGGTGTGGCTTCTTCCTCCTTCTATGGATGCTCATGTGGACTGCAGCTTGCTGCTTGTCTATCGTTGTGTACTGGAGAACAATATTGAACGCCACGCGCTGATGCTGATGCCAACGACCAGACACCACTGCACACGGTGATTGGACTGAATAAGATCAGCGGTTGGGGGCATCCTTGATAGCTAGCTGCTTGCGGGGAGCCTTTCGTTGCGTACTGGAGAACACCACCACTCACCACGCGGTATTGATATTTTGTGTATCGAGTATTGCTTAATTTTTGCTGAAAATGTCAGGTTGCGATTTTTTGCGCTTTGGGAGATATTAAAGTTCAAAAATTGTTGTTTTTTTTCGGTTTTTCAACATTATCTTGGAAATTTGAAGCTTAAATCAGTATTTTTCTTCACAAAAGTTATTTATTTAATGCATTTGCGTAAGAGAAAAATATAAGATTATATGGTTGTCAGCAAAAAAACCGAAACAGAAAGAAAAAAGCATATTTTCGACATTTTTTTCTTTAACGCCGTATAACTCGGAATCAGTAGGCTGTGGAAATTTTACGTCTTCAAAAGAGTTGTTTATTTTGTCAAGGCAAACAACTTTGCCGCAAACATCAAGTCTCCAAATCTTGCGGAAGAGTTTTGAACTATTTGTTTATGTCAATAGATGGTTCTTATTATGATGAGAAACTTTGCCGAAGACACCAAGTCCCGGAAATTCTTCGTTTCGGAGTTATTAATTTTGCTCCGCTAGATTGCATTTCTGGCCCAGTGTGCATTGGTGGGAACGATATAGACGGAGTGTCACGGATCATCTTCCGCAGCACCAACGGCGATCTTTCGAGGGAGATGAAGCTGTTGACACAGGCGCTCGCTGATTGCGTTGGACTGAGAACCTGTATATAGCAGGGCATGGGCACATCGTTCATGATCGTAGACGTCGACTACGATCAGCACTACAGTACATTGGTGTTAGACGACTTAATCGTTGACACGACTGCAACCACAGGATGCGACATTGCCTTCTGGAGCGGGTTTCTCCACCTCAAACGGTCCTGAGTGGATCATCGAATGATGTTGCCTCGAACAATGCTCGCAGCCTGGGGGCAAGACAGCTTTCGATCATGAGTAAAACCGGAGTTAATTTTGAGTAACTCTGAGTAACTCACGTTGCTCAATATCTTATATACACATAGCAACCTGATTGTTATATTGAAAATAATGTTGAAACCGATGCTGTCAAGTAAAGTAAGTTGACGTGCTTTCTAGGAATTTCTGTGTAGGGACTTTTGAGGTGGTTCGATAGGTTCGGGTTAGGCTTAATTAATTCAATAAATTCAATTCTTAGAGAAATATAGTTCACGTTTTTTTTTAAACTTCCAGAAACTCAATGAAAACGTTATTTACACAAATATATAAAAATAATACAGTACATGCTGCACGATTTTCAAAAAGATAAGAATACAGTGCCTTCCCATTATTGGTTACAAATGATTTTTGCATGTTATGCTGTCTATAAATTCAACGAAAGCTCCATTCGATGGATTACTCGATCATTCTTCAGGTATTAGAAGCTTGATATTTCATGAAATGTTGTGCAGTGGGGACAAAATTGAGGAAATAAACATATGGGGCCGTGTTTCCAAAAACGGTACGGCACTGTTTATGGTTGTTGACCATGGCATGATTATTAATGTTAAGATTCCACAAAGGGTAATTTGTTTACTTCTTCCTTTTGACATATCCTTCGATATTTATTCAACATTAAATACATCCACTCACCCATGTTAATGAGTCAAACTTCACAATTGCTTGTTTTAATAAACTTTAATTCATTGCTAGAGGCAATACATCTGGCAACGCTTTTTCAATGATACATTTACGATTGCTGGCAAAGCGCTTAAGTGGTTTCCTTAGTGTTCAATTTTGTTCACCAAGAGTTTTGAGTTTCATGTATTCGATTGTGTCTAGTAAGCAAGTAAGTAAATACAATGAATGTGCTTTAGCCGGGAAGTTTTCGTTCTAAAATCATGAAATACATGTGTTAAATTTTTGTATTAATAATTTGTGAATGTATGTGTATACTTATGATGATGATTGGAGAATATTCAAAAATAAGAAGAATACAAATTTAATTGTTGAACCTTAACAAACTCCACGAAGCTGGTCAGAGCTGACATAATCTGGTCTAGAATCAGCAGCTACATAATATACCTCAATCAGAAGTCAAGGACCAATTCTATTGACCACGAAGGACGTTTAAAGCTCAGGTTGTACCTCAGTTTACCGAAAAGGAGCATTCCCCTTTTGGAACGGGTCACTCCCGTCACTCCTGTATCGTCCTAGGCCATGTCAATCCTTACCAACGAGGGAAGGCGCATGAAAAGCATCCAAGTCACACACGAACGACAAGCCTCGTAAAACCGTCGTGCAGTCAAACCACCACAAGAGCATTTCGTTTGTCCACAATTCGATTTGTTAAACGAGCGATTAGATCTTTCAAATATTATTTCAAACAAAATATGCTGTGAGACGATATTTTCGTTGATTAAAAAATCGAGACTACTTTGATAATTGTTGAGTAAATATGAGTAACTCAAATTTACTCGCTGCAAATATATTTACTCTGAGTACAGCTGTCTTGCCCCCAGCTCACAGCAGTATTTCGAGCGACAGTTGTGGGCGAAGTGATCGCTGCGGAAACAGTTGCTGCATAGCTTCTTGTCTGCCACTAACTTCATGCGGCCTTTTGCGTCGAGACCGTTGAATACGGAGCAGTCGAAGATGAAGTGCATCTGCCTCTCACAAGCAGGACAGATCGGGAACGATTTCACCGTAATTTCAGTTGCTTCGTTGGCGCTGAATCGGGGCTGGTTGAATTTCTTCAGAGGAGAAGGATGATTGATGGGGTTGGGATTAGCATGCTGCGGTTGGTTTATCGAGATCGTCTCCGGAATACGGGCTCGCTTCTGAAGAAACTCAACCATTTGGGAGTACGTAGGGTGTGCCTCTGTCACGATCGATTCTTCCCATGCAGTAAGCAACGTATAGTCCAACTTGTCCTCGAGCAACAATGAGGATTGAACTGAAAATCCGATGAACAGCTTCCACAGTAGCGCTTGCATGTGCTTCTTGCGCAGAATGGCCTTGTTCGAGTACCGATTGACCAACGTTTCCCAGGCGACAGCGTAATTGTTTGCCGTTATCGTGATTGACTGAATCAAGATGGCAGCCTCTCCCTTCAGGGCAGCCCGGAGGTAATAGGAGTAATGGAACCTGCGATATTTCCGTGGATGAATGAATCATCGACAAGAACGTGTCGTAAAACGCCAGCCAATTGATGAAATCGCCATCGAAGTCGGGTTGGTAGCATCACATTGGCGAGAGTAGTAGCAGCAATGTTGAGCGTATAAAGTTACCACAGGGGCGCTGAGCCACTGAACTGAAGCTGTCAAAACAACGAAGAGAAAGTGTACCACCTTCTGCATTAACCTTTCTTGTTTTTCTAACGTCGCAATAAATAACACGTTCATCGTAATCAGTAAAAGTATATTTCACGTTATTTCTTGTGTTCAGTCGAGAATCGTGGAATTCGGTCGATTAGTGGTGAAATTTGCGGAAGTTTGGATCGTTTCGTTCGCGGTGTTTTTTGCGGTCAGCGATTCGGCTGATTGTTTTGCTCGTGCAAGGTGCCGGTCGTAAACAAGATGTCAGATCCGGGCAAATTTGCGATTGCCAAACTGGGGAACAACAACTACGCTAGTTGGAAGTTCCAAATGGAGATGTTTATGATCCGGGAGGAGCTTTGGCAAGTCGTGGTGGATGCCAAACCGGAGCCTGTAACTGATGCTTGGCGGAAAGCGGACAGAAAAGCCCGTGCCACTCTGGGACTCTGCATCGAGAAGAGCCAATATGTGCTAATCAAGGATTGCGATAGTGCGAAGGCGGTGTGGGATGGTTTGAAAGCATACCACGAGAAGTCAACAACAACGTCCCAGCTGTCTCTTCTGAATCGGCTCTGTGATGCAAAGGTAGGCGAGACTGGAGACGTTGAGAAACATCTGCTGGATAAGTTGTTCGAGTGCTTGACGAATTCCGGATTGGAACTAGCGGAGAAGCTGAAGATTGCCATGGTGTTGCGGAGCATGCCAGAATCGTATCATTTCTTGGCATCTGCTCTAGAGGCGCGCCCGGTAGAGGATATAACGCTTCAGTTGGTTTGGTCGAAGCTCTCGGGATGAGTATCAGAAGCGCTTGGAACGGAGTGGAAAATCGGCCTCCGGTGAGCAAGTTTTGAGAACGGAGAAAGTAAACAAAGAAAAAGTTTGCTTTTTCTGTAAGAAATCGAGGCATTTCAAGAAGGATTGTCGGAAGTGACAGAGTGTGAAGGAAAAGTACGGCGATGGAGGAGAACCTTCCGGGGGCAAACCAGGTAGCAGTCATCAGCATCAAGCTAAGGCGAAGCAAGCGAAGGCGGCGCATGTCGGGGATGAAACCTGCGGTGTTCGAGAGGATTCAGAACGAGGATCTGGCAACAGGAATGAAGCTAGTGAACTGCGGTGCGAACATTGTATGTGAAGAGTGTATGGAGCGCAAGATGACTCGTTTGCCGTACCCGCAACAGGCAGAGAGGAAGACGACGCAGCCGTTGCAGCTAATCCACACCGATCTGTGTGGACCGATGAGTAACGTCACACCCGGTGGCAGGAAGTACTTTTTGCCACTTATAGCAGGTACGTAGTCATGTATTTGCTAAAAGATAAATCCGAAGCTAAACAGCACATTATGAGTTTCGTGCGACTGGTTGAGAACCAGTTCGGTAGAAAGCCACAGATAACTCGTTCTGACCGAGGCGGTGAGTTTGTCAATAAGGAGCTTGACAAGTACCGAGAAGAGGGTATTCAGATGCAGCTGACAGCGGGGTATGCTCCACAGCAAAATGGTGTGGCGGAGCGGCGAAACCACTACCTGCAGGAGATGGCGGTATGCATGCTTCTCGATGCCGGACTAGACAAGTGGTATTGGGGAGAGGCAATAGCAGCAGCTGCGTATATCCAGAATCGTTTACCCACACGGTCGGTGCACAAGACGCCCATGGAACTATGGTGTGGAGAAAAACCCAATCTTAGCCACCTGAAAGTGTTCGGATGTGAAGCGTTTGTTTACATTCCGGACACGAAGCAAGGCAAGCTGGAAAACCGGGCGGAAAAGCTCATCTTCGTCGGTTATGCTTGTGGATCAAAGGCCTATCGGTTCTTGGATAAGAAGACGAACAAAATTGTCATCAGTCGGGATGCCAGGTTCCTGGAACTCGGTTCAGAAATTCAGGAGGAGCCGCCAAGTGAAGCACTGAAGGACCAGTCGCCCGGAACAGGCCGCAAGAGACTGTTGAATCGGAAGGAAGAAGCAGTTCCAGAGAAACGGACGGTACGTCCGATGCTGGTTGAATTGCAGTCTGTGGCTAACGAGAGCATTGATGATGAATCGGATTTCAAAGATTTTCCTGAGGAAGAAGAAGAAGAATGCAGTGGTTTTTCCGGTTATTCCGATGCTGAGGAAGAAAACGATGATCAAGTCGGTCTGAGTAGACCGCTGCGAGAAAATGCAGGAGTGTAACCAGCAAGGTTTGAAGATTTCGTCGTCGGAATCGCCAACGTGGATGATCGGGAACCGAAGAACCACCACGAAGTGGTGAGCAGTGTTAACAGCGATAAATGGATCAAGGCGATGAACGAAGAATTCGACTCACTGTTATCCAACAATACGTGGTCGTTGGTGCCGTTACCAGTTGGTCGACAGGCGATAGGCTCGAAGTGGGTCTTCAAGAAGAACAAGGACTCCGCTGGAAAAGTGGTGCGATATAAGGCAAGGCTTGTTGCCCAAGGATTTGCGCAGCGATACAGCATGGACTTCAGCGAGGTGTTCGCGCCAGTCGCTATGCAATCAACATTCAGAGTACTGCTGACAGTGGCGGGTCATAGGAAGCTGCAAGTTCGTCACATCGACGTGAAGAATAAGTAACTGAATGGAGCATTAAGTGAGGACATTTATATGCGTCAACCCCCGGGATACACGGAGCTGGGAAATGAGGAGTTGGTATGCAAGCTGAATCGAAGCCTGTACGGGCTAAAACAAGCAGCCCGTGTGTGGAACACGAGGTTAAGAAAGTGCTTCTGGATTTGGGGTTCCATCAGTCAGAATCGGATGCTTGTCTGTTCTCAAAGCGGTTGGCTAACGGTGAGTGGATGTACTTGCTCATCTACGTCGACGACATGGTTGTGGTCTGCGTCAGATGGATTTGCTGGAGCAAGAGCTGTGGAAACATTTCGAAATCTCGTCGTTGGGAGAGATAAGCCAATTCCTGGGTACAAAGGTCCAAAAGCACAGTGATGGATTCTATTCGCTCAGCCAGAAGTTTTTCATTAGGGAAATCGCCAACCGTTACGGGCTTGATAAAGCCAAAGGATCGAAATATCCAATGGACACTGGATATATGAAACAGTCAGATGGTGAGCCACTTGCTGACAACGTACAATACCACAGTCTCGTTGGTGCGCTGTTGTACGTGGCCACGAACACAAGACCTGACATTGCAGCAGCCGTGTCGATTCTCAGTCGGAGTTGCAGCCGTCCGACGCAGCGGGATTGGATAGAGCTGAAGCGAGTTGTCCGATTCCTGATCGGTACTGAAGATTTGGTATTGCGACTTGGAGTTGAACAGGAAGATGGTTTGAAACTGGTTGGATACAGTGATGCAGACTGTCCCAGAGATGTTTCGGACCGGTATTCTACCAGCGGATTTGCTTTCATGCTGAGTGGAGCAACGGATAGCTGGTCAAGCAGGAAGCAGAACTGTGTTCTATGAAGCTGAATATGTCACACTCTCGGAGGCGGCACAAGAGGCAGTATGGCTGCGCCGACTACTTCGTGAGCTAGAAGAGGATCAGAAGCAGCCAACGTTGATCAATGAGGATAACCGTAGCTGCATTGACTTCGTTTCGTTGGAGCGGCAGAATAAGCGTAGCAAGCATATCGATACTAGGCACCATCATGCGAAGGATCTGTGCGCTAAGGGATTGATTCAGTAGGGATATTGTCCTACGGAAAGAATGGTTGCTGATGTTTTCACCAAGCCGTTGGGACAATTGAAGATGCAGCAGTTTGCAGCCGAACTCGGACTTGTGAAGCTGACTTGAGAAGAAGAAGGGGTCAGTGGATCAGCGAGGAGGAGTGTTGAGCGTTTAAAGTTACAACAGGGGCGCTGAGCCACTGAACTGAAGCTGTCAAAACAACGAAGAGAAAGTGTACCACCTTCTGCATTAACCTTTCTTGTTTTTCTAACGTCGCAATAAATAACACGTTCATCGTAATCAGTAAAAGTATATTTCACGTTATTTCTTACGCTGTGACGAATTCCTTGTGCTTAAATCGAACTCTGTGTGGGCCAATCCTGCCCACAAGCAACAGGTGCGATAGAGGGTCCAGCAACAACAGGAACTGTCGGATACGGCAATTTCGAGGCTAGTCCTAACTTCCCTCTAAAATACACATCTTCTACCAGTGCGCTCAGCTCCAAATTCTTCGGAGTCAGCCAGGTTTTCGTATTCCTTCTGCAGGTTTTGAGGCAGCTCGGGAACGTAGTCGGCGAGAAACTGGGCCAATCGATTAATGCCTTCGACGGCATTTCTTCTTTTGACGTCCTTCATCTTCAATCGCTCTTTGGGATGCTTCGCAAACAGCAGGGCTAAAAATGGTCGAAAAAAGACCCAGCACCGCAATGTTGAACGTAAGAGTATTAGAAAGGTACTCACAGTGTATCTCTTGAAATGAGGGCTTGTATTTTTAAATATATGGATCCAGCAACAAGTTCTCAAACGAGCACCAGTGACAATTTCATGATGATAATTTTGGGCCACTCTTATGTGGTGTAGCAGCAACGAAGTGAGCTGAGCTCCATTGCTGATTGTCAATAAATTTGAGAACGTACACTGAACGAAAACATCAGCAATACTTCGAATGATTATTGCATTGCTCGATTTAACAATATGCTTTCGAATTTCGGATGATTGCGATTGGAATCCAGCAGGACATCGCAGCAGAGCCAGACCCAGGGACTCATGGTGCCGGAGCCTCAACAAGGCAATCATGCAAGCCGACAGGAACTTTTACCGCAAAAGCAACCAGCCACCGAAATCTAAATCTCAATTTTAGATGCTCGAAAAGTCTCACACTAGCGAATCAATCTAAGAACATATCTCTTTCATTTCTCGCATCTACTTGCATCGTGCATCATCTTTTTGCAGGAAATCTTCAGAATCACCATCAATCTTCTTTCTATCAACTCAGCGTGTGCACAGCTAGCCACAGCAAAATAAAATCTGTTTTGATTCCGAAATCCAAAAACTAATAGTCCACTGCATCGGAATGCATGTTTGTATTTTTAAATTTGACAGGCCTAGCGAGTCAGATTGATTCTCACATTCTTGGCAAAATTCACACAATCTGTTCGCTTTAGTTCGGAGTCTTGTAGCACAACTCTTTTTTTGTGTTGTAGTAGTTGTTGCTCAAGCTGCAATTTTTATTAGGTTAGTTTAAGAACAATAGTTGTAATTTAAATCCACTTACATTTTAGTCTCCGCTTAGTTTTAAGCGAACAAATATTATTTTTATAAGTAGACTTAGGTATAAATACTGCAATTCCAATAGTTAAGTTAATTTTAAGTAAAGTATAAATACGGAAAAATCTTACAAAGAACTAATTGTGGAATAGCATTCACTCTTTACGAAATGTAAACTTTTATTATACTATCACCTAATCATCAGTCTGTCATCGCTACATCTTCATGACATGACATGGCTGTCATCTAAACGTCACCGCGGTCATCTGCGAGGCGTTGGTTACCGCAGTGGCTCACTTGCATACGAGGGGCTTGCACGTAACATCCTCCCCCTCATGTCGCCTCAGTTTCTGCTTTGGCGTCATCTTCCGGTTCCACATCTAGTAGTGCAAGCTTAATGACTGGTCTCCGTAGTGTACCACCCGAAGTCACTACCTCAGCTTGTCGCACGGTCCCATCCTTTCCAGGAAACGTACGCACTACCCGACCTCTCAACCACCTATTCCTGACCTTCTCATCCGCTATGACTACCAACTCACCCTCTTTGACTGGTCGCACATTTTGGAACCGCTTGGTCCTCCTTGTTATCGTCGGCAGATACTCGGTGATCCACCTTTGCCAGATCCTATCCAATGTGTGCTGCATCATGTTCCAACTGCTCCGCAATGACTCTCCTTCGCTTACAGGCTGCTTTATCGGTTGTTGTACTCCAGTTGAACTTAACAGCAGGAAGTGATTTGGGGTTATCGCTTCCTGGTCTGACGTCTGCAGCGAAACGAAGGTCAAAGGCCGAGAGTTGATCATTGTTTCCGCTTCTGCAAAGACTGTCACCAGCGATTCGTCATCCAGCTTACGTTCCGTGGGAACCATGACCAAAGCTGACTTGATGGACCGAACCATCCGTTCCCAGCAGCCTCCCATGTGTGGTGCTGAGGGTGGGTTGAACCTCCACTGCGTATAGGTGTCCGTGAAGGTACTGCTTAACTTCGCATTGATTCCCTCGATTTCCCTTTTCAGCTCCCGGCTGACCCCGACAAAATTGGTACCGTTGTCGGAGTAGATCTCTTGAGGGGCTCCACGTCGCGCAATGAACCTGCGCATTGCTTTTTTGCACGAATCGGATGACAGGCTGCTTGCTACCTCGATGTGTATGGCTCTAATAGTCAAGCACGTGAATACCACACCCCAACGTTTAGCTACGCTCCGACCAATTTTTACCAAGTACGGCCCGAAATAATCGACCCCGATGAAAGTGAAGGCACGTACATGCGGCGTTAATCTTACCGTTGGTAGCGGTCCCATCTTCGGTGCCACTGGAACGGACTTGTACACTCGACACCACATGCAGCGAGTCTTCGTCAGGCGTACGCGTGTTCTCAACTGAGATATGCAAAATCTTTGGCGAATTTCGTTCACCACTGTTTCATCGTTGGCATGACGAAAGTCACGATGATACCAATCCAGCAGTAGCATCACCACACGATGATCATGTGGTAGGATGATCGGGTATCTTGCATCGTACGGCAAATACTCTGCTGCACCGATCCGACTATCTACTCGAAGGATTCCGTGCTCATCCATCATCGGCGACAGCTTCGCAATTTTACTCGAACGCTCCAGTTTCTTTACTTCGTTCTCGGGTTCTCTGCTACGTTTCATCGTTGCCACCTCATCAGGATATGCGTCCGACTGTACCAGTATCCACAAACTGCACTCCGCCTTTTGCAATTCCTCTCGGCTTAATTCTTTCGCTGTAACTCGAACACTACCCGTGGACGCTCGACGTAGGTTGTCCAGGAATCGATGGACATACGCAATGCATCGCTTCAAACGCTCGAACTTAGAGAACCGTTCAAATTCAACTGTTGGCTTGACGATGAAATGCGGACAGACGAAAGCTGGTCGAAGTTCTTCGTTTGTATCTTCCACGTTTTCTTCTAACCACTCCCCGGCTTGGTCGTACAGGAATGCAGGTCCGCGATACCACCGGCTTTCGATTTCGGTTGATGGCCCTTTTCCCCACTTTGTTGCTTCGTCAGCTACGTTGGTTTTCGTTCCTATCCAATTCCATTCATCCACCGTAGACAAACTAAGAATTTCGTTGACTCTAAAAGCGACAAATTGGCGGTAGCGACGTGAATCCGACTTTATCCAAGCAATTACTGTTGTAGAATCACTCCAGAAAAAGGTGCGAGTTATCTTCACGGAATGATTATCTATGATGGCTTGTCTCAGACGAGCTCCTATTAAGGCCGCCATTAGCTCTAGTCGCGGCATCGAAAGTGTTTGCAGGGGTGCTACTTTGGTCTTCGATGAGACAAGGGTACATCGAACTTCTCCCCTGTCGACGATTCGGAAGTATGCCACCGCAGCAATGGCCTTATCGCTCGCATCGACGAAGATGTGGAGTTGGAGCGACTCGTAGCTGGCTGGCATGTATCCTGGAAAATAGCAACGACTGATCTTCACCTTAGTCATCTCTCGTAGAGCTATCAACCACTGATTCCAGCGGCAGAATATATCAGATGAAACCTTTTCATCCCAGCCGATGTTTTCTCTCCACGTATCTTGCACCAGAACTTTACCGTGGATAATGAAAGCTGCAATCAAACCGAGGGGATCGTAGAGACTCATCACAACGCTCAGTAGCTCCCGTTTAGTCGGAATAACTTCACCGTCTATGAGCTGCCGTAGTTCCTCACGAAAGTGCAGACCAAAGGAGAATACATCTTCTTCTGGAGACCAAATCATCCCTAGCAACCGCTCAAACCTACAATCTTTACCCACCGCAAATCGCTTAACCGCAGCAGGATTGGCTTCTCCGATGCGCTCGAGGACTTCCACGCTGTTTGATGTCCAGTTCCGGATAAAGAAATCAGCCTTCCCATGAATCGCTGCCACTTCGCTTGCTAGTTGAACCGCTTCTTCGATCGTGTCGACGCTGTCGAGGTAGTCATCGACGTAATGCTTGTTTTGTATCGCCGAGGCCGCTCTTGGATACAGCTCCCCGTGTTCTGCTGCATTTAGGTTCTTTACGAACTGCGATTGAACGGGTGAGCAGGTCGCTCCGAATATGGCCACGTCGGTTACCATTATCTTGATAGGCAGCTCCGGAGAATCCCGCCACAAAAACAGTAGAGCACTGCGGTCGACAGCGCGGATAAGAATCTGGAGGAACATCTCCATGATATCCGCCGATATTGCTACTTCGCGTTCACGGAACTGAAATAGAACAGCCAACAGTGAAGTCAGAAGGTCCGGGCCTTTCAATAGCTGGTCATTTAGTGAAATGCCCTCGACTTTAGCCGCCGCATCCCAGATGAGACGAACCTTGCCGGGTTTGTGTGGATTCACCACGATACCGAGAGGCAAGTACCACGTACGTCGTAGGTCGAAGCCATTCAACTCGTCCTCGGTTGACTCGTGCACATATCCTTTAGACAAGAATTCTGCTATCTGCCAGCGTACAGTATCGTACAATGCTGGATGCTTCTGTAGCCGTTTCTCCAGACATCTTAAACGCTTTTCTGCCATAGGCCAGCTGTCCGGTAGCTCGATATAGTCGTGTTTCCACAACAACCCTGTTTCGAACTTTCCGCTCTCAGTCCTTGCTGTAGTCTCTTTCAATATCTTCCGGGCCCGTTCCGCTTCAACTCCTTCCAAATTAGGTGCCAACGCAATCCCGAGGCTCTCTAGCGAAAAGAACTCCCGAACATATTCGTGTAGATCAGCGGTCGCAGCATGAGCGCAAATATGCATCTGCCGGTGTTTCAGCTGTTCTCCCCCTTGTATGCTTCCATATACGGCCCAGCCAATACGAGTCTTTGATGCCATAGGTTCTTGTGGACGACCTTCTCGCAGCTTCAGCGTGGCAAGGAGATGCGAATTGTTGAGCCCAATCAGTATCCCTGGAGTAGTAGACTTGAAGCTCTGTACAGGCAACTTCCTCAGGTGTTTGTATTGGTTTGTCATCTCATCGTAGTTCAGGGATTGCTCTGTGCGGAAATCTCCATCTGTACCATACGCGCGTCCGATATCTTCTTGTTTATGCCGCTAGTCCACTGGATGCAAAGTGGCTCCGTTTGCCCGTCCAGACCTAGAGAATCAGCAACTGTGCGTTCCACTAAAGTCACTGATGACCCGTCGTCAAGAAACGCAAACGTGTTGACCTTGCCGTATTTTCCGTATAGTGTGACAGGAAGCACTCGAAATAGTGTAAGTGGAGCTGATTTCTGATGCACAGTTACCGTAGCATTCGTTGTCCGGTCGGTTGTGCTTGAGTCCGCCGATGGTTCGTAGTGCAGCAAACGATGATGTAACTTGGAGCATCCGTTAACTCCGCATGCGTCTCCTTTGCACGGCCAACGAGGATGTGGCTTCAGACACCGTCGGCAAAGTTTGTGCTCCTTCACAATGCTCCAACGGTTATCAAGAGCGAGCCCCTTAAATTTTGAGCACTCATCACTCACTGGGCATTTCTTGATATCTTCAGGTCTCTTTCCACTCACATTCACGTATCGTTCCTTCCTTCCCGCACTATTATCTGCATTTGCCGCCGACGTGGAACCGTCTCTCGTCGTCGTCGAGTGCGCGTTCACGAAAGCTTTCTCCTTGGTTCTGGCACGTTCATCTCTGGGATTCTTCTTATCTTCAACTTATCTACAAGCTCCTGTAGCAATGTGGGATTTGACAGATGCCAATGCAGCCCAACCGCCTTCAGATGCCCGCACAGATTCTGTACGGCCAATCCGAAATTCACTAGTGTTTCCAGCTTGTCAGGTTTTGGAGGAGGAGTAGCTCTTATTTTTGTAATCATGGTGTGCACGATCTGCTCTGGACGTCCGAACAATATCTGCAACGTTGACACCACCTGCGGAACCGTGGATGGATGAAGTAAAAAGCTGCTCACTGCATCTCTAGCGGCTCCTTTCAATGCACGTTGAAGACGAAGAAGGTTCTCAGAGTCTGAATATCCACAGGCTTCCGAGGAATGTTGATAGCTGCTAATAAAGAGCGGCCAGTCAATGGGATCCCCAGCGAAGATGGGCAACTCTTTCGAAAGTACCTGCCGTGCAGCCAACTGTTGCTGTGTCAGACGAATCACATCGGGTTGAAAACCGCGACCATCAAACGGGGGATTTGGAGGACCGGGAATGGAATTCCCCATTTGACACACGCGTGGAGGAATAGGTGGGGGTATTATCGGTGGATAGATTGGTACAGAGTATGACGAGCGGACCCCGATTGGAGTCGGAGATATTGAGGGGTGGTAGCCATAATTGAGGTAGTTTGGTTGAGGGTCTATATTTATTACACTAGGAATAGGTGGTGCATCACTTACCGGATAGGGACTGTTAACAAACCTGTCATCCCTAATCCCTGAGAGCTCATCCGGCGCTGAATGTTGCTCCTGTTGCGAACGTGGGTATGCGTGAGGGTCGGGTCGCACTGGGGGTGGCTGATGCTGGCTCAACGATTCAAGTTGGTTCTTCAGCTGGTGTTCTGCAGCTCGTAGACGATCTAGCTCTGCATCACGTAGCTTCAATTCCTGCTGTCGTTTCACTTCCATGGCGGTCTGCCTTTCAGTAATCTGCTGCAACTGCTTTCTCGTATCTGCTTCCTTCTTGCGGAGGTGTTCCACATCCGCATCCTTCTGTAGCTGCAAACGCTTAATTTGCTGTACGAGTTCCAGCTCCCGCTTCCTTCGCATCTCGATGTCCTGCTGATGCCGCAATTCTACCTCGTTCGTTTTACGACGATTACCCGTTTCGCTTTGCCACTGGTCGTATGGTACCACTGCTCTTTTCGCCAGTTTTGGTACTGTCCCAGTGCGTGACACGACAGGCTTTGGCTCGTTCAGGATGATCTGCAACGAATGAAGGTCCACCAACGAAATGACATCTCCTCCAACAGCTCCGTCAAGCTCGTTTTCACCGATTGTGATACTGCCGGTTGTAAGGTCAATATCGTTGAAGTTAACAGGCTCGTTCTCCACAGGGAAAGATCCTAGCATTTCGCTTTGGATAGGAGTGGAAGTTCGTTGCTTGTCTGGAGCTTCGACCGAATTTAATGGCGTATGGCGAATTGGTTCGACTGGCTTGGACGTCTCTACAACGACGCCGGTACCAGTATGGCTGGTTGATTTCACCTGCTTGATGACCCAATCTTCCACTCGTTTCGCCGATGATCGGTTCGAACGATGACTCCTAAGACTCGCTATTTCGTCTTCCTCCTCTTGCTGGATGAGCAAATCGCGCTTTTTGGCTAGATAGTGCCTATCCCGTTCAATCCTCTCTTTTGCAGCCCTTTCGTTAATCAGCCTATCTCGTTCTAGCTGTTCCCGTTGAGCTTCTTCCTGCATCCTTTTCTCTTTCTCCAGCAATTCCAATTCACGGGCCAATCTAGCTCTCCGTGTACTCGAAGTACTTGATCGTAAAGTGACAGAGGTCGGTGGTGGTGCAGGATTACGAGCGAAGCATGTAACACACGTAAACAAATCTGTTAGCATTGTCTCGCTGCTCATATCGGCACAAGTGAGGTGATACCATTTGGTACACTTTTTGCACTGCACCCTACAACGTTCGGCGTTGTTTGTGCGATCACATCCAGGACACTCTTTGGCTTCTCCATTATCGACATCGACCGCTGACGTCGCACGTCTGGCCTCCGCAACTGTCTTTTCTCCGCGAGCAATGTCAGCCATTGTCGCCTCTCGTGCATTGTTAGACGCCGGAATGGTAGAATTACCCTGAACGACGCCATGGCTCTGCTGGTTAGCCGCAGCTGCTGCCATTTGTTTGGCTTTCGTTTGGGCACGCGTTCTCCGGGTCATTTCAAGATAAAATCTTGAGTTTTTGTTCGCTTTAGTTCGGAGTCTTGTAGCACAACTCTTTTTTTGTGTTGTAGTAGTTGTTGCTCAAGCTGCAATTTTTATTAGGTTAGTTTAAGAACAATAGTTGTAATTTAAATCCACTTACATTTTAGTCTCCGCTTAGTTTTATGCGAACAAATATGATTTTTATAAGTAGACTTAGGTATAAATACTGCAATTCCAATAGTTAAGTTAAGTATAAAGTATAAAGTAAAGTATAAATACGGAAAAATCTTACAAAGAACTAATTGTGGAATAGCATTCACTCTTTACGAAATGTAAACTTTTATTATACTATCACCTAATCATCAGTCTGTCATCGCTACATCTTCATGACATGACATGGCTGTCATCTAAACGTCACCGCGGTCATCTGCGAGGCGTTGGTTACCGCAGTGGCTCACTTGCATACGAGGGGCTTGCACGTAACACAATCCATCATCGTAGGAAATCCCTATTTCCCCTCCGAGACTGCCGCCCTCTATTTAGACGACAGATGAGGCTTCAAATGAGTATAAATACATGTACGAAAAACTTGACTCATCCAAAAATGATATTCATAAGCACTGATGAGCCGACACCAGTCAAGTTTTGTGTCTATATTCTCGAAATTGTATCTGAAATTAACATCTCTCCATTGTTATCATCATCATTCGGCGCTTCCACTGTACAAGTTTCGGAAGAAGGTAGGGGAGCAATCTGAAACTGAAACTAAAACTTGTAGTCATTCCCCGTTCCGTCGGCTGAGGGTATCTTTTTGTCTCAGCTTATTTAGTGTCATGTGATATTTAATATGCGAAAAGTTTTTGTCAAACACAGAAGATCTTAACTAGTTTTGCGTGCGGAAGGAACTTCTGTTCGATTCTCTGATTTCATTCCAGCACATTTAGATTCAAACATAAATATACGGAAAGCACCATCCATTATCCGTCATATTTAATAAATTCACCAAGGCTTGCTATGACACCCTTTTGCGGATGACACTTGCTGTGTGTGTGTGCCGTGGGTGGTGGCTGCTGAGACTGATAGTGATGCATGGGCATCCTCACCTCTCTCCACCTGGCGCCGCTGCTGACGGAGCTTTCAGGATTCATATTCACTGTGTAGCTACCAAGCGAGTGCGGCTCGCGATAATAAATATGCGAATAAATCGGTGTCGCTTATGGTTTTAATTGCACATTATTTTCCGCTGCCGTCGACGCTCGGCGCTGGAAAAGCGCATACCCTCACTCTCGTGCGCCCGAACACGTCGTTTTAAATTAATACTTTCCGGTGATATGAAAAAATTAGCACCCTTTTCGGGTGGCTCCCCCCCCCCCCTATCCCCTCCAGTCGAGTGCCACTGGAAAAAGAGTTATATTTTGCAACAATGACTGCTGGCTGCTGCTGCGTGTGTGTATACAAATTATGTACTTTAGGCCCATGGCGGCGTGGTGTTTCATAAATATGAGCCAACAACATAATGCACCACCAACTGGCGTTCATCGTGCTGGTCGTCTAGTATAGAGACTGTTATTGTGCCTGCCGAGAGGGTACTAATTTAAATTTGATTAATGTGCAACATGTTGATGATAAATACGGCCCAGTCCTGCATCATGTCGGCTATACAGAGTGCCAATATAAACTGAAGCATAGTAGGCAGGCAGCGCACGTGCTGCAATTAGTGGCATTTGCTTCTCAAACGTGGTGAATCCTTCTTCTTCTTACAGTTCTCCTCAGTTCCGTTCTAGTATCAGGTCATCCTTGAGACGGAAATTTCGGAAGCTCACACGCGCTTGCTTTGATCGCCTCCTACTATAATCGCACCGCAGCACCAAAAACCCAGGAAAACCCACAGGGGAGAGATAAATTCGATGACCAGACAGGTAAATTGAGTTAACACCAGGGCAATTAATTTTGGTCAACCCAATTCGGTGGCAGTATCGGTGGCAGTGGATGCTTTTTCCGACCCACAAGCTGAGCTGGGATCCGGAGCATGTGTGCGGAAGCGTTTTTCCTGGTCCAATGAATTGGGTGGGTTTGCAGTTAAGTGGAGATGGTTCATAATTAATGGTAATCGATTTAGGTATTCAAACGTGAAAATAAATTAGACGGAACGTTGCGTCCGGACGAGTTTCGGTGGCAGAGTAGGAAAAAGTCGGGCGAAAACGAATGCGAAACGATGGCGAATTTAGGACGTCTCTGGGTGTACTATTGCTCTTTCGCTGATTGGGTTGTGTGGGCAAGACTCTGTGACTTCTAAGAAATAAACCATAATTACGTAGCTTACTAAGCTTACCAAGTAACAATTGACAAGCCTTTTGGCTTTCACTCTGATTTAATGTGGTTTTATAACGGCAATAAACCTATTGTTTAGTTTGAACATTGAGTTTAGTAATGCAAAACATTTTTGGTTAGGATTTTTCTGTTTTAAAGCATTATAAAGTCTGACGTTAAAGTTTAAAAACTTGGTTGTTTATCCTCTGAAGGTTCAAAATTGTCTTTTTATTTATCTTTGAGATAAATAATTGCTAATAGCAATTAATTACATGAGACTTGACTCTACACAAAAACCTTAACTCGCGATATTTTTCTAGTGGAAGGTGTAACCAGTTGGTTACAATCCGTGGATTTTCGTCTGTATGAGTTGTTGTTGTTTGGAAAATTCACGTATTTTAAAAACAAATCCGCTGCAAAAACACTCGAACGATACTAAAGGGAGGAAAATGATAGCCTTAATCTGTGGCCATCTTCTTAAAAAAAAAACTTATAACGAGGAGAAGTAATCAGGCGTCCGTTTAGACCAGTTGAGTGTGAAGTGCAGTGCAAATAGAATACAACCCCCCCTACCCCCTTGTAGGGTTTGGGCTGGAAAGCCTGCCTCTGATCAAATGACGTGAAGCACATCAATCTATCCAGCGGGACAAACTTAACTAATTTCAAAGTTGATACGTGTTTTGGAATGTACCAATACCGTACAATATCGTACCTTGAAGGATTTTGAACGTACCTCAAAGCTTCCCGGAAAACTCGTGTCCCGCTGGATAGACGATACGATTTCAGCAATGGCCAAGTCGGTCGACCAGATTTCTACGAAAATGTGACGTACCAAATGCGTACTTTACGAATCTGTAATTCATTTTTAACGTACCTCTTATTTTCACTTAAATGCTTAGACTAAACTTTTTAAATCGGTTTATATATGAATTTTGGGCACGGGATTGGATTCCCGTAAAAATTTTAGCCCGATTTCATATAAAAAACATTATACTTAAGTTCATTCTAGCCAATTTGAGTACCAAAAACAGTATTTTTTTTTCAAATTTGCATCCCTTAAAAGAATACTAATTTTGAACAAAACCGTTAGTTTCATGAATAATTGGAGACGCACGGTGCTGCTCGGAAGACTCCATCATGAGAAATGCCTTGATAACTTTCTGATCGGTCATGACCAACATACCTAACTGGAATTCCCTTTCTGATAGAATTTACCAGTGATTAAAATTAAAATTTATGTTATTTTAAAAATTCAATTTTTTCGATGATACATTAAAGAAAATTATTTTTAAATATTACGTATTTCCGGTTCTGGAGTTCGAGTACCGCTTGTGCCACCACTGAAGGATTGGCACCAGCTCTGAATTGGTGTTTGATTGTGTGGTCGGTCAGAATCTTCGGCATGTTCCAACCCCTCGCTCGGACCCAGTAAACCTTGGATATTGGGGGGGAGAGTCGGGTTGGATGCTTCCCTGAGTGAATTGTTCGCCTCCGTGAGGAGGGAATCTTCCGTGTCGTCTCCTGATGTCTGCTGGTAAAGTCCGATGGCTCGTTGGCAGATAGTTTTTGGGATGAAGCGATCAAAGGGGAGCAGTCCTCCTTCGATGCAAGCAGCTATTCCGGGGATACCTGGCAAGAGACCCGAACAGATTCGGAGAGATTGTTCATAGAACGGCGCTAACTTTTCGTTCAATCGGGGCTTGGCAAGGAACGTAGCTTCGATTCCGTAGGTTAGGCGTGAGTTGATGATGGCTTTCGCCACGTTCAGTCGGGATCTTCGGTTGACATTTGGATGTCGTCCCGCTAGAGTTTTGAGCAGGTTCAGACGCTGTTTGCATCCGTTTTTGCCATCGCAGAAGTGTGTGTCGAAGGTGAGATGTCGGTCAAAGCAGACCCCAAGGATTCGGATCGTTTTCCGAAACGGAATTAGGTCTTATTTGATGCAGGCTTTGGTGCTGAGGACTTGGTGTTTTATCGGACAGGTGTGGGTGAATCCGCTCTTAGTAGCGGATAGCTGAAAACCGCCCGACGAGGTCCATGCCGATACGTAGGTGACGGCCTGAATAAGCTTTCTTCGCAGTGCCTTCACCGTTTTCTTGACAGCCATTAGGACGATGTCGTCCGCGTAGACGAAGATTAAGATTCCAACTGGTAACCGCGTGAAGACATCGTTCATCCGAATGAGGAAAAGGGTAACGGCGATCACGGAACCCTGTGGTACCCCTGTTTCCTCCTCGAATGTTTTGGATCGGCAGTTTCCAAGCGTGACTTGGAAGGTACGTTTGCACAAAAAGTTTTGGATGAATTTTAGGATGTGTCCCTTGAGTTCCCATTTCTTCAGCTGGTCAAGCACTCCCGGCATCCCGGATAGGTCGAGAGTGACCAGTTCTGCGTGAAGGTTTTTGGAAAATGTATCCTGAAGGGCCTCGCTTAGGGATCCGAAGTAGGTGCTGGTCCCGTGCCTCGGTCTAAATGCGTGTTGGCGGTGGTCTAGAAGATTACCTTCTTCCAGGAATCTGAGTAGTCTCCTGTTCACCATCCTCTCCATTATCTTCGATGCGCAGCATGTTAGGGAAATCGGCCGGTACTTGTCGACTTCGTGTCCCACAGAGTTTGGTTTGGGGATCGGGATGGTGAGACTGTGCCTCCATTGTTCCGGGAAGGAATCTTGTGCCCATTCTTGATTCAGGAGTTCCAGGAATTTGACCTGTTATCCCATGGGAAGATTTCGAATGAGAGGGTAGCTCACATCATCCGGTCCGGCTGAACCTCCTCTGGCCTTTGACAAGGCGTGTGAAAACTCCTCCAAACCAAATGGTCGGTTGATCTCCGAATTCTCTGCATCTTCGGGGATCTCGATGTCCTCGATCGAGTTAATGGTCGGGTAGTTTTTTCGACAAAACTCCTCGTCGTAACTGTCGATCGATGAAAGCGAAGCAAAGTAGTTCCCGATGGTGTCGACGATTTCAACCGGGTCATGGGTAGCCACACCTTCATGTACAATGGTGATACCTTGAGCTTTCCTCTTTCCACTGATTGCATTTACTTTGCTCCACAGGTCGGTTGTCGATTGGTTGGGGTTAATGTCGTCGATGAAAGATTCCCAGCTTTCTTTTTTTGCATCTCGAATAATGTCCCTGCATTCGTTCCTCTTCGTTCGGTAGTTCTGGAGAGCGGCTTCCCGATCCGGGTGGCCTACAGGAAGACGTTTTCTACTCGTTTTGCCACTCGAAAGGCCTTTTTCCTGGCTTTGGTGGCCACTTTGGTACTGGGAGACCACCAGTGCAAGGCTTTCTTACCTGGTGTCGCGCTTTTTCTTGGAATGGCTTCGTGGAACATCATCTCGATGAAGTTAGTTATGGTGGTGTAGGTGTTTTGTCTGCAATACTCCTTCGTGGCATCCTGGTAGGCTTTCCAGTCGGCCTGTTTATATTAACCACCGAGGTCTTCGAGATTTTTCTGGGGGTTTCTCATCCAGCTGGATGCTAATCGGATGATGGTCACTGCCCCTCGGATCATCGCTAGCACACAAAAGAAGTCGATAATGCTTGCGCTGGCGAAGGACACGTCTACCGTCGACTGCCTCCAGCCACTAGTCCAGGTGATGGATCCGTCATTAAGGAGGATCAGACTTCTGGTTTCGGCGAGGTCCATGATCTCGCTACCTCTCTTGTTGGTTGGGTGTCTCTCCCAGGCTTGATGATGTCCGTTGACATCTCCCATCAGTATAATGGGTCCATCAAGGGTGTCTAGGAACTTATCCAGACGGTCGGTAACAGTCTGACATGGCAGGTAGAGCGATATGACCGTGGCAGTAATTGGACAGCATATTATTGCGGCAACGATTGGTAGATCAGCCGGGGTGGTGATCTTTGTGTATGGAAGTGAGGATCTGATTCCGATGGCGACAGAGTGGTACATGTTACTCCCTGTCTTTAATATCCAACGATACTGCCCTGACAGTGACCGGTTCATGCTAATCACGCTGGATAGCGAGGATTGCCGGAGAAAGGTCCCTAACCAAAGTCTCCAGGTCACTTATGTTGTGGTGGAAACCGTTCATGTTCCATTGTATTGCCAAACATGACTTGGTTGCAGAGAGAGTGCCGTTCAGTGTAGGGAGTTGATGGTTATTGACCGGTGCTATGTTGCTTCTATGTTCCGAGGTGGACCCCAACATGACTCCGAAGGCAGAGGCTCCACCGATAGCAGTACTTTGGCTTGACCCCACTACCGACTGGGGTATCCTAGTCGCATTAACAGGGAGTGATTTTGTTTTTAATGAGCAACTTGCAATGGGAGGAACGATCCCTCCCACTTGGGCTTGCCACTTGTCATATAGTGCCGCATTCGAGATGACATGCAGTGGGATGGCTTTCTTTTTCCAGATTCTGGCTGATCTTCTTAGCGGTGTTTTCCGAGGTTGGTTGACGTACCCCGGCAGAGCTCCACCGGTAGAAGTAATCAGACTTGACCCCGCTACCGGCAGAGATGTTCGAGCCGTTTGCTTCGCTTGGTGTTTGCTGGTGACTACGTCCTCGTCCTCGTCCTCGTCCTCTAGGGGGAATGTGGAGAGTTCGTCCTAGCTGACTTGACTCCCTCGTTGTCCTGGTTCATTCTGCAGGCCTTCGATCCCTCGTTGTCCAAAGGGGAATGGGAGTAAGCTCCCTTTTCCGTCCCTCTTCCAGCTGCATTGGAGGGTGAAGAGTTGTCCGCCGGTTCCGGTGGGAGAGTAACTTCCGCACTGACGGGGTCTCCCCTGCTCCGCTGCTACGCTGCGTGCATTTCCTGTACAGAGCGCCGATTGTAATCCGTGGAGTTTGCCAACAAGTGTCGGGAGGTGTTCCCCAGTTCCGGTTGGTTCTGAGCGTCCGCACTGGGGGGGGGGGGGGATGGGGGCGGCTACCCGAGGCCTTATCCGTAGTCCTGTACTGAAGTGTAGTGGGGTTGGTCGCATTGTTTTTCATTTCATTGACAGAGTTTGTCAGCGAGTCCCGAGGGTTGTCTGTCAGTCCCGGTTGGTCTAAGGCGTCCGCACTGACAGGGCCCCGGCTGCCCGAGACCTTATCTGTGATGTGGTTATGGTGTTTGTGGTGGGTGTTTCGTTGTAGTTGGTCTGGTTGGTGTTAATGGAAGAATCCTCGTCTGAAGATTCGGCTGTTTCTTCGCTCTGAATAGTTGAGTGCTCCATTGAGGCGGTTGATAGTTATGCTGGTTTAGCTGGTGATAGACGAGGATTGGGTCGTGGTGTGGTGTCATTCTTTGGATTCGTGTTCATCCATCAGTTCGCCGACGAAATGTCTACGTTGGTGATGATGGCGGTTTCTTCATTTGGCTCCGTGTCCGTTTGGAGGTTCTCTTCGGAGTCAGAGATGTACATCGGAGAGGGGCGGGTTGTCCTTTGTAGGATGTTGTTGTTTGCGTTGGGTTCTTGTTCATTTTTCGCTCGTTTTGGGGTGTTTTCGTTACTGTGTTTCTTGGTTGTGGTCTTCTTTTTAATCGCTCCTCCTGTGGTTTTTCGTTGTGGTTCTTTCTTCTCGTCATTAGTTTGGGCTTCCTTTTCCTTGCTCGTGTGTGTCGTCGGTTGAGAAGCGTTAACTTGTGTTTTCGGAAGTATTCCCGGAAAGCCTGGTTTTCTGTACGAAGTATTTCGTTTTCGCGTTCCTTCGCAGCGGATGAATCCTCGAGGCTTTGGACCCTTTTGACCAAGTCTTCGATTGTCCCGTTCTTTCGTGTAATATCCATTCTGTCCCTTGGAGTTTGTGCTGTCTCCAGTGCCTTGATGCGTTCGTCCTTCTGGTGGATTTCCATTCTTAGTTCCTGGATCATTTTTCGGAGTTCTCGAAATTCATTGTTGCTGTTCGACTCAGTGCTGAATTTTACTTGTTCCATTAGTTCCGCAATTGTCTGGTCCTTCTTCGATAGTTTAGTGCTCATTTGGATCGCGAGAGAATCGTAATTGGCCGTCAAGTCTGCAATGGCTTGGTCCTTGCTTGCACTGGCAGTACCAGCATAGGACTTGGAGTGATTGGTTGCCTCGAATAGCCTTCTCGCCGCTGGGTGAGTGATTCCTTTGTCTACGCGAATATGCTGTATGGCATCTTCACGCAGGTAAGCCGGGCACTTACGACTGGAGACGGGGTGTTCCGTGGATTTGCATCTGTGGCAATATTCGGGCTTCGTACATTTTTTTCCTTCCACAAGAGTGTGTATTTTAGCACAATTACCACATGTTGGCTGAGATTGTTGACAGCGCATTTTGGTGTGTCCAAAGTTGTAACATTTGAAACACAGCATCGGGGATGGGTAGTATGGACGTGTCTTGCAACGTAAGTATCCCACGTCTACATATTCTGGTACTCTCGTGCCGTCGATCGTGAGAATAACCGTGGGTGTATTCTCCCGGTCCTTCCCATTGGCGGAGCGTCGCGTTATCCTCCGGATGTCAGTAACATGTTGTTCAGACAGGTAATCCATTGCATCCTTGTCCTCGATTGCGGTCATGTCTCTGCAGCTGATCACACAACGTACCGTGTTATGGTTGACGTGTTTGGTGATCTTTATTTTTGTACCATCATGCAGCTCATCCATTGCCAGGAGTTTTTCATACTGCCACTTGTTTCGCACTTTCAGTGCGTATGTGAGGCCCTGGTTTTCCGGAAATCCCCCATCGATTTTTCCGTTGATGCAAGTTTCCACAGATTTTCGAATCATGTAGGGGTGTATCGGGAGTTTCTCGTTAACCGCCTCCATCTTCAGCACCACAATATTACCATGCATTCCGTGTGTGTCCATGTACTTTGGTATCGTGGGGCCCTTATGGGACCCATCGACCATTCCGTAGAACCCTCCTCCGGGATCAGCCGGTAGAGGTGGGAAGCCCCCGCCAGCCGCCATGGCTGGAGGGGGGGTTGGAGATTACCCCGATCCCAGACACACGTTGATGCGTGACACCGCACGCGCGAAACGGTACACCCGGAAAATTACGGTGCCAATTAATTAGCCCGACAAGAACGATGTTAAGCACCCTGAACAAATACGGCACTAATTGACGATGAATATGGAAAGTAAACCGTCAGTTCATATATATACTTGCGTGCAATATTGTATCCAAGTTTTTACGTCAATGAAACGTGAGGCAATTGCTATTGTTTCTGTAGCGTCTTTGTGCGCTTGCCTAATTTTCCACTACACTTTATCTAAGATTTTCACTTGCCAGACGGTGCCAAAGGAAAAACCTCCACTTTAGGGCGAACCTCCGTCATTTCCCGAAGCTTTTCCACAACTCTTCACTGATTTTCACTTCGGTTTTGACTCGTGGTGGCGTGATAAATAACGACCGTTTTAGAGTTCGACCGAAAAACCTCTCAACTGTGAATGATGCTAGTGTTCAGAGCCGTACGAGCAAGCCACAGAGCAAGCCGGAAGAAAGCTCAAGAGTGGGTTGACGCGATACCCGATAAAGAGGAAGGAGCAGCAGTAGTTGTGCTACCGACGAAAATAACCGTTCCCGATCCAGGAAAATCCAAGGTGCCATCCTGAAGCAAGTAGCACCGAAGCCAGTACTGCGGAAGCCGGAACTACCGCATCCGTTGCTGCAGAAATAATCGACCATCATAATTCAACACCCAAGTTGAATCTTAACAACAACACTAACAACAACCCCCCTTAAGCCAGGTAACACTTTAGACCCTAAGTCGCCACATCCAGGTAAGTTCAACCATTCTTCACTACTAGTAAATGCTAATGATGAAACCAAAGCGAACGATATCGCTGCCCTTGAGCAACTTTCCAAACAATTTAGGCTAGGCTCTACCGAAAATTTGAACCTTGCGACCAATATTAACATATTTACACCCACGCCGTCGCAATTAGCGGGGAGACAAGTAATGCCCCGCGACCTTCCAACCTTTTCTGGCAGTTCAACTGATTAGCCAATATTTATCAGTAGTTTTATGACCTCTACCACATAAAAATAATCATTGAATTTTAATTAGTGCAACTGGCCCGAGTAACAAACATTCTAGACGGAACAAGGCTGTTTCTAAAACTGCGTTTGTCCCAGCGTCTGTAAATACAGATCCGTTTCAATGTTGTCTTCCAGCTGGAGCGTATCGTCGATTTGTTTTGTTTTCTTTGTTGTTTACTGACCGCTGACGGTCAATCGTCGTCTTGGTTCAGATTCTTCAAAAAAAAAAATGTCATTATTATCAACCAAACAAAATCAGTTCAAAGATTGGCACACTCGGCACTGTCGGCACAGCTGCGGCACACTGAGAGAAAAATGACGCATATTATGTGTGTACCACCCCTTACTAAGCCTTTTAATGTAATATTCGCCCAGAAAAAAAATTGTAATAAATATTGTTTCCTGTGTAGAAATTACTGTAAAAATGCGTACTAGCAAAAAATTAAAATTTTTTACCTAAAGTCCTTGTTCTATAATTTTGGTCCGTTTTCAAGTGTTAATGGTTTTAAATATTCCAAAAGTTTACATTTTCATGAGCTTTTATTATTATAAAATATTTCTGATTGAAGGTATACATTATGAGATATTTGAGTTTTTAAAACATTGTTGGAAATGTTACTGAAAATTACTAAAAAAACCATGTGTAATTTTTGCAGAAATACAACTTTGTCTTATACATAATTTCGATCAGAAGTGACCGTTTCCGTGCTACATTTTATTGAAAAAATGTAAAAGATCCATTATGGCCGATTTTTGCAAAAATGTGAATGATTGCTCATAACACACAATTATTCAAAGTGTTATGCAATCGGAGAAGGTCGAGTTTTTACGATGCGTCATTTAGCGTGGAACTGCTCAGAAGGTACTTACCTAACCATTGTATGAAACCACATCAACATCATCAGTTCTGTCAGGATAACTAGCTCCTATCATTTGTAAAATGAACAATTCATATCTTGTCGCTCCAATATGTTCATGAAGTTGGCACAAGGAGTCCTTGGGGACACACATAATGTGTTAACTATGTATAAATTTACCTAATTTACTTTTTTTCTATGACAGTTAAACCCAGACTGCAATCATTTGGTACTAATTTGCCTTTTAAAATTAAAATGTTTGTATCATGCGAAACCGCGCTAACTGTCAACAACTTTTCTCAACATGTTCCTCTTCATCGCCGAGCCGTCTCCTGATGTCCCTATGCCGGATGTTAACCGGAAATAATACTCCCCATCCCGTTCGTCAATAGTAAATGACAAGACAGCTCTTGATGCAACGGCATTTTTTTCCACTACCAAGCAACATCGTTTTATTTTCAATTACGTTCGCCATCTAATATTCATAGGGAAATATGACGATTTGGCGACCGACCACGACCGCCCCTGCAAGTTATACTCTCCGGATGACACCACCACTGGCTGGCAGCATTAGTCGCCTATCTAGCAGGCTGTTGTAGAAGCACATAAAAATAGGAAAAACGAAAATTTTGAAATTCTCATTTCCGGCTCGAATTGCACTCAGTTGGATTTTCTCTTTCTCTTTTTCCATCTCCTAAACAAAATCCGCGATTTCCTGGCGTTGTCCCGTTGTCGCTACGCGGAAAGGAAATAGACAGCCTTTTTTTTCTCCTACTCTTCCAAGCCAAGCTGCGATTTAATTCGACCTGCATGGCAAATCGCGCGCACCCTTTCGTCTGAAGATTATTCCGGATGATAAATGGCTTTTGTGCCACTGTGAAATCTCTTGGAAACAAAACAAAAAATCAAACCGCAATCGCGAGCTGAGAGCCGAAAAAGAAAAGCTGACAGGATCAGGCTGATTGTTGGAGGTATTTTTTTTGTTTTGTTTGAAATTCCACCCGCGTGCCAAGCGTTGCGAGATTATATGGCAACAATGTGTACTTTCTGCAGCAGGCCACCACCATCAGGGCTGTAAAACACAAATCGCTGTTGTTTCTCCATTGATGGCGAGATCCACAGCCTGAAGAGTGAGGACGAGTGCGAAATCGAGTGATCCTTGACTTTCCCGTTTAGTACTGGTTGGTAGGACTATTGACACATCCCGATTCCACAGAAACAGTAGGGGCACCGAGATGCATAATGGATGAAGATTCCGCCGCCCGGCCTACTGATGGAATGCTGGCTGTGAACCGCACGGAGCGAGGGGGAAGGCAATTTTAAAATTTGATGATTTCGAAAGATTTGATTTGGCTCAATAATCGTAAACATCGAAATCGGATTCTTTTTGCTCTGTGCCGTTTTGATTTCCCGATAACATGTGTTGTTTTCGATTGCGTTCGGATTTGGCGTGACGACGGCGACGATGGTGGGGATGTGTACGATTGTGGAATACATATTTGTCGATTTGTGGTGCGACTCTTCCGCAGTCAGAGCGTAAGGGGGAAGACTGTAGGTGTCGGAGCACGTTTGACGGGGAATGACCGCGGGCGGAACGCTGGAAGTCTGTAGATTCGTTCCCTCGTGAGCGTGTTAAAAATTCCACGTTCTTCAAATTTATTTCATTTTGATTGAGTGTAAAATTGGGTAAAATGATTTATGAGAGAAATCGGGATTGATTGTCTCTACTGCGGTTCTGGATAATAGCATGAGAGATTTGAAGTTGACAGTTTATCGGTTAAATGCAGAGAATATTACAAGGACAAGACTTCCAGAGGGGTTTTAGATAACTTTGATAAGACATTGCAATTTGGCCTCAGATCGTCTAGTTTGTTAAGTCACGGTGCTCCCCGATGGTGATGTCTGCCCACAGCATCGCTTTGCAGTTACTGGCCAATAAGACTTCCGTTTTGTGGTAGGCTATCTGCAGCATCACTCTTTCCATCCTATTTCCACCTCTTCTAGCGTCTCTCCTACTATTGGAACGAACTCAAAAATAGGTTGACATGGTTATTTGCGACAAAACTATTAAGTGCTGCATTTTGACGTCATATTTTTCCTTGATTTGTTTTCCGTCGATCTTGTTTTCCGTACTGAATACCAGCTCCATTATCTGGACCCTACCTATTGACCCATCATTTCATGGACCGGGGACCAACGGCTTTACTTCCCTCATCAGAGATTGCATGCCTCAGCAAATCCTGACGGGACCGACTGCGATTGAACCCAGGCTTTGTGGAGTGATTGTATCATAAATATAAACTTCATAACTAATTTTCGATTTATTTTGTAAATCTATAAATTTCTCTAAAAGACATCTGCAGAATATGTGAAATTTCCTAAAATATTTCCAAGTAGATATGTTTAATGTCGTTTTTAAATATGATGACCTCAAATAATCTAATTACGCTCAAACCTTTTTTGTCACGGGATAAGTCACTCAGCACATTGTGCCGAAATTAGATTCGGCACACCTTCGGCACACCTTCGGCACAATCTCGTAGGCATTGGATTGTTGTAAATAAAATGGGAGCACTGCTGGACAACTGTCATTGAAGTTGTTCACAACATTACGTGCTGTTTGACTGTATATTCAGGAACATCCTCTAAATGAATATACCAGAGAAACTCAGACCAGCAGTTCACGAAATGTAGGTTCTAGAGTGATCTCAAGAGGAAGGGGCAGTTAATCAGACTCCCTTAATTCAAATATTGCTGCAACTCACACAAACCAAACTACAGAAGTTTATTCATCATCCTCTATAGTCGGTCTCCAACAATGTTCCCCACCGGTTCCAACTCTTTCCGGCCGCTGATAGACCGTTGCTTTTCACATCACGAAAGGCTAGGTTTCAGGTCTGCCTTTGAGGGCATCATAATACCCTAAAATACTGGACTTTTATAATCTTATGATCCATGAAACACCAAAATTTCGCACACCCGCCACTTCCCGCGTCATCCTCAATCCTTTTTTTTTATCAAACCAATACATTCAAGGTGTCAGAAATACCGGGTTGCCGGGATGGGCATATTACAAACAATCACAGCTTGTTCTATGACCGACACAATCAGCACACCTGCGGCACACTGACAAAAGTGCGGAGTGACCCTCGGCGTGACCTACCCCTTGGACTATGTACTGGTAAACGGGGTCAAATTGTTCAGCGAATTGTATTTGATCATTGAATTTTGAAGAATGAGAAACGTAAGTTCTTCTTGTTTTCCAGATATGTATCGATTTAAATCAATATAATTTTATTTGTTTACATTTTGAGAGATGTTGAACAGGTAGATTGAGGTTAAGAGGATGTCACTGCATACATTGCTTTCCTTCTTTTATTGTTATCGCTTCGTTGTTGAACTGACATGCGGGGCTAGATTCCAAAACTATATGCCCTACTAATTCTGTTATCATCGCAAATTAAATCAGATCCCAGAGCAAAACAGAGAAGCTCCAAGGGGCTAGACAGATGTACTCAGAGAGACGAGATTCTTTCTTCTATCTACAGAAGTTTTTCGGCTTCCTTCCTTCCCCGGAAATTTCTTCCGACTTCTCCTAGAAAGTAAATTTTCCGTTCTTAGTCCAAAAGTTCAAATACTCGACTTAAAAAACGGCAGAGATATAAAATCAATTTAAATAGGACATGCCACAAGGGGTAGGTCACTCCGCACACCAATCTTGGGACATTTTTTTGTCAGTGTGCCGATTGTGCCAGTCGTAGAGCAAACTGCGATTGTTTGTAAAATATCCATCCAGGCAACCCGGTAATTCTGACACGTTGAATGTTTTGGTTTGAAATCGCAAGGATAAATCGGATTGATGCATAAAAAAGTTTCAAGCGTTACGACACGTGTTTTTTCCAGCTCAGTGAATTTTTCCAAGTGTTTGCGGATAATTTACGGATTTCGATTCAAGTGTTGAGAAATTGACAGACGTTTATTTTTGGAAGTGATTGTTTTCCTGCTGAAGTGCTAAATAGAGTCGGATAAGAGATTATTGGGTGGAAAAGGTGTATAAAAGCGGTACCGCCATATTGGAGGACACCATGACATAACCTCACAAAGAAAAACCCGGATCCTTCCGGGAAAAAAGTATGAGATATGTGAATACAACCACACCGACAATGCCTCATATAGGATTATTGCTGAACTCGAAGATGATCAAGGAACCTGCAAAATCAACAAACTGAAGCTAGGAAAGATGCTTTCCGCAACAGCAGACTACAAAAACAACGTCACCAACATGAGACCCCTGGGACAGAAGAAAGCATTGATTTTTGTTAAGAATTTTGAAGTGGCTAACAGAATGCAGAAAGACGAGAAGTTGAAGGAACAAAACTTCAAGTTGTATGTTCCCAGAAGCTTCATTTCAGTCACTGGAGTTGTGGCTGGAGTGTCTACCGATATGACCGTGAAGAAAATCAAGGAAAACATGCAATGCCTAGTTCCAATCTTCGATGTCAATCGGCTTCACCGCTTCGTCGACAATGTAAAGACTGCTAGCAACAGGATCAGTGTTACTTTCAGAACAAGTAAGCTGCCAGAAGAGATCGAGCTTTACTGCTGCTTTAACAAGGTGATGGCGTTCATTAACAAGCCGGTTATCTGTCACAACTGTCTCCGATATGGATACAAGACAGACTCATGCCGATCGAAAAAGCGATGCACGGTGTGTGCACTTCAACATGAAGGAATGGACAGTGGAGACTGTCCGAACCCAAAGAAGTGTATGTACTGCAAGAAGGCACACAGAACAACGGACTGTGAATTTCCAGAATGGTCAAGGCAAAGGAACATCAAAACCATCATGTCCAAGACGAATCTGACATACATGGAGGCGCGGGAACTGAATCCAGTGTTGACCCAAAACCGATACGAAATACTCGAAAACGTGGAATAATTCCCGACACCAGTAGACAGTTTCGCTGATATGGTTGCAGGCAACTTCAAGACTAAGAATCCACATCAGTATCGAAAGGAGAGGAACAAGCGAACATTACAACAGGAGGATGTCAACATCGCGGATAAAGTTCAAGTATTTGTCGACAAGAAGAGGAAGACGGATCAGGAATGAGAGAAGGGTGGCGTAGCTCTATTTAAAAAGTATCGTGTGACGGACTTCGACCGCTGGGCTCAAAAATTCGAACAACTTCGTCAACAGAACATAACTCAACAACTCGGTGCAACCGGAATAGACGTAGCAGAATCAACTAATAACACAATCAACAAGAGTGACATGCCCAGCAGCTCCCAAACTGGAAAGCTGATGGATTGGCCGGACTTCATACATGAAACGGATAATGTAAAACCGTGAGTAGTAACGTAATGATCCACGAACTTAGAATATTCCAATGTTGATCATTTTGTTCTTAACTCTTTCCGATTTTGAATTGGTGCTGAAAAGGGCCGGTTGTTTTTCAAATGGTGGCCACACCAGTGCAAGTCGATACGGCCTAGTCATGCTGCCTATTGCTGGAAGCCTTTCCTCCGGTCGATGTGGGTGCTTTCGTCGTCGTGTCGTCTTCGCATTGGAGCGATGCGTGCTGTTCCACTCATACATCGTGACCGACGCTTATCGGTCGGTTACTTGAAAGTAAATGACGAAGAAAACGATTTGGCAAGCGTTTTTATTATCGCTGTTTTTCTCCTCCCTTCCTTTCATTGGTATAATGGTGAGCGGTCAACCGATCATTGAGCTCGCTCATGTGAGCATGCGTTTGTTCGATTTGCGCTCTATCGTTGCGTCCGTGTTTGGGATTTTTCGTTACATGGCTGAATTTTGATTTTTTTTTTTTTAAATGTTACCCCCAGTATAGAAATTAAAGACGTAGTCCTACGTCAAAAGAAAATCCACGAACAACTTAAGATGTTGGATACAAACGAAATAGGAAACCTAAAAGAGCTGCAAAAGAAAGTAAAAGCAATAGTTAAAAACTCGAAACAAAAGGATAAATACAACCCAAAGTTCTGGTCGAACGAGGAGGTTGAATCAGCTTGGAAGGTCAAAAACGAAGCCCGAACTCGCTGCAATAAAACGAGTGGCATAATGGAGCTATTAGAATTCAAAAGGGCAGAATGTTCATTCAACAAGGTGAGAGAACGGTCCAGAACTGAAAAATTCAACGAATTCGTAAAATCTATAGATCTTTCCACACTATCAAAACTTCTATGGAGTGACATTAGAAGACTTACAGGCAGACAGAAAAACAGAAAAGGTAATGTTTTGATTCATGAGGATAGGAGCTTAGCAATACAGTTCATGGACAAGCATTTTCCACTAGAGGTCAGGACCGATACAGAGTACAGTCAGTACTCAAAAGATCGCGACATCATCAACAGCAAAAAATGGAACTACTTGTTGGAAAAAGAAATAAGAAAGATTCTGCTCCAGGTCAAGACGGAATATCTTATGATATTCTGAAACAAATTTCTTATGCAATACAAGATATAATAATTCGGGAATTGAACGAGATTTGGCGAACGGGCAGAATACCCGCATCTCCTACATTGTTCAATGTATATACCGCTAATCTTCACTACATTAGAATTGATGGCGTGATCCTGGTGGAGTACGTTCAGGAGAAAGCACAAGAATTTGTAACACAATTTGAAGAAAAAGAAAAGCAGTTACATTTTGTTATTCACACCGATAAAACCAACGCTATGGTTTTTCAAACAAACGATAAAACGCTGGACGTAAAAATTAATAATATAAACATTGAAACTAAATACAGATAAATACCGATTTATCAAAAACATTTGATACCGATAAGCTTGAATACAATCTGACAACACTGCATCAGCGTTTGTATAGATTTCGAATGCCATCAGATTCGTTTCGATGTTGTCTTTGCTTGCCGAGCGGTCGGAGGAACTTGATCTCCTTATTGAGGGTCAGTTTGGTCGGTATTAGCTTGTTCAGATTAGGTGCTACTGGATCATCGACTTGGATCGGTTTCGAATCCACTGCTTGTTTTGTGTTGTTCCCTCAAATCAAAACATTTGAACTGTCAATTGCCAAACATCGCATTTTTCACAAACAAACAAAGTCAGTCCGGCTGGCACTCTTGGCACAGCGAAGCACACGTGAGGCACACTGAGAGAAAAGTTGGCTCAAAATAAGTGTGTAGAGTGACCACCAATCCTCTGGCACGGCCATAGACTTCTCTACCACCGTTAGTATTAGCATAGAGGTAACTATAAGACCAGAAGGTCCCGAAGAAACGTGCTCAACTTTTTGGCTCAGCTCTGGTACTATCTTCGGTCCCTTAGCTTATCGATGCACCCCTCGAAACATAGGAAAATCCACGAACCCCTCGAAGCGAATCAAAACAAACATAGTGTAGAACTAGAATGTCAACTAGAATGTCGATTTGCTCGGGACCAAAGTGGTGAGCCAATTTAAAATCGTTAGTTTCCACCGGTTGGTACAACGAAATCAATCCCCACGCTCATGAATACACCCAAAATCGTTTTGAATCCTCCATCCTTTCAACCCTATCGGTACCCGGTTCAGAACAGATTGCATTCCGCTACCGCAGAAATCCCCTGAAATAATGTGTATTTTAATTGAAGTTTACTGCCATAATTGGATTCAATAAAATACACACTTCACGCGTGGCACCTTTCTGCGCGGCCACCCTCCCCTCCCATATCAAGCAGCAAAGCGATTCAACAACAACACGCATTTACAGGGCGAGCGAGAGCCTATATAATTGAGGCGATTAAGTGGAATCTCCCTTTTCGCAAGCGACGAGAAACAGATACAGAAACGAAATGTTTGTCATTTGCAGCAGTGCGGTCCTCACCCAGAAGCCAATGATCGGGATTAGGCAGTTTTAATCAAAATTAAAATATACACACAGCATGCCAGTCAGTGTGATCCTGACAAATGAGCAGATTTCCCACTCCAATAGACAAGGAGCGGAGAGGGAGATGCGGAATTTTGGCAAAGTGGAAATTTTACCCCCCCTTGCACCCTTTCCCCCTTTCGGGAAGGAAATTTACTCAAGTAGTAACGAGAAAGTTGATAAGTTATTCAAGAACGATGCCACCACCACCGATGAACTTTCCCATGTTCAGCAGCAGCAGCATCAGCGCACATGTCGAGCGTACTAATCCTTTAAGTATTTTTAATAAAACTTGTCACTGGAGAAACTTGAGGCGCTTGTCGAGCGGAGTGACACACTTGAAGCTGTCAGATTAAATTAGCTCCCAAAACTCCCCATTTCCCGGCCGTTGAACGGGTTAAAGTTCGTATTACAAACCGAAACCGGAGGCGAGTGTGAGCGATTCCGATAAAAACTTCTTCTTCACCCTGTTGGAATAGGAACAATAAAACCATTCCGGAAAATTAGCAATTCGAATCTTGTGCAAACGATGAGATGCTCCTCGTCGACTTCATCAAATATTGACTATTGTACAACGAAGTGAAAAATATAACTGAGTGGAACGACACAACTTCGAGGAGACGGCCAGGCAAAGGGGGAAGGGGGAGCGCATGGTTTTCAAAAATAATAGTCCAGTTCGGTTGTGTAAACGTTTTCGAATGAAGTCGAACGGAGCAGCAGCCATGCGAATGGCGAATTTCGTAGCTCTCATAATTCATATAACTTTTGTATTTTTATTGCCCATGCCGTCTCGAAAGTTTTCTACCAAACGGTTGTTTGCTTTGACTGTTCAAACAAAGTGGTCGTAAGAAGAAAACGTGTTAAGAAATGTGTGTTGTTTTTCTCGCTTGTCTTTGATTGATCACTTATTTGGGCTTCCCGTATTGAAATCCTGCGAAAAAACTCCAATTACGTAAGCTTGGTTTGGTTACGCAGCAAAAGTTACACCTCAAGAGAAATCGATGGGATTACAACACGAGTTTGGTAATTTATCAAGGATTAGTGTGCTTTGTGTGGCGACATGCGGGTCGCTTCAGTGAAGCATTTCTTCCATAAAATTGGTGGAAAGAGGTTAAGAGTAACACGCATTTTCTTCGTTAATTTCTCCCAGGTAGGGAAGAACCAACCGGTGGAAACTATCGATTTAAAATTGGCTCATTACTTGACTAGCCTATTGGTCCCAAGCAAATCGATTAACGTACCCCATTCTAGTACTACACTATGTTTGTTTTGAAGATGTGAAGATAAAATGAGGGGTTCGTGGATTTTCCTATGTTTTGAGGGGTGCATCGATTAGCTTGGGACCGAAGAGAGTACCAGAGCTGAGCCAAAAAGTTAAGCACATTTCTTCGGGACCTTCTAGTCTTAGAGTTACCTCTATGGAAGAACCCAGTCTTAAAAGAGCATCCCTTTGCACTTAGATAAAAAAAAATCAAGCATTGCAATCATTTGTTCTAATATGTGCATTTTTCCAATTGCAGTATGCATGATTCACTGGGGCCTCCCTTAGCTTAGTCGGTAAAGGCGCAGCTATTTACTAATGGGACAATTGAGTGAATAGGTCTGCTTGGTGTGAATGATGAATTGAAACTAAATTTATTCGTTACAACATATTATCATGGCATACTACAGCTTGTAGCTAATTCATCGGTTACTTCTCCATCATCCACCCTTAACCGAGAATTCTACCAATCCCTATTGTTTGTCGTCCAGCTTCAAGTTAAGGGACCGGCACCGTCTTTGTTAGAAGATCTTCTGTTTGAAGATGACTGCCAATGTGCTACAACTTGTCGCAAAAGATGGTTATCGTTCCGTCTTGCCCTGATAGTTCCTGCCGTAGTCACATAGAGGTAACTCTAAGACTAGTAGGTCCCGAAGAAACGTGCTCAACTTTTTGACTCAGCTCTGGTACTATCTTCGGTCCCAAGCTAATCGATGCATCCCTTGAAACATGGGAAAATTTACGAACCCCTCATTTTGTCTGTCAAACTTTTATAGAGAATCAAAACAAACATAGTGTAGTACTAGAATTCTGACTAGAATAGGATACGTTAATCGTTTGCTTGGGACCAATAGGCTAGTCAAGAAGTGAGCCAATTTCAAATCGATAGTTTCGTATTGATTGTTGGTAGTCCTTGGTTGGTAAGCCACTACTTCTTGTGCTGCCGCTGATACTGCCATGTATTCAGCCTCCGTCGTTGATAAAGCCACGGTTGATTGCTTACGACAGTTCCACGAAATCGGTCCACCTGACTGCATGAAGACGTACCCGGTGATAGAGCGTCGCGTCTCGATGTCGTTTCCCCAATCTGCTTCGCTGAATCCAACGAAACCGTTATCTGCTTGCTTGCGGTAAGTAAGCTTCATATCCTTCGTCCCTTTCAGATACCGCAAAATACGTTTAGCTGCTATCCAGTGTGGCTTACCGGGGTCGTTGCAGAAATGACTGACTGCGTTAACGGCGAAGCTGATGTTTGGTCGGGTACATTGCGCTAGGAACTGGAGACCTCCTACCAGCTCCCGGAATGGAAATTTATGCATCTGCTTCCATTCTTCTTCAGTTCTAGGGCTCATCTGCTTCGATAGTTTTGATTGTGATCTGCCGGGGTTGCTACTGTACCACAGTCACTCATGCCGATTCGTTCCAGCAGCTGATGAATGTACTGCTCCTGGTCTAAACACACAGTTCCGCCTCCTCGCCCGACTGGGATTCCAAGGACTTTGTTGGCCAATCCGAGATCCTTCATCAAAAGCTTCGTTGTGAGCTGTTTCTTCAAAGCATTCACCCACCGCTGGTTGTTGGAAAACATCAGTAGGTCGTCGACGTATACCTCCACAATGAGAATCTCCTCATTTTCGATTTTGAAATAGACTCACGTGTCAAACTTCGACCGCGTGAATCCAAAGCGCTTGAGTTCACCATCCAGCTTCTGGTTCCATACTCTACTGGCTTGTTTCAGTCCGTACAGCGCTTTCTTCAACTTGCAAACCTTCTTCGGATTTCCGTTGGCGATAAAACCTTCCGGCTGCTCCATATATATGTCTTCCTCTTTCAGCTCACCTTGCAGAAATGCGGTGACTGCATCCATCTGATGTATCTTGAGATCCATTCTGGCAGCTAACGACATCAAGTACCGGATGGTAGCATACCGGACCACGGGTGAATAGCCCTTAACTTGAGAATAGCCCTTGATTACCAAGCGGGCTTTGTATCGCTCTGTGGATCTGTCGGGGTTCGTCTTGATCTTGAACACCCATTTGCAGCGGAGTGCTTTCCTTCCCTCTGGCAAATTGGTGAGCTCCCAGGTTTGATTTTTCAGCAACGCTCGATACTTCTCAACCATTGCGTCCTTCCAACGGTTGCTTTCATCGCTCGTAATCGCTTCTTGGAACGTCTGTGGCTCGACATTCAAATTGTCCGGGACCTCGGGTAACTGGGAAATTTGGGAAGTTTCGTGAGGAAGAAAACCGAAACCCAAATGGAAATCTTGATACTTGCCTGGAGCTACGCGCTCCCTCGCACTGTGCCTTACCAACTGTTGTGGGTCTTCTGTTTGTGGAGGGAGCGCAGCAGGTTGTTGATCCGCATCAATCAAAGTGATTCGTGATCACCTTCATCAACGCCCTGTTCCTCCGCATCCTCTTGTTCGTTCCGCATCCCACTTCCGTCGCTTCTCTTTGGGAACGTGCACCATTACCTCGCTTCCAAACACAAGAAGGTGCGATAAATCGGGACGATTTCCAATGAACCTTTCCTCGGGAGTTACCGGTAGGCCTTTTGTCGGTGATCGGTTGACCACGTAAGAAGCAGTGGCTACTGCTTCCGCCCAGAATCGCTTCTCTAGTTCAGCATCGCATAACATGCTTCTTGCTCGCTCCACTAACGTGCAGTTCTTCCGCTCTGCTAGCCCGTTCTGCTCCGGATGGTACGGAACCGTGGTTTCGTGGTGAATGCCAGCTCGCCGAAGGTAACGGCGCATCTCCCGATTGACGTACTCCTTGCCATTGTCCGTTCTAATCCGCTTGATTTTCTCACTCGTCTGGTTCTCTGCATACGACTTGAAATCTTCAAGATTTCAGGAAATAGACGAACGCCTTCCTGCTAGCATCGTCGATAAACGTTAGGAAATATCGACGTCCTCCTATCGACGTTGTCTCCTTCGGCCCACAGAGATCAGAATGGATCAGCTCAAGCAAACGTTCAGTCCTGTGACCCTTCGCCTTAAACGGCTGTCGTTGGTGCTTGCCATGCAGCCAGCCGATAAGTGCCCCATCCGCTGATGCCATAGTTGGAAGCTGTTCTGCCCTCGAGCCAAGTGAAGTGATGAACTATTAGCCAACGCTAACTTGTGGAGTCCATCCGAATGCTGTCCGATCGCCACAGCTTCGTTTGTAGTGCTGTCAGACAACTTTACAAGAGTCTTTGTCAAATATGACCTGATACCCGTTCTGGCACATCTTGCTCACGGATAACAAATTTAACGCCAAATCTGGAACGAACAGAACATTACTAAAGTGAACCCTACACGATTGCCTTTATTGACTGTTCCATCCAAGTAATCACGATGTTCCATTCAAGTAATCGCAGCAACCTACAGCTGCAACCGAGATGGAAAAATTAGTGATTCGAAGTGTAGATGTTAACTTGAATAAACGTACAGTTAGAAGCACTCAAACTTTCTTTATTCTTTGAGAAGAACACTTCAGTTGGCGACGAGGATTTTTCTGGAAGCTCACAAGTTCAAGAAATTCCAGAATCGAACCGAGGAAGGATGGCGACGACAAACGAAGAACTCCAAGCAGCGATTTTGCAGCTTCTACAGCGGTTGGCCGTTCCACAAGCAACGAACCCAGAGCAAGTTTAGGAATCCCTGTCGACAAACATCAGCGAGTTCTGCTTCGATCCGGAGAACGGTACCACATTCGAAAAATGGTTTGCCCGTTACTCGGATTTGTTTGAAAGCAACGCACGAAGTCTGGACGACGCAGCAAAAGTTAGGCTTCTGCTCCGGAAGTTGGACACGTCCTCTCACCATGGCCTGTCAAGAGTTCGAGTTCCAGAATTTGAAGATTGATCACTTCAAGTGCTTGATTTTCGTCTGTGGTCTCAAAGCACCACGCTACGCGGACATTCGAGCAAGGCTTCTATCCCGGATTGAAGGTGAAACGGCTGATGCTCCGGTGACAATTCAAACTCTGATCGACGAGTTCCAGTGGCTCGTCAACATCAAGCCGGACACTACGATGATCGAACATCCATCAAGGTCGAAGAATGCGGTCCATAGCATTTCGGAGAAGAAACCCGGAAACCAGCATCATCCACTGAAAACGGAAAGCAAGTCCACTCCTCGTACTCCATGCTGGCAGTGTGGTCAGATGCACTACGTCCGTGACTGTCCATTTTCTGATCATCTCTGCAAGGTATGTAACCGCATCGGTCATAAAGAAGGCTACTGTAGCTGCATCAAGTAGTCTTCAAGCGACTCTTCAACTTAACCTCGAGTGAAGAAGCAGTTCCAGAAGAAGGCCGGTCCCAGATCTCAAGCCAAGGGAATTTTCGTGAAGCACATCGCAAACAGCAACCGGAAACGCAAGTATGTGACCATCAACATTAACGGTGTCATGACTTCGCTACGACTGGATTCTGCAAGTGATATCACGGTGATTTCCAAGAAAACTTGGCAGCAACTGAGACGACCAAAGCTAACTCCATCATCGATCGAAGCCTCCAACGCATCTGGTGGACCACTCGCTCTCATCGGAGAATTCCATTGTAAAGCAGTCCTCAATGACATGGTCAAGCGTGGTCAGTGTTTCGTAACGTCATCACCAGATCTCAACGTAATGGGTATTGATTGGATCGACATGTTCAACCTGTGGTCGGTTCCGTTCGATACTCTCTGCAATCGAGTTTCTGCTGTATCCAGACCAAGTTTCGCCGAAGCTAGAGCACAGCTGCAAGCCGAGCATCCGGCGGTTTTCGACGACTCGCGGGGCCACTGCAAGAAAGCCAAGGTAAAGTTATTCCTCAAACCTAACGCCAAACCAGTTTTCTGTTCGAAGCGACCAGTTCCGTTCAACACGATTCCACTGGTGGATGAGAATTAACACGTCTTCAGTCTCTGGGAATCATCACGCCGATCGATTTCTCAGAGTGGACCGCTCCGATTGTAGCAGCACACAAGCCGAATGGTAAAATTCGCATCTGTGCGGACTATTTACTCCACGGGACTCAATGAAGCGCTTGAAGCAAACCACTATCCTCTACCTACCCCTGAGGAGATCTTCGCACAGCTCAACGAAAGCACCATATTCAGCATCATCGACCTTTCCACTAGACAAGCTACTACAACGTCTAGAGGAAAATGGGTTCCATGTCAAGCTGGAAAAGTGCCATTTCTTCCAAACTGAAATCAGATATTTGGGACATATCGTCGATTGAAACGGCATCCGTTCGGATCCAGAGAAGCTTCAAGCCATCGCCTCTATTCCGGCACCCACCAATGTTTCCGAAGTGCGATCGTTCCTGGGAGCCGTTAATTTCTACGGCAGATTCGTGCGCAACATCGATGAACTTCGTCATCCTCTCGATCAATTACTCAAGAAGGATTCGAAGTGGCAGTGGAATTCGGATTGCCAACGGTCTTTTGAGCAATTCAAGCAAGTCCTGCAGTCCGATATGTTGCTGACGCATTATGACCCGAAGTTACCAATCATCGTAGCAACGGACGCCTCCAGCACGGGCATCGGTGCAGTCATCTTCCATGAATTTTCGAATGGACATCTGAAGGCAATCCAGCACGCATCAAAATCTCTCACTCCAGCGGAGAAAGGTTACGGGCAGCCGGAAAAAGAAGCACTTGCACTAAAATATGCGGTAACGAAGTTTCACAAGTACCTCCTTGGGCGCAGATTCACTCTGCTCACGGATCACAAACCGCTGTTATCAATCTTTGGATCGAAGAAGGGCATTCCTTTGCACACCGCAAATCGACTTCAACGATGGGCATTGATGCTTCTCAACTACGACTTCGACATTCGGCACGTGTCTACCAACGACTTCGGATGCGCCGATATGCTGTCAAGACTCATCGACCGTTCTAAGCAGCAAGAAGAGGAGTACGTTGTGGCAGCGATATCCCTAGAAAAAGACATGGTGAGCATAATTCAAAACACTATCGAGCAGGTACCAGTTTCGTTCGCAGACATCCAAAGTGCAACACAGGCAAATGAACCACTACAAGCGGTGCTGCAGTTCATTCGTGAGGGTTGGCCAAACGATGCACGATCAGTCAAAGATCCAGAGATTCGAGTCTACTTCAACAGGCGGGAGTCTCTCACCAACGTCGATGGCTGTATACTGTTCCACGACAGGGTAGTCGTTCAGAGTAAGTTCAGAAGGCAAATCCTGAAGCAGTTTCATCGCGGACATCCCGGCATGGTACGAATGAAGTCTATTGCACGCAGTTTCGTTTACTGGCCCGAAATCGACAACGACATCGAGAATTTCACCCGGCAATGCACTCCCTGCTGCACTACTGGAAAAGCACCAGTCAAAACAACGCTTGAATCATGGCCCATCCCTGATAAGCCGTGGTCACGCATCCATATTGACTACGCAGGACCTGTGGACGGCGTATTTTTCCTGGTAGTTGTCGACCCGTACACCAAATGGCCCGAAGTATACGCAACTAAAACCACAACGACAAGAACAACAATCAAGCTACTTACTCAAACGTTCGCAACATTTGGCGAGCCAGAAACCATCGTCTCAGATAATGGTACCCAGTTCACCAGCTACGAGTTCAGGAATTTCTGTGAGAATCAAGGCATTCACCACGTCCGCACAGCACCATTCCATCCTCAATCAAATGGGTTAGCAGAACGGTTCGTGGATACCTTGAAGCGCACTCCTCGGAAGATCCGATCGGGTGGAGACACACTGGAGGAAGCATTGCAGACGTTTTTGCAAGTTTACAGCTCAACACCAACGGCTGACCTAGGTGAAAAGTCTCCTGCGGAAATAATGTTCGGACGACGATTTCGAGGCAGTTCGTTCCGGGTGATGCTGTATATGCTCAAGTCCAAAAGTCAACTACAACGTTTTCCTGGAGGATAATCAGCGGCTCATCCGTTCTCATGCCAATTAACTGAAGCAACGTGCGGTCGAATCTGGTCCAGATCCTAGTCCAAGCCAAGGTCCAAGTCTGTTATCGGTATTCTTCGACGGTTTTGGCCTAGACGTACCATCCGTTCCAGCAACGATACCGGCTGCAGTGCCCGACGAACTTGGTCCAGTTGATGAAGAGCTTGGAAGTGATGAGGCGGAGTATTTTTCGGATGATAGTGAGGCAGACAATCCACCACAGCAAGATCCAGTAGTATAACGGCGCCGGTGGTCTAGTGGTAAGCGTGATTACCTCTCACCCCAGCAGGCCTGGGTTCAATCCCAGTCGGCGCTGCCGGGATGTTCTGAGGCATAACATCTCTGATCACGCCTTCCTTCGGATGGGAAGTAAAGCCGTTGGTCCCCGGTTCATGAGTTGATGGGTCGATAGGTAGGGTCCAGGTGTGGGAGCTGCCTTCCTGGCACGTCGGTAGCATTGATGCTCAGCACGGAAAACAAGATCGACGGAAAAAAAAACAAACCAAAGGAAAAAAAAAAAAAGATCCAATACCAGTTCCTCCAGCAACAAGGGAACGCCGGCAGACTCGTTTACCAGCTAGATTCGAGGAGTACTGGATGGAACATCTCCTCATCCAAGTAATCACGATGTTCCATTCAAGTAATCGCAGCAAACTACAGCTGCGACCGAGATGGAAAAATTAGTGATTCGAAGTGAATATTAGAAGCACTCAAACTTTCTTTATTCTTTGAGATGAACACTTCATTGACAATAATCGTATTGTCATTACAGTCTGTATTGACGTTAATACATCGAGATTGATAATATTTCTGAATTCACATCATCAATATTATTGTCAATAATTCCCCTTCGTTTCAATATATTGATGCGTGTGGGGTTTGCTTAATGGTGATTTGCAATGGCAACCCTGCTGAGATACAGAAGCGGTTTCACATTGTCTCACGATTGTTTTCAATATTATCATTGCAAAAGTGTAGATAAAATCGCGAGTGATCAAAGCATATACATTGAAAGTGTTAAAGATCACGAAAAGTGTATTAAGGAGGTAGGAATTTGCAGGTTTCGAAACAAAAAAAGTGTTTTTAATTTCCAAGTTAAATTAGTGCATACAATAGAGTATTTGACAATAGGGCGATAACTGTTATACGCGGCCAATGTCTCTCGTATCTCATGTTGCATGCAACATTCCTTGTGTGTAGTGGTAAATAAAATCCTGGCTACACAATAAAAAGTACTGAGTGATCTACATGGTAGCAATTACTTGATTGTATTATACTACGCTGCGAAACAACAAAGCATGCGTATGTGTATCGTAGTCTTCAATGTCTACAAATTTCAGCTAATTATCGGCAATGAGTCAATAATTCTTTCGAACAACACCACTCAAAACAGAATGTAAACGCAATCCATTTTCTCACATAACTTGTTTTTATGCTTTCAGCAAAAACATGACTGAACCTAACATCAATACGATGCAGATGGAGGTTGATAGAGAAGAGGCAATTATGGAAAGCAGTTCGATAGAGGATATTCCTTCTTGCTCTTCGTCTATTTTGGATACTCCGGTTGGAGCCGGCGACGGTTTTGAAGACGACGACGACTTCGAAGATGGGATAAATATCACCATACTGTCAACAACAACTAATCGAATATCCACCTGCAGTTGCTACTGAGACTGATTCTACTGAGCAATCAAGTTCATTGGGAAACGTCTCGGGAAACGGTAAAAATACGAAGTTAAGTGGTGCTGCTAGGAAGCGCTATAAGCGAATGATAAACGACGGAATGAATGTAGAAGAAGCTTATCGTCTCGCTCGAATTCCTATGCAGACACCGAATCCTGATCTTCAAAAAAGATCGCGTAGTGCTGAACTTAGTTGTTCAAGTAGTAGTGGAGGTAATCCTCGTCCAAGCAAAATCCATTGTAAGCTTTCGGAACCGAAGCCTGGTTCGAACCGCCCTGATCTGGGAAAGGCCTCGGTTCAAAATCGATTGATTGTCAATCATAAGGATCGCTCTGAACGTGTTGAAAATACACGGAAAGATACTAAACCTCTTTATCGTGATGTGGTGAATAGTGTTAAGCTAGGAATCATTCCGGAAATTTACCCTAACGTTGAATTATCCACACAACAGTTGGTAGCCGTACGCAAGGCTATCCTTACAAAAGTTGTGCAGCAACGTAAGCAGAAGGTCAAGCCTAAATTTGGACAATGTGTTTTTAGGACGGGGTATCTAGTTCTCGTCTGCAAAAATCAGGAAACTGCTGATTGGCTGAAAAGCGTTATTTCTACCATTACCATCTTGGGAGAAATAAAACTTACTGCTGTGGATGAGAAAAATATTCCTCGCCCTGAAATTATTATTGGTTTTTTTCCTGTGAGTGCTGAAGACCCTACTGATGATATTCTAGCACTCCTTGAGAGTCAAAATGAAGGGTTAAATACTGATGAATGGAGAATCTTGGAAAGAAACACCATCAATCAGCTACATGTTGAATTAGTTTTTAATGTGGATGGAGTCTCACTGAACACTATCAAGAAGTGTGAATTCCTTCTTGATTACAAGTTTGGAACAGCTCCTTTCCGACGCAAGAATATGCAGAAAAATAAGTCACAAATCCAGGCTACTAAAAACCGGGGTGAACAAATTACCGATAAAATACTAGATGGAAATACTGATGATAAACAGGATAAATCAGAAGAACAGGATGGCGATGGTCTGAATGGGGGCAAGGAGGATGAGCAGCTGAAGATCCCTCTAGAACAGCATAAGAGTACTGGAAGTATGAAGAGTAGTTCAGATTCCAAAGTACTGTGTCTACCGGGACCTAGTGGAATTAGTAAAATTCCCGAAGGAACCAGTAACACCGTACAAGGACCACAGAACACGTTTCAACAACCTCCAGGATCTAAAGGTTCTGTGGGGTCCAAACAAAATGCTCATAATTCTCCTAGAACCCCTCATACAGTACCACACTCCAAAACTGGTCTAAACAAGGGTCACAAAACAAACAATTTACATACAAATAAGTACATTTCAAATTATATGAAAAATTTGGGTGATCGCAAAACCAACACAGGGGGGCTGAAAGCACTTCAGAAAAGCGATACTCTACCGAACACACAATGAATAATAATAACGCAAATAAAATTATTATCAACAACAACAACTGCCTAGACAATAATACGAATAACAGGAATGGCTATAGAAACAATTGTCAAAACAACAACAACAGCAATATCAAATTTATTCAAATAAACTTACATCATGCAAAGGGAGCTACAGCTGTACTTTGTAAAAAGTTCATTCAAAGCCAACTGGATGTTGCTTTGATTCAGGAGCCATGGAAGAATAACTGTAGAGTATTGGGAATACCTACACAGTCAGGTAAGTTGATATACGATAAAAATCAACTAGCACCTAGAGCAGCCATTCTCGTCAATGGCAAAACTAATTTCTTACCAATAACTGAATATATCAAAAGAGATATTGTTGCAATTTCAATGGAGGTTCCAACTTCACGTGGAGTGAAGGAAATGTATGTGGCTTCCGCTTACTTTCCTGGAGATGACGAGGAGATTCCTCCAACTGATGTTAAAGACTTTATCTTTTATTGTAAAAGGAACAACAAACCGTTTATTATCGGTTGTGATGCGAATGCTCACCATACAGTATGGAGTAGTACTGATGTCAATAATCGGGTGAGTTCCTTTTAGAATATATTATTAATAACAATATTGATATTTGCAACAAAGGTTGTGCACCAACCTTTATTAATTCAATTAGAAAAGAAGTTCTTGATCTGACTCTATGTGGTGCCAGCTTATCAGAAAACATTAAAAATTGGCATGTATCGGATGAAATATCCTTGTCTGACCACAGACAAATATTGTTCGAATATCAGGCAAACAAATGGAAAAAAAGAGATTTTTCGGAATCCCAGGAAAACTAACTGGGATTTATATTGCACAAATTTAACACAAGAAGGTCGAATTCCTGTAGGTAGCTTTACTACAATTCAGGAACTAGAAGATGCTTCGGTGCAAGTATCGAACTTAATTCAACAGGCTTTTTATGCTAGTTGTCCAGTTACTGAGCGTTCAAATGACAGAGACGTATCTTGGTGGAACAAACGCTTACAAAAACTAAGAAAGAAAGCACAAAAACTGTTCAATAAAGCAAAAAATACAATGCAATGGGATCAATATAGAAGTGCCCTAACCGAATATAATAAAGAAATAAGAAGATCAAAAAGAATGGACTGAAGGCGTACATGTGAAAACATTGAAAACACTCCTGTAGTTGCAAGACTGCAAAAAGTCCTTTCCAAAGATCATTCAAATGGTTTAGGAACTCTCAAAAAGGAAAACAATTGCTTTACTTCCGATGGAACTGAAACACTGGAAGTAATGATGCAAACACATTTCCCATGTTCAGTACAAACAATTTACCAACCTTACAGGACAATACTGATCAAATCAAACACAAGATAAATGTTCAGGGTGAATCTAACATAAATAGGTCCAATGCTAGTTTATTAACATCTACATATGATGGAAAAAACATAGCATACAGTTCTAAGGTAGAATGGGCCATAAATGCATTTGAACCATTCAAATCTCCTGGCAGGGATGGAATATTTCCTGCCTTTCTTCAAAAAAGTAATGGGATACTTACTTCATCTCTTACTAATATGTTTAAAGCAAGTCTTATGCTTGGGTATATACCGTCATCATGGCGAAAAGTACGTGTTGTATTTATTCCGAAAGCTAACAAGAAAGATAAAACTTCACCTAAATCGTTTGGACCAATAAGCTTATCATCCGTAATGCTAAAAATCATGGAAAAGCTTATAGATCAACACATAAAATCAAAATTTTTGAAAAGTAATCCTTTGAGCAGCCATCAATTTGCTTATCAATCAGGAAAATCAACTATAACAGCGTTACACACACTTGTTTCAAAAATAGAAAAATCGTTTGAAGCAAAAGAAATTTTGCTTGCAACATTTCTCGATATTGAGGGAGCGTTTGACAACGCATCACACACTTCTATGGCAAAGACAATGTCAAAGCGTGGCTTTGACATACGTATCATAAGCTGGATTAGTGAAATGCTTTCAAAACGTGAAATTTCGGCTGAGCTCGGTAGCTCAAATATTTCAGTAAGAGCTGTTAAAGGTTGCCCACAAGGGGGTGTTTTGTCTCCACTTCTGTGGTCATTAGTAGTAGACGATTTACTTTGAAATAATTGGGTTTGCAGATGATATTGTAATAATTGTTCGGGGAAAATATGACGATGTTATTACAAACAGGATGCAACAAGCCATAAATTACACCATTGCTTGGTGCAAGTCAGAAGGATTGAGCATAAATCCTCAAAAAACAAATATTATCCCTTTCACAAAAAGAAGAAACATAAAAATAACTGGTCTTCACATGGAAAGGACATCAATGAAACTTTCACTTGAAGTCAAATATCTAGGAGTTACAATTGATTATAAACTTAACTGGAACCAACACTTAAACCAAATCATAGGTAAAGCAACAAATGCACTATGGATAAGTAATAGAACCTTTGGAAATAAATGGGGACTGAGGCCAGCAATGATCCATTGGATATACACGGCTATAATACGACCCAGAATTACATATGCCTCATTAGTATGGTGGCCAAAAACTAAGGAAAAGTGTGCAATAAACAAACTAGAAAAGTTGCAACGACTGGCTACGGTATCTACAACAGATGCGATGCGTAGCACACCTACGAAAGCCTTAGATGCGATACTAAATCTTCTTCCACTACACCAATTTGTGCAATTAGATGCTGAAAAGAGCGCACTAAGACTTAAGCGAACTAAAACCTTGTTTGAAGGGAACATTAAGGGACACTTACATATATTAAAACTAATTCGAATCAATCCATTAGTTACAGTCAGTAATGATTGGATGGAGACAAAATTCAATTTTAGTCGACTGTTCAATGTGGTACAACCAGACCGCTCTCTCTGGAGTGCGGGAGGACCACAAATCCGCCCAGGATCAGTTGTATTCTTTACTGATGGATCAAAACAAAATGATAAAGTGGGAGCTGGTGTGACAGGTCCTGGTGTTAATATTTCAGTTTCCATGGGTGGATGGCCAACCGTTTTTCAGGCTGAAATTCAAGCCATATTAGAATGCACTATTGTGTGTTTAAAGCGAAAATATAAACATGCAAATCTATGCATCTTTTCTGATAGCCAAGCAGCTTTGAATGCTTTAAAATCATTTACATGTACTTCCAAGTTAGTATGGGAATGCATTCAGTTACTTCAACAGTTGTCTAATAACAATACAGTAAATCTCTACTGGGTGCCAGGACACTGTGGAGTAGAAGGTAATGAAAAGGCTGATGAACTAGCCAGGCAAGGATCATCTAAACAATTTCTAGGACCTGAACCATTCTGTGGGGTCTCTCCAAGCTCCATCAAGATGGAATTAAGGAACTGGAAAAAGATGATGATAGATTGTAATTGGAATAATACTGTCACAGCCCGACAATCAAGAAAGTTTGTGATGCCAAATGCATCAAACACCCAAAAACTCCTTAGCCTCTCAAAGAAGGACTAATTACAGGGCACTGTCCAGCCAAATATCATCTAAGACTAATTAAAAAAGTTGATGATGATATTTGTCGGTTTTGTAACGAGGAAACAGAAACCTCCGAACATTTATTGTGCAACTGTGCAGCACTTCTTAACAGAAGGGAAAAGTTCTTTGATAAGGGACTACTACAGCCCTTTGAAATATGGTGTTCATCTCCTAGTAAGGTAGTGCGTTTCATACGACACATAATTCCTTGCTGGGAATATACCTAAAGTTAGGCGTTGATGGTTACTTCTAATAGTAGTTTTTCACCCTAAAGGGTGATACGGTCAAAATTTGGTCAAGGGAAAACGCGTGTAAATCGGTGAAATCGTTTATTTAAAAAATCAAATTAAATTTCTTTTTCAAGTTCAATTAGTATAAAATTCAGGAAAAATATTCAGTTAGGCTTCCGCTTTTCCAAATCCGAATTGCCGGGCCTTACGCTTGACCCCTGCCATCAGATTTTGTACAGCCACCTTGTCCACCTTCTTCGCCGCAGAAAGCCAGTTTGCCTTGAACTGCTGCTCGCCCTTAGCAGTTTTTTTGGTCTTCTTTAGGTTCCGCTTGACAATAGCCCAGTATTTCTCAATTGGGCGGAGCTCTGGCGTGTTGGGAGGGTTCTTGTCCTTGGGAACCACCTGCACGTTGTTGGCGGCGTACCACTCCATGGCCTTTTTACCGTAATGGCAAGATGCCAAATCCGGCCAAAACAGTACGGAACAACCGTGTTTCTTCAGGAAAGGCAGCAGACGTTTATTCAAACAGTCTTTCACGTAAATTTCTTGGTTGACAGTCCCGGAAGCTATGAAAATGCTGCTTTTCAAGCCACAGGTACAGATGGCTTGCCAAACCAGATATTTCTTTGCGAACTTTGACAGTTTCATGTGCTTGAAAACATCTGCTACCTTTCCCCTTCCTTTTGCCGTATAAAACTCCTGTCCCGGAAGCTGCTTGTAGTCGGCTTTGACGTAGGTTTCGTCGTCCATTACCACGCAGTCAAACTTCGTCAGCATCGTCGTGTACAGCCTCCGGGATCGCGCTTTGGCCGTCGTATTTTGTTTATCATCGCGATTTGGAGTCACTACCTTCTTGTAAGTCGATAGTCCGGCTCGTTTTTTGGCTCGATGCACGGTTGTAGACGATACACCCAACTTATTTGCGGCATCTCGGAGAGAGAGGTTAGGGTTTCGCTTGAAACTACCGGCAACTCTCTTTGTCGTCTCAGCGGCTTCCGGTTTTCGATTTCCCCCCGATCCAGACTTCCTGGCTGTCGACAAACGTTCCCCAAACACTTTAATTACATTTGTAACGGTTGATTTGGCAACTTTTAGCGATTTTGCCAACTTTGCGTGCGAGTAGCTCGGATTTTCGCGATGCGCGAGCAAAATTTTGATACGCTGCTCTTCTTGCTTGGACGGCATTTTGACAACTGAAGAGTGAATTCCAAAATCAAAATAGGAGCAACATTCTACACACACACACACCTTCAAAATGAGGGGTGTTCAGGTTTTTTAAATGCAAAATTGAAAGAAATACGTCAAGTTGATATTGACCAAATTTTGACCGTATCACCCTTTATTGTCAATACAGTCTGTATTGACGTCAATATCAAATCGTGATTGATAATATTTCTGAATTCACATCATCAATATTATTGTCAATAATTCCCCTTCGTTTCAATATATTGATGCGTGTGGGGTTTGCTTAATGGTGATTTCACAAGACGTACCTCCAATGTCTGCTTCCAAATTGACGGCGCCCTTGGCAACAACAGCAGCTGCAGTGCCATTCGCAACGTTGATGTTTGCTGACACATCCTCTGTAGCCTTCAGATGGTCCTTATTCCGGCACAGATGTGTTGTAGCTCCGGAATCAAAAATCCAATCAACATCGTCCTTGGTCGACTGTACCGTATTAAACGCCACGAAAAATGCAGCATGGCCACTATGTTTACCACGGGTTTCCATCCTTTAACTGGCTTTATTCTGGCATTGCGACGCATAGTGTCCCAACTTCTTGCACCGAAAGCACTTCACGCTCGATGGATTGGTAGGTTTCTTCTGCTCCGTTTTTGTGTGGAACGCTCCATCTTCGCTTGGCTTCTTGCTGATCTTCACATCTTGCAAAATGTTCGCCTTGACAACGTCCGCCGTAAGCTTTTACCCGACGACTCCAATCCCAGGATCATCGGTTCGTACTGTTTCAGTAGACCCTTCATCAGCAGACTCGCCAGCCAAGTATCGTCGACTTCGAAACCGACCTCCGATAGCTGGTGACTTGTCGTAAAAAGTTCGTTCACGTACTCCTGCGTCGTTTGGCATATGATGTCCTCATCGCGTTCAGCGCTAACCAGCCGGATCCCCGTTAGCCTTCTCAGCAGTCCAATTTTCCTGGTGGAACCACTGTGCTCGTACGTATTCCGCAGACTGTCCCAAGCCTCTTTCGCGGATTTTTCGTTGCGCACCAGCCCATAAATCTTGGGATCGATGCTCAAGCATATCGTGGCCAAAGCTTGCTCGGAAACATCTTTACTAACCTCCGGATCTCCCTCCTGCTGTTCTTTCACTGCGCACCATGTTCGTTCCATGATCAGGATCATCTTGGTCGCGAAGGACCAGGAGCTGTAGTTCTCCGCGCCGCGTAGAATCTCTCTCACCGGCAACGAAACTGAACTTCCTAGCATTCGTCCGTTAGCCGGGGCTCTTCCGTTTTCTCGTCCACTCGAAACATTTTCTTCTTCACCAAACAGAGCCGTTTCTATAGCAACTGTCTGGGCTCATAACCTAATGGGACAATGCATTGAAACTAAATTTATTCGTTACTACATATTATCATGGCCTACTACAGCTTGTAGCCAATTAATCGGTTACTACTCCATCAGCCACAAAGCAAGACCATGCTGGAGGTGACTGGATTTGATTTTCGGTCCGGTCTAGGAATTTTTCGGAATGGAAAATTTCTCGACTTCTCTGGACATAGAGTAGGATTGTACTTGGCACATAATTACACTAATGCAAAAATGGTACAGACATCGAAAGCTCTCAACTAATACCTGTACACCCAATAAACTAACATGCGATAAGCAATAAGCTTGAAATACCTGGAAGAAAAAGATGATGATTCACTCTATTATAGGGTGTCCCAGGATGTCTAAGGCACGATTTAATAAAACGATAACAGACTCTGTTTACAGCAAATATATAATATTCTCTTACAGTTAAACGTAGTAAATCCGCGATCCGATCAGTCGTAAGCCAAGGAGCGAATTTTTGAACTCACAATTTTGGATACTTTTCCCAGTCTTTCGCAAACTTTGTAACGGAATCCGCTGCCTTTACATGTTTCCTCAAATATGCTTTGGTCAGGGCCCGAAAAGTTTCGATTGGCCTAACGGTATTTCTCTATAGAGCTTTTTGTCGTTTAATCGGCGCACACTACTGTACCATTTAAAGCGAACGAGTGCGAGCAAGAGGGAAACAGATTAGTGGGAAAACAAACCGTCCATTCATCCATGTGTGCTAGATAAAGAAAGATGATTAAACGTCAAAAAGGTCTATGGAAAACCAACTTTTTGTTTCGCCATATATGGATGCCAAACAACAGACAAGAATTCCATATGAAAAGAGCTGATTTATGATTTTCATAGGAAAGTCCACGAACCCCTCATTTTATCTGTCAAACTTTCAGAGCGAATCAAAACAAACATAGTGTAATACTAGAGTTTTGACTACACGGATAGAAATCTCTTGGGGGCAAGACAACTTTTGATCACGAGTAATATTTGAGTTAATTTTGAGCAACTCTGAGTAACTCGAGTTGCTCAACATGAGATGCATGTTGACACAGCAACCTTTTTGTGTTCATTCCCCAACTGTCAAACAAAGACGTTCAACAGTGATAAATATTTCTAAATGCTGCTGCTTCCCATTATCGAATGATGCATTCTGATGAATATGGGCATCTTAGTGGAATACCTGTATAAATAAAGAAAAAAAGGTGGTTTACACTGGATAATCATCCGTAGATCCCATGACCTTCCTACTTCTTCGTGCCAATCCTTTGTAAGCCGTTTTCATCCAAATCTAGTGCAGCATGTTATCGGTCGACGTTACCATAGCATTAGCAGATTCAAATATGAGTAATTTGCTAAAGTAATTTTTTGGTTAAATTGTCCGTAGTTTGAATCGTCGAGAGGGAGAGGCATCAAAGCTACGACTTTTGCTTTGTAATAGTATTCTATGACTTTTGTCTAAATGCTCAAGAATTAGGGCAAAACTTTGAGGCAGCAACCTCATAGTTCTGCACTAATACTTGGGCATTCAGAGAAGTCTATGCTAGAAAAATATCCTTGTATTAATTTGGTTGTTGGTTGTCATGATTTTCAGAAAAATTAACTATTTGTCACTAAGATCAACCCGATATTAATAGAAAAACAATACATTGTCATATTTTAAATTGTATGTTCCGATCAAACCAATTATAGCTCCCATCCTTCTTGAATTTTCTACATATTAATGTTTATTTGAGATGCTGATGCTGATTTGCAAAACACATGACACACTTTGCCGGGTGATACGGATACATTTTTCATGTTAGGCCATCTTGGGATATGGCATTTTTTACCTTATATCCCTTTAAAGCGAAGTTCTTAGATTCCACTTATTTGATTTAAGCTGTTAATGAATTCAATAGATTAAATCACGATTTGTAACAAGAATATAATAAAATAATTCTGATTCTCCTTCTCATATGACACATAATGTTTATTCACACTGTAGTTTGTATTTGTTGATGATTTTAAGGCCAGACTACTTTGATCATTTTTGAGTAAATATGAGTTACTCAAATTTACTCGGAGCAAAAATATTAACTTTGAGTACAGCTTGTTTACCCCTAGGAAATCTCCTTATACCTTTTGGCAAATTTCTATTGCTGCTTATTCATAAAATGTATAAGTCAACTAATAAGCAGACGCCTTGCAAAAAGTTAATGAAGATTATGTGTCAAATGAAATGTATAAGCGGTCATACATACCTTTTATGCATGGGACCAAGCCCAGGATTTTAGACTATTTAGATTGTGAATGTTCTGCATTGCTCTAAATAATCAACAAAAGCCATCAATCTTTCTTAGAAAACTTCTTCATCAAACCACTACAAGAAATGGCCATTATAAATCAAGATGCAACCAGCCAGTAATTAAATGCCATCAGCCTTATCCGACTAGCGTCGTATCCCTGCAGATGGGCGAATTAAAAAAAAAATCGCCCCGCAGTGGACCATAACTCACAATCAACCTTCGTCCTCCGTACCGATCTCGAACCAAGTCAGAAACGGAAGAACACCCAAACGCAACCCTTTTTTCTTGGCACTTCCTTTTCGGTACAGGCCCGTCATGCATCTTATAAAACCAATCTACCGCGCCGTCGGTCCTACAAACAACCCAGTGGGATTAATTTTATGGGCTCGGCAATTCATTTGCATTAAAATTGCTTGTTGTTACTTCATTAAATGACCTGACGACCGGGGGCCTGGTAAATGGAAGAAAGGGTGACCGATTTTTTTCCTGTCCCATTGCGTTGGTGTGATTTTGAAAGAATTTCTAATTAATGACGGTGCAGTTTCTTACCGGGTGGGGTTGGAATTTTTTTCCATTGCGATGATTATGATACTTTGTCCCTCGTGGATGCTTATTGGCATAATGGACGGACAGAGCAATTTTTGGGACGAGTGTCATCATGAAAAATGCACCATTATTTCTTGGCGATAATGAAGACTGATGGGGTGCGGGAGATTATGCGGAGTTCTTCTTTTAGGCTAATGGCGTTTCTGCTCTAAATTTACCATTTAATCGGTAATCTTCGGAAGTACGAGTGTTTGTATATTCTCTACAATGGGTAGACTTCGTCAGTGTTAAAAAAATACAATTTGACACTTTTGAGCAGTTTGTAATACAAACAATTCTAAGTTATAGTACGTTCAGACTACAGAGTTACAACATGTTATAGCGCTATCTTGATCATTTTCTCACCATGAACCTATCATTTCCAGTCTATCCGAACTATTTAATAAATGGAAGCCATAACATGGGTTACGCTCCCCCTAAGCGGGCCCTCCGCATCCTGTCTCTGTCTCATCTCAAATACAAAATGCCAATGGTATGAATGTATCTATATATAAATTGGAAATGACGTACAATCAAATAAACCCGTAACCCACTCACTTGGTCAGGCTTCAGAATCATCCAGTGGGCAGTGCGCTCTACACTCCAAGTTCCCTTTTTTCAAATTTACCGCAAATTTGATATTTTACCCATTGAGTGTTGATTAGTCACAATGAAACATTGTGACAGAAGTTGAGGTTACTAGTGTATTAGATAATCTAGGTCCTATTTAGGATTATATCTGAAAAATCCAAATCTGGCCAACGCCCACCCTAAACCTAAACCTGTTCTAATCCACCTGAAATGACTAACGAATGGAAGACTTTGACTACCCAGCCATGCAATAGTCTCATTCCGTGCCTTATGGCAACTTGATGATTCTATTGCGCTCATCTTTTGGCACCACCCAGGGGAGACTTGGTCCTGTACCCAATGCTTAACTTATCTCCATTCCACTCAGCTACTCGCAATTTCTTGTGATATAGTGGGCGGAATATTATTATATGAGACAATTCAATGCAGACGTCTTTCCAAATTTGGCAGATCGACAGGTAATCGGTGAGTTACCACGATAGTTGCTATTCAACAACTCGACAACGTCCCATCGTCAACGCCTGCTATGAGAATTTCCCATTGCAGACGTCAACGAAATGACGTCATCGAGCTATCGATCAACTACTCTGGTTAGCGCCTGGTACCTTATAGCACGATGCTAGGAGGCGAACCGGAAGAATCGATGAGCTACCTCCCCCCTTCGGAAAAGTTCCGCAAGAGAAAGATGGACAAATTCGCGAAGAAGTACCTGTTGTGGCAGGCGATCTGCGAGTGCGGACGGTACAGCAAGCCGTTCGTTACAACCGGCACCATAAACGGGCAGATTTATCGAGAGGAATGCTTGCAGAAGCGCTTGCTGCCCTTCCTCTGCTCTCACCGTGGTCCCACGCTGTTCTGGCTGGATCTCGCTTCGTGCCATTACGCCAAGCCTGTAATGGATTGGTACGAAGCGAAGGGCGTTAATGTGGTCCCGAAGGAGGCGAACCCGCCAAATACACCAGAACTTCGTCCGATCGAAACGTTTTGGGCGATAATGAAGGAGAAGTTGAAGAAAAGCGGAAAAACATTCAAAACCGATGAAGCTTTGAAGAAAAACTGGGAGAAATTGTGCAAGGAAGATGGGAAAAGCCTCGCCCAAGATCTCATGAGCAGTGTTAAGAGAAATGTACGAGCATTCAGCTTGGGGGAATAAACTCAATAAATAAATTATGCCAAAACATAGCTAATATATAGTTATTTAATCCCAAAAAATTTGAGAAGTATCCGATTTATAATGAATTTTTGGTGATCATTTTTGTGTGTCTCATTTTTTCCGAGTCCAGTCTTTAGTACGTTCAGACTACAGAGTTATAATATGTTATAGCGCTATCTTGATGGTGGTTTCTGTGTTGCAATTATTTGACATCTGTTATAACATGTTATAGCTCTCCAGTTTGGACAGCGTTTAAAACGCTGTACAGACTGGAGAGTTATAACATGTTATAACACGTTTAGACCTAAGAGGAAGAGGAGACAACTGACTTCTTTTTGTCTGTGACGTGTTCTTCTTCTCACGCGGAAGCGACCGTGCAAAAATTATTTCACTATGGGCGACTGTCAAAATACAAGAAAATAGATTCCCTGTTGTAAAAATTCTCGCGTTTCTATACGTTCACCCGACCAATCAGACGCTGGTTCGCGTTTGACAGAAAATTGGTTCCAAAAAGGCCTCCTATTGATGAATCTACGCGAAACTGCACCAGTGCATGCGACACTTAGGTTTGAAATCCAAAATCACAAAAGTGATGATGTACTAAAAAATATTCCATACGATTTGACAGCTAGCAAAACGTCATTATGATTTTCACATCATTTCCATCTGCTGGCCGACCGTAACGTAGATTCATCAATTGTCTCCTCTTCCTCTTATGCCTTGTTCAGACTACAGAGTTATAACATGTTATAGCGCAATCTTGATGGTGGTTTCCGTGTTGCAATTATTTGACAACCATTATAACATGTTATAATTCTTTAAACGCTGTACAGACTGGAGAGTTATAACATGTTATAACGGTTGTCAAATAATTGCAACACAGAAACCACCATCAAGATAGCGCTGTAACATGTTATAACTCTGTAGTCTGAACGTACTATTAGGTTTAGACTAAAGCCCTCTAGTTAAAGTGTGGACGACTGTCACCACAAAACTGAAAAAAGCAGTTCCAATCGAGCAAAGCGGTGACATTTTGATGGTTCGATTGGAACAACTTTTGACAGACGTCCATACTTTTACTGTAGGGCTTTAGTTTAGACTATCTGATTTGTTGGTCTGATTCGAGCGGACTGCTCTATAATGTTGTTGGATGCAATGTTAGGATGCGTTCACACTTTTTCGACATGATGATAATGGGAAAATCACCCATGACGCAGCTAATCAATATTCAATTTATCCGTGCAGCAGCTTGAATCCAAAATGACCTTTCACCAACTATCAGAAAAAGTCATGGTGTATGAAAAGTCATGACCTACCTAGTTAGTATCCATCTCATATCTACCTTCTCCTTCGGTATAAAAGTTATACAAGTTTTTTTTTTAACAATAGTTAATGAAAATGAATTACTGAATGCTGTCCGTTTTAATTTCACTAATATCATGGCGCCACCCACCTTTCTATTGGCATAATGTTAATTTAAAAAAAAAATGTATGGAGAGTTGATTTTTTTTTTAATATTTTTTGTTTAAGCGTAATTAGGGAAAACAATATTTAGTAGTTGTGTTCCGCAAAAATTTGCTGAACCACCAGTGTCAATTTTTACATTAAAACCAGTATTTCCCATTTTTTCATAAAAGCCAAAACAAATCGCCGTATCTTTTCTAGCGGCATCGCCTGCATCTACAATTAAAACTCACTTTGACAATGTTAATCGACTGGTGATTTTCACAGTAGTCTGGAACCAGATCACAGTATCTGCTGTTCGATTCGAACAATTTCTGCAGCAAAGCCTCAACGCGATCATTGTTCGACATGCGATTCTGCTGTTCGTCTGCCTGCTGCTGTTTAACTAGCTCCTCAATGTGAGCTTCGTACATCTCGACAAGCCGCTGCTTCTCGGCATCAATGTCATCGTCGTTTCTGCAAGTACGATCCTGCGTGTGTACGTACGAATACTTGGAATGGATCGACGAGGTCGTAATGTCCTCGAAATGTCCCGAATCGGCAAACGAGCTCTGCATCTCCGAGGTGGACATCTTGTCGATGAACTGCACCTGCCAGGACTGGCTTTGCTACACTCGTCCGTTTGATCCACAATCGGTGAAATTCCCTGAGAGCTGCGCGTGTTTGCATCGTTGGTGGTCTGCTCCCGCACCGTTACGGCGTCACTGGAGTTTGAACGTTGAATTGAGCGATTCCTTGAAGAGCCGCAGCTCAACAACTTTTTTGGTAAGTGTTAGAATTTCAGTATCACGCTGTTCCAGGCAGTGCTGCAAAATCTCGACAGTACACGGTGATATTGACAATTCTGCTTTGGTCACTCATTTGAGCTAACAGTCATAGTCAAGGCAAACCATGTCAATTGTCAATGACAATGGTGTCAGTGACGAACATGTGCAGATTTGTTTATTAGCTAAATTTGTAACGAAATTAAATGACTTGAGCAAAACAATTACATGGATCCATTTCAGTGAACAAGTATCTACGTCCTGAGCTACTTGGATAACAATAATGTGACACAGAATGTACTAAATTACACTTTTTGTTACCAGGTGAATCTTTGTCATTGACGAAAAAATTAATGAGATTTTGACGAAGGTTTTTTTGAGGATCAAGTCTGTCAGTGACTATGTGACGAACAATTTTGTCAATATCGCGCGAAAGTCTGTCAATGACAATGACAAATCTCAGCACTGGTTCCAGGTCTATGCGAGCCTGCAAGAGCAGCTCCTTCAGTCGTCTGATCTGGTGCTGAACCCACTTGGGTCGGGGTAAGGTAGTCCTCATCCGTCTGTCAGGCATGGCTCGAGCAATGTACTACGTATTTCATTTTACGGGCACTGAACGTTGTACCATTGCGGGCCACGTACGGATGGTCGCGTTCTATTTCTGTGGCCTTGCCACTGCGAGAAGACGATTCTTTGCAAATCCGTCCTCACTCGTTTTCTCAGAACGGCCGTCCTGGTCGCGTTCTTATTCTGTGGCCGTGCCACTACGAGGAGATGATTTTTGTTTATTGCAAATCCATCCTCACTCGTTTTCTCAGAACGGCCGTCCCGGTCACGTTCTCTCCTGTGGCTTTGCAAATCCGTCCTCAGTCGCATTCAGAACGGCCGTCCCGGTCGTTCTTATCCTGTGGCTTTGCCACGGCGAGGAGACGATTTTTGCAAATCCGTCCTTACTCGCATTCAGAACGGCCGTCCCGGTCACGTTCAAATTTTCAATTTTCCTTGCAAGTGGGTCATTTGCCCTTATTACCTATCGAGGGTCTCCAAGATTCCAGGTTCGTCTCCTGGCAGGATCGCCAGAAATGTGAAAATCCGCCGATATTAATGGGCAAATCACCCATGACGCAGCTAATCAATGTTCAACTTACCCGTGCAGCAGCTTGAATCCAAAATGACCTTTCACCAACTGTCAGGAAATGTGTATGAAAAGTCATGACCTACCTAGTTATTATCCATCTCATAGATTTGTCGTTTGAATTGTCGAAAGAAATAGGTTTGTGTTTGATTTTCATTCGACTCATTCAGCAAAATAGCCGCCAATGAGGTGAAATATTGATTTTTTTTTCTGAAATTTCACGGATCTCAACCGCAAAAGAACGCTTGATTTGTATTTTGATGGCATCCAGCAGCAAGGTAAACCGATTTCACTATTAAATATTATCCTGTGTATGATTTGACTGATTTTTATTTTCCAGTGTGATTGGCCAAAAGATGCCGTAATGACTTTTATCATGGCATGGTCAACAAAACAGTACTTTAACTAATTAGGTTTGTGTTACTCCATGCGTAGTCTTAACAATTTACATAGTTGGAGATGCTTAACGACAAATATCAAGCTTTCAGTGTTCATTTTATACGATAGATGAGGAGATGAAAGCATAGAGTTGATAGTTCCGTTAGAGTACGGCAGTGTGAAAATTTTATATAGAGATTAGAAAGCAAATCGATTCACGTACCCCATTCTACTCAAAATTCTAGTACTACACAATGTTTGTTTTCGCTATGAGTGTTTGACAGATAAAATGAGGGGTTAGTGGATTTTCCTATGTTTCGAGGGGTGAATCGATTAGCTTGGGACCGAAAAGAGTACCAGAGCTGAGCCAAAAAGTTGAGCTCGTTATTTCGGGACCTACTAGTCTTAGAGTTATCTCTATGGTAGTACTACTCAACTTAAAAAAAACTGTATAGAATTTTAAATAAATTTACAGAACTTCTGAAAAAAACCTAACAGAGATCATATAACTTAAGACAAATTTGGAGACCTTCAAGAAAGTCTGCAGATTTTCAAATAAATTTGCTGGATCTCAGGGACGTTACTGGATTTTCCCAGAAACTTGCAGAACTTAAGAGAAGTTCACCAATTTTTTGACATATGTACTCAACTTCAAGGAACTTCCTAGATCTTGGAGAAATCCTTAAAACTTCAAAGAAGCTAAAATATGCTCAGATCAATTTTTGGAACATTAGAGAAGAGCTAGAAGAACTTCTGGGAAATTTTCAGGCCTTCAGAAATTTTTAAGAGCTTCAGAGAGGTTCGGAGATCTACTGACCCATTTGTTGAGTTTCAGTGTAGTTCGTAGATTTTGAGAACCGAACTACAAAACTTTAGAATTTTTTACAGAAATTAAAAGAAATTTGCAGAAATTCAGAAAAATTCACAAGAGATATCGTAGATCTTCAGAAAAATGTTCGAAGAAATTTTCAAAACTACAAGCAAGCTCAAATAATGTCAAATCAATTTGTAAATTTTGCAAAACTTCTGCAAAATTTTGCAGAACTTCAGACAAGCCCAAGAGCGAGTCCAAGAGTCCACAGTGAAATTTAAAGAATTTCACAGAAGTTTGGTGATCTACTGAAAAATTATTGAACATCAGAAAAGTTCGTAGAATTTCGTTCTGAGCTACAGAACTTTGAAAAAATTTACAGATCTTCTGATAAAATCACAAGAATGGTCATAGATCTTCAGGTAAATTTGAAGATCTCAAGAAAGGGTGCAGATTTTTAGCTGCATTTTTAGAATCTCAGAATCATCCCTGGATCTACAGGGAAATTTGTAGATCTTCAGAGGGAAATTTGTGGATCTTAAGAGAAACATTTAAAACTTCAAGGAAGTTCGAATATTTTCAGATAAATTTGGAGAACTTAAGGTTATTTAGAAGATATTCAGGGAAATTTTCAGATCTTTAGGAAAGCCCGAGAGCCTACAGAAGAATTTGCAAAACTTCAGAGAAGCTGGCAGATCTACTGAGAAACTTACCGAGCCTCAAGGTAATTCATAGATCATGATAATAGAACTACGGAGCTTCAGACAACTTTACAGAACTTTAAAAATATTTGCAGAACTTCAAAAGAGTAGATATTAAGTGGAATTTGCAGAACTGCAAGGAATTTTGCAGATATTCATAGACCTTCAGAGGTTCAACAAGCTTCACAGTTTCTGAAAAATGTGAGATCTTCAGAAAAATTCGTAAAATATCAGAAAAGTTCTTCATTTCCAAAAAAACAAATCTCAGCTAAATTCGAAAGTACAAGATTTTGCAGATCTCCATGGAAGTAGGAAATAGATAGAGCCAAAGAACATCAGAGAAGTCCGTTGACCTTACGAGACGTCTGTAGAACTTCAGGAAGTTCGTACATTTCTAGAAAAAAAAGCAAAACTTCAGCAAAACTCACAGAATTTCGGGAAAATTTGCCGATCTTTAGAAGTATTTACACAACTTCAGAGAATTCGTAAATCTTCAGATTTTTTTTTAATCTTCGGGAAATATTTTCAAATAACATGTAGAACTTCAGGGGATTTCAAATAATTTCGGATATATCTGCAGAACTTTATGGAAGTCTAAGAATCCATAAATAAATTTACAGAACTTTAGAGAAGTTCGGAGATCTACTGAGAAATTTTTTGAACTTAAGGACATTCATAGATCTTTAGAGCAGAAAAAACAGTACTTGAAAAAACTTTATCAGAATTTAAAAGAAATTTAAGGAACTTCTGAAAAGTTCAAAGGGTAGATCAAAAATCTACTGAAAATTATGCAGATATTTAATAAAAAAATCAGATTTTATTGAGGTTCTTGGATTTTAAGAGAAATTAGGAGAACTCCAGGAAAGTGATCTTTAGTGATATTTGAAAAACTTCAGAAAAAATTGTAGACCTTCAGAGAACTTCCTAAAGCATTGGGGATGCTCAAAAATTTCTAGATAAATTTTTAATACTTAAGGGAATTGTGTAGATGTTCAGAGATATTTGCTGATATTCATTGAATCATGAAAATCTACAGTGAAAATCAAAGAACTTTCGAGAAGTTTGTAGATTATTATAAATTTAGTGAACATCAGAGATAATTGTTGATCTTCAAGGATCTTAAATCTGCAGGGACTCAGGAGCTTCGTAGATTTTTAGATAATTTTGCAGAACTTCTAAAGAACACACAGAACTTCAATGAAATCTGCAGTACAACCGATAAATTTGCAGATGTTCAGGAAAGTTTGTTGATCTTTAAAAATATTTTAACAAAAAAACATCAGGGTAGTCCAAAGGTCTTAAGAGAAATATGCAGAATTGAGTTTTTAACAGAAATTTTAACAACTCAATGAATCTTGTAAATCTATAGAGAACTTGGTATCGACATCCTGGCGAATTTTTTTAATTCTTTTTCGTCTTATTATCACAGTTTTTGAAGGACAATATGAGCCAGATCCCTGCGGGTGTTCATCCTGAACAACTATTTCCTACTCCACAAAGTTCACCTACTCCTTCTCATTTTATTTAAAATAATAAAAAGCAACCCCGCTGGCCGAGGCTAGCGGTTATTTATGATGGAAGTATTGACTTTTGATTCCTGATACATTTTGTTTTGAAATCTAATTTGACAGTTCTTTCGACATGTGTAAGCAGTGATAACACCAACAAACAGGGGGGTTCGACAAAGTGTGTCGAAAGTAAAATCGAGCAGATGTTTCATTATGGTTGCCGTCAAAATCAGACTGGTCTTTTGCTCGATTGGAATAAATTTTTCTATGACTTTGACAGATAATCGATTCCAATTTTGACATGTCGTCTCTTTATAAATTCAGCCTCTTTAGTCTAAACGAACCTTAAGCGATATAAAAGTGCAGGATGCTGACCTAACCTTTTGTTAATTATTAATATAGTCGAGCAGTTTTGGGACGACCTTCTACCATAGATTTTAAAGAAATGAAACAGCAGTTTGCTGAATTTTCAGGGAGAGGATAGATCCTATTCTCTCCAGGATTACATAATATTTTACTACATAAAACTTCGAGTAACGTCATTTTAATCTGCTCGAATTATACGACCCATTAAGATTTTGACAGATTAGAGTGGTTTTCTAATGACTTTTATCCCAGTGTATATTCGCCTTAAAATGTTAGGTTGGGCTGGATCCACTTATCTGTGGAAGTTGACCGATTTCTGGCTACCAACAACAGCCCTTATGATTCTAAACGCTAGCAATAGTTCACGAAAACCAATTCACAGAGAGTGCTTCAAGTTGAATTCCTTCAATACATGCTCCTCATCCTCTGCTCCTCTACGAAATGTCAAAACAAATAAAGTTTGCCTACATTCTGCATTCCCTATTGTGTACTTGTTCAAGACCGTCCTATGCTCAGATGTGGTTCACTTTCCTTCCATTTGAGGAATGTCAACAATGTGAGTCTTGAACCTTATAAATACGATATCCATATCCACGAACAAATAGAGACAATCGTCTTGGTTGCCAAATCGAAAACAAACCAGCTTTGCATTGTTCCGGCCCTACACATGGGAAGTCCTTCACTCAATTGGCCGAACCAAAACTGGCCAAAAAGGCAACATCTTAGCACATTCTTAGCATTTGTAAGTCATGGCCTGCTGTCAACTTGTAAAGGCGCTTGTGTAACAAACCTCATCCATTTTTACTGAATCGTTGAAACGATTCCCATTTCACTGATAACAAACCCTCATCCCCTCATAGCATAAAGTGACTTGGCCCACAACCACACCGCCCACCACCCCCCAGACCTTATGTATACATAACAAAGTGAGCAAAAAATGCGTTCTCGAGTCTCTCATTTGTGAGTCTGTGTCTGCCTTTTAAGCTGAGAGCAGTAGGCGTGGTGGGAAGCTCGCTCAGGTCTCGGTCGGTCGCTCGGTCGGTCGGTGGGAAAATTTTATCGACTTCGAGGCGGAGCTTTTCGCTTTCTTGGCCTCTGTTTACTTTGGTGCTTGTGCTGTTTGTTGACTGTTCGTTGTTGATGATTGTCTTTTGCTCTTCTTGCCACTATTGACGTTGCTCTTTTGGCTCTTTGTTATCACTGAGACGGTCCTGATGACGATGATGGGGCGTTGGACTAGGCCGTATTCAATGGAAGAAGGTTAGTAAGTGGAACAGAGGAGTTAATTACCTGAGGTGACAAAGTGGCGTAAATCCGTTCAGAGAACTGAGGACATTTACTTATGAACTGGGTAAAATCAACCTCGCATTTCCTCAAATATCTGCTCGAATATGAGGAAAATCGACGAACATTTTATTCAGTCAAGGAGTATACTAATAGTACAGACAAACAGACGTAACTCTTGATTAAAATTATCATAATAATCGTCGTCATTATTTCAAGCTAATGTACGTTAAAACACTAACACCATCTATTGAGCAGTCTGCACGAGACACGTTAGCCATGATGATTTTTTTTTATCTGTCATCTAGGTTTTAAAAAATACACACACATGCTTAAGCTTAAGTGGATACAGAATTTAAAAAAGTTGTGGTCGATGTCATCGATTTGAGCTAAACTTGGCCAAAACGCTTATTTTGGCATTCTGAACAAATGCCTTTTATATTTTTCTCTAAACTGCCTAGATCCTTCTGGCTACAACCCTGGATTTTCACTATTTAAAAAAAATCAATTTTCAGAAGAGATTACTCCACAACCAAATAAGCGAATAGTGATCTTAGAACGTCAATTTGAAGGTTTTTTAATGTAGGTGTACCCACATTTTGTTTTTGTTATAGTAACTACAGTAAACAGGTTGATTATCGGCAGGTATCCAAATTGTTAAAAAATGGCCTATTTTCACCATGGGCGGGATTTTTTATTTCTTACTATTTTGGACTCAAATTTTCACCACACTTTGGAAAACTCTTCTACTTGATGTGTTTACAAGGGTAAATGATGTGGACAAATAGTTTTTGAGATATGACCAGATGAGTGAGTGGTAGTTTTGAGCTTTACTGGAGGAACATGGAGCACGCGGTCGTTGTTTTTTTGTATTGTTTTCAATTCAACTAGATTTGCCTTCGCCACGTACGTAGATTTTCTGATGTTTTTAAAATATTTTTTAGTGAAAAATATCTCCAATAAACAAAAGTTCAACCAATGAATCCCCACAACTCCGGCTAGGAAAAGCAACAATTTTCCCGAGGAAATAACACTAAGACTGTGCTCCATTTGGCGACTTTTCACTTAAAATTGACGCTTCAAAAATAAATTATAATGTTCGAAAATCTCTCTGTTGTTGATCGTCCAATTTTCGAGAAGATGTTTGTCAATTTTGATTCCTGGTCTGTCAGAAATAAGTCTGGTGCAATAGGAGGTTTGTTTGAAAATTTTCCATCTGTCAATTTCAAGCGAAAATTCACCAAATGGAACACAGCCTAAGAGGTGGTAATAGCATAGAGGTAACTATAAGACCAGAAGGTCCCGAATAAACGTGCTCAACTTTTTGGCTCAGCTCTGGTACCATCTTCGGTCCCAAGCTAATCGATTCACCCCTCGAAACATAGGAAAAACGAATAACCCCTCTGTCAAACTTTCATAGCGAATCAAAACAAACATTGTGTAGTACTAGAATTTTGACTAGAATGGGGTTCGTTAATCGATTTGCTTGGGACCAATAGGCTAGTCAAGTAGTGAGCCAATTTAAAATCGTTAGTTTCGTATTGATTGTTGGTAATAGTTTTGATAATAAACCCGGAGTAGCTGTAAGTAATCGGATTGGACAGTACCAACATTAAACGTTTGGTCAGCTGCACCGAATCGCTTGAAGCAACCGGACATTCCGCGATTTAGTTAAGAAAAGTTGGTTTGATTGGTTTTGTTGTAAGTTAGTTGGATATTGATTTTTAATTTGGATATGTTATATATTCAAACGCTGCACTGTATTGAGCCCAAGTCTCCGGCAAGGTGACAGATAACCTAAGTTTCACGTATCCACTTGCAAATAGTAGATGTCGCCACTGTAAACAAAGGGATTGTCGTTCCCCACCGCAATGGTATTTCACTATGGAAATCCAACTTTTTGTTTCTACATGTGTGGATGTCAAACAACATACAAGAATGCCATATGAAAATAGCTAATTTATGATTTTCGTGGTGAAATGAAATAAATCTCTACAAATTGAACCGAGTTTCATCTTCAACCGAATGGCAATAATAATACTTTGGTTTCTTCAGTTATTTTTTGCCTTTAAATTTGATTATCCTTCAGATTATTGCTTTGAGCATAGTTGTGTAATGAAGGCTTGTCCTGGGCCCTTAAAAAAAATGTTTACTTTCCCGTGTTTCTCTTACGGGGAAAGTAAAGTAAATAGCTGAAATTAAACATTAGCCAAATTGCATGATACATACTAAGCTTTAATGCATTTAAGGCCTTCAAAAGACGCACAAAATTCACCACTGTACTCTTTTCAGCTAGTCTATTATGGAGTTTTTTTTTATATTATATTATATATTGGTAATATTGATTTGTATGGACTTGACACTGAGATTATCAAATTTATCGGTTTAGTGGGGGGATACTGTAATAAGTACGCTCTTACTCGCTGCAAAAACATTCTTTTTTTATGTTCATCATCGACGATAATAGCAATAGCGTCGAAATCATCCATAGTATCCTCGCTCAATTCTCATTTGTTTCGATCAATTCGATGACAAACACATATTTTCGTTTTACAAATCATATGTTTAAACTTTTGGTTCTGTTCTGCTCAAAGACACACGAGACTACAAAAAAAAACTTCATAAACTGATTATGAATTGTGCATACGACTGAAAATCAAAACGACATTTCTCTTTGGCATCACTGGACTTCCTATGTCACTCATGTTGATTTTGACGTGGTGCGCGGGCGACAATGAGATGAATTTTAAGCTTGGATTTTATTTATTGTACATCATTTCCGCATTCGCCCTATTCAGATAACACTTCTGAAACAGGTGAGTTTGACAGAACCATCAGCACCAAATTGTCGGGGCAATATACTGGCGTTGTCAAGTTGCCCCTGGGTTGATTAAGCCTGACATTCGATGTAAGGATAAAAAATACCATCGGCAAGAGAATGATACACTCAGAAATACTGCTAGTCGTACCAACAATCAATACGAAACTAACGATTTTAAATTGGCTCACAACTTGACTAGCCTATTGGTCCCAAGCAAATCGATTAGCGCACCCCATTCTTGTAAAAATTCTAGTACTACACTATGTTTGTTTTGATTCGCTATGAAAGTTTGACAGATAAAATGAGGGGTTCGTGGATTTTACTATGTTTCTAGGGGCGAATCGATTAGCTTGGGACCGAAGATAGTACCAGAGCTGAGCCAAAAATTTGAGCACGTTTCTTCGGGACCTACTAGTCTTAGAGTTATCTCTATTAAAAAGTATCTTCACTATATACACTAAACTGATCATTTCAGTTTGTCAGCAAGCAGTGTTTCGTTTCTCGGTGACAATTTTTAACCTGAAATTACAGTAGGTAAAATGATTTTTTTTTATTATATTCCATTATATCTTATGTCCTTTTATTAAAGGTAACCCTCAACAGTGGATTCCAGATTTTGTTTGGTTTATCTGCCTCCTACTAAGCCAGCCGATCGGTCCCTCTACCTGGATGATCGCGTATGTTCCGGAGAGATTTCTCTTCGGTTACATAGTTTTCTTCTGAGGTATCAAGGAAGTCTACTTTTTAATCAAATTTAAGTAGGATTAGGAAAGAAATCGATCTATGTTGATTATTTATCTTTGTATATTCCAGCATGGAAAGATTACCCCAAGAGCTTGGCGAGGAGGTTGCTGCTAGGTTAGTGAGTAAGTATGTCATTAGAGATCATGCAACTTAAGTTTCGTTATGATGTTCACCAAATGAACAATAATCATACTTACCTGGCATAGGGGTTAACATGATCAAATGAACAATTATTCTTACAAATTGTTTCTCCTGAATGTAAAATTCGATTTCGTTTTGTTTTTGCCATGAGACGCTTCAATTTTCGGTACATGAATAGTTTTTGCTTAGCATATCGCAAAAAATTTTGTATCAAGATATTGAATATTTTATCCACAAGAGCTTTGAAACAATGCTGGCAAACGTAGTCTTTGAACTGGCAGTATTTCACATATTCCTTCAGTCTATTCTGTACTATTTTGGTGCAAACCCAGAATCCGAAGATTCGGAGTAGGCCCTGCTGAGGTCGGTTGGCATTTTAAGGGCTGTCACGATTTTGTTTTTCTATTTTTCCGCGAGTGTGATTATTCGATATGCAAGGCATTGATGATAGTGAATCCGGAATGGCCTTATCGGACAATAAACTATTTTTGGTGTATAGATTTAATCGTTTGTTGCCTGGAGGAGTGTTGGACGATCGGTCAGCGTTGGATAGAAGAGAAAGGGTAAAGGGAGTGTTGCCGAGTTCGCCTATATAGCAGTCATCCTGCAAGTTTCTCAAAGAAATATTAGAGCTACGTCCCTGTTATTCACTGCTTAAGTAGTTTACAAAACGAAGTATATCCTCCATTGGACCCACGATGTCTTGATCACACTGAGGAGCAAGTTGGAGTGATGAACCTATCAAGAGAGCACTCGATTTAGGACATTTCATTCGAGTTTTACCAGACAGCCAGACTGAATGTTGATACTCATCAAGCAAACGATTCGGACTACTGCGCTGGAACATTGCTTGGAAGCTTGATACAGATTCACTTGATCACTCGGTGAGATCTTTCTTTTTATCTTTATTTATTTATTTATATTTCACTTCAGCTTATCGTTTACCAGAACGAACAATGCTGCAAACCCAACCCTCTTACCCAACATCCCAGTGATTCCTCGTGGAAGTGCAGAGGATTTCTCGGCTCCCATCAAAGCGAGTGTCACGTCAACACATTCCTACCCATTCATTTATTGACCTGCGTTCGAGCGTGGCCGGTGCTGACCCTAGTAGCACTCTTGTCACAAATCAATTGTAGAAACTTATATACGACTTATTTCAGTTATAAACAAGTTGCTGTAACTTATTGTGATGAAAATGTGCTACTCGGGGATATTGCCTAGTTTGAGATCACCAGTTTTTACACATTCCAGGATGATTACTAGTCCCAAGCATCAGGATTTTCCAGTAATCAAAGGATCACGTTTTAATCCTTGTTACTGTTTATGACTTGATGATAGTGACAAGATTCGCGTAGTGACCACCGCGCCTTCTGCATTTCTATATTTTATATTTAATAGATTTCACATAATCCTTTTCCCTGTGTCCTTCTCCTTTTCCTTTCCCTCTTCTCTTTTCAGAAAGCGAGTAATGGTGCTATAACCATAAGTCATAAAAGGTTAGGACAAGTGTAAGTGCTCATGCCCCAACCGTCAGAAGAAAATGGAGCATCACTTAACCTTTCTAGCTTTGATGCTTCCAACGACCAACCAATCATATAATTACCTAAATCGGAACGTACGGTACGAGATATCCACGTTTCATCCATTTATTGGATACTGAAGCATCGTTGGATGTTTTCTGAATCATCTTGCCCCTTAAATGCTGCACAGTAGGCCTGGCCGTTTTGATATGTGTAACGCATTTTCGCTACAAAATAGTGAGTTGACAACCTGGAAGGAGCGGAATACCTAGCCCTGGTCCTCACAAGTTCCTACTTCACGCCTCCTCGAGTCATATGATAACAAAAGACTACCAGCTGAAACATGGACACAGCTGGTTGGCGTAGCCTGGGCAATGTTGCCAGTCCGGCAATAGCAAAGTGAAGAGGTGCGACGCGAACACTGGCGCGGTAACCATAGTACGGTGATAGAGGAACTGCTTCACCAAACCCGAGCGTCTGTTCACCATGGAGGTGCGGCTCAAAACGGCGTCTGTTCTCCATGTTAGGAGCGGCTGATCACCGTTCTAGTGCCAGCGTGGGACTCTAAACAGAGCTGTGCACGATGGTCCCCCGGCGAGACAGGGGGTTCCCTAGCAAAGTCGATTAACAAAATGAAAGCAAATCGATATTAAAGTTTGCAGTTCCTATCATAATGAAAGCTCATTTTGATTTCAATTGTCGCGACAGAAGTCTGATATCTTATTGTGCTTTCATTATGCAGTCAAGACTTTTTAAATCAAAGCAACTTAACTTGAAGTTCTGCTGTTAATTTCTTGTTTAAAATTTGATTTAAGTTCATCTGTCGTTGAACTAACCATTATTGTTTATTTGATTTGTTTAACGTATTTTAGTTCATTCGTGACTAGCCCGAGGTGATATTTGAGCTCAAATCTTTCAGCGTGAGAAGCATGGATGCTAACCATTAACGACAGGCCCGTATTCAGTCAAACATTATGAATGCAAAATCAGTAATCAAATTGATTTCATTGAAAGCAGAGTTAGTTTTCCGTTTGATTCAACAGTGTAAAATTTTGCTCTCATTTTTGCTGTGTTAACCGTTAAGTCAACCAAAATGAGATCAAATGGAGTATTCAAAATAAGTTACATCATAACAGCAAATTCTGATTTCAATTTGATCTCTAACTTTGCTCGGGTTGGGGCAGGCCCAACAAGCCGCCCTGGAAAAAAAAAACAAAGTTGCAAATACCGAAGAAAGAAATACGGATCGGAACAATCGGCACAGACCTACGCGACGAAATAAGGACTACGATTGGAAACTCGGAACGTGGAACTGCAAATCGCTCGGCTTCCCGGGCTGCGATAGGTTTATCTATGACGAACTTCAACCACGCAACTTCGAAGTCGTAGCACTGCAGGAACTTTGCTGGACGGGACAAAAAGTATGGAAAAGCGGGCATCGAGCGGCTACTTTCTACCAGAGCTGTGGCACCACCAACGAGCTGGGAACCGGCTTTGTAGTGCTGGGTAAGATGCGCCAACGCGTGATTGGTTGGCAGCCTATCAACGCGAGGATGTGCAAGTTGAGGATTAAGGGTCGTTTCTTCAACTACAGCATCATCAACGTGCACTGCCCACACGAAGGGAGACCCGACGACGAGAAAGAAGCGTTCTATGCGCAGCTGGAGCAGGTGTACGACGGCTGTTCGCAACGGGACGTCAAAATCGTCATCGGCGACATGAACGCTCAGGTAGAACGGGAGGCAATGTATAGACCGGCAATCGGGCCAAACAGCCTGCATGCCGTATCGAACGACAATGGCCAACGATGCGTGAACTTTGCAGCCTCCCGGGGTATGGTAGTTCGAAGTACCTTTTTCCCCCGCAAGGATATCCACAAAGCCACCTGGAGATCACCTGACCAACACACAGAAAACCAAATCGTTAACGATCTAATCGACGGGAAATTCTTCTCCGACATTATCAACGTCCGCACGTACCGCAGTGCGAACATAGATTCGGACCACTACCTAGTTGCAGTATGCATGCGCTCAAAACTCTCAACGGTGCATAACACACGTCAAAGTCGAACGCCACGACCCAACATTGAGCAACTACGGGACACCGGAGTTGCCCAGGACTACGCGCAGCAGCTGGAAGTTGCACTACCCACGGAAGAGCAGCTTGGCGCAGCTTCTCTTGAAGATGGCTGGAGGGACATCCGTTCAGCCATAGGTAGTACTGCTGCAGCGGCACTAGGTACTGCAATCCCGGACCGAAGAAATGACTGGTTTGACGGCGAATGCAAACTGTTAGGAGAGGAGAAGAATGCAGCACGGGCGAGAATGCTGCAACACCGCACGAGATTGAATGTTGAGCGATACAGACAAGCGCGGAACAGACAAAACTCGGTTTTCCGAAGGAAGAAGCGTCAGCAGGAAGACCGAGATCGCGAGACGATGGAAAATCTGTACAGCGTAAACGACACACGGAAGTTCTATAAGAAGCTAAGCAGTTCGCGTAAAGGCTACGTGCCGCAAGCCGATATGTGCAAGGACTTGGACGGTAACCTTCTCACGAACGAGTGTGAGGTGATTAAGAGGTGGAGCAGTACTATGACGAGCACCTCAACGGTGATGCAGCAGAAAACGAAGGTGGCACGGCAACAGACCTTGGAGCACGCGCAGAAGACGACAGGCTACCGGCCCCTGATCTTCAAGAAGTTGAGGAGGAGATCGGTCGGCTGAAGAACAACAAAGCAACTGGTGTAGATCAACTACCAAGTGAGCTATTGAAATACGGTGGTGAAGCACTGGCTAGAGCGCTGCACTGGGTAATTGCCAAGATTTGGGAGGAGGAGATATTACCGGAGGAGTGGATGGAAGGTGTCGTATGCCCAATCTACAAAAAGGGCGACAAGCTGGATTACTGCAACTACCGCGCGATCACACTGCTGAGCGCCGCCTACAAGGTACTCTCCCAAATTCTATGCCGCCGTCTGTCACCATTTGCAAGAAAGTTCGTGGGGCAATACCAGGCGGGATTCATGGGTGCCCGCGCTACCACGGACCAAATTTTCGCGATTCGGCAGGTTCTGCAGAAATGCCGCGAATACAACGTGCCCACACATCATTTGTTCATCGATTTCAAATCCGCATACGACACAATCGATCGAGATCAGCTATGGCAGATTATGCACGAGTACGGATTTCCGGATAAACTGACGCAATTGGTCAAGGCGACGATGGATCGAGTGATGTGCGTTGTTCGAGTATCGGGGACACTCTCGAGTCCCTTTGAATCTCGAAGGGGGTTACGGCAGGGTGATGGACTTTCGTGTCTGCTGTTCAACATCGCGTTAGAAGGTGTGATCAGAAGAGCTGGGATAGACACAAGTGGCACGATATTCAGGAAGTCCATCCAGCTCCTTGGTTTCGCCGATGACATTGACATTATGGCACGGAACTTTGAGATGATGGCGGAAACGTACATCAGACTGAAGGCTGAAGCTAGACGGATTGGACTTGCCATCAACGCATCAAAGACAAAATACATGAAAGCAAGAGGTTCTAGGGAAGACAATGTTAGCCTCCCACCCCGAGTTCAGATTGACGGTGACGAAATCGAGGTGGTCGATGAGTTCGTGTATTTGGGCTCACTGGTGACCGCCGAAAATGATACCAGCAGAGAAATTCAAAGACGCATTATGGCAGGGAATCGTGCCTACTTTGGACTCCGGAGGACGCTCCGGTCGAATAAAATTCGCCACCGCACGAAGTTGACTGTCTACAAGACGCTGATTAGACCGGTGGTCCTCTACGGCCACAAGTCCTGGACTATGCTCGTGGAGGACCAACGCGCTCTTGGTGTTTTTGAACGGAAGGTGTTGCGTAGCATCTACGGTGGAGTGCAGATGGATGACGGAACGTGGAGGAGGCGAATGAACCACGAATTGCACCAGCTGCTGGGAGAACCATCCATCGTCCACATTGCAAAAAATGGGCGACTACGGTGGGCTGGGCACGTCGTAAGAATGCCGCACGACGACCCAGTGAAAATGGTTCTAGAAAGCGACCCAACAGGAACAAGAAGAAGAGGCAAGGTGGATCGACCAAGTAGAAGGTGACCTGCGGACCCTTCGCAGACTACGAGGCTGGCGAACTGTGGCCATGGATCGAGTAGAGTGGAGACGACTTCTTCGGACAGCAGAGGACAACAAGGCCTTAGCCTGATTGGTAAGTAAGTAACGCATTTTCGATGTGAAACATATATCAAATAGACAAGAAAAATGATGTAGGTATATATATCATTTTCCAGGATGCTTTGAAGAACTGGCTATGTTAGTGTTAGATTAGATTAGATTAGATTAGAAATGCATTAAAAGTCAGAATCCCGATTTCGAATAACTTACTGTCGGGATAATGTGAAGCATTTTTGAGACGGCAAAACCGGTATAGCTGATTTTCAGGGTCAATCTCTTCTAGACTCGTGTTCAACTGTTTGCGACAGTTTTAATGAGGTATTTTTCCAACAGCTGGGCCAAGAATGTACATTAATCCATTCAGATCTCTCAAGGGATAGTTACTGGGCTCTACGTGGGTCAATAGTTGTAGCTTGTACGTAAATTTGGTAGGTTCAGGTTCTGAAATCTCCGTGGAGTCTTCAATAGCTATGCCGTTTTCATCACAGAGTGGTTCAGCATTGTCAGGTTTACAGTTGATACCTTCCGATAATTTCTTTGTAGCTGAAATAGCAACACATCTAAAAGCTGCTGCAAACTGAAACGCATTTGGGGTATCGTTAGATCCACATCGCCTAAGAATTTCACCGAACAAATTTTCGACACAATCTTGAGATAAGAAATTAGTACATAGTTTTTTGCAATTGAAGTCATCCCGTAGTTTGTTCCAGAGACAGCGGATAGATTTTTTATTTCTGATAAATCCACCCAGGTAGTTCACAGACACATAGACACACAAATAAGCTTTCTGCAGCTGCTGTTAACCCTACTATTAAACACGTCAAAGAGCATATCGTGGAATTCAACGAAGGCGGCCGTTTCCATAGCTTTATCGGAAAGTTCGCGGATGTGTACGTAGTATTGAATACTCTTGACAACCGAGCTACTCAGGGTGTGAGTTGCCTGAGCCATATTCATGGCTAGGTGTTGGGTTTGTATACCTTTCCTTCAATTTCGGAACAAATCTTGGAGTCGATATGCAGTCTGTTTCATAAAGCTTTCTGATGTGATCAAAGGACGCTATTTTCTTTTCGAAAACTGCATTAGCATATTCCTTGCATTTTTAAGTAAACGCGGATAATCGAATATAACTGCCATCTGGTGATCGTCAACCTTGATAAATGGGTTGCACCAGCATCCTCAACCATTTTCACATTGGTGGTTTCTTGATACATTATCACAGCTAATGGATAGAGTCCTTGGATTCTTAAAGCCTTTACAGTGTCTTGCACCAATTCGAAATGCATTTTACTACCAGGGGTGTTGTGAGCTAATATATAGCCGATTGTCTAACAGCGCCGGTGGTGTAGTGGTAAGCGTGATTACCTCTCACCCCAGCAGGCCTGGGTTCAATTCCAGTCGGCGCCGCCGGGATGTTCTGAGGCATAACATCTCTGATCACGCCTTCCTTCGGATGGGAAGTAAAGCCGTTGGTCCCCGGTTCATGAGTTGATGGGTCGATAGGTAGGGTCCAGGTGTGGGAGCAGCCTTCCTGGCACGTCGGTAGCATTGGTGCTCAGCACGGAAAACAAGATCGACGGAAAAAAAAAACAAACCAAAGGAAAAAAGCCGATTGTCTAAAAGTATTTATAATTTTTTTTAATTATCATTTAAAACACGATTTACACTCTTTCTTACCTGCTTAAACCTTGTTTGTTGCTCTTCAGGATTGCGTTCAGTTTGAATATATCCTTCCAGATTGTTTGTCATACGTGGTTATTCCTGAAACTATGACTGCTATCGCTTCTGTGGCGAGAGCCATGGAGTCATTGTGCTCGTATTTATTCCTCTTTTCGTCATCAGGGAATCCGATAAAAGTATCAGCTTTTGCACTATAAGACAGTTCCGGTTTTATGGACATGCCATCTATGCATATAGCAATGGCTTTCTCTTTTTTGAGAAACCTTTGATTTTCGAAGCAATGCGGTTCAGGATTTCCTTGCTCTGTCCAGGTTCTAGTCGAACAGCGGATTTCCACCTACCAACTGACATTTTGTGTGGTAAACTCAAGACCTTAGAACACTGAATGAATCGGTTTCCAAGAGGACTAGGCATCATTGTATCGCCTATCGGCTTTCGTGTACGACTTATCATACTAAGGCCTGTACTCGAAAAAAATGCACCAGACAAAAGTGTTCGCCATAAATTTATTTTAAGTCGGATTTTCTTGAAACTTTCAGGGAATGAACTTATACATATGGATTATGTTTCGGCATAATTACTTTATTCAATTTCCTTTCCATCGCTGGAAGCCCGCACCTTAAGACCCCTCATTACATTTTGTGCAATGGTGGAGCCGACCTTTTTGGTCACTTTCATCCATTCTTTCCTCAACTCCAGCTCGTTCTTAAACACCTTGGACGATTTTTGAACTTTGGCCTTCATTATGGCCCAAAATCTTTCCACCGGACGAATCTTTGGTGAATTTGGGGGGTTGGTGGTTTTTGGTACAAAAACAACGTTATTGTCTCTCTACCAATCCAACGTCGATCGCGCGTAATGGCATGATGCCATGTCCGGCCAAAATAATGTCTCGCCTCCGTGGGACCGCACGAAGGGCAACATACGCTTCTGGAAGCACTCGGTGCGGTAAATTTCGCTGTTGATGGTACCTATTGTGATGTACGGTTTACTCAGTTTACCGCATTGGCATATGGCCTGCCAGAGCAAGTATTTTTTGGCGAATTTGTCCACTTTCTTCTTCTTTACGTCTTCCGGAACATCAAACCGTGATTTGGCAACGTAGAACTCCAGCCCCGGTATCTGCTTTGCGTCTGCCTTGATGTAGGTTTCATCATCCATTACCACACATACAGCTTCCTTGCGCGGGATTTGGCCCCCGTGTTTTGTTCATCACGCCGGTTCGGTGCCTTCCGGACCTTGAATACACGAAGCCCAGCTCGTTTCATGGTTTGCTTAACGAACCAGGCGGAACACTTTGCCTTCAGAGCCGCGTCTCGAATCGAAGCGTTCGGATTACGCTTGACATAATCCAACACCTTCCGGGCCTTCACAGGGTCAGCTGTCTTCGATTTTCTTCCACTTCCAGCCCGCCGCTCGATCGTATAGGACTCCTTAAACGATTTTACCACCCAAGACACAGTTGTATGGGTAATTTTCAGTTGTCTTCCGATCCATCTCATGGTCGCAGTCGGATTTTCCATGACGGCGCGCAAAATTCTCCGGCGATTTTCTACTTGTTTCGATGACATCTCAATAACCACTGAACCGAAATTTTGCACATGTAAACATAAGAGATGAACTAGCCCCAGGCTAAAAATCTCTATAATAAAGACTAAAAAAAAAAAAAAAAAAAACATGTAAACAATTCACTCCAAACTAGTTATACCCAGATTTTAATCAATTTTTACCCACGGATAAAAAAGTTACAAACGTGCATTTTTTTCGAGTACAAGTCTTACTTTACGTGTAAAAAATCATTGGCGTTGATTCAAATGTTAAGATTCAATGAGATATACATACAGGAGTGGCACATGATAGTGTTTGTTAGTGTTTGAGAGCAATACTACGAAACATTTTCGGAGATGAAAAGTGGTGACGACACAAGAACCAAATCTCCGAACAAAAATCGTGATTGTGACGTCGCAACTTTATTGTCTCCGGTGCCTGAAGTTTCGGGTACTATCAATTACTTTAAGGGAAAACAAATTTCAACAACTGAGTGAAAAGTTATTATCAAATGAGCAGTTGGTGTGTACAACTGTGTATGCCAAGCATGGACACAAGGTGGCAGAGTGATTAACCCCCTAGATATAGGTTAAAGGGAACTAAGAAGGAAAGGTGAAATTTTGTATTATGAATGATACACTTAACGCAGATTTAAACGTTATCAACATAGTTAATATTGAAATACACACTCGAGGAATCCAGTACGAAAACCACCCGTTAACATTTGTATGGAAATCCGAGAGAGAAATCTTATAAAACCCAAACCATTCTTCATTCACTCGGGACACATTTCCCTCCCCTTCTTCCTTACCGAGAAAAGCTAATTTATAATTTTGCATTATCGTCACCATCATTCGGTTTTTATTGTTGTGCGAGCTGTATTATAAGACACTTTCTCGGACCGATTCAGCATCCAGAGCTGCTAGCGAAGAAGCAAACGGTCCTTTTATTCGACACAAAAGTACGCTGTCAAGTATTGTAATTCTTTTATTGCTGCATTGCGACTGCGACGACGACGAAAGCGACGATGATGACGATTGAGTGAGAGTGTTTTGGAAGGAAGCACCATCCACTGGCTGCTGGGATATAAAGAGGTGCTTTTTGTCAGAACGAGAAGACGGCACAAGGAAAACGTGATCCTTGTTTACGACAGCCATCCGGGGGCGCGCAGTAAGCGTCGACAGACGGGAGTATGTATGTTGGCGGCTGCCGTCCACGAATGACGTTTCAAAAATCACGTTTGAGTTTAAGATTATCGTTTCGAAAATAAATCACGTTCTGCAGTGCGAATCCCCTTGTGAAAATCTTTCAACACTTTCAAACACAAAACCCATCATTCGGAAACGATTTGCGCGCTCCATCCGGGAAAACAAAAGCAACCAAATTGATCTAATTTTGCAGATGAATGGGAAAAACGTTTTTAAGTAGAAAGAAAAACCGGGACCAACTTTTCCTCCAACTCGCAGTAATCCAATTATTATCGCGCTTCGTTTGACGATTCACCGCAACCGCGGGACCATCAGGCGAGACTCTCTAGCTGTCAGTGTGAAGTAGCTTTCTTTGATTTTTTTTCCGCCGTTTTTTGAACAAAGCAAACAGGCAGTTTCGATCTGCATGGGTGAATCTAAAAAGCGACAAGTGGAAGTGAGCAAATGGAAATGCGACAGGCAGATACAGATACACGGTTTGCGTGATTAGCAACGGTAAACTCGCGGAATCGTGAAATGGTAACGAACTAATTAATACACTTTAATATATTTAGGGTATAAAAATCGAATGACCATGTTAAAAAATAGGAATTATTCCGGCAATAAAGATAGCCAACGCGAACGACGTGGATTCGTTTGATTTAAATCTGACGGGGTCGGAAATGGACAGGGGTGGGAGTCGATTGAAATTCGACTCGCCTACTGAGAGGAGGGTCGACGAGAAGAAGAAAATAGCTCAAGAGGGTGGACTTGCAAGGTGATAAACGCTTGGTGAGCACGATTTGAGCTCAAAACAAGTGAAAAATCTTATAATCACGCATTTGCTTCATTCTGGGTCAGAACCAGGACGGAAAGGGAGAGACTTTATTAGTTACTAACAATTAATTTGGGCGACTTTACGATCGCACCGTTTGTCCTTGGTGTGGTTGTTGGGAAGTGGTTATTAGTGGCTCAGGGCAGAAAATTACGAAAGAAATATTGGTCTGATTTGAATGTTGGATGGTAATAATTGTACGGTGTTGCTTCGCAAAAAAGGATATACACAATTCGTTTTAATAAGTTCAGATGGTTTTTTGACGGATTCAACATTAAAACCGATTATTTTTTAATTCCTGTGCAATAAACTTATGCGTCGTTTGAAAATTATCTTGGGGTTCTAAGGATTTGTCTTTGTGGTTTGTTACCGTGCGAAACACCTTAGAAGGCTTGGTGCTTAGAAATCGATTTGGGTGAACTTGTCCACCGATTAAAGGTCTAGTTTGGATGAATTTAGCAAGATCTACCGAAATAGAAAGTTTCAACGAGTTTCAAAAGCATTCTACATTTTTGTCATTTTTCAATGATCAAGCATTTATGAGAATAAATCTTATGTAGTTTTGACATCAATATTTCTAACTGATTTAGATGAATTTAAGCAAACAACCATATGTAATCGGTAGAGTGAATATATTTTTAAGATTTTCTTTTTTCACTGTCACGTTCTGTCATGACAAAAAAATCGATGAGATTTTGACGAAAATCTCTGTCATCGTTTTCACATCCGAAGATAGTGACAAAAGCCCCGTAACGTGGGTAGATCACCTTTTCGTGGTACGTTATGGGATGTAAGATCTACCACCGATTCTTAGTCTTGATTACTTCAAAATAGGGGAACAGGATTTTTCAGTAATCAAAGGAACACATCTTAATTCTTAGTCCTTGTTACTTTTTATACCTTGTTGATAGTGTTAAGTCCTCGGGTTGCCTGGACCGAGGATGATCTTGAAACAAGGAAAAAATTAGTTAGTTAGTCTTCACCTATGTGATTCCTAATCTTCTCTTCGTTGTTCCCTAGTTTAAGTGGTTAAGACTAGGGTTCTGATGCATGGTCATTATCGGTGTCATAGCTTATTTTTGTTGCTAAGGAATCCAGTTTTGACTGACAAAGGAGCGCGCCTTTGGAGGGTGTTTCAACACTCCGAAAGGTATAAATAGCGGGACCTTTCAATTAGAATCGATTCCTTGCGATGAAGGCAAGAATGACAACTGTATCAAAACAGAATAATTCAGTGCCAACATTTCAAAGGGGCGTAATTGCATTTGTAAACAATGGCTTTAGCGCTAGAAATTGACGGCTAAAGTCATTGTTTACAAAAGCAATTACGCCCCTTTGAAATGTTGGCACTGAATTCATCATTTCAGTGTCAACATTTCAAAGTGGCGTAATTGCATTTGTTAGCAATGGCTTTAGCCGTCGATTTCTCGCGAATAAAAGCTCAGTCATGAAAAATAATGACACCAACAGGTAGATTAATGTTTCCTCTACCAGCTAGCATTGTTATTTTGGAGGGGTGAGATTTTATTCGCGAGAAAATGACGGCTTAAGCCATTGTTTACAAAAGCAATTACGCCCCTTTGAAATGTTGGGACTGATTTATCAATAGTGATGGAGTAATACGACATGCACTAAACTAAGGACACGGGATATACTACAATAGATCAAATAACTAGTCAAAGTGGTGTTATGTCCCGAACAGAGGAAACAAAATAGTGACAAAAGTATCTCTGTAAATATCGCGTGAGATCTTTCATTGAAAATTACATTTTCCAGCCCTGAGCAGCTAGCATTGTTTATTTCGAGAGGTGAGCTTTTATTTGCGACGAATCAACAGCTACATCCATTGTTTACAAAACATTTACGCCTCTTTGAAATGTTAGCACTGAGGTAATTGAGCTTAACGACCGATTATTGTAAAGTCCATAATGTCGTGACCGGACCGAGGTTTCCAGCCTCGGCCACGGCAACACGAATTAGCGATGCAGCTCTAACGGGTGCGGCTGCTTCTATTGCTGCTGCTGCTGCTGTTTCTGCTGCTGCTGGTGGTCCGTCACCTCCAAAATTCGTTACAAGAAAGACTTCAACGAGCTTAGGTACTTCATATTTATACCTGCTAACCTATCAAAATTCTCTAACCAATGAGATTCTGTTTACATGCGAACTATCACGCTTCACGCTCACTTGATTCTACTCATTATTTATTCAACACTAACTGTATCTACTACACATAAGTCTTCTGGACATACCTGGAAGGTTCAAAGATTTATTTTGATGCTTTGTTGACTCATCTTTGAGTGTGAAGTAATGTTGTTGTTGTATTCTTTTGACTTTCCCATTGAGTTTTTTTTTATCTTGCCCTGTATCCAGTATCCAGTAAAAAATCCAGAAAAAAAAATCGTTTTGCTGAACCTTATTCAGCAATTCAAATTGCTGGAAGGCGAATTCAAAATTTGGTGTGTAACATTAAGAATGCGTTATGAAAAAATATGAATAAATATCAATATTTCTAAGGGGCGTAATTGCTTTTGTAAACAATGGCTTTAACCGTCGATTTCTCGCCAATTAAAGCTCACCCCTCCAAATTAACAATTCCAGCTGGTAGAGCATACATTCGTCTACCTGTTGAAGTCATTGATTTTCATGTGAGAGCTTTTATTCGCGAGAAATCGACGGTTAAAGCCATTGTTTACAAAAGCAATTACGCCCCTTAGAAATATTGACACTTAAATGTTGAATGTGTTGCAATATGATGCCATTATTATTGTAATGCTCTCAATTGTATAATAAATAATTAACACAGTTTTACCAAAGATGAATACTAAGATGAAACTGTCGGAAGAAAAACTTTCTATTTTAGTGTCCTCTTTCACGGTCCCTTTCATCCAATGAATACCCCCCGTATTCAAGGTAATTTTGTGGTTTTGCTGCCCCCTCGACAGAGATGAAATTTTGCGCTCATTTTTATCAAAACAAACACACCAAAATCAGAGGTGTCCCATTTTTTAATTACTCGATTAACAACTAATCGATTTTTTTTTTGTTCGCTGTGCTGCCATATTTCCATCAATGAGAGTGCAGTACATGTTTGAAACGATCGGTGATGATCCTCTTGAGAAGTTAATGCTTATATCGGCATGATATAACCGATTACAAATATTTTACTTTTTGGTTCGTTATTCGATTAATCGATAATTCGAATGAAAATCGGCCATCACTAGATTAATGTGATACAATTTGAAAGGGAGCGGGGCTCATCACAAACTACGTCCTCACGGTAACTGAAATAAACACGAGTGTTCACCGGTTGGTTTTACTGTTTAATCAAACAACATAGTTTTTATTCCACTTCTTCTGCACACACCAGAACCTCATAGATCTACCTCGTCTGACAGTTCGATCCAGGGCCGACTCCAGGTATTGACTCTAATGTAGCATAAATAGGCGAGGCCCGTACTCGGGCACCACATCTCCCCTTTTTCCAGAACTGAATATTATGGTAAGTAATCTACAAATCTTGCAGGCTTCTTCGTGGTACGTCGTTGTCGTGGTGAGGGAACCGATTTGGGCTCTTCGTTTTGATTCAACCCGAGGTCAAACCCGTAGGATACATCTTCTGAATTGGTAGACTCCGGAAGCTCATTGTGTTCTTGGTTGTCGTTTTCCTCAGTGGCTGGAATCGTATCTGTCGCATTCTCAGACACCTTTTTCAGGTGGACCACGTTCCTATCATACGATTTTCTTGTCACTGGATCTTCAATTGTAACACGCGGTCCCGAACGGTGCATCACAACATACTCTCTTGGATTGAACGTCGTTAATAACTTATTACCTGTTAAAAGGTTCTGCATCAGCACTGTATCGCCTGTGGTGAGTGATGATTTCCTAGCACGGCGTCGGAGGTCTTCTGAGTGTTTCCCCTTGTCTTTCAATACTCGATCCCTGTCACGAACTTCATTACTAGCCGGTGTTGTTTCGATATCATCCAGAGCAGGTATTTTAGATCTGATCGTTTTTCCGTATAGCAACTCCGTTGGAGTTTTACCCGTGATCGAATGTGGCGTAGTATGGTACATCAGCAAATATTCACGAAGATCCCGTCGCCAGTCTCTGCCGAGTGCGTGGCTGATCTGTAGGCGCTTCAGTAGAGAGCGGTTTTGACGCTCTACCAACCCATTTTCCTGGGGCCAATAATGGGTTGAGTGTCTGAGAGTGATTCCTTTCATTTTGCTATACTCATCCAACTCAGTTCCAACAAACTGTTTCGCATTATCTAAGGTGATTGTTTGTGGGTAACCGAGTCGGCTATATATTCTGTCAAGTCTTTCTACGGTTTCTTTCGCCGTTATTTTGGTCATCGTCTCCACCTCCTTGTAACGACTAAAGTAGTCGATAATTACAAGTAAGTACGTTCCACACGGCATAGGTCCGAGAAAGTCTAAAGCCACCTCAATCCACGGCTTGGAAGGCATCACGCGACGACACATCGGCTCCGGTCTATTGGGCATACTCACCAATCTACACCCTTCACATGATTTAACCTTTTTCTCTGCATCACGGTCCATCCCGGGCCACCAAACTCGGTCACGCAATCGTCGTTTCATCACCGATTCGCCCGGGTGACCCTCATGAGCCAGGTCTAGCATTCGTGATCGCAAGCATTCCGGAACAACCAGCTTGTTTCCCCTGACTACCAGGTCTCCGACGAACCCCAATTCGTTCTTGAAAAGAGCAAACGACTTTGCTTGTTGTGCATCCCAATTTCCGGTGCGTAAGCACTGCTTTACGGCCTCCAAAGTCGCGTCTGTGCTGGACATCTCTTCAAGCTGCTGCACGTCAATTGCCGCTGATTCCAGAACCGCTAGCACCATAAATTTGCTTTCAGGGTCAAACTCTTCCGGTGGTTGTTCTTCAACCAATCGTGATATTGGATCTGCCACATTACTAGTGCCTTTCCGATATTTGACTATAAACGAAAATGACTGGAGCCTAAGCACCCACCGTTCAATCCGCGCACATGGTCTAGAGGTGGGTTTGAAAATCGCCTCTAAGGGTTTGTGGTCCGTTTCCAGCTCAAACTTGCGTCCCAGAAGATAGACGGAAAAACGCTCCACGGCCCAGACCAGCGCCAGAGCTTCTTTTTCCGTCTGACAATAGCGTTTCTCTGTGATTGTCAGACTTTTGCTGGCATAAGCAATTGGTCGAGGATCATCGTCGGTGGATCCTTCAAATTGTATAAGAACTGCTCCGAGAGCCACAGGTGAGGCATCAGCGATAACCCTTGTCGGCAACATGTTGTCAAAGAATCGCAAGTGTTGTACGTTCCCTATCATCTCTTTAAGCTTTGCGAAAGATACCTGTTGTTCTTTGCCCCAGGTAAATTTAACCCCAGAGTGAGTTAACTCTCGTAGTGGAGCGGTAATCGTTGCTAGGTTTGGCAGAAACCGACCGATGTACGTCACCAAGCCAAGGAAACTCCGGACTTCCTCCGAAGTTGTAGGTGCTCGAAATCTTTGGAGGGATTCAACTTTACTGTTCGAAGGGTAGATGCCGTCACAAGATATGACATGCCCTAAAAATTCCAATTCAGAAACCTTGAACACGCATTTACTCTGATTCAACAGTATTCCATATTCATTCAACGTAGACAATACTGCTTTGAGCACTTCATCGTGTTCTTGTTCCGTGCTGGCAAAAATTAGAATGTCGTCAATGAAGTTAATCACATTCTTGCTATAGGAACTCAGAATTTGCTCAAGGATTCTTTGAAATAGCTCTGGGGCACAAGCTACGCCGTACATAAGACGCTTGTATCGAAAGAGGCCCATGTGAGTTATGAATGTGGTTATGTACCGACTTTCACTATCAAGCTCAACCTGATGAAACGCTTCTTTGACATCGAGCCGGCTGAACCACTTTGCAGACGTGAATCTTGGTAAAAAATCCTCTATTGTTGGCATAATGTATCGTTCCCGCAAAATTGCTGCGTTTGCTCTGCGCATATCCACGCATAAGCGAAGATCCCCGTTGTCTTTAACCACTGTAACCAACGGAGAGACCCAAGAACAGCACCTTCAACACGCTCTATTATATCCCGAACCAGAAGCGAATTCAATGTATCTTCAACTTTCGTCATGAGTGCGATGGGAGGCCGCCTAGGTTGTTGACATACTGGTGATACAGATTCGTCTATCGGTATCTTTACCTGAATACCCTTGATCTTAGGAAATGGCTGAGTTCCTGTTGTGTTCACTACGGTAACCCCGTGAGTGCTCGGTAACCCGATAAATAAGACACCCAAGTCTGTAGCTGTGACTCGACCTAGTAGGCACTGCTGACCGCCTTTGACTACATAAAATGTAGCGACCGTTTCGAGAATCCTACCAGCGTCATCTATTGATACAGTTGTGTCAAACTTTCCCAAAAGTGTTAACGGCTTCGCATTTTCTCCATACGGCAGAAATACCTCATTGCATTTCTTTGTTTGGTTCCATATCTTTGCTCCATTCACTTTGATGTACTTCCAAGATTGTTCGTCAACAATGTTTTTCTTACATCCAGAGTCCACGAGTACCTGTAATACTACTCCGCCGAACTTGATCCGAATCAGCTCACCTCCATCACTAATGCTGAACAGAAAGTTTTTACCTTCCTTGTCACCTGATGTTTCGATCTCGTTAACTTGGTATTTACGACTTGAAACGTTTATTTGACCACCGCGATTCTTGCTTCGGAAACCGGTTGCGTTTCCCTGTAGAGAGAGATCGGCATTGAGCAGCAAAATGACCGATGTTTTTGCATTTGATACATTCCTTGGACCACGCGGGACAAGCAGGATCATTCGCAGAATGGCCACTACGGCCACATCGTGTACATTCTTTACTCGACCATAGTTTGATCTTGTTGACACTCGACGTCGATGTGAAATCCGGCTCACTGGAGAAACTTGTTCCCGGAAGGTTAATCGATTGCGCCTGCTGTTTTACCGACTCGTACGAGCTGACAATTTTAGTAACGTCGTCTAGTTTCAGAACATCCTTTTGAAGCAGCTGTTCTTTAAGATCACTCGGTGCGTATAGAATTACCTTGTCAATTACACTGATGGCACGACTTTCCTCTGCATTGCTACCAAAGTTGCACCTAGCAGCTTGGTCTTGACATCGTAACATGAACTTTCCTAAAGTTTCCTCCGACTCTGGCTTCAGTGTCCAAAAGGTGTTCCGTTCAAATGTCTCGTGTTGTTTCGGCAAAAAATATTCATCCAGCTTGCTTATTGCTACCGCAAATGGATCAACACTTTTGTCCTTGTTTTTCTGTTCATCTGCACCGGGAATGGAAGTGAAGACCTCTTGCAGGTCTGGTCCAGCTTTTGCCAAAAATATATTCTTAATTCGTGTGCGGTCTGTTTCTCCCGTTGCCGCGATAATGTAATCAAGATTTCTCTTGTATTTGATCCATTCATTTAGAATGAGATTGCGAGGGAATGATTTAAACTTAAATTGGGGAATATCCCACTTCTCCATCGTCGAACGTTTCCCTAAAATAAACGTACCAATTCTTAGGTTATGTACATTAAAGTACTCATATGTTAACCCATACCTACTTGCAAATTGCCCTCTGGCAGCTGTTGTTTGGGAAGGAACGACCTTTGTCTTTTCTTACGACGGAAAATTTACTGCTTTAAAGCAACCGTTATAAATGTCCACGTCCTGCAATCAGTAACGTGTCCGCCTCTGCGGCCTTTTCCTAAGTTCGCCTCTGCGGTTTTTCTGTATCCGCCAATGCGGTGTTTTTTTTTGTCCGCCTCTGCGGTGTTATTTCGCTGTCCAGCAACTATCGTTATAACCCGATAACAATCTTTTGGCGTAGCTAAATGAAAAAAAAAAAATTCATCGCATAACCATTAGTGATGTTGTTTCAATTGTCTTCTAAATGCTGAAAATTTTTGAATAAGCACTCTACTACAATTGTTACCTGTTGTTATTCCTCGTCGCCAATGTAATGCTCTCAATTGTATAATAAATAATTAACACAGTTTTACTGTTTAATCCAGGCCAGTGACAAGGCCTATACCAACAGCAGCGTTTGACAGTAGGCAGCATGTCCCGGGCTCAAATAATTTGTTTTGCTGTGCTGGGCCCGCTGTCACTGTATAACATGTTGCCTACGCGCCTGCCACTGGGCTGGTTTAATCAAACAACATAGTTTTTATTCCACTTCTTCTGCACACACCAGAACCTCATAGATCTACCTCGTCTGACAGTTCGATCCAGGGCTGACTCCAGGTACTGACTCTAACGTAGCATAAATAGGCGAGGCCCGTACTCGGGCACCACAATTATGAATGATTTGGTTTTGTTCTTATAAAGTTAAATGATTTATGGCACAAATTTTATCAGCAAAACAGTTATTAAGAAAAATTACATATGCCACACTCATATTCGCCCACCTTAAAAAGAGGAGGGTCATAAAGCGACGTGTGTTGTGCTATCTTTTAGCTCAACTCTTCTCCTTGACGACACATTCAGCGTTCCAGCGAAGCTTGCTGCAGTGGCTGTATATTTTCCATGCCATCAAATGCGTTTCGATGCAGTGGTAGGAGGAACTTGATCACCATCTTCCGGTCGGTATCAGCATGTCCAACTGGAGTTCCTCTGGATCATTGTCTCTTGTTTTGGATTCCACTGCTAGTTCAGAGACGATGTTTTATAAGAGACGCGCGGAGAGAATAAAATTAAATCTGGTTGCATGGTTGCAAGGTTTGGCAACCCGCCATTTTGTATTTACTTCGAGTGACTTTTAATTTGAGCGAATATTTTTTTGATCGTTGCGGTAGTATCGTTGTATTTAAATAATTAATTTTTGACAACACTGAATGAAACCAAATATACTCAATTGGACGAGATATTTTACAGAGCGTTGCGCAACATTATGCAATCTGCGTCAAAAATCAAAAAGTATTGCATTTTTCATACGCAAAATTAATTATAATTATTCAAATCTCAAAAATTAGATTTCAACCGTGATCTCAATACTTCTCACGCTTTTCTCGTGAAGCGCTCGTGTTTATTTACATTTCTCGATTGGATCCGCGTTTGACGGTTCGATTGGAACTATTGGCTTCAGTCTTCGCGCTTATAAAACATCGTCTCTGTGTAAGTTGTGTTGTTGCTTGAAAACAAAACTTTTGAACTGTCAAAGTAACCGGGTTGCAAACACGCAATTATTCACAAGCAAACAATATCAGTCCAATGACTGGCACTATCGGCACTTCCAGCACGCGTAATGCACACAGAGAAAAAAGTTGGCGCAAAATGAGTGTGTAGAGTGACCGGGGTACTGTCGTCTAAAATTGATGTAAACAAGAACGTTTCTTCTTCTGTGCATTTAGGCTCTGAACTATTTGGTGGATTATTTTAACTTTTGGTTAAACAGTTAAACAGATGGAAATTTTTCGGGTAGCCCCGCTATTCGAGCGTGGTTACTTCTGACAGACAAGAAGTTAAATTTTGACAACTTTGGCTAAGTTCTTCTCGAAAACCGGTCGATCGACAGCACAGGGATTTTCGAACATAGAACATAACTTTCGAAGAGTCACTTTTAACCACTGGTTAAATTTAGCTCGGCAAATAGTTCACAGCCTTACAAGCTGTCGTTAAAAAATGTACCCGTTCACTTGCAGGTACACAAGCACACGTTGAAAAATTTCACATCGGATGATGTCACCATTTACCAGCACTGCGATTAACCTGGAACGGGACTTGACAATCGGATAGCGATTTCGAGCCAATTTGCTGTCAAATACGAGCCAGTTACTAACAATATAATCAAGGGCGTAACCAATTTTGAGCTAGGGAGGGGCGAAAAAAAATTTGGCCGAATGTCATTTCACCGAAAACCTTTGAGTTGGTGGGCTTAGGGGGAGGGCAGTTGACCCCCCCCCCCTTCCCTCCTCTGCCCACACCTATGAATATACTTACTAACTATAGCTCCTGGTAGCATTCACAGTCCGAACAGTTCCGTAGCTGTAATATTTTTAGCGTCAGAATTGGCAGCGCAACAATTTCCCTTTCAAACCTGCGCCATGTTTAAGTTTGGGAAAAATTCAATTAGACCATTTACCCAGATTCTGGGTAGATTCTACTCATCAGTACAAAACTAGTTTATCCAGATTTTGACAACTCCTTACTGGCTACAAGACTGGGTGCCCTCTACCCAGTTACTGGGTAGATTCAAAATAGCGTGCAGAGAAGTTGTCGTTTTCCACGTCACTTTTCCAAAAGACCAAACCCAAGTAACATTGCAGGTTTTATCGCGGTTTTATAGCATTCTACAAGTCTAAATCATGGTCTACAGAACCCTCATAAAACCAAAATTGTTACTTGGGAACTCAATTAATCGATTCTCTTCATCGACTTTCTCTTTGGATCGTCACGCCCGTGTTGAGATATTTCCGGATATTTTCGACACACAGTTCGATGGAAGCAACAGCAATATTCGTGTGGAGTTCACTTTTCGCTGACTCTTTCACTTCCGTTATTACGCTTTGACTCACTATCTTTAACTTTCTGACTTAATTACAATTAAGTTAAGTCTTGAAGTTTTGTAAGAAATATTGGATAAATGACTTAGCCTTTAAGAGAGTGGGAAGTCTTCAAAAGTTGTGACCAACTTGAATTAGGAATAACAATAGTTAGTATTCTTATATTTAGGCCCGTTCAAATACTACGCAGCCCAAAACAATACAGTAGTAAAAATATGTGATTTTTTTATGATTCGCCCACCCAATCTACAGCCAATTTCCGGTTTTTAAGCATTTCTGCATCCTACCATACGACTTTATCGTTTCCGGTTTTTTGCTTTCGCCATTCGGAAGCCATCAAGCCAACCGCCGGCCACGTCCTCTCAGCGGCGTGTCTCCAGCATTTCCACGCTCTTAAAAGTTCAAGTGGCCGGATTAGCGCAAAGGGAAAATAAATTTAGCGAATCCAAGCTCCAACACAGTCCAGCAAACAAACGGACGACGAAAAAAAAAACGAGACCCGCATGAAACGTCACTGGGAAAAGCAAAGCGAGCAAGCAAAGACAAATATTTGGAGTGTCCCTTTCCTCCAATCCGAATTTTGCTCCGAGCCCAGCACAGTAGTAGGCTGGAGTGGTGCTGGGAAAAATACCACCATCGTTTGTTTTGCTTTCTTCTCTCTCCCTCCCGGCTCCCTCCAGGCTCGGTTTGTAATGTGAGAAAGGGATACGTGAAAAAAGGACGAACCATCCAAACGGGGGCAGGAAAAACGTGTGTATGTGCCGAGATTGCTAATCTGGAAATTTTTAATTACAATGTTAATCCTTTTCCACTGCTCTCTGGTTCTGCTGCTGCTGCTGCTGCGTTGCTCTGATGATGATGATGATTCCTTTTCCACCGGGGAAGGTTTACGATTTCATGAATTTTTCAACCGTCTGCGATAGCGAGTCAGCAGCATTTCTTTTTGACATTTCACTTCCCGGATTCCGGTTCGAAAAAAAAAAATTACCTTCAATTTGAATAAAGCACCATTTAGGCACCGCAGAACGATTTAAATTGGATCTTTTACGGCAGTTTAGCTTCCCTAGAAGTGAGTGCGATAAGGATTTCCACGTGCCATCCCGACGAGAAGCCCTCTCGTATATCTTCCAAAGGTAACGAAGGCCGAGGGGGAGGATGAGGCGGAAAAACAAGTGTAACAATTTCTTTTTTCTTCCTCCACACTAGATCCCTTTATTGACTTCCCTGTACCTACTACGTTTGGGTGATGAAGCGATAAAATTCGAACATGTGTGAAACTCCCGCTTTTATCACTCCGAAAAGCGCCGAAAGCGCCCATAAAAGGAGCACGTAATCGAACTTGGCGCTGTCAGTGTAATAGACTGTAAAAATGATTGATGTAATCCCGGTTCCTCTGTGGCGGTAAGTGAAACGCATTTTTCTTCCTTCTTTTGAATGTCGTTTTGTGTTGTTGTGGCAGTGGGCCATAACGATAGATCACAATATGTACTGGGGGGTTGCTTTGATAAGAATGTTAACTTGACAAACAAAGACAATGCGTCTCCATTAGAATCACCTTTCGAAAGGGAGCTAGAGAGGGAACAGGTGTATAGTTGCTTTTTTCAACACCTTTCTTTGTGTCGAAACAGACAAAAGGAGAAAGCATCAAGATTGAACATCAAAACCCCAAATTGCTCGTTAACTTCCTTAACCCCTACTCGAGTGAAAACAAAAAAAAAACAAACGCAAATCCCACTTCCCTTCGCTGACAGTCGCCACCATAACCATTTACATTTATTCAAAACCCATTGCTGTTCATCTTTTAATCATAAAAAAAGACGCCAACAACCCGGCAAACAAAAACATTCCATTTCGTCGAAATGCGCAGAGATAAGCGAAAATTTCTTCACCACCCTTCCCCCAATGGTTTGCTTGGCAAGCAATGCGGACGGGAAATGTGTCCCTTGAGGTATATCAACTGAAATTAACATTGTTAATATTTTTCCTTTCTTTTCCATTCGGTGGACAAGTTTCTTGGGAAGCAAAATTGGATTCTTGCTGAGGAAGAACGAATCCAAGTCATAGATGTCCAAGATTCCTTGACTATAGTGAGGAGGAATTCGTTTGGCTTGAAAGATAGGCACATAGCATTGGAAAATATCCATGTGAATTTCACATAACTTTCAAGTGATCTCGTAATTGGAAATTGCCCAAATATATCACATGAATCTAAAGATGAACTAGCCTTCGGCTAAAAATCTCTAAAACAAAGATTAAAAAAAAATTAATGATATGCGATTTTCTGATAAAAATCAATAATTTTGTAAATGAAAAAAATTTGATGTGTTGTTTCAATAGAAACTATGTGAAAAGTTTTTTCATGATGACCTACATTACAATTTAATTATATTTCGTCATTTTACGACTATTTTACCATTCCCTGGCTGTTTTGGTGATCTTACACACTTAATTTTTTTCGCCGAGATTCCAACAGCCGAGTAGTTATGCAATTTATTTTGCTGAGATTCAGTAAAATAATTGCCGAGACTCAGCTATCAAATATCATTTTGCTGAGATATTAGCTAACAAACAGATATTTTGCAGATATATCAGCAAAAGTAAATGCCGAGGAAATCGGCAGTTGGAGATTTTACCGAACTAGATTAAGTGTGTAGGCCATTTGGACGTTTGAAAGATATGCATGTGTATTGAAATTTAGGTGGAATCACAGCCGGGAATTGAATCCGGAATTTCAATACTAAATAAAAGTAACACAAGGAATAACTTTAGTACGCGTTTTACTCCTCTACCGTACCGTGTGCAAGGGGTAAGTCACGCATCACAGGGTTTCGAAATTAGAATCAGCACAACTTAGGCACATCCATCGGCACAATCTCGTAGACATTGGATTGTTCATTTAATAAAATTGGAGCACTGCTGGAAAACTATCATTGAACATGTTCACATTACGAGCTGTTTGACTGTATATTTCATCATCATCTAATTGAATATACCAGAGGAACTCAGACCAGCAGTTAACTTATGGTACTCGTAATTCTATCCGCAATTCAAATAATGCTGCAACTCATACAACACTAACGACAGAAGTTATGCTCATCTTCCTGTTTATTAGGTCTCCAACAATGTTTGTAGCGGTATTCGAATTAGATATTAAATTAATGTAGCATGAAGTTCAAATGCTACCAATTTTCACTGTTACTATTCGAAACGACACGCACTATCCCAGTTCACTTGTATGCAACTGGTGAACTCATATCAAGAGTAAATTATCCCTGCATGAAATTTCACTCATTATTTGTTCATCCGCTCACTAGGCGCGTAAGTTTTCTCATTTGAGGTGGCATGAAATTTGATCCGTGCGATTGAGTATAATCTCCGAGTAGGATTACTTGTCGTCGGAAATTTAATAATAAGAAAAACACTTTAAGTTAAAGATTGGAATGAGCTAGACAGATGTGGGATACTTGGGAGGAAGAGAGATAGTATCTCTGATCGAATCGGAAGGTAATCGGAGTCGCCTTTTGATAAGATCGTTTTTTTCGGTTTCCGGAAATGAAGGCCAAGAATTGTTTTAGCGGCCTCTCTGAGGAATCCCAAGTTCTTTCTCGTCCACTTTAATCCAACCCGTGGAAGAGGCAGGACTGTGAAGTTTTTTATTAGTTTCGCGGTGTGTTTGTAGAGGTATATTTAAATGTGAGAAGTGTCTTTAAGTTCAGTTTAATTAATTGTTCGTTAATTTCTTTGATTAGGTGTAGTTACTGTTGATTTAGTGGAGTAGGCTAGTGCGGTACTGTGCACGATTTTAGTTTCAAGCAAAAAGGTAAATGATTTGCTATGCGGTTTTGGACCAATGCGCTCATCCAATTGTACAGCCGGTTGACGGCTTTTTTGTCTCTAGTTTCGTCCCACCTCCCGCTCGGCATACCGCGCCCCCTCGATATTACCACTACCCTGACCCCACGCGTCGGTATTAAAGGACCTAACTTCGGCCGGAGTTAGAAGGGAGCTGCGCCGTCTATATCGCGCTCCAGGTGAGCAATTTTCCCACCCACCGGGATATCACCACGAAAAGCAGTTGGTGAATTAGAGAATCAAGACTCGCACCCAATTTGGTGAATCTTTTGTATTCCGTGCAGCGAGCGTCGCAGGGGCGACAGACGATGTTGAGGATCAGTCGGTAAAGCAGAAGCGTGAGTAGAACCGTACAATGTCCGCATGCATGCATTAAATCTGGTAGTAGTAGTAGTAGTAGTAAAATTTACGTTTATTTTCTGGGTTTTATGTTTCAACATTTGATTTAACATTTCAATTGGTTAGCCTTTGGCTCTTCATCTTTGTTCTAGTTAATTGGTTATTCTAATGTGATGATTGCGTTTAGCGCTAATTTACAGGATACCCTTTGTGGGATTGTTTTGATTTGAATTTAAAAATTTGATAACCTACCTACTTGAGCACCTAACTACTTAAACTAGGTTGCCAAATCACGAATGATCTGGTGGTTTGATCGCAGACAGGCGACTCTGAACCTTTCCAGCGTGGAAGTCTTTCGCTCCTCGAGTGTTTGAAGACCGGCCAGGTGGTGAATCTCAGAATTACGAGTTCGCGGTGGACTGTTAAGGATCATTCTGAGGATCTTGTTTTGGATCCTCTGAAGCTTTAAGTGGTGGCACTTTGCACAACTCTCCCAGATTGGCATACCATACTCAATAGCCGGCAGAATGATTTGCTTGTGGACAGCAAGCTTGTTTTTGAGGGACAGGGTGGACTTCCTGTTTATCAGAGGGTAGAGCGACCTGATCAAGATGTTACACTTGGTGGATGTCTTGTCCACATGGGATCGGAATAGCAATTTGCTATCGAGGGTGAGACCAAGGTAGACTACTTCACTCGACCATTCAATGGGAGTGCTATCAAGATGGATCTTGACGTTAGCAGGCGGAACAAGCCGAGGTGAATACGAATGTGGAAACAGAATGGTTTGTGTTTTAGCTGCATTGATACAAATCTTCCAGCTCTTAAAATAGTCGGACAAAACATCCAGGCCTGATTGTAGTTTACTCGCCAGAGCACGGATCACTCGACCCTTATAGATGATGGAGGTGTCATCTGCGAACATTGACAGGATACCACCACCCGGCAGGGGAGGAACGTCTGACGTGAAAATGTTGAATAGGATAGGCCCAAGCAGGCTACCTTGAGGGACCCCTGCATCAACGTTGAACGCATCAGAGGAGACATTGTTCAAGTAGACCTGGAATGATCTGCCCGACAAGTAGTTTTTGATGATCTTCACGAGGTAGTTCGGAAAGTTGTATCGATGCAGCTTGTACACTAGACCATCATGCCAGACATTGTCGAACGCCTTCTCGACGTCCAACAATGCCATGGCAGATGTATTGGAAACGGACTTGTTCCGCTTGATTATGTTAGTAACCCGTGTGAGTTGGTGGATGGTAGAGTGGCCTTTCCTAAACCCGAATTGCTCTTTGAGAAAGATGTTATTATCATTTGAAAACACCAGCAGACGGCTGAGTATCAATTTTTCGAATAGCTTCGAGATGGAGGACAAGAGGCTGATGGGGCGATAGCTTTTGGCACTGGTAGGGTCTTTGCTAGGTTTTTGAATTGGAATAACTTTGGCTAACTTCCAGCATGCAGGGAAGTAGCCAAGCATTAAACACTTGTTGAAGACCACTGCAAGGTGCTTGAAGAAGTCAACACTCAAGTTTTTCAGCTCGAGGTTGACCACTCCATCGACACCAGCGGCCTTCATGTTCTTTGTTGATTTAATCGCTGCTATTACCTCATCAGCCGATATTCTACTTTCGTCATGGACAACTACGGGGGTGGCAGCGACACTAGCCATTGCCTGTGATACTGCAGGCTCATGGGGACTCACCATGGCGTGGCCAAGGTTATGTGAATTTTCAAAGTGTTGTCCAAGAGCATTGGCCTTTTCAAATGGGGTTATTAGTAAAGATGGGTCCGAATTTTGGTTAGGAGAGGAAAGGGGAGGAATGGGCCTCGGCTTATTTTTCAAAATCTTTGCCATTTTCCAGAATGGCTTAGCACAATCTGGGAGAGAGCGAATCTTGTTTGCAAAATCGATATTTCTGAGATCCACCATCCTGGCTTGGATGATTTTGTTCAAACGGTTGCAATTGGTCTTCAGGTTAGGCAGCCCAGTACGCTGGTACTGCCTACGGATCGTGTTGCGGAGTCTAATGAGGTCTTTAGTAGGCCTGTCAAGGTTCAGAGTGTTACTCACCTGTCTGGATACTGGCACATGTAGCTCCCTGGCCCGGGAAATTGCTTGATCGATGGAGCGCAGACACCGGTCAACATCTTCGGACGATTCCGGTTGGACATCGTAGTCTACAGCATTAAATCTGGATGAAGCGCCAGTTATAAATAGCCATTAAGGCACATTTAGGTAGGGAATTAGAGAGAGAGAGTAAGAGAAGAATGAGGGTTCCCGGATAAAAATGTTTAGCTAATAAAATTTTCGTTCTATTAGTTTTTTTCTAAATAAATGTTTTTCTATTCTGATAAATAATTTCCCGTTCAATGAGTGCACTGGTCTAAAGAAGTTTCTCACGTTTCGTTTTCGTTTCAAGTCGGACTGCTTGGGAATCTCAGTCCACCATTTCTGTCCTGAAGCGTGTAGATTTTGTGTTTGGGGAAGAGCTTGACCTGTGATGAGAAACAGGTCGTCCAGTGCATTCGCTCCGGTAGAAAAACGGTTTCTGGTTAGTTTTCATTCGGTTGGATTTAGTGTTTTCTTGGAATCCCAAGTACTTAACGTCTACTAGCGCGTTCCAATCTTTTGCATTAGACTGAACTCGCCGTAGGGTTTTGAGTTTGCCGGGCATCCGAAACGACAAGTGGTCCTCTATGGAGGTGGCGCTTAAGCCATTTGTTTAAAAACCAATCCACGGAACACTCTAGTAGACCGATTTAGGCTAGCCAACTTTATGCCGGCTACATTTGGCGCCCAACTGCAGGTCTCAAAATTTTGAGAATATTTGCGTTTTGGCAAATTGTTGATGAATAAAATTTAATATTTGGGTTACTATAAAGTGAATCGTTTCGATAATTTACGCAGTATTGCATGTAGAGTAAACTGTTTAAAATAAAATATTCGTTTTGTTGTGAATTTGGGAATTGTTTCGTGCAGTGTATTACACTATCATTTTTTTTAAAGTACCATGAAATTTAACGGAAAATATTAAACATGGCTACCAGGTTTCCTAGAGTAGATCATTTAACCAGTGAAGAAGTGGATTACGAACTAATTATTCGTGGAAAAAAAGAAAGCACAAAAGATGAACTTAATGATAAATATCGATTACTTAGAAATTTATTTCACGAAGATGCTAAAGGAAATAGGACTTACTTATGTAGTTACACGATGGACCAACAATATGACTATATTGCCAACAAAATTGACATGCTTGCTAGAAGATTGGAGAAAGGTCGGGACGAGAGGAGTATTTCAAGATTGATACATTATTTGATGAGGGTAGAGCGTTGTGTGGCAGAGGATTCTAGATCTGTGATGATGCGAGAAGATTTGACAAGAGAAATTAAAGGATTTTTGTTACAATTTGACCGTAACAACCCTAGCGCTAACGAACAGAATGGACAAGAAGAGGGAGCGGTAGGTGGAGAAGTGTTACAAGACACAAATAATCTCAATGGTACAGGTGCAATTCCAAAGGAACAGGGTGGATCGCAACAGACACAGAATACAAAATATTATGAGTTCCTGATAAACCAAATTTATAAATTAGAGCAGGATTTGGCAGAAATGCGAGAGAAGCAACAAAGGCAATGTTCGCCAGGGTACTCCAGGAGTCGAGGAAACTCAGAAAGAAGGTCTATGAGCAGGGAAAGGGAACAGGATCGCATGAATGGTAGAGGTGGACCAAATCACAGGAACAATAATGAACGAGGAAATAACCGGAGCCACGCTGTTAGTGAAACAGAAATAATAACAGCAGACAGGCGTATGGAGAAATGGCATCTATCATTTAGTGGTGATTCGCGTCAACGATCGTTAGAAGACTTTCTTCATAAAGTCCGTAGGCTTGCTAGAATGGATCATATAGCAGAAGATATCTTACTTCAACGTATTCACACTATTCTGAGAGGCGAAGCTTACGATTGGTATTTATGCTATTCGGAAGAATTCGCGAACTGGGAAGATTTTGAGGAACGTATTAGATACATGTATGGGAATCCGAATAGGGACCAAGGGAATCGACAGAAGATATATGAAAGGAAGCAGCAACGTAATGAAACGTTCTTAACTTTTAAAATGGAGGTTGAGCGCCTAAACAAACTGCTTTCTAACCCATTGGATCCGGGAAGGCTATTTGAGATTATCTGGGATAATATGCGTCCTCATTATAGGTCAAGATTGGCTTGTAGAACTGTGAGAGAACTTGGCATGTTGGAATACTATGCTTACCGGATAGACGCTAACGATCCAACTCTCAAACAGCAAAGGGAAGGTCCAATCAGGCCTACCAATGCTGTACACAATATAGAAGTGACGGCAGAGGGATCTTACTCATCATGTTCGGAATCAGAGGAAGTGAACGAAATTAGGAAAAAGTTCGACAGGAATACGCGAATAAAGGAAGGAGAGAGACCGCATCCGGAACAGCGACCAAGAGTTAGCCAGGATAATACAGAAGGAAGAACTATTATTATTATTTATCTTTATTAGGGAGACTTTCAGCCTTGGGCTGGTTCGCCTCCAGAAGGAAGAACTATACCTTTATGCTGGAATTGCAGCAAAAATGGCCACCTTTGGAGAAACTGCCAAGAACCAAAGAGGATTTTTTGCTATGCTTGCGGAAATCCAGGCAAAACTACGGTCTCATGTCCCAACCATATCAGAGATCCACAGCAATAAACCCAGCGTTCGGGAAACTAAATTTGGGGTGTGAAGCTGGGAACAATATCACTCCAAATACTGAAGATGTTCCCCACTCTGAACCTTTTATTGACCCATTTCTTCAAGTATGTGAGGTCAAGAAAGTCACAGAAAGTTGTCCACACGTTAAAGTTAACATTTTCGACCAAGCATATGATGCTTTACTTGACTCTGGTGCAAGCGTCAGCGTAACTAACATATCGGACATTGCTGAAAAACACGGCCTGAAAATGCATCAGAGCCCATTCCGGATTGTTACAGCAGACAAGACAGTGCACGAATACTTAGGGTATGTCCACCTACCCATAGTATTCAGAGGAGTTACTAAAATTATACCCACTCTAGTAGTTCCTCAGATATCCAGGAATTTGATATTAGGTTATAACTTTTGGAAAGTTTTTGGTATAAAACCAATGGTTTTGGGTGAAAACGGGTTTGAGCAGGTTGCGACAATGATTATAGATGAAGGACAGTCGGTCGAGACTATTGAGTTCTCGTGTTTCCCTATTGAAGCATTACCGATTATTAAAAAAAATGGAACCAGATGAGACATTGGATATTCCCGCATTCGAGCTTCCGGAGGCTTCCAGAACAACTCCCGATACGATCGAGACCGAACACGAACTAACGATAGAGGAACGTAAATAGTTAGTCAGGACTATGGAAACTTTCCCATACACTAGTGAACATCGTTTAGGAAGGACATCGTTGTTAGAACACGAAATAGTGTTAAAGGAAGGAGCCAAACCCAGATGACATCCGTTGTATAGGTGTTCACCAGTGGTTCAAGCCGAAATGGAGACAGAACTTGAGAGATACCGGAAAATGGATGCCATTGAAGAGTGTGCCAGCGAATGGGCCAGCGCTCTAGTGCCAGTTCGTAAATCGAATGGCAAACTACGAGTTTGCTTGGAGTCCAGAGGAGTTAACGCATGGACAAGAAAGGATTCGTACCCTATGCGAAACATGGGAGAAATCTTCCATCGCCTAGGAAGTGTGAAATACTATTCAGTAGTGGATCTTAAAGATGCATATTTTCAGATCCCTCTAAAAGAGGAATCTAGAGACTATACAGCTTTTAGGACCTCGCAAGGTTTATTTCGGTTCAAGGTCTGTCCTTTTGGCCTTACCAACGCACCCTTTACAATGTGTCGTTTAATGGACCGAGTCATTGGGTTTGATCTACGATATTGTTATCGCAACGACAACTTTTGATGAACATATCCGGCTGCTAAAGATAGTAGCTCCACCGGTTCCAACTCTTTCCGGCCACTGAACATCACGAAAGACTGGGTATCTGGTGTGCCTTTGAGGACATTGCAAAACTCTAATACACACGACTTTTATTATCCTAGGAACACAAGAAAATTTTCGAACACCCACTTTCCGCGTCATCGTCAATAGGTTGTCGAACGAATAAAACGAATTGGTGCATCATCTACAACCGATCAGATAGAAGTTGAATCAGGTCCCATCAGATCCCAAAACATTCAAGCAGTCAGAAATACAGGCTTGCCAAACATACCAATAAATAATAATAATAATGATAAAATTGCTCCATGACCTGCACAATCTGTACACCTGTGGCACACTTGAGGCACACTGAGAAAAAGGTTGACCCAATATTGGTGTGCAGAGTGAACTACCCCTTGACCGTGTGTCATGTGTGTTAGAATAATAGTGATATCTACGGCGCAATTACCTGTGCGTGCGGAAGCCGATTTTATTGTTTATTTTGGCACAAGTGTAGCTGTTGACAGCTCGCAGTGCTGCCAGAATCGCTGTTGTGATATGACAGCTACTCCCCGCAAAAAAAAATCTCCATCCATACGCTAAAGGTTGAGCCTCTGCGGAGGTTTGATCGTCCGCTTCGATCGTCGCAATTCTTGATCCGCTGGTAAGCCTACTGCAACCGAAGATCCACCATTGTCAGCCAAACCAGCCGAGGCAGACGGTTGAATGACCGATGAAGGAATAGGAATTTTGGTTTAAAAACAGGTGAAAAGTCAGCAGTTATTTTCCTCCTGAGTATTTGTCGTAGGATTGTCAGAAGTTACTGTTATAGCGCTGTCATAGATAATTTGACATCCGATCTCTTCGCCACGCGAAGTTGTTGCGCCTATTGCGGAATCGGTATACCAGATGCATCCGTCAATAAGTTGCACCAAATAGTGAACTGTTACATATTTGCAATGTCCCATAGATAATCAAAAATTAATTTTCAAAATTGTTTAGTATTGCTTGTAGGAGATAGGTTTATAAATTTAAAATAAAATTGCATTCCAGCTTGCCGCAAAACGCCAACACCCACTCCGTCACTAGGAGACGTCGGTCTCTTGCGTACCAACCTCCCAACGATAAGGTCGAAAATCGCGTCCGTGGTGAAAAATTAAAAACCGTCGTGTGAATATCACTTGCGTCACATGCAGTTCACAGTGATACCAAGTGTCGACTCTCGTTCCGAAACCAAGTTCTTAAGCGGCCCGCCACCGCCAAGATAGTGAAGTGTAATTTGAGGACCGACTCCCGATCTCGTTCCGTGAGCGGATCCGATTTGTCTCGTGGTCCAAAGTGCGTGAGGAATAATAATCTCCGTTTTCTGGTCCGGTGCGAAAACCATTCGCGTTGAATTGGTGTCGTTCGTGAAAGTGGTGTACTTTGGTGTGACAGCGGAACGGAGACTCCCCTCTCCTTAACCCTTTAGACGGAAGCTAGGCTCCCCCTGAGATGAGTCATTAAGGTAAGTCGCATGCTCCCAATTGTAGGAAAAAACCCTTCTTACAGAACTTAACCAAGACGCTGTTTAACATTCCGAAATTCCCACTTGTTTTCGTGAACGTATTCTGCAACTGCTGCAACTTTGAAACTAACTTTTAATTCTCTAATCTTAGATTGCACTTTGCTTCCATTCGAGGCCACCGACGGAATCATGAGATCAAGCCGTGAACGGATCTGGCGACCGAAAACCAGCGTTGATAGAGAGTATCCAGTGGTAGGGTGAATCATCTTACGATAGAATAAGAGAATATTGCCCAATTCACTTTGAACCTCAGAACGACAGCAAAGACTTCAATTTATATTTCATCGTCTGTATGAAACGCTCGACCTGGGTGATAAGGAGTACTTACTCCATTCAACTTCAAGAACTTCAGAGTTGGTAGGAAATGCTATCTAACATGAAGCTTTAGTGTGATAATTTATTAGCTAAAGAATGGTCTAAAGAGGGTAGGTAGATAGTTCCGGTAGGCAGTCCGGCAGTATGAAAATTGAATAGAAGTTGAAAATGAGCGAAGAGCCATTAATGCGACAGTACTAGTCAAACGAACAATTCTTTACCAAACCCATACAATGTATGAGGAGATTTAAGTATTTTTTTTTTCAAATCTACAGGCTCAAGAACTTATCAAAGTCTGCCAAGGTGAACTGAGCACTGTTATCACTAACCAAAACTAAAGGTATTCCATAGCTACAGAAAAATTCCCCACACGTACGAATCGTAGTCTCAGTGGTTATGTTCTTGACCACGTGAAACTCAGGTTATTTTGAAAAAAAAAAAATCCCTAATAAATAAATACCATAAACAAACTGTATCCCGGATGGGTCAACTATCTCACAAATGGTTTGGATTATACCCCTAACACGTCGTTAAACTCTCTTTTATGGTTATTTTTATTAGGGTCATCAATCAAGATCACATAATAGAACCCCATGAATGGACCCGCATAGTCCGCATGAACTCGTTGAAACGGTTCTGAAGGTGTTTCCCCAGCAATGAAACGAACCCTTTGGAGGATTAGCTCCATTGGCCTAACACGCAGCGCAATCCTTGATAAGGTTTTCGATGTCCTTATCTATGCCTTCCCACCAACAGTATCCTCGAGCGAGCGATTTGATTCTAGAAGTACCGAAATCCGTTGAATGAAGTTTATTCAGAACTATCATTCGCAGTGAAGATGGAATGTACACACGACTGCAATCCTGACTGGTTTACACCGAAACTGAATCTAGCATCAACAACCTTGCCCGTTCTCAAAGCACACGACAGTTCTTAAACATTGGAATCCGAAAGAGTAGCAGAACCTAACTCGTCGACTGTCAATGGCAATGTTTGTACAGCATTAACCTTCACTACATCAGGCTCCTCTATCTCCAACTCGGGATCGGTATGAGAAAAGGGAAAACATGCATTGAAATTATCCGATGATCCTGTTTATCCGGCACCAATCATCAAAGACTTCAAGTTCTTGGTGGAGGAAATGAGCGTCTTGAGGCCCTTTTATTACGTAGTAGAGCTTCATGTCGTCGGCGTACGAGAGTTTAAGCCATTTGAGGATCAAGTTCACGTCGTTCATATACAACAGGAAAAGCAATGGCCCCAGGTGGCTGCCTTGAGGAACACCAGATGTAACAATGAAGGGTGGAGAAGCGTAGTCACCGATCTTAACAGACATAGATCTGCCAGTCAGATAGGAGCGAAGCCAGGTAAGTAGACTCCCATGAACACCCATTTTGTCATATTTAGAGATGGTAATTTCATGGTTCACTCTATCGAAAGCTGCAGAGAGGTCGGTGTATATGGCGTCAACTTGATGGCCACGTTCAATCTCACGAATAATGAACGATGTAAAAACAGTTAGATTAGTCGTCGTCGAGCGCTTAGGCATGAAGCCGTGTTGATCTTGAGAAATACTGTACGAGCAGTCTTGAACCAACTTTTCCAGGACAATTAGTTCGAATAGTTTGGAGATAGCACTCAATGCAGCTATTCCGCGGTAATTGGCGACAGTCTGCTTGCATCCTTTTTTGTGAACAGGGAAAACAAACGAATCCTTCCAACATTCTGGAAAAACTCCGGAGGTCATTGACAAGTTGAAGACCTTAGCTAAGGGCTCTGAAAGAGTGTCTAAGCAACGTTTCAGTACTAATGAGGGAATGCCATCTGGACCAGATCCTGTTGATGTTTTCATCTATTTCCCGGCTGAAATCACCATGTCGCTGTGGATGGTGAATGGAGAACCAAACACCGACGTACGAGGGACATTACTCGTGGCAGCAGCAATTTCCTGAGCATCAAGAACTTCGTCTGAAAAAACGCTGCTGAATTGTGTGCGAAACATATTGGCGATATCTGCGACGGAGTTGGCATCAGTAACGCCATCAGTCATATTGGACGGCAATCCCGTTTTTTTCCGTTGCTCGTTCACATATCGCCAGAATTCCTTAGGATTAGCTTTGAGACGACTCTGCAAGTGAGACTGATGTGCGTTGCACAAGCTTGCATTGAGATCTCTGTACTCGTTGTTGGCGCGGACGAAATTAGCCTTCGTAGAATCTGTGTGATATTTACTGTGTTTCCTCAGTGCAGCCCTTTTCACCTTTTTCAGATGCTTAAGATCAGAGTTCGACCAGGCGGGTTTGGCAGGTTTACACCGTAGTTTTTTAGACACAAACTGATCGATAGCGTAGAATATGATACCACACATGGTCGAGGCAGCCAGATTCGCATCCCCGGAGTCTAGTGTCGCATTCCAATCCACATTAGCGAGAAAGTTATTCATTCGCTCGAAGTCTCCTTTGTGAAAGTTGTAGAAGACGGTTTCGGCGTGGTCTTGGAAGCGTTTCTCAGGATCGATTGCAAGCGTCAACAGTAGAGGTGAATGATGTCTGCAGTTTTTGACGAGCGGTGCCGGAGCATGGGTAACAGAGCAGCTTTGTCCCAAATCCTCCCCGAAAAAGCACAGATCGAGCAAACGGTTGTTTTCATTCAGAACGCCATTCACTTGCTGAAGCCTTGCGGTTGAATACGCGTCAAGCAAGGAGAGAGAAGCCGGTCTGAACGATGAACGGGAATTGTCAGGAAAGAAGAAGCCGTGAGCATCGCTTAGCCACGATACAGTGCCAAGGTTGAAATCGCCCAAGATGACGATGCTGTCCCTGGCATCCATTTGAGAGACAATCCAATCCAGCGAAAGTGCATGCTTCTCAATCAGGCTGTGGTCGTTAACGCGGTCGGGAGGAACGTATATCACGCAGATATAGATTGTACCACTTAGAGTTGAAATTGCAACCCACAGATGCTCGTCAATAACTCAGCTGCAAAACCTTTCCCTGTTGTATTTGACATTTTGGACGCTAGATAAGAACCTCCTTTATCAAAATATGTGGTAGAATTAGCGCGAAATCTGTTTGCATAGCAGTGGTTATGAAAAAAGAAAGTCGATTAAGAGAATCGATCAAAGCAGATAGGACCATTTGAAATGTTCATCGAGATATGGCTGATAGACTTATTGCGAAGTCAACAAATCAGTTGCCAGAATCCAACCGACAGATACAATAGCGCTGCGCTTGAGTGAAGGTGGAAGCAACGCATAGACAAATGAGCAAATACACAAACCGTTCTTCTAAGGATGTAATCTTTGCTATCAAATTCGTTCGAAGCATTTACCTTTGAGCGGCAGATGACGCGATTGTACCTGTCTCATAGCGTTCGTATAAGAAAATGGAAGAGTTGCCAGTCTTCTTGTTATGATGTCTTTGCTTATTGTCAGCAAATAGTGTGAACTTACGACCGTAGAGATATTGATGAACTTAAGAATACCGAAAATTATCGCATCCTTATCAATTTGGGACTAACTTTGCTGAGTTCGGGTTAGAGTCTGAGAAGCGTTCTGCAATGGTCGCTCTGTACCATCAGGATACTGATGACTGAGAACCGCCCCTACACCATAGGGTGACGCATCAGTGGCCAACACCTCCGGAAGTGATCGTAGTGGACTAAAAACCAGTCCGACTGCATTTCCTTCTTAACGAACGCGAACGACTACACTTCTTACTCCAGATAAAGAGTATTTCATCTCTCAGTAGATTGTTAAGCGGGTATAGAATCGTACTTAAGTTAAGGGAAAATCGACCCAACTCAACAAAGAATCGAACTCGCTCCCTATTCTTAGGAACTGGCATGTTGTGTATGGCATCGACCTTATCACGCAGTTTGTGAATTACATTATCTACCATGTAAACACAATACCCGATTCGGTCTGACGGTCGCACTTCACCCCATTTGCGTGCAAATTGTTCTTATCCAACCTCAACTTCCGCTACACACAAAAAATTCCACACGCTTGATCGAAGTGTTTAAACACTTGATTTTTTTAAATGCACAATCACATTTAATTTAAGTGTATTTCACCTTGGTCCAATGTGTTATACACGTTAATTTATAATGTTTCAAATTTTGAAAATCTTTCACTATCTATGCAAGTGTATTGCACATTGAATCACACTACTGTTCAAAACAGATGGATTTAATGTGTTTTGCATTTCAATGCGATGTGAATTGCTTGCTCAGAAAGGCAAACATCGAAAACAAGAGTTGTGACTTTATCCTATCAACCCGCCTCATATATGAGAACAACCGTGGCACAGTGAGATCGAACGAAGACTCCAGCAGCAGCGCACCCCAACAGTCCATGATCGAATCCCAAATCAGACCCATTAAGAAGATATGTGAAAGCTCTGGCCTCTGGCAGTTTTGTTTATATATTTGTCGATTCATTTTTAGAGTCGGTAAAGTAGAAGTCGATAAAGCAGAATATTGTAGAATATTGAACTATTATGTGTTAAGCTATTGATATCACCAAATGAGGCACATAGAATCCAAGTGTGTCACAATTCAAATCCATAGTGTTCAGGCATGATTCATAGCATAAGATTCACACATGAAATGGATGTGTTTCACAATAAGCGCAAAATTAAGTGTGAGACACATGATGATGACGTGTGGAATTTTTTGAGTGTACAAGCTATTTTAAAACTACCCAAATTTGGGTAGAATTCACCCAGATCAGTCAAAACTGAACCTACACGCTAAGATGCACATACCTCAAAATCGGTAAAGAATACCTAGATATAGGTAAAAATTACTGATAATCGAAGAAAGTGCGCATACCAAAATTATTGGTAATTATGGATTACCAAAAATTAACTTTAAAAATGATCTAATTTATAGTTAAAAATAACCTTTTATAAGTAAAAAGTAACGATTTGTATCGGTAAAAAATACCGACGATTTTTTACCGATAATTTTAGATAATCGTAGCTTAGAGTATACCCAAAAATGGGTAAACTGTGTTGAGAGTGACAAGTTTAAAAATGAACAACATCTACATGAATCCGATCAACGTTGTTCATTTGTCAACTTGTCATTCTCAACACAGTTTACCCATTTTGGGTAGGTTCAGTTTTGACCAATCTGGGTTGATTCTGTCCAAATTTGAATAGTTTTGGTCTAAGCAAATAAGTTCTATCATCAGGACCAGTAATACGAATATCATCTAAAGACTGTACTCGTAAAAAGTGAGACACATTGATTATTTTGTAACTTTTTAGCGTGAGGTAAAAATTGATGACATTTTGGCTGAAACTAGCTAAGAGTGTAATGTTTACGCTGGTGGAATTTCATCACAATCTGTCAAGTGGTTATCGATATGGCATCGGAGCGAGATTATTTCCGCCAAAAAATCTAGAGCTCCGTCGTGGAAATTCCGACTGCGTCCCACAGATGGATCGGGAAACACCTGGTAATCCATTAAATTTGGTGTGTAGCCTTGTGTGTAGCCAATAAATTATCACACTAAAGTTTCATTATTAGCATTTCCAACCAACTCTGGAAATCGCAATCTTCGCGTATGAAGTAACATAAAAACACTTTGAATATAGGAATTAGGTCGAACCACGACCGGGAATTGAATCTGGAATAACGATACTAAATTAAAGTAACACAATGAATATCTTCAATCCTTGTTTTATTCCTCTGTGTCATGTGTGTTCGAATAATAGTGGTATGATTACTACGGCACAATTGACCACTTTGGTGTGCAGTTTTGGTGTGACTTTCTACCAGCGATTTCACAAAACTGGACCAACTAATTTTTATTTTAAAAAAGTAGTAGGATATTCAATCCACCCCTCGCAGGAAGCACCCAAAGCGAATTATTCCCACTTCTCTCAAATTGTATATGGATTTTTAACACTTCCTACCAGTGTGTTCTGGAAAATGGTCGGACGATGATTAATCTCACCAATACATTCGGGCCTACAATTCCACACCTTCTATAGAGACCAGGTTGAGCCTTGATAGCTAGCTGCTTGCGGGAACTGATGACCCTGACAAATGTTCAAATAATTCTCTTAACAAATTTATGGTGGTCCTGAAAAGGACTGTTTTGTAGTGATGGTTGAGTAATGCTGAGCTGAGCACGACGAGCTACTGATTCCGATCCTAGCCTAGCGGTGGGACTTCTTCCTCCTTATCTATGGTTGCTCATATGAGCTCTGCAGCTCGCTGCTTGCAGGCAGCCTTTCGTTGTTGTTGTTGTTGTTGAAAGCACTCCTGCTGCTGCTGGACTGCACACCACCACTTACGGTGATTGAATGAGCACATCGAATTCGATTTTTAAGTCTGTGTTAGGGAATGCGCTGTTTTAAGACATTCGGTGATAATTTTGATCACCATTGCAACAGTTGGACATTTGGTATTTTTCAATAGTGACCTATTTAAAATTAACTAAGTGTTCATTTTAGCAGATTGGTAGATAAATTTCCAATCGTTTGGCTTGTTTAGAATTAAAATTTATCTGCTATAGGTCGAAACCTGACCTCTTCTCGTAATGCTGTGCATTTTGGTTTTTTTGAAATTGCGTGGATTCTATAGATCCTGTGGAGATCCATCTAGCCCCGATGAATGTGTTGGTAGAGGAAAAAATGTAAACTTTACGGGAGACGATGGCTTAACACTCGAAAGCAATTTTGTGAAATATGAAGTAAAACAAATCCTAGCTAGTTCTGCATAATGATTTTGTTTGATTTTATTTATTTGTAAAGTCGCCGAGAAATATCAACTGGCGATTTGTTTTTTTTTATGACAACTCCTTACTTGAAAACAGGCAAAAACTCACAAACAGGCTGGTTTTTCATGGTATACAGTGTGATAATTCAATAATCAAAAAATTATCTCAACATTCATAAATTTTGGTAACATACAAGAAATTCTATAATCCACATTAAATTTCATATGTAAGCGCTGATTGAAACAATCTTTTCGACGTCACTACAAGGGTGATTGATTAAACGAAAGAAACGAATCGTGCGGAATGAAAGCCGAGGAAAAACTAACTGCACCAATATATTCAGGCTTACAATTCCACACCTTCTATAGACAGGTTGAGCCTTGATAGCTAGCTGCTTGCGGGAACTGATGACCTTGACCAATGTCCAAATAATACTCTTTAACAAATTTTTGGTGGCCCTGAAAAGGACCGTTTTGTAGTGATGGTTGAGTTATTCTGAGTTGGGCGTTCAACACGGATGAGGCTGTCGAGCTGTATGTCGTATGGAGCGAGGGTGACACGCTTGGCATAGATGACCGACCCGCAGCGACAATCCATAGCATAGCGGTGCAGCTTCTTCCTCCTTTGATGGTTGCTTATGTGCGCTATGCAGCTCGCTGCTTGCAGGCAGCCTTTCATTGTTACTGGAGAACAATTTTCAACGCCACACGCCGAAAGCACTGCTACTGCTGCTACTAATTTCGACGACCGAACACCACTACACAGTGGTGTGGTCGTTGGGAGCGTGTGGTTCTGAGTATGGAGATGAGTGTGCAAAATATTACACAATTCCATCCTCCCTATTCGCACGCGCCCGAGGATTGGAGGCGAATGCCACTTCGACTTGTTTCGTCTACTTACTACTCTCTGACGACTGTGCTGAGGAAGCAGCATATGCATGTGGGTAATTGGTGGATTTGTTAGTTAACTCGACGCTTTTGGACAATGCTGGACATTTACCAGTTTTTCAATAGTTTCTTGTTGAAAATCAACATTTGGAAGCATTGTTATCGATGCGTAGCCATATTTCTGATCGATTGGTGATAAAATTATTGAAATTGGACCAGGGGCAGCTGAGTTATTAACATTCAAAATCTTTCTTAATTTGTTACATGTTCCATTTTCGGTTTTCACAAAGTGTACCCCATCCATGGTAAAAACACTGAACCCTTTTGCATGGGTGGCAGTTTTGCCTACAAACACACTACCAAGAGCATTGAGTTTTACGCTCTGTACCAGTGCTCGATAGAAAACACCAAACGCAGCGAACAAGACACCGGTACCGGTACCCGTGCATAATTGTTTGCACCGGTGTATGGATCTTCGGCAAGCACTAAAGCCGAGTGTTTCTGACTTCGGGAAACACCGCAGCCGAGTGTTTTCGATTTCGGAAAACACGCTTGCTGCTCGTAGGAATTTTCTTTGGGCGACTTCAGAAAGATTATCGCAGCTCGTATACGCCTTTAGCATCTTCTGTCTCGACTAGAGCTGATAGACGAGTGGTCAAAGCATAACTTCCATGATGCAAATGTTCATAATTAGATTCCAGTCTGTTTTTTGTTAACATTATTTCATTAGGTAAATCTATGAAATTCAATTCGATTTCTTTTGGCTAAGAAGCATTACGCAATATTATAAAGCTAATGAGCTCAAGGGATCAACTACCAGGATTATTGAAAATACACAAATCACCCACTTCGGAAGAGCGTGTTGCTGTTGCCGTCCACCCACTGGTATTTCTTGGATTTATATTAAATAATTTTGCTGATTTATTTAATTTGATTAGAGTCAATATAATAATCATAACTTATCTCCAACCAAACCAAACAGCTCAACTGATTGAATAATAGTAGAGATATATGGGGTGTTTACATAAGGGTTGATGCATATATTATGTCACGCTCTAAGGGGGGAGGGGGAGTCTAAGATTTTGTGACAAGCGATGCATTAGGTATAGGAAAAACGTCACGATAGGGGGAAGGGGGTAATTTTTTGCTCGATTTAGCGTGACATAATTAATGTATGGGCCCTAATATATTATATATTATATGCTGGGTCACTATTAGATAATAAATAATATATTATATGCTGGTTCACTAGCTCAGCCAACTCAACTAACTAGCACGAATTTCAGAGGCTCCTGAAATCTCATGCTGGTAGATGCTGACGTCTTGTTTACATTATGCTGACTATTTATAAGTACATCTTTAGTTCACTAGCATCAGCATACCAGTACAGATGTTAACACCCAAATAGCGGTGGGTGAACAGAACTATTCATTATTCATGTAGGGTAGAACAGCCCCAAATGCACCCCCGGCCAAACGCCCGTTTTGATTTTTCATAGCTATTCCACTCTTAATTTTGCCAAAATGCTAGGTAAAGTACTAAACTAGCACTGTAACTTGTCCAATTTGTATGTATGTAAGGTAGCCACCATCCCTTCGAAGATCTTGTCTTGTATGCAGCTCCACTTAATAGCAAGATCAATTTGAGCTACCGATCTGAATTCACAATATCGCTGTATGAAGGGCCAAAAACGGTGGGGTGGACCCGTAAGCAGAGACACTTACGCGAAATCCACGGGAATTTAAGAATCTCCTTCCAACGATACGATCCAACAAATCGAATAACGCAATTCGCAATACTTATTAAGCTTCCTACAGGATGGTTTGTTAAGAAGGGCGCGTCAATCTCACTGAAACTGTTGGAGTAGAATTCACACCATCACAATCGAATCGGTAGGATAAAGAAAATGATAGTGTTTATTCCCTCCTAGACTCCGGTTGTCATACCACTCCAATCGTCCAGTTTCAGGTCAAATGATACCCTGATGCTCCCTCCCAACCCAGTATTTATTTATATATATAGTAAACATATGTAATGGAGAAATGAAATATATCAGAACATTAAAATACGTAATAATGAAAATACATTTATATGGATAAAAAAACTGGTATTCCGCAATGAAAATAATAATTATTTTACATACAATATGATGCAGCTCTATGTCTCCTCAGCTCCCAATAAGGAAGATGTAACCCTGAAATTTCCAACAAAAGACACAGAAAAGGAGATTTTGTTAGTAAGTTGGGTTCGTTGGATCAGGATTCACCTTGATAAGTGATGCGACCATGGTTTTAAATGAATCAGTGTTATCATGCATTATACTTGGATTTGCCCGAAGCCAAAACCAAATGGTGTATCATTGGGCCTTATTACGGGTGTCACTACACGGTGATAAGAAAGTGATACTCAGAATAAGAGCCGTGATTACCGTACAAATCAAATGTGAATCACTTCACCGTGACGACAAGTGACAACTTTTCACCGTGATGTGACATCCGTAATAAGCCCCCTTATAATATAAATCTGAAGACGTTCCATCATCGAAATGCTGAAAATGAACATAGAGCATGAGCATGAGCAAAATTGATCGCCCGCGACTGCCAACACCAAAGAGCTGAAAACCAATTCAAACAAATCAAATCAACAGACAAAACCAGGGTGAAAGCTGTAAGAGTGAATCATTACAGTATAAATCTAGTGATGTTCCGTCATCAAAGAGCTGGAAGAAAACTCAAATAATTTAAATCAATAGATCCAGTCTGAATGAAGGCTGCAAAAAGAGAATAATTATACAGCAATGACCCCATTTTGTCAGCTAGCAAAGTATGCGTATCTTAAACATTCATCTTGAAGGAGGAAGGTATGAAATTACAATTATGTGGAATTATTGAAAAATAACAGTCTGATGCGCGGAGAGATTGACAGGATCGGGCCATAACTGTAATGTGAATATTAGGAAGATTTATCATCATCAAACTATTCTTGAATTGACCTGGAAGAATGCTTGTGAATAATTGTTATACAGATAAATTAAATTGATAAACTAAATGGTTCAAACAACAACTCCAGCCTGTAAAAAAGCTGAAAATAGGGAATCTTTACAATGTGGATCCCCGACGGTCTTCTACTCAGTAAGCAAAAGCGGCAGCCACCAGGCTAGTCGATCTGCTCAATTTAAATATTGAAACCTTATTTTATGAAGTTCTTAAGAATACCAATTGAAACACAATGTAAACAAATAAAAGTTAAGAGTCTCATCCGAATCAAATGATTCCAAACGATACGCATTCATACAGTTGCTCTCAAAATTGAGCGTACAAGTCTGTTTAAAAGTTTTTAATTCATTTTTTCGGTTGAACTTTCGATTGATTTATTTTTTTAAATATCCTACGATATAGTAATTGTCCAAGCTCTACGAAAAGTTAAACAAAAGTACAAATTGTTATCCTTGAGTTTTTATTAAAATTGAAATCATAAAATAACAAGCATTTCTGCGACACAAAATTGAGCGTACATTTCCGATACCCTTCCGGTTTTTGATGAATTTACTGTAAATTTTGACAGTTCGGTAGCATACAGTGTTTTTTGCTCTGCTGTGGTTCCGGTTGTTTTCAAATTACGACCAAAGTGCTTGTTTTCAATAAGTTTAAGCAGAATGGAAGGCAAAAGGAAGCAAACCGATCTTGCCACTCGGAAATTAGTCATCAGCTTGTACTGCAAAGGAAAAACCATGCGGGAAGTTGGTGCAATGGTTGGACGTACTCATTCCACGGTGCAGAGGATCATAAACAAGTGGAGATATGAAGGAAAGTTGCTGAATAATCCCGGAAGAGGTCGTAAACGCATACTCTCAGCAGGCGATGAACGTTTGATTACGCGGAAAGTTAATCAAAATCCAAAGATCTCCGTTCCGGAACTGACGTCAGAGGTGACACAGATGATCAATCGACCTTTCCACAGAAACCGTCCGCAGGACCCTTCGGAAGAATAAGTTACACGGCCGAGTTGCTCGTAACAAACCGTTCATTTCGGCAGTGAACAAGAAAAAGCGTCTTGCGTTTGCGGAAAAGTATGTTTCAAAGCCTGTTGAATTCTGGGAAAGGGTTTTGTTTACGGACGAGACCAAAATAAACCTGTTTGGTTCCGATGGAAAGCAAATCGTCTGGAGAAGACCAAATACAGCGTTCAAATCACGGAACTTGAAACCAACGGTAAAGCATGGGGGAGGGAACGTTATGCTTTGGGGTTCGATGGCGGCCAGTGGAACAGGAAACATTGAGTTTATCGACACAACCATGGATAAGATGTTGTATATGAACATCCTGAAGAAACATGTCAAGCCAACTGTCGAAAAACTCAAGCTCCCATCGGATTATTACTTCCAGCAAGATAACGACCCAAAGCATACAGCTCACATCGTCAAAGAATGGTTGCTGTATAATGTGCCAAAGCAGTTGAACTCTCCACCTCAGTCGCCGGACCTCAACCCGATCGAACATCTGTGGTATGAACTTAAGGTACGGGTCAAGAAAAGCCATCCTACGAACAAAAACGACTTGAAGTTGAAGATAATGGAAGCATGGAATTCGATTCCATCAACAGTCACGAAAAAGTTGGTGGAATCGATGCCCCGCCGACTGAAAGATGTTATTGATGCCAAAGGAGGACACACCAAGTACTAAATCCAGTACGAAATCGATCATTCATGAACATTTTTATAAGTTTTCATAAGAATTGAATTGATGTACGCTCAATTTTGTGTCGCGAAAAACCTTGTCATTTTATCATTTGATTTTATTAAAGACATAAGTATCACCATTTGTACTTTTCTTTCACTCATCATAAAGATCGAATAATAACAATATGGAAGAATAAAAAAATATATTTTTTTAACTTTAAACAAGAAAAAAAATCTGAAAATAAACTCGGAAACAGACGTGTACGCTCAATTTTGTGAGTAACTGTAGAAATTAAGTTTAAATAGACAAAAGTAGAAAAATGGAACAATCTCACCAAATCAGTCCAACTGAATCCCTTGCAAGCAGCTATGTCACGCTTGGTGTAGTAGCTCCGATCATAGACCCGCCCTACGGGGATCAATCCTCTGGTCGAATGTAGTCGATTGCTCCATGACGCGAACACGAAGCGACCGCTCACAAAATCATACAACGCGTAAACAAACTGAAATCAAAAACTATCACACGCGACGCCACAAATTTCTGTACCGGGAGCACAAGCGAAGAAAAAAACAAACAACGCAGATAGCGACACTTCTTCTGATGCCTGCAAACATGATGCATCACGTTTTCTTTTTCGATTCCAAAACTTCTCGGAAAGCGAGAAAACCACCAATCACACACGTATAACCGTCCGGGAGGCAGAGTGCCAGCGCTAATCTGGCAAAATCAGCGAACGCACGCACAAAACAGAAATAAACTTATACACAACCGTATCCGAACAGGTTCGAAGCTGAACTGACTGTAACTTGTCCAATTTATGAATTAAAAACGGGAATGCTATGAAAAATCGCATCGAGCGATTTGCGCGAGGTGCATTTTGGGCTGTTTTCCTCTAAATAAAAACAACGCGCTCAAGAAGGATCGCATTCTACCTTCAACTAGCTCCATATCAGCCATGGTGCTGTTTTTTTGTTGTTGGATATAAGTTATCATTATTAGATTGACTCAAATCATGTGAAAACAATCAGCTAAATTAGTTAACATAAAGCCAAGAAATACCAGTGGGTGGACGGCAACAGAAACACGCTCTTGCGAAGTTGGTGATTTGCGTATTTTTAATAATCCTGGTAGTTGATCCTTTGAGCTCATAAGATTCATAAGATTGCGTAATGCCTTTTAGCCAAAAAAGAAATCGAAATGAATTTCATAGATTACCTTTTGAAAATAATGTTGACAGAAAAAACTGGAGAGTGACATATCGGAAACGATCCATGGACATTGGCATTATGAGACCAGTGTTTCGCCCACTTGTCTATCAGCTCTAGACGCGTTTTAGAGCTACCTTGTGTAACACCATGCATAATCTTTCATAAGTCCCCCAAAGAAAACTCCTGTGAGCAGCAGGCGTGTTTTCCGAAATCGAAAACACTCGGCTGCGGTGTTTCCCGAAGTCAGAAACACTTGGCTTTGGTGCTTGCCGAAGATCCATACACCGGTGCAAACAATTATGCACGGGTACCGGTACCGGTGTCTTGTTCGCTGCGTTTGGTGTTTTCTATCGAGCACTGGTACAGAGCGTAAAACTCAATGCTCTTGGTGGTGTGTAAAAAAGGCAGTACGCAGTGTAGTGTTGCGTTTAGACATGCCTGGTGTACCCCCATATAGAAATCAAAGACGTAGTCCTACGTCAAAAAAAAAACCACAAATGTTGGCTACTTTTATCGTGGTTCTAGAAGAAAAAATCTCAAAATAATGTTTTATTTCAAAGTTCGAGTGGTAGTAAGCGTCATTTTAACTGCTCGAATGAAGTGGTTAATTATCAGTAGGCCGATTTGACAGCACATCCCGCCCCTGAATTACTCGTGCCGTGCGGAAGCCGATGTTGTTGTTTATGTCGGCACAAGTGTTGTTGTTGACAGCTCGCAATGTTGCCAAAATCGCTGTTGGGATATGACGTTTAGGCCGTTCGCAATGCTGAGTTTCAAAATTGTTTTAAACGACTTGACAATTCTATAATTTGAAACTGTCAAAAATAAAACTGCAACACGATCAGCGCAACGCACAGTTCTAAAAGATGTTTGTAATCATCAAGTTCCATAAACTTTACTTTTCTCTATGAAGTTCATAGAGTTTTTTTGTGAAGCTCTTCGAAACATCTTTAAATACATACAGAAATTTGAAACAGAGTTCCATTCGTGTTTCAAACTCGCTCAGAAATAAAACAGAATTGTCGAGCAGTTGCAAATCTGGTGCAAAATAGTGCTCGAATAATGAAACTGCAACTCAGCATTGCGAGAGGTGCGTTTCTGTTCTAGTTTCAAATTGAAACAGTCCTTATAAAATACAACAGCATTGCGAACGGCCTTACAAGTTATGATGTATTTTAAAGGCTTTTTAACAAGAAATTTCAGGTAATTTTAGCTTGCTTAAGATCGTGTTTGAACGTCTTCAAAATTGGTGGCTCGCGAATGTATGGAATGTTTAAAAGTTGGTTGCAGCCATAGAAAGTTTGAAACCCTCTGCTCTAGGAAGTAGGCCATGGCCAAAAGAAGTCCAATCCCATAAAATTACGGATAAAACACATTTGCAAGCAAAGATAAATGACCATAAACAATGAACGCTGCCAGGCTAAGCTAAAGTTTCAAACCGGACCTGATTCCCATCCGTAAAATGTCTAATTTCCGCAATAAATCACACGTTCTTTTTGGAAACTGAAAAAACACCCCGAATGCCACAGCCAAGCTGTAACAGTTGTTGTTTGTAATTTCCCCTCTCCGTATTATTGTCCTGACTGCCCGACTTGTGCTCCAAATATATAATTCCACTTCAGTCCAAATGCCATTCCTGAACCCGAAAAACTTCTTATCACACTGTAACACTATTTCTCACTCTGTTTGGTCCGGTTGCGGAACCCCTTTCGCCCTTCGCCCAGCCGATCCTGGCCGCAAATTATTATGTGTGATACACCGGGAGTAAAATCTGCTACCTTCCACCACCACCCCCCTGGAAAAGGATTATCAAAAAACATAAAATTTAACTTTCCGGCCGCAAGACTGCCTTACCGGAAACTTTTCAAACCTAACAATCTAGACATACCTAGCGGGACGGGAAACTCCCACTTGATTAAGTTATAAAAGCCTCACACCCGTTCCTTTACGTCATCCCATTTCGGGGGTTTTAAATGGGGTTTCTTTTGAAGCCATCCCGTCGAGCAGCAGGCAGTTAAGATAACAGACACAGTCTCACAAACACACGCATTCAGACCGGGGTCTTTATAATGCTCACATGCTTGCTTCCGGGTGAGCTACTTAAAAACTCCCCCACCACCAATCCACCCCAAAGGATGCCCATCCAGGCCGAAATGGAAAGCCGTGATAATATATGGCCGGGGCACTTTGTTCCAGCACAAATTACGCGCCCTGGCTTTGGATGCCTCATACGGTCGTCGACTGATGGGAACCATTGCAGTTTGGAAGGCCAAAGATTAAGATAAATTACTTTAACGAACTAATTATTAAGCCGTTTTATCAAAATTACCGCTTCGGGCGAAGCCGAGTGGACTTTCCCGAGGGTTTACGTATCTACTTTTGAAGTCGTCGTTAGTGTATGCCTAGAAAAGGGTTTGAATATCACACATCGTATAAATTTCCCTACGATGGAGATCTCGGCAAACGACGTAGCTACAATTTTAATGGTCAGAGAAAACAGCCATAAAGATAATTTTGAGGTTACGTTTCAAGAGGAAACCCTCAACGGTAGCAGAACTAAGCAGCGGTGGCTTACCTAGATCAGCTTCAAGTTGGCATAGTGATTGGATCGATTTGTGCTATGCCATGAGCGGCACCGTTGAATTCTTGTTCATGTAATGAAAAAAAAATGACCGGATAGCGGAGATCGAAGTATGCTGTGCTTAAAAATGGATGTTAAATAAGTGTGAAGCTTTTGTAGTGATGGAAGAATTCTATTATTAAGCGCGAGTGATTTTTGTGTGCATTCAGATGATTAACAAGGATTTCAAACTTGCTGGAGTTGGAGTGTGGTCCTGGCTAAAGCACTCTAGTTAAAGTATGGACGACTGTCACCACAAAACTGAAAAAAAGCTGTCCCAATTGAGCAAAGCGGTGCATTTTGACGGTTCGATTGGAACAACTTTTGACAGACGTCCATACTTTTACTGTATGACTTTAGTCCTGACTGGGTGGCGGAGCGCTCCCCGCTGATCTGTGAACGGTGTAGACTGGATTGGTAGCAAGGAATCAAAAATATCTCCAAATGACAAAATGACAAGCGATCAACGAACCGAATGATAACGCTATGTCAGAAGTGGAAAGCAATAATGATCTTCTTCCTTCTTTTTCATGACAAGCAGCCCGTGCGACACAACTCACTCGGGTCGGTAGAAGGAAACGAGCAAATTGTTGGCAAGCTGCTTCACGAAGTAAAGCCGAAGATGATACACGTGTGTTAATGGGATTTTGTTTGTTATGTCTTTTCTCGATTCAGATCAAGCTGTGTCCTCAACCGTGCATATTGCAACAAAGCAGGCAAGCAATATATCATTATTCTTCTATCACTCGGATCGAGCTATGTTACAGAATGAGTTTGTCATGGTAGTCGTAGCAACCGTTTTGTCTGTATCGTTGGTTGCTTTATGTGTTTGGATTCGCTGGTTGGTAGCATTGACCGATTGGAAATGATTGAAATATGAAGGTGAAGAAATTTGGAAGGAAATTTGCAAATACGCATGTGATGTGTGACGTGAACCGACGTAATTGATAAAAGTCGGTTCCATCACACACTTCACATACTGCACTGGCACAACAACAAGTCACAAGGCGTTACCTACAACATCTTTTACCAGACTTATTCAACCGAACCACGGCTAGCTACACCGCTCCTGTCATTTCTGAAGGTGACGTCATCAGAATCAACAGCCAACAAGTTTCCATTGTCAATATACAACAATTTTCTAATTTTTTAATGAGCTGTGCTGGCAGTGCCGAGAAGTAATTGAACTGACTTTTGTTTGCTTGTGAACAATGCCGTGTTTGGCAACCCGGTATTTTGACAGCTCTTGTTTTTTGTCGACGGAAAAATTCGACAGTTGCGCGAGAATTCCAGATGTCCAGATGTTGGATGTAACTGAAGACTGTAACCTGCTAAATGGTTACATTGCGTCTTTGTATATATTTTGTAAATATGTTCGTTTTAGTTTTTTCTGAGTAGTTTAGTTTGATTTATTGAATTGAAATTAAAATCTAAGATACAGAATTTTAGCCGTAGGCTAGTTCATCACGTTATATAGCAGATGGTCAGGCTAGATCCTGCTAGATCCTGAATAGGTTTCAATTTGACATTAACGTGACGTATAACTGACTCTGATTACCCAACGAAAGAGACAGACTACATTTTAAAAACTTAATCTAAAGTGAGGATTACATCGGGGCTGTGGTGAGGACTGGGTGGGGTCTGGGTTCAATCCCAGCCGAGGTTGGTGAGATTTTTCTGAAGCATAAAAATCTCTGGTCACGTCTTCCTTCGGATGGGAAGTAAAGCCGTTGGTCCCGGCCCAGGTGTGTTTGAATGGGTTCGATATCCTACGCAGGTGTGGTAGATGCCTTCCTGCACATTCGATTGCCGTCATTGGATGGCAATCGATGTCTGTCGGTGATTGGCACTAGATTGCGGAACAGAGATCGACGTTGAATAAAGGAAAGAAGAAGAAGAAGAAGAAGAAGAAGAAGAAGAACAATAAGAAGAAGAAGAAGAAGAAGAAGAAGAAGAAGAAGAAGAAGAAGAAGAAGAAGAAGAAGAAGAAGAAGAAGAAGAATAAGAAGAAGACTGAGGGAAAAAAAATAGAAAGGTGAGGAAAACACGATCACTGCAGCCACCGACACGGGGGGCTAGATTTGATTATACAAGTGGGCGTCCTTCAGAAAGGCGATCAACGCAGCCAACGTTGAGGGGTCGTAACCAAGCAGATTACTGACGTTCTCCGGGAGTCCATGTTGTTCGCGTAGCTTCTGGAACTCCGGGCAGACACACAGCACGTGTTCCACCGAGGCTGGGATGCTGCAAATTGAACAAACCTTGCGGAAAGGTGTCCCACCGAAATTACAGGAAATCCTCGCATGGCCGGTCCGGAGTCTTGAGATGATCCGCTGGTCCTTGTACTTTTGGCTGTCCAGCCAGGAGCGAACGGTGGCCTTGATCTTCCTCGGGAAAGTGGTCCGCGGCTGGAACCATTCCTGCTGCCAGGCTTCCATAATAGTATTCACAATCCAAAGTCTGACGTCTAGGAGGGGTACGTTCCTGGTGTAGCGGGGACGGGATGCACCAGATCCCGCCAGTCATTCCGCAGTCTCGTTTCCGGGAACACCGCAGTGTCCGGGGATCCACGTAAAGACGGTTGAAGGTGGGGCGTACCGTGTAATGGCTTGTATCCAGGGGTAGCCCGGGGCTTCGGCTTCCAGCGCTTGGATGACGCTGTGTGAGTCAGTTAACACGAGGATTGGTTGATCTGCCGGAGTGATGGCTGCGTCTAGAATAGCTGCGGCTTCAGTGAAAAAGTCGGAGCACTACTCTGGTAGACTTTGACTCGTTGCAGTGTTCGGTCCTGCCACTCCGAGTCCGGGGCGATGAACGTGCCCCGGATAAACCGACCCGAGAAGCTCTGCAACAGAACGTCTCAAAGCTACAGAGTTATCTCCGGCTTGGAATCCACTCTTAATCCGCTTATCTATTTTGACGACGTTTGATCGCCAACTCTTCTCTCCATGCCAGTGGACCCTGGCCACCGGGGGGAGGTCACGGTTGGCTGCAGTGCGGAGGGCTTTGTTTGCCTCGTTGAGGAAAAAGACCTTTTCGTTCCGGGATGTCTTAGCAGCGAGGGCAGCGGCTTTCGTAGCAATGGCTGCAGCAGATCGATAGCGGAAAGGGAGGATTCCGATTTCCATACATGCGGCGTCTGAAGGCGTGGAAGGGAGAAGGCCGGATACAATGCGCACGTAGGTATTGTATACCAGAGCGAGGATGTGGTTGAGCTTCTCGGTGGCTAAGCAGGTTATTTCGAGGCCGTAGAAAAGTCGACTGTCGATAACAGTTCGAGCGACACGAAGGCGGATCTCACGGTTGCTGGAGCGATGTGGGCGGGAGATTGTCCTGACTATGTTGATGCGGCTACGACAGTTTTTTTTTTCACCATCCTGAAGTGCTGGTTGAAGCTTAGGGTGCGATCCAGTACTACCCCCAGAACACGCACTGTTTTCTTGATCGGAATGGGATGATCTTGGATGGTGATCGGTGGTCCACGAATCAGATGGCCGAGTGACAGATATGGCAACTTACACTCTTCGGCGCGGAAAGCTGGAAACCAACCGAAAGCGCCCACCTGCTGACGGCGGAGACTGCTGCTTGAGCTATGTTCCTGGTCCGTTCAGTCGTTCGTCCCGTTACGACGATGAGTATGTCGTCGGCATAAACGATTACGTGCACGTTCTTGGGCAATGGGCTAAATACCCTGTTCATTGTCACCAGGAATAGCGTTACCGCTATGACGGATCTCTGGGGCACTCCAGTTTTTTCGGGTCACCTGGAAGGTACGATCAAGGAGGAAATTTTGTACAAAATGTGTGATGTGACCTTCCAGGCCCCTGCCGATGAGCTGCCAGGTGTCCATGTCCTGTTGAACGCCTTTGAATTATCAAGGGAGACTAACTCCGCATGGTGATCGTTGTCCTGGGCTTCCTTAAGTACTTTCCCGAGAGCTGCAAAGTAAGTGGAGGAGCCGTGTCCTTGCCGGAACGCATGCTGCCGTTCGTCAAGGAGGCGGTTCGACTCCATGAACTGCCTAAGACGACGATTTACCATTCCCTCCATCACTTTTGCAGCGCAGTAAGTGAGCGCAATCGGCCTAAAGGAGGAGGCTTTTTCACTCGCCGTGTTGTTCTTCGGAATGGGCACTACCAAGCTTTGTTTTCAGAGGTCCGGATACGAGTCAGTGAGCCATAGATCGTTGAAGAGTGTGAGTAGCCTCGTTTTTCCGTCGAGGGAGAGGTTTTTTTTAACACCGGGTTCCCAATCCTCCCGTCGACCGGTCGTGATCGCCATCAAGGACGGTCACTTTGAGTTTGAAATACAACGCAGCCGCAAGAAGCTGGGCATCGTCCAGGAGGACATTGTCGATTTCCGATTTCTCAATTTGAACCTTCAAATACGGCAAGGAGACCTTATATGTCTGAGAGGCCCGGTTGGACGAGGAAATCTTGGCTAATTTCACATGCACCTTTCCACTTGGTGACAATTTCGATTGTGGGCGAAGCACCGACAAACCGTCATGACACTTAATTCTGACTTATGCCCGAAAACTCGTTTGCTTATGCAATCACCTCAGCCTTCAACGCGAAACACCTGCAAACTGTGATCTATTATCATCGTTCAAATCCTCCTTCTCTTCGACTTCCTCCCTCTAAAATTTCAAAAGGAAGAAGAATTCAAACTGAGTGACGGTGTCTTGAGCCTTAAACTTTGAACTTCTCCGGAATCCTACCCAATCGAAGCTGAAAAATCTTTGGCTTCCCATCATATCATCTCGTCCGCGCCGGTATGAACCCTCCTTGGTGTTCTCAATTTCATAATTCAAATCTGTGCAAGTACCGTAAACCTGCTGCTGCTCAGTCAGACGTCGGTTGCACCTATTCGGACTGAACCCGTTATCCAGGTAGTGATCGGTGATCTCGAAGTACCCACACTCCTCATCCATCTTTGACTAAATCATCCTCAATATCTCAGTTCGGCACTGAGCGTTCTTAAGGGCCAATGTCGCAAACGTAAACAATGGCTTCTTTTGTAAAACTTCCCTAATTCAAAGTCTATCCATGTAAGCCACCAAGTCTATCGGATAGGGGACTCTCCCTCTACACAATAATCGTTGTAGTTTACTTGGCCGAGTTTTCGCGGAAGAAGTAATTGTTTACGTTTGCAAAACTGGCCCTTATGAAAGAACAGTAGAGAGTTGTAAGTTTGTTGTTGTAAAGGTTTTTGACGTTTAATCGGCGCACACTAATGCACCATTTAAATTGAAGGAGTGCGAGCAATAGGGAAACAGATTAAGCCTGGTACGCAGCTGAAAAGTAATGACGTTTTTACGTGCTACGGGATACGACACGGAATGCTAAAGAAATTTCTTTTCCTTAGCATTTCTTGACCCAGTACGCAGTTCAAAAGAAATCGGTAAAGGAAAGATCGATTACATTAGTATCGTGATCGACATGAAGGTGGCGCATTCTGAATGCAATTTCACTTTCCTTGCGGAATAATGGTCTGATCAATTATTCCGTTAGGTAATGTTGGCGTATTGCAAAACTGATGTTTTGGATGCATTTAAACAACATAAACACTAATAAGTGTTGATTTTACAATTTGACCACATCTCCCTATAATCTCAAAATTTAGCAGACTATAGCTGTCAAATTTTCTTTTGGGAAAAATCCACAAAAATTACTTTTCCGATTTCTTTTCAGCTGCGTAGCAGGCTTTAGTGGGAAAACAAACCATCCATTCATCCCTGTGGACTATAGATAGAGAAAAACGATCAAATGTCAAAAGTTTCTATGGTAATCTGTCATGTGATAGTCAGAGATGTGACCCGATGTGTTGGAGATGTGATCGATAAAAAAACGATATTATTAAATTTCAAAATTTTAACGCGATTGTATCGGATAAAACCGATTTGCATGGATATAAATCAGTTCATCAAACTAAAATGTAGTTTTGGAGAAAAATGGAATAAATCTGGGACTTTCGTCCCCCTTGGTGACCGGATCTTATGATGACGAGGACATTGCTATATTTGACTTCTACTGTATGTACTCGTATCTGTGGTTCGTGATGGGACCGCCCAGCTACAGGACGGAATCCGCATCGATCCGTTGGGCACCAGCGCTTGGAATGCTCTGGTACACTGAACGAAAAAATCCGCAATACTTCGACTGATTATTGTATTGCTCGAGCTCTTTAACAATATGCTGTCAAATTTCGGATGATTTCCTTATGGTTGAATTCGTCATCAACTGATGACCATCCATGTGACTGTCCTCCAAATAAAGGATGATATTTATTTGAAAATTGGCTGTAAAACATACTGGACTCAAAGGACAACAATTTAAGGATAGGATGACTTGCAAATGTTTTAGATTAGATTATCAATTCGATTGTTTACATTTCCATATTGAAAAGCCATGAACAGCCATGGATACAAAAATTATGTGTTGGCAGAGGAAACTTCTTCCATCACGAAATAGAAAATCTACGGTTTCCACGCTTTACCAATGTTCGGACCACTTCTGATAGCGATGTCTATGCATCCACCTCGTTTGCTCAAAGCAGCAAATGACGTTCGATAGAGTTATTTACATCATCGTGACCACAGTGTAAGTGGTCACGAAGCTCTAGGGACGATGCAATTTTTTTTTTTTTTTTTTTTTTTTTTTTTTTTTTTTTTTTTTTTTTTTTTTTTTTTAACACTTAAATGATCTATATTTCTTGAATTTGTGTGGCTTACATGTATTACTTATCAAGTGACACAGACGCGTCTTTTCAACTTTAGTTCCTTTGAAATTTCAATTATTATTAATTACAGTTCCTAGTCCTATCAGGCCTGTTTTAAGAATGACCACCTTGGTGGGCTTGATTTGTTTTAAATTTGAAAAAGGAGACTACTTATAACTACTATTTGCAACTATAACTAACCAATAACTACTATATACACCTAATCTACTATATACAAATTGCTTATCAAAGCATGTTCTGATAAATTACATTTTTGTGCAAATTCAGTCTTAATTTCGTTAATTCTGTAATCTATTTTGGCAATTCCTGTCTCTTCGTGTAAATTTGTTATTCTAGTGTTGAAAGGACGATCAAGAACCATCCTCAGCACTCTATTTTGTGTGACCTGAATTTTGTTCCTGTGAGTTTGTGCACATGATTTCCACACCGGAGCTGCGTAAAGGATCGCAGGTGCTATGATTTGTTTGTAGACGGCCAGTTTGTTCACCCTTGAGAGGCGGGATCTGCGGCAAATCAGCGGATACAGACACCTAACCAAGGCAGAACACTTGACTACTGTTTTCTCTACATGCGAACGGAAGAGGAGCTTTTCATCGAACAACATCCCGAGATAGGTTACTTCGGCGGACCACTCAACCCTTGTGCCATCCATGATTACAGTACAAGAAGGAGCCGGTTTTAGTTTGGGTGATTGTCGATGGAGGAACATGATTGTTTGTGTTTTGGAAGCATTGATTTTGATTTTCCACGTGGTGGCATAATCAGCAAAGGCGTTAAGGCATCGTTGAAGTTTGTTCGTTATTTCGCGAGGCATCCTTCCTTTGACGGCTATTGCGGTATCATCTGCGAACAGGAAGAACACGCAACCGTCTCCGAGGGGAGGAATGTCGGAAGTGTAAATGCTGTAAAGCAACTGCCTTGCAGGACACCTGCTGGGATGGAAAACGTGTCTGAAAGACAACCATTCAACGATACCTTAAACGACCTTTGTTGGAGGTAGTTACGGGTGATTTTAATAAGATGTAAAGGAAAGTTGAAGTTACAAAGCTTGTACACTAGGGTGTTTCATTTTGAAAAAAGTGATGAATTTTTGATAGGCCACCCTCCAGTTCGATTCATAGCCCCAAAATATGAACCTGTGCAAAAAATGGTAAAGATTGATGAAGGTTTAGAGGTCGCGCCAATGATTTGGATTTTGTATGGAGATTTTGGTGAATTAGTATGGGAAATTATTGATTTTCGTTTACATTGCTCTAACTTTGGTTGTAGTTGTCCAAACGTTGAAAAAAAAAAATATGTGGTTGTCATGACAATGATCAACAAGCCTGTTGTTGTTGCGATGAAATTGGCGTTGTTGCCTTGTACATATTCATCTGTCAATTTACCCTATTTTGCCATTTTTTCACATTTTTATAATTCTTGATACGCTGCAAAACTGAGCGTAGCAACTGTAGGCTTTTTGTTTATTGCCATAGCAATAACATACTAAATTTTTTCGACATTTGGACAAGTAGAAGCAAAGTTATAGCGATATAAGCGATTTTTTAAATTCTTCCATAGTAATTCCCATACAAATTTCAAATCATTGGCGCGACCTCTAAACCTTCATCAATCTTTACCAATTTTTGCACAGGTTCATATTTTGGGGCTATGAATCGAACTGGAGGGTGGCCCATCAGAAATTCATCACTTTTTCCAGAATGAAGCACCCTATTGTACACAAGTCCATCATGCCAAACATTGTCAAACGCCTTTTCAACGTCTAACAAGGCCATGGCTGTGGACTTGGATACAGCTTTGTTACTTCGGATGTTATTCATCACCCGTACTAGCTGGTGATTGGTGGAGTGCCCCTTTCTGAATCCAAACTGTTCCGGAAGGAGAATGTTATTTTCCTCGACAAACTTGAGCAAACGATTGAGAATGAGTTTCTCGAACAATTTGCTCAGCGCTGAAAGGAGGCTGATTGGTCTGTAGCTTGAAGACAATGTTGGATCCTTACCGGGTTTGCGGATTGGTATGATTTTTGCTACTTTCCAGATGCTTGGAAAGTAGTGCAGTTCCAAACATCTGTTGTAGATAGCGGTTAGGAGAGACTGCACTTTCATGCTGCGTCTCTTCAAGATCAAGTTGAATATACCGTCAAACCCGGGGGCCTTCATGTTCTTGGTGCATTTCAGCGCTGAGCAAATTTGTTGTACTGTAATCATATCCGCCGGAGGCACGACACAAGGGGAGACATCTAGGTTTTCAACGCATTGCGCAACCTGATCATCGAGCGGACTTTGGATAGTCGAGCCAAGCAAATGCGATGAAGCGATATGCTCGCCGATCGCATTTGCTTTCTCCTGTGGGGTGATTAAAAGCCGATCGTCATCATTTTCGACTCTGAGAGGTGGAACGGGTTTGGGATGAGTTTTCAGGACCTTGGCTACCTTCCAGAATGGTCTGGAGCGGTCGTCCAGATTCTGGACAACACGCCCGAAACTTTCATTTCGGAATGAGTCCATTCTGGAAGCAATCTGCCTGTTCAGATCGGCCATTTCACGTTTTTTGCTCAGATCTCCAGTCCTCTGAAACTGGCGTCTACGAACATTTCTCAGGCGAATCAAAAGTTGGGTGTGGGAATCAATGGCAATAAACTTACCCCTCACAGGAACTCGTCGGACGCACGCCTCGTCAGCCACGATTATGGCTTGGTGGAGTCCTTCCAACGCTCGGTCGATGTCCTCCACGGTGTCGAGCAGTGGATTTTCATCGATGTTGCTGTCCACCATTCGTCCGTACTGCACCCAGTTGACATGGTGGTAGTCTTTACGCAGGCAGCTTCTAGCAGGAACCACGTTGACACCGACTTCAGTCACCACCGGTTGGTGGTCGGAGCTGAGATCGTTGTGCGCCTCCGGCTTGGATAGTACGATATTTGACAGGAAAAAGTCCAGGGTGGACGGATTTCCCGCCGGAGAGATAAAACTTGGTTCGTCCGGAAACTGCACAGTGTACAGTCCATGTTGTGCGTGGTCGAACAATAGACATCCATTCCGGTTCCGCTGGTAGTTCCGCCAAGCTTCATGGCGGGCGTTCAGGTCGCCCCCAACGATGAATCGGGAGCTAGTACGAGTGATGGCGGTCAGGTCGTTCTTGAATTGAGTTCCTAGTCCATTGTTGGCGGTACACTGGCGTGGGCAGTAAACAGCGATAAACCGGACGTTTCCAGTTGGTGATTCCACCTCCACACTAACGGCCTCGATGATAGAAGTGCGGATGTGGGGCAGAGTGCAAAACTTGATTCCCTTTCTGACGATGACCGCTACACCACCCCCGGAGCTGGTGCGATCAAGCCGGATAATGTTGTGGTCAGGCAACCAGAAGCTGTCACCGGACTTTAGGTGGGTCTCAGTTAGAAGAACCACGTCGATGCTATGCTTGCGGAGGAAATCGGCAAGCTCAATCTGATTTGCTCTTACAGAGCAAGCGTTCCAGGTAGCGATGGTTAGCGGTTTAGACACCATACTGGATGATGAACTTACCGAGCACTTGGATCTGTTCGGGCTTATTGCGGCACTTTCGAAGAGCACCGGTCATGTTGACGAAAATTTCCATCAGTTCATCCGCTGAAAACAGATCGGGGTTGTTGTTTTGCGCTGGTGGTTGTCTCCAGAATCCAGGGGGGTATGGAGAGCTTTGGCCAGCAGAATCACCAGAAGTTGCTTGAGCGGAATGCACCCGCGAATTCGCTTGCCTTTGCTGAGGAGCACGAAGAGGCGGGAAATCCTCCGTCCGAAATGCCGGGACTTTGTCCTTCTTGCGTCCTGGTTGGTTGTTAGCTGCCGCCTGTTTTCGGATCCGTTTGAAGTCCTCGCGTTTGGAGCACTGTCTGTCGGAACCTTGGTGAGCACCACCACAGTTGGCGCATTTTAACACCACAGCTCCATCCGCAGGGCAGTCGGAAGTAGCGTGGTCTTGAGCGCAATTGCCGCAGCGTGGCTTAATGTTGCAGTTGCGGGTGCCGTGTCCAAAGTTCAGACACCGTTGGCACTGAGTCACATCGCGATGGCCGCCACGGTATGGCTCCCAGCGAACGATGATGCAATTGATGGAGCGGATGGCTTTCAGCGCGTTGAGTGTCACCGTTCCCTTCTGGAAGTGTACCAGGAAAAGGCTATCCGGATACGCCTTCACATTCTCGTCTCTTCTTGTCATCCGATAGACGGCACTTGGGAGCCAGCAGGGACCGGTACACCCTGATTTCAGCTTCGATAAACTTCGGGTCGAAGTTTGGTAGGCCCCTGATGACGACCTTGAATGGTTTCTCACCGGGAATGTCGTGGGTGAAGAATTCCGCCTTGGAAGTCCTCAGGTGGGCGATGACCAAGTCATACTCCACTTTGGTACGGAGCACCACCTTGGTGCCGACTCTGCCCAACTTGTATTCGGCTTTAACGCCCAGCGTCGCTAGATCCGCGATGAGCTCATTAAGATGAACATTTTTCACTACCAACGGAGATAGCTTCATAGCTTCATTTTCGTTGTCGATGGCGTCGCCGAAATCACCGATGTCGCTGGCGTTCGTTGCTGTGACGTCATCACGTCCACTCGCACCATCGGACTGGCCTTGGTTTTTCTTCCTCTTCTTGGATCGCTTCACCGTGGCGGAGGTGGTATTTCCAACATCGGTGGGAAGAGTAGCGTACCTATTTGAAATAGGTACACTCGTGCTACACTCACCACTGTTCTTATACGCTTTCTCACGGAGCCTGCTCCGGGAGCGCTGTCTTCCCATCACACGATGCGACCGACACTACTGACGACGCGAATAAACGTTTGGAATAAGCTATCGAACAACTCGACAGAGCGAGCAATACCGGACTGAACTGCTTGACGAACAATCAGAGAAAGATGGGACGATGTAATCTCGTGGTTCAGCCTTATATACCGCTGGAAATTTTGCAAAAGCTGGTGGAAGGCGAAACTGTTTTCGTTCTGAAATTTTGACACATGCACAGTGCGCAAGCCAGCGTTGCCAGATATACCGATTTAATGGTATTTATACCGATTTCCGAACTAGATACCGATATACAGATAAGGTTCCTCAGAATATCGATTTTTAAGATTGTATACCGATTTATACCGATTTTTTTTTTAATAAACAAAATTATTATTGCCTGCCCGCGCTCAAATTTCGGAGAACATTTTTGTGAGGGACTTATATTTTTTTGAATACCTCATATTTTTTGAGCCTTCAAAATTTAAAAAAATCATCTTTAAAGATGCTTTATGCTTGATACTCTTTTGACTAATGTTTGCATTTCCTCCTTTTCCAACCTGGCTCTTTCCAGTAATTCTTAGGGAATCGAGAAAAAATTTTAAACATCATTTAACTTCCGGAAGTTTTTATTAATTTTTTGTTTTTTTTATTATAGTCACTTTAACGCTCTTGGGTCATTCGTGACTTGTCCGGGGGTGAGATTTGAACTCGTGACTTTGGCGTGAGCGGTATTCCGAAAAAAGATTTGAGCCCGGGACATGCTGCCTACTGTCAAATGTTGGTGTAGGCCTTGTCATTGGCCTGTATAGACACGAATATAACACACGAATGTAGCCGAGCCGAAGAAGATTTGAAACCAACCAAACTTGGATTGTATCGACCGTTTTTAGATCTACTCGAGCCTAGGAAATTTGAATTTAGTGTTACGATAGCTTGTAATAAAGTGGTGGTTAAAGTAATAAATAGTATTTAAATCACCTCGAAGTGTCTAGTGCGTTTAATTTTGGATTTGGAGAACACTATCAAGTGGATGGCCGCAACAAGAATCATTCCTCTACCAATTTCTGTTGTTAATTTTTAGATTGAGCTTTAATTCGCGAGAAATCGGCGATTGACGTATTGGTTTACAAAAGCAATTACGCCCTAATCTCGAAGTTCTCCGGAGTTTGTATATTCATACAATTTCATCTTAGACGTTACATTTTCAGGCTGTGATTCAGAGAAAAATATCGCCGTCTAACGAAACTAATTTGAGGCGAGGGTTAAAATTTACCTGAATCCCAGCACAAATGTGAATGATTGCTTATGACAAACAATTTTGAAAAGTAGGGAAATGGATGTAATGTCGACCTAAATTCCCCTAATATGGGCATAAATTCAGCAATCGACTAAATTTTGAATAGCGACCAAAAATATCCATTAGTACCGTCCCAATGGCACGTTCATCTAGATTATATTGATAAATAGAAGATTTGTAGCGATGGGTCCAATCTTAGATAGGCCAACATTAGAGCCATTTTCCCTATCATGGAAATTGAATTGCGTCTTAAATTCAATTTTGTATTTGCTATTTGTCCTGGAAGTGCCTTAGTGGAACTTTCCTATTCAGTCGAACACAGGCTTCCCTTCCCTGTGTTGTCACATTACAGCGTATTATGCATTGATAAGGTTTGCTTTAATTTGGTTTACATTACTACGCTTAACAGATTGATAATTACGTCGATAGGCGCAATTGAGTAATCACTACAATTAATCAACACGAATCAGCAAATCGGATGATAACGCTGTAAACAATTTGAATGATTGGGCATCTTTTCGCGCTGTTTACAAACTAAGCACCGAGTACCGACGAGTCATACTGCGCACCAGCAAGTCACACTTCAGTACGTTTACTTCGCTCCGCTTAACCAGTCAATCCAACGATGTTGATCGGAATTCTCCTAATAGCGGGATCTATTTTTCTCCTGCAAAAATGGATCTACTCCTACTGGACTCGCCGAGGAATCCCTCAGCTGAACCCATCGTTCCCCTTCGGAGACGTCTCGGACACGTTCAAGCAACGCAAATCCTATGCCCAACGTACCGCCGATCTGTACAACCAGGCCGTCCGATCGGGGTATCGCTTTGCCGGAATCTACACCCTATTCCAGCCCGTTCTGCTCATCACCGATGCTGAGCTGGTCAAACGGATTCTGACCGTAGATTTTGAACACTTTCAGGACCGTGGTGTCCACGTCAACGAGCGCCGTGATCCTCTGAGTGCTCATCTGTTTTCACTGGCCGGTGCCAAGTGGAGACGCATGAGATGGAAGCTGTCGCCGGCCTTCACCACGGCCAAGCTGAAAGCCATGTTCCCAACCATGATGGATTGCGGACGCACGCTGTCGACGGTGATCGATCGTCATCTGGACCAACCGATGGACATTCGCGACTTGATGACCAGGTTCACCATGGACGTGATCGCTTCGGTAGGATTCGGTGTGGAGTGTAACAGTTTGGAGAAACCGGACGAGGTGTTCCGTCGGCTGGGTATGAAGTTTTTCTCGAAAAGTTGGAAGACCTCCGTGCGGATGCTTATGGCATTCGTGGCCCCGAAAATCAATCGGTTCCTACAGGTGAAGCTGGTCGATGACGACGTGGAAGAGTACATGCTGGAGCTGGTGCGGGATACGATTGCCCGTAGGGAGGGTGGAGGTGTGGTGCGGAAGGATTTCATACAGATGCTGGTACAGTTGAGGAACCAGGTGGAGCTGACGGAACGATGGGAGATGGATAAGGTGGATCATAAGAAGAGCTTGACCGTGGAGGAAATGGCTGCGCAGTCGTTTGTGTTTCTGAATGCGGGTTATGAAACCACTTCTTCGACGATTACGTTCTGTTTGTTTGAGTTGTGTCGGAATAGGGAGCATCTAGCAAGAGTGGTGGGAGAGATCGACCGCGTGTTAGAAGGTCGCGAGATCAGTTATGAGACTATTGGAGAGATGACTTACCTGGAGACCTGTATCGATGAAACGCTGAGGAAGTACCCGATTTCGCCGGTTCTTTTCAGAAAGTGCACCAAGCCGTATAAGATTCCGGAGACGGAAGTCGTGGTGGAGAAGGGAACTTTGATACATATTCCTTTGCTGGGGCTGCAATATGATGCGAGGTACTATGAGGATCCACTGAAGTTCGACCCGGATCGGTTTGCCGAGCGAAGCGGTGACAGCTTGCCGTACTACTCGTTCGGAGTTGGACCTAGAATTTGCATTGGTAAGCGGCACAATGAACAGAAATTCCAACATTGAAAATTGATATTTCTTGTAGGTTTGCGAATGGGCAAAGTGATGGCCAAAATGGCGCTAGTGGAACTGCTGTCCAGGTATGATTTCGTTCTGGATTCTACCGTGCCGGATGGTGAAATTGAGCTAGATCCGTCCTTGCTGATGCTCCAGCCCAAGCAGAACATCTTGCTGATACCAAAGAAACGTGTAACGTGTGCACGAGACCACTAAATCCGATAGATTTAATATCAACGGTCAAATGCGGAGTACTGATGTAAAGATGAAAATTTTCCGTTTCCCAATGTCTTTCAAATGGACAATTCCAAACAAACAGTGAAAAACAGTAAACAAATGCCGATTCCCGTGAAGCACTCAAATCCCATTCGCCAAAAATCGAACCAATTATCGAGAATCCACAAAAAGCCGCGCAGTGTCCGTCGGTCCGTGGGTCGTCATCGTCGTTGGCCAAACGGCTTAAGCGCCTTGTCGGTTTGATTTACGATTATTTTCGCAAACAACGGCGCTTTTTTCCCGCTTCTATGGGGAGATTTTTTCCGCGTTTGTCTTTGCCACCATGTTTTCCCAACGGATTTTTTTTTTGTGCGTCTCCAGCATTCACCAACAGTCCCCCTTCCACGCTGATGCTGGTTGAATCTCAATGTAGTGCACAAAGTCGTGGAAAAATGAGCATCCCCTATCATCCTCCCATCGTAGTAGTCAATGCTTGGAGAAGGAGCGACTCCATTCGGTAAAAGAGACGGCGAGGACAAAATTGACATCGCAAACAAAAATAAACCTCTATGGGACAGCATGATGACCGATGGGGAAGCGGGGAAAAATCTCGGTGTGATGTTACTGAACCAAGTCCGAATAAACAAATCAGTGAACACAGTGTCCGCTTCCGTATATGTGTCCGTACATACAGCCTAGCAGCGGGGGCTATTAGCTGGAATAAATTTCGACCTCGGTACCGGGCCCTCTCGCAGTTGCAGTTGACCATCGTCACACAGAAAGGGGCAACGACGACGACGACGACGGACGAATCAATTTATGGCCGGGAGCTTTAAATTAGACTGGGGATGGACTGGCCGGGGGCCAGTTTTCCTATGGTCATCGATCCAGTAAATTGTGACGCGGTCGGATCGGGACACCGGGAGGGCATTTAGCCTATAAACAAATAAGCATCAGCCAGCAGAGACAGAGAGACGTGGTCGTTCGTTCGGAACGTGGCTGCCGGTTGGATTCAGGAAACCTAGTGGTCTACTCTGCCATAAATACAGAGAGAAGAGGCTCCTTGCTGCACCATGTGTGGGAGTCGAACGAGATGCTGCATTGGTTTGGGGATCGATGTCACCATATGGTGTAACAGAATTTTAAGTATTAAGTGATGATTTATTTCAATTTCCTGTCCGTGTTCTCCGGTGCTGTTAACATTTGGTGGTCTACGGAAGAGTGACGTTTTCTGATGGGTGAACAAAGTAATAGAGGTAGGTGGCGTTGCTATGGAAATGGCATGTTAAGGAACTGCTTTCCACTGTGACAGGAAGGTATTATTTACTGAAGACGCGGTTTTCGACCTGGTAATAGGATTCTTGAAGGGTATTGAGGTAAATGCATATTCTTAATCTGTATGTCAAGTGGAACCAAAATCCAAAATGTCAATGGCGCACTGGAACTATTTTAAATAATGACGTGTTTTTCTTTTGTTGCGTGTTTTTCGTCAGGGAATTAAACATTGTTTGCGTTAAATTTGTTAATTTGTGTGCTGAAATTTAGTTTCAACTGTCCATAAAGATATCATTTAGTGATATATCGTGTTTTGCCTGTGTTTGCCTTGAGTGACTTGGTTGACCTTGAATATAGCCTCCAAAATCTAAGACGCAACTTAATTTATTTATTTATTTATTTATTTATTTTTAGTCAATCAGTGTAGACCGTTTTACAATTGTTGTCTTAAGAGCTATTTTTTTACAATTTTGTCTTTGTTTATATTTTTATAATATGTCTTGAGAACAAGTTAAACATTACTTATAGCTGACGTTATGCGAGGAATTAAAATATTGCTTTAATTTGGTTTTTGTCATTGTAAAGTCAATGTTATCGCAGTGCTTATTATATGCATCCATCATTTGGTTCAAGGGTCCAAATTTGGCATAATTCGTACGATGACGGTTTGTAGCAAATATATTTCTATTTCGTAAATGCCTAGATGGTGTATATAAATTTAAGGATGATAATAGTTCTATAGAATCAATGCGGTGTGATACGATATCGTTTACGAAAGAAATCATAGCAAATTCACGACGCTCTTTTAATGTTTGGATATTTATAAGCATACACCGAGCTGTGTAAGATGGCAGAGGAAATACAGTCCAACCTAACTTGTGGAGTGCATACAATAGAAACTGCTTTTGAACGGACTCTATTCTTTCTTCGTGTGTGATTGAAAAAGGAGACCAAACTATGCTGCAATATTCTAATATCGACCTTACATAAGCAATGTACAATGTTTTTATCGTATACGGATCGTGAAAGTTATAGCAGAAACGTTATATAAACCAAGCATGTTGTTAGCTCTGTTAGTAATTGTGTTATAATGATCGGTTAAAATAAGTTTTGAGTCCAAAATAATACCTATATCCCTGACTCTATCACACTTTTCTACGATATGGTTTCCTAAAGTGATTGTTATATCGGGTAGGATTCGTTTTCTACTAATGGTAATTGAGTTACATTTTTTTATATTTAATTGTAGCAGGCTTTTTTGGCACTAAGTATGGAATATCTGTATTTCCTCTTTGAATGTGATGATGTCTTTGGCATCTTTTATTTCCAAAAAAAGTTTAATGTCGTCAGCATAGATTAAAACTTTCAATTTCTTAATAATGAAAGATATGTCATTGACGAAGAGAACAAATAAAAGCGGTCCTAAATGGGAGGCTTGAGGAACTCCTGAAGTGACATCAACGGGATTTGATTTCTTTCCTTTGTATTTTACTATTTGATGGCGGTCAGTTAAATATGATTCAAGCCACTTGAGCTTTGCTGAAATCTGTATGCAACACTTCTACATGTTTTCCGTTATCCATTGCATTCAAGGAATAATTAATTGATTCGAGCAAATTCGTAGTTGTTGAACGGTCTTTAAAGAAGCCATGGTGCATAGTAGTTATTCTGTTTTTAATTTGAAGAAAGAGTTTTTCATTCACAATCGCCTCGAAAAGTTTCGGAATAATAGCTATATCACAATGATTACGTGTGTCGGATTTTTTGCCCGATTTAAAGATAGGCACTAAAAACGAGTTTTTCTATATTTTAGGTAAGTTTCCGGATTCCAGTGACATATTGAAAATCCAAAATAATGGAGCAGTAAGTTCAGTTGCTAAAGCTTTCATAAAAACTGGCGGAACACATTCAATTGGGTCGAAATCGGTATTAATACTCCACCTCCCGATTTTTTTCCAGACCATTGAAAATTACGGTCGTCTCTATAAACGTTATAATTGTTACCAAAAACTTCTTCACTTCTCACACTATCATCCCAACTTGTTTCATTAGCCATTATGACAGAGTAAGTAGAACTTAATATATTTTTGTTAATTTCATTCATTTTACCGGCGCTTCTCATGCGGTTAACATTTTGGCAATATACCAAAATTTCTGTACTGGTCTGAAGATTAGGTGAAGAAGTTGATGGTAACCTGTCATTCATAAAACTATTATCAAAATTATTTACCCCTGATCCATGTTCCGAATTTGTTTCGTTCTGCAAAGTGTCGTGATCTTCGTTATTTTCTTCCTCTATGGAGCGTGTCAGTTTTGTAGAAAAAACGAGTGCCTCTCCTTGATGTAGAGAAGTCGTCAAGTCCTGGATAATGTCGGGGTCTGCCGGATCATTGTCTTCCTCCAAGGGGTGCGTCCATTTCGTATAAAACACGAATTCCTGCATACACACGCCTCGCATGATGCAGTTGCAGCCATCCCGTTCTGCAAGTGCGCTGGAACGGTACGTGGGTAAACATCGCACGCCGGGTAGGAGTTTAAGATTTCCCCTCGTTGGAATTGCATTGTGGGTCGACAGTTAGTCTGCGGCGGCCTGGAAAACCGATCTTTCGCTGCCGCAAGAAGCTCTCGATCAGGTGGCAGTAGGTTGTTTCTATTCTGACTAACACTGCTGTGGAAACTGTTACGGTTAGTGTTGTTGTTTCGATAACTTTTAGATATGTTATTGTTGTTGTTGTTGTCAATATTGTTGTTGTTGTGGTTGATGCTATGTTTGCTGTTGTTGTTGTGGTTGTTTTTGTTCTTGTGGTTGTTGTTGGCGTGATTGGTGTTGCAGTTGTAGTCGTCGTTGTTACTGTTGTAGTTGTTGTTGTTGTTGATTTTGTTGTTGTTGTTGTTTCTGCTACGATTGTGTGAGTTGTTATTTTTCTTGAACATTTTTTGGTAGGCCCTTTTCTGCTTCCTCCACTTACTAGCCTTTGCAGCCAACTTTTTCTGGCTCAGTTGTCGCGATTTTCGAGCATCGTACTCCGTCCAATCAGCTTTCCACACCTTTCTGTCGCCCAAAACCCTCCAACCGGAGTCGGCGGCATCATTGTTATTTCGGTAGTTTTTGTTGTTCAATTCGCCCATTAGGCTGGGCGGGGACGGCAAACGTGCGTCCATAGTATTAATTACAGAGGCAAGGCATTTAATTTCATTCAAAATGTCCCCACCAACTGCGTCGGCAAGACATTACTCTCCAGTCAACACATTTGAAGTAGAACACCGTTCAGTGCATTGCGCAGCCATGTCCATGGTTAGACTGCTCAAATTTGTCACTTCATCACATATTTTCGTCAGCTCACGTGGCAAATCCCCCGTAAGATCACAAACGTAGTCCTCGATGCGGTTTCTCATCGTCTCCATGGATATATTGAATAATGAGGTCAGGTGGTTTTTAATGCCAGCGACCTCATTGGATCTGACTTCAAGACCGCGCGACAATGTCGACACCGCATTTTTTACTTTCGACGTCGTGTTGTTATTTACAGTTGACACCGATTCTATTAAGGTGGACAGTGAACTTTCCAGGCTGCGATCGCTTCGAGAATTGAATCAGATTTTTCGTTCTGGCTTGCAAGTCGATGCAAAACTTGCGTGTTGGTATCCAGTTTCTTTTCGAAGGCCTTATGCTGATCAATTAGCAATCTAAGATCAAATTCCAACGTGACGAGCACTTGGCAAGAACTACAGCACGGTAGCACGTAAGATTGAACATCAATCTTTTTGTCCCTTTTCCGTAGAGAACCACGTTGAACTGAGACTCCCACGCAGGTGGCATGAAATGAGCGCGCACACCCGATGCAGCTCCACAATTCCGTATCGACGCTAGTTTCCAGTGAACAAATTTCGCAGTTCATTTTGACAAAAATAACACACAAGAATAAAAAAAAACGAAGAGCACGCAAAAATAAAAGAATGTGCTATACCACGAAAACGCACGTGGCTACGAGCAAATTGAAAACGCGTCCGCACTGAATGACAACTAAAAAGACATATTCAGTTCCATTGTTCGGTGTCGGTTTTCATTGCCTCCAGGGAGCCGTAGTTCGATTGAGAGATTCCTCACCGTGGGCGAGTTGGAACTCGGTCTGGTTGGTGATTTAGCCCGGGAACGTGCTGATAATGTGCCCGTCGCGAGTTTTGGTGGTGATTCGGTGGCCGACGTTGGTTGCCGTGAATCAGCAAGTTTTCCGCTTGCACAAGGGCTCGGCTGCTGGTCTTTCGCCGGTGTCGGGGATTGCGAGCAATCTGAAAGATGTCACGCTGAATACGCCCAAGACTGGACGGGTGGTAGCTGGTGGCCACGAAAGGTTCCTGGGGAAAGCACTAGACGCATACCTCCTCCCAGATGACCATGGCAATGCAAGAAAAAATGTGTTCATCGAAGGAAGTATTAATTAAATTGAGACCAGTCTAAATACTTTTTACAATTTAAAAAAAAATAAAGGGTTGTGTCCAAGGGGTGGTCACTCTACACACTTGTTTTGCGCCAACTTTTTTTTTATCAGTGTACCTCAGTGTGCCGCAGCTGTACCGGCAGTGCCAAAAAGTCATTGAACTGACATTAGATTGCTTGTGAATAATGCCTTGTTTGGCAACCCGGTTTTTTAAAAGCTCTTGTTTTTGTTTTGTTATTCAATGTTTTCAAAAACGACACCGGCTCCAGTTGAGACTACACACTAGATGCATCCGTCTCCAGGGATGCCTGCAACGGACGACGGACGAGCTCCATTGCTACACGATCTTTTCATCTTCGGCGGAAGGCCGACCCCGCACACCGAACGTCAATCATTAGTCAACCAACTCTTTTGGGAGCTGATGGAAGAAACGGATTTGCACCGAATTTTTCACCGCCCGAGCATCATCCGTCGGAAAACTGGAAACAAAAACCGGCCGGAACACACGTCGGACTGATGAAGGACGCACCGCTGACCCGAAACAGATGAGCCAATTTTCCAAGCAGAACTACTTGTCAGAGTCCACCAACCCGTACACCCTGCAGGACAATTCGATCAGCTTCAAGGTCTACAGCGCCTCCAAAACAATCACTTCCCAGGCCAGCAAAAATCTTTTTCAATACCCCACCCGTATGCCGTCCGAGGATCTGCTGCTGACTGCATTCACCATCAAGGACTGCCACCCGTCGCAAGTGCGAATGTTCCCGCTGAAATCGGAAGTTCCTCCTCCGGATTGGTAGAGTTCCCGAGCGTAGCCCTGGGGGTGAACGCCATCATGAAGTGCAACCACAGCGCGATCGATCACAAATGCACAAAACTCCTGTTCATTATGAAGCTGTTAGTTGGAAGTGCAAAAAGGCAGGAGTAAAAATAATTTGTTGAACTATTTGAGATTTTGCCAAGACGGTCCTCCGCCATTATATGTTGAACGATTGAATGATTGGTGTGGCAGCCACCACCATGGATGTATTCGAGCAGTTCGAATGGTCGGATGGTATAGTTTTTGTTTGGTTGTTGACTTTCCGATTGAAACTCAAGCACCGCTTGTCGCGACCGGCCCAAGATTTCCAGCGTCGGCCACGGCTATACTAATTAGCGTTGCAGCTCCCACAGCTGCTGCTGCTTCCAATGCTGCTGCTGCTGTTCCGTTTCCTCTAAAATTCGTAAAAAAAAAGATGGACCTCGGTCAGGTCAAGATACCGCTGTTAGCTGTTCTTCGTCTGGAAGGAAATGTGGATGTGACTGCCGTCACAGGTGTAACGATTTTGAGAATCCATGGCGAGACTTGGTGGAAATTCACGGTTGTTTTGAAAATAATTTGACTAGGAGTGGCAACATCAATAACATTTTGACACATGCACACTGCGCAGGCGCAGAAAAATTTCAGTGTTGCCAGTAGCTTTAAAGATCATAAAAATTGTAACCATGGGTGCCAAACAACGCCAATGATTGCACCCAGGTGTGCCCAATTTTGATGTTGGCACACTATGTAGAGTGACCAACCCTTGGTTGTGTCCTAGACACGACCGCAATATGACGTAGACCTACGCAAAATTGATGTATGTCATGCATTTTTCACTATTGTACTTCATCTTAGATTGTTCAAGTATTTCATTGTTTCGGTTATGGTTCAATGTTGGTTCAAGTATTTTTTCCTGGAATGTAATAAATTATGAAAATTCAAATGTGGGGTGATAAAAAAGCCGGTATATATTTTGAAGTAGCACCCCAGTATAGTCCACAAAGACGCCATGCATGTTTTTTTTTTTTGTTTATTAATTTATTTGATAAGGCTCAACCGAATTAACTTTACAGAGCCGAGGAGTCTTGGTCAATATACAATACATCTTAAAACTATAGTCAAAAGGTACAACACAATAAACACTTTATCTTCCGCTATCCAAAAAGCCTCCTCCATCAGAACTGGAGCCGCTTCCAGTAGTTTCATTGTATGGCAAATTGTTGTACGCCAACGAGGGTCAGAGCGCGTCCATTGCAACAATGGACGCAAAACGTGGTCAGCACTCACACACTCATCACGAAACGGTTGCTTTCCAAAGTCGACGACGCATCGACCGAAAGAACTGCTGATGAAGAACAATGAGGAGGACCACACAATGGTTGCTGCCGAGAAAACAGACGATCGCGTAGCACACATCGAGAGTGGCCTGCTTTTGTCGACAGCCGAGTGAACACTGCCATGCATGTTGTGGGATAAAATAGCTGCCAAAAAATACGTTAATTTATTTTCAGTAGCTCCATCATTAGTTTTAAATTAGGTCTCTGAAGCAGAAAAGAGAGTGAAGGTTTTATTTTATGGTAACGCAACAGGCAGTTGCTTTCCTTATCAGAAGACGGTACTTTCAATATTGATCAAAATGTTGGTTCATATGTCAACGAAGTAGGGGAGGAAAGGGTATAAGGATCATACGGGGTTTAAGCACTCTCCAATTTGGAGAACAACCCTAACATAAAATTATCATGCATCATCATTATGTACTTTGACTATATGTTTTAGTGTTACTTCTGCGTGAAGTCAACGATTTACATAGTAGAAGATGCTAATTTCAAATAACAGACTAAAGTGGTAATTTTTATACGATAGATGAGGAGATGAAAGTATATAGAATTGATAGTTCCGTTTACAGTACGGCAGTGTGAAAATAGATAGTAGAAAGCGAGCCAGACAACTTTTAGGAAGGTACAAATCAGTTTTATCATCTCTCTTTACCATACTCCCCCTTTGGAGAGGGATGGTGAGGGGTGTGTGTCCCGCCACCACTGGAAAAAAAGAGATGATCACCGACCCGCTCATGTACTGACGATATGGTTTTTTTTTTTTTTATAGTCGCTTTAACGCTCTTGGGTCATTCGTGACTTGTCCGGGGGTGAGATTTGAACTCGTGACTTTGGCGTGAGAGGTATGGATGCTAACCACTACGCCGGGGTCGCCCCCTACTGACGATATGTTTGAAACAGTTCTACCGATTTTTACCGCACTCCAGTTGTAGGTTTTGAAATTGCAGCTATTGTTACCTCTACCACGGTATGTGCTCCTGTCATCGTCGACTTGACGATCTCGAGGGGACACGGGTAAGGTAGATGCTGCTACCGTATGCGTGATAATGTTTGCACCATTAAACAATGTCAAAATTTAAAAAATTCTCAAAAATTTCGTGTTCGAGTTTTTTTTTATTTATTCCAAGGGGGAATGTTTCTCAGAGTCTTAAACTATGTTAATCATCGATGGAGTTTCCACTTGCTGCAATTACGGCCTCCACATGCTTCCGGAATGCACGGCAGGTTCTAATTGTGTGGTATGGATCCATTTCTCTCCAGGTACGGGTCAATGTTTGTCTGAGGCTTGCTGTACTCGGGTGGCGTTTAGAACAGGCCTTGGCCTTAATGACGCGCCATATTGAGTAATCCAGCGGATTAAGATCGGGGCTGGATGGCGGCCACATATCTTTCGCCCAGAACGGAAGATGTTCCTGCAACCACTTCTGAGTGCGGTTCGAGGTGTGGCACGGAGCCCCATCTTGTTGAAATATAACATTTGGCTTCGGACCGTACTAGATCCACGGAAGAACATACTTACTTAAAATCCCGATGTAGACCTCCGTGTTGACCTTGTCGCCTTCTGGAATGAACACCGGGTCCATTTTTTTACCATCGGAAGCCACCAATCCAAACACCATAACGCTAGCAGGGTGCTTGGTCAGATATTCACTACTAGATACTACTTGTGCTCGTCGGCCACGTCTTTTACCGGAAGAGAACTAATATACCGGTCGGTTCTGGAATTTGATACGGGATCGACGGTAAACATGCTCTCGTCGGTGAACAGGATTACCCGATTTGTTCGCTTAAGGAAGTTCAAGATTTTCTTGCATCGTTCGACTCGTAGCTCCCGGATGCGGTTGGTAATCATGTGAGTTTTTTCCGTGCCCTCGACTTCGCCCCGCAATCTTCCTTTACGATCTTCCGTGCCGTAAAGTCACTGATCCCGTGTTCCTTTCCCATTTTCCTTATTGAACGCACTGGAGCTGACCTCGGACGACCTGTGGCCACCTTCGCGGATAGTTGTCCTTTCTTTTCTCGGTCTAAAACCCTTTTGACGGTCCACGACGATTGAAATGTCTTTTTGCGACATTTGCGCGTGGGACAAATCACGAATACGCTGGTGCAACTGTCAAACTAAGTAAATCATTTTCTTTTATACACAGCCTACTACGGTATGAGCTATAGGTTACGTGCATGCAAAGAAAACCAAGGCATTGTATGCACAGGTGAAACGGGAACCTTATTTGTATGATGGTGTGATGGTGTGCAGTGAAAATCCCTACGACTTGTGGTTTTGTCAAGAAGGCCGTAACGGGCTACCTTCAACGGGGTTGTATAGAAGATCTGGTTCGGAATGCGATCGGTGAAATCGTTGAGTTTGCTGTTGGTGTAAACAGGTTTGTAAGCACATGGAGTTCAAACACAAACCGTCAGTTTATGAACGTTTTCAGAACGTATCTCTGTAGGGATGGATCTCTTCTGAACGGTGACTAAATTGTGCCGGCTTTAGAAGAAATGTTGAAGAAGTCTGTTTTCAACGGTAGTCGAGCAGACTTCTGGAAAGAGTACTGTACTGTAGAGACTGTACGTAAATTCGATTCTTTCTTCCAAACACCCCTTGATAATAATATAGAGGTAACTCCATCGTTACGACTTCGTTTCTGCACACCTGCAAGGAATCAATAATTCAAATCGAGTCAGAATCTTGTGGATCGGTCGCTACTATATGCGATAATCAGATTTTGGTTATTGGGCTGAACCTGGGAATTGAGGGAAAAGTACTTAATTTTGAGTAGTTTTCCATCTCCGTGTGAGTGTTTCTTCGTGTCGATCGAACTGTCAAAACTTCAACCGAAAATGTAGATGGGTCTGTGCCTAGGGGCACGAACGGAAGCTTGACGTAGGACCACTAGTGGACGGAACAAATATGTTGATCATTTAATTTTTAACTCTTTCCGTTTTTGAATTGGTAGCCCTGAAAAGGGCCAGTTGTTTTTCAAATGGTGGTACCCCCAGTGCAAATCGATTCCGACCGGATGACGGCGGTCTAGTCATGCTTTCTTTTGCGGGAAGTCTTTTCTCCGGTCGATGTGGGTGCTTTCGTCGTCGTCCGTCGTCTTCGCATTGGTGCGATGCGTGCTGTTCCACTCATACGTCGTGTCCGATGCTTATCCGTCTGTTGCTCGTAAGCAAATAACGAAGAAAACGATTTGACAAGCGTTTTTATTATCGCTGCTTTTCTCCTCCCTTCCTTTCATTGGTGGAATGGTGAGCGGTCAACCGAGCATTGAGTTTGCTCATATGAGCGTGCGCAATGTGTCGTTTGTTCGATTTGCGCTCTATCGTTGCGTCCGTGTTTGGGATTTTTCGGAATTTTGATTTTTTTTTTTAATGTGACCCCCAGTATAGAAATTAAAGACGTAGTCCTACGTCAAATATATGCAACCATATCCTCGACCATAACAAAACGGAGCACACAGCTGCTTGAACGTCAAGCAGTACAGTTCGGTCTTTGCTCGCTGTGTCGAGTTGTTCGATAAACCTATAGTTTGTTACAAACGTTCGCAGATATACTGCACGTCGCGTCGCAGTATTGTCGGTCGCATCGCGTGATGAGAAGACAGCGCTCCCGGAGCAGACTTCGTGACCAAGCGGAGAAGAAGAACAGTGGTGAGGGTAGCCCGGTACCTACCTCAAATAGGTACGCTACTCTTCCCACCGATGTTGGGAATACCAACCCAGTGCCGGTGAAGCGGACGAAAAACAGGAAGAAGAATCAAGGGCAGTCCGATGGTACGAGCGGACGCGATGATTTTACCGCGACGAACGCCAGCGACATCGGTGATTTCGGCGACGCCGTCGAAAATTCTGCCGGCCCGAGTGCGGCGAAAGTCAAGCTTCCTCCACTGGTGGTGAGGCAAGTACCACTCAACACGCTGATTGGCGATCTCTCATCGCTGGGCGTTGCAGCTGAGTTTAAGCTCGGCAGGATCGGCACCAAGGTGATGCTGCGAACAAAAGCGGAGTACGAAGTGGCCGTGAAATATCTGAAGGATTCCAAGGCGGAATTCTTCACGCATGACATCCCTGGTGAGAAGCCTTTCAAGGTAGTTATCAGGGGTCTACCAAACTTCGACCCCAAGATGGTCGAAGCTGAAATCAACCGGTACAAGCTAGCCCAATCGCTGTCTTCCAAATGACAAGAAGAGACGAAAACGTGAAGACGTACCCGGATTGTCTTTTCCTGGTGCACTTCCAGAAAGGGACGGTGACGCTCAACGCGCTGCAAGCCATCCGATCGATCTACTCCATCATCGTACGGTGGGAGCCATACCGTGGTGACCATCGTGACGTAACGCAGTGCCAGCGGTGCCTCAATTTTGGACACGGTACCCGCAACTGCAACATCAAGCCACGCTGCAGCAACTGCGCTCAAGAACACGCCACTTCCAACTGCCCTGCGGATGGAGCCGTGGCGTTAAAATGCGCCAACTGTGGTGGTGCACATCAAGGTTTCGACAGACAGTGCTCCAAACGTGAGGACTTCAAACGCATCCGAAAACAGGTGGCAACTAACAACCAACCAGGACGCAAGAAGGACAAAGTCCCGGCATTTCGGACGGAGGATTTCCCACCTCTTCGTGCTCCTCAGCAAAGGCAAGCGAATTCGCGGGTGCATCCCGCTCAAGCAACTTCCGGTGATTCTGCTGGCCAAAGCTCTCCATCCCCCTGGATTCTGGAGACAACCAACAGCGCAAAACAACAACCCCGATCTGTTCTCAGCGGATGAACTGATGGAAATTTTCGTCAACATGTCCGGTGCTCTTCGTAAGTGCCGCAATAAGCCCGAACAGATCCAAGTGCTCGGTAAGTTCATCATCCAGTATGGTGTCTAAACCGCTAACCATCGTCACCTGGAATGCTTGCTCTGTAAGAGCAAAAGAGATTGAGCTTGCCGACTTCCTCCGCAAGCATAGCATCGTCGTGGGCCTACTAACCGAAACCCATCTAAAGTTCGGCGACAGCTTCTGGTTGCCTGACCACAACATTATCCGGCTTGATCGCACCAGCTCCATAGGGGGGGGGGGGGGGTGTTGCGGTCGTCGCCAAGCAAGGAATAAAATACCACACTCTGTCCCATATCCGCACCTCTATCATCGAGGCCCTTGGTGTGGAGGTGGAGTCGTCGACTGGATACGTCCAGTTCATCGCCGTCTACTGCCCTCGACAGTGTGCCGCCAGCAGTGGACTAGCGGCTAAATTCAAGAAGGACCTGGTGCTCGCCATGAGGCCTGGTGGAACTACAGGCAGAACCAGAACGGTCGTCTGCTGTTCGACCACTCACAGCATGGGCTGTACTCCGTTGGGTTTTCGGATGAGCCAACATTTATCTCACCGGCGGGCAACCCATCAACGCTAGACCTGTTTCTGACAAGTACCGGCTTGTCCAAGCCGGTAGCCTTGAACGAACTCAGCTCCGACCACCAACCGGTGGTGGCTGAACTGGGCTGCAACGTGGCCCCTGCTTCAAACCTGCGCAAGGACTATCATCGCGTAAACTGGGCCCAGTTTGGACGCGTGGTAGACAGGCACATCATCGACAACCCGCCGCTTGACTCTGTGGAGGACATTGATCGAGCGTTGAAGGGAATCCACCAAGCCATAACCGTGGCTGACGATATATATATGTATAATAACCAGGCATGGAAAATCATTTACATTCATTTGCCTCTAACTTTTTTCATCAACAGCATTCCGCAAAATGATGTGCAGAGCTTTTGTAGGTTTTGTTGTTAGCTACAACAATTGCTCATAACTCAAATCTGTATCTCTTATGCATCACGAACTAGAGCTGGCAGAACTTGTTACTGTTTTTCAGTGAATGTAAATTACATTCACTTAAAAACAGTAGTGGCTTCTGTTCGCTCTGGTTCGTCATACATCAGAGATATGGATTTGACTTGTCAACAAAAGTTGTAGCTAATAACAAAACCTACAAAAGCTATTTACATCATTTAGCGGAGTGCTGTTAATGAAAAAAGTTAGAGGCAAATGAATGTAAATGAATGCACGAAATGAATGCAAATGATTTTCCATGCCTGATAATAACTGATAAATGTGCATCAGTCAAACGTCCTCAAGCCTAACGTACTACAGCTTAATGACCCAAGACCGAATAATCAATAAAGACGAAACGGTTATCACAGGGGTTTTCGGCCAGGTTCGAATATCGGTTTTGCCGAGGATCTTCCGGTATGGAATTTTTCTCGTTTTCCCCTGAGTTTTTCCTCGGATATTATTGCTTGTCATTCAGGCCTATTCTGCGAACCGTGTGACTTTCTGTTACTAGTGAGGTGACTCTCTATTTGATTTGCACGCAAATTCACTTCACTAGTTCAACTTGTCCATCGCAAGAGGCCCCGGTGCGATGGGTGGCCTTCCGATCGGCCAACTGTAAAGCCTTGCTGAATTTAGAAAATTTGGCTCGCTGCAGAGTGAGTTTTGGTGCGCTCAGCGGTTCCCGCTTGCCGACCCTAAGCAATTTTCTGTCTAGTCAAAGCCTCGCAAGATCGTATGGACGTGCGGATGAGCCAACTACACTGTGCAACACAGATTCCCAGATTCCAATCGGGTCTTATTACGAGTGTCACTTCACGGTTAAAAACGAAGTGAACCACTTGTCACTCACGGTGAATGTTGCAAACATATATTTTGTACTTGCATCTTGCGATATGTTCAGCCACGCAATACACAGCGCTTCGTCCTCTTGTGTGATCCAGTTTGTTCTCGAGTTTGTTCCTCGTTTTAAAGCACACATTTTACCTTATTATGGTAATATTAACACTGTTGACACAGCAGGAAAAACTACAACAAACTCGAAATAAACAGAATGTAAAAGAAACTTTTGACGTTTATTCAAAATAGCAACCTTCTCATGTTGCTACCGTGCTGCTGAATTTGTGAACTCACTACTTCCCGAGGTGCGGATTGCTATTTCCCTCACCTAAATAGGAACCCCCAGGACGCAAGTAGCGTTATGGTAGAGGTTGGTAAATTTGCCTTATTTATTCACTGGTACGGTTGCTCAAGCAAAATATGGTGGAAGGATTTGGTAACGTGTCCGAATATGAGACCTCACTGCAGGAGGAAGACGAACGGCCACGTTCCACCCACAGTAGAAGGTAGAATTCCGGTCGGTGGCAATAGTTCCAACTCCAACGGCAAATGCAATCTGTCGTGTTGGGCTGCTACTGGTGAGAACCTACAGGACTGACATTCAGAAATCAGCTTTGTTTTCTGACAAATCATCTTCACCTTCTTAGTATCTGTTCGTGCTGATACTGGTGCATTCGCGGATCCCAATCGGTTCCGGACTTCCTTTTCTTTGGATTGGAGGTTTTCAATCTAGATCCAGAATGTTTACCCGGTGCAAAGTGTCAGTCACTCGGCACAGCTGCTTTGTATTAACACTGTTTACAGCGTGCCGGTACTGTGCCGAATGAGTATATATGTGCCCTGATTTGTGCCTTTATGTATTTGAAGTGTATGTGTGGTCAAGTACAAATTGATCTGGTATATCTGGCAACAGTGCTTCTGTAAGGATGATTCTGACAGCTGTTTATTTACTAAGTACAAATTCGCTTCGAGATTCGTTCCCGTGGTGAAAAACGTCGGCCTTGAATCTTGTCAACGAAGTGAAACGTTCTTTTTTTCTATAATGCTACGTACCAAGGTACGTACCGTATTTGTTCTTTCTCATTATTGGCTCTGATGGAGCTTATCCGTGTATTTTTATCTAGATTTTATTATGAATTTCCTCAATCAGCTGCAGCACACAAAACCTCTGTGTAGAAACGGTGGAGACAACAAAAGCAATCGGGCTTCGATTCGATTCAGCACCGGAGCAAATTTTTCAGTTTCAAGTCGCTGCTGAAGAATTACCTCTCTATATCGAAAGGGGATCAACCCCGCACCAAGGTACCATAGTCAAACCTCGAAAAAGTTAGCCTTCTGCCAGAACGACTACTACATGGTAGGATCGACCTGTATGCAAGGTTGGCACATCTGTGTGGAGGACTCACACACGCGCTACCGGATTTCTCGCTACAGGATGATCTGGACATTAGACTGATGCAAAATTTGAAATTTTCGCTCCACAGTGCTCAAACGGTTCCAAATTGGGCCCTGATTAGCTTCCCAAAACTTGAACTCATTTAGTGAGAAACTTACTTGGCACAAACTATTTGAAGTTTATAAGGAAATTACTATTGGAAAACAAAACATTTTGTTCATTGTCTTCTAGCCTTTTGACATATTGTAATGTTAACAAATTCTATTGCTATTCTTATGGGGATTTTTATCAGCTACAACTTTGCAGAAAATCGTTTTTCAGCCAAACGTCAAATTAAATAGTTATTAATTGTTTAAGAGATTGATAATCTTATGACAAGATTAAGCAACTGTATTGTGGGCAACACTGTATTCTGGAGTGTGACATAGTAGCCATGATTTTTGTCCTCTATTCTACGCGCCATAAACACCAATGTTGCCTGCTGAACAGTTGATTGAGCATAATCATAAGACATCAGTAACTTGAATCATTAATAATTTTTGTTCCTTACATTTGATCGAAAAGTGGTCTCGAACAAAGTTGTAGCTGAGAAAATTTTCAACAAGCTCAGTTATCATTTTCTAAAGTAGAGTGAACTGGTTAATTTTGAGATAGATATGAACCGAAATTATGGTGTTTCCATAGAAATTCCCATATAAACTTCAAACAATTTTGTGAGTGCACAACACGTTACATAACCGTAATTTCCATCACAACATTGTTTTTTCGACTAAAGTTAACCTTCAGAGAACTAGCCATGCAAATGAGTTACTGAGAAGCAGAGCATGCACGAACTTGGGTCTAGGTCGCATCACAAACTACGGTCCAAACTACTTCCCATCGACTTGAAAGCAATAATGAACAAAATTCTTTTGAAAAGCAATTAATTATGGACGTAAATGAATATATTCTCTAAAAGTGTCTACCATTTGCATATGTAGGTTTTTCTGGCTCCTGCTATTTTTTCCTGCATCAGTAATTATAGTATAGTTTAATAAGTTCAATTTTTATGTTAAGCCACAAACGTTATCACTCTTTAAATTATTTAGAATTTTCTGTTGAGTAAGTGAATCCCTTCAAAGGAACTATGTTCCACTGGAATTTACATTGTTTTTAATTGTAGTTTTTTCTCCGCGTTTTCTTTGTTTTTACCAGTGGCTATTGCCAGGGGGCTCTCTGTGCTTGGTGTGGGGGTTAGTGGAGAGTAATACAAAAAATGGTTTGTGCCAAGTCAGTTTCTCACTAAATGAGTTCAAATTTTGGGAGGTTAATCAGGACCCAATTTGGAACCGTTTTAGCACTGTGGAGCAAAAATTTCAAATTTTGCATCAGTCTAATGGGCACGTCCTTGCTTCTTCCCGACAAGCTGTACTCTTCGTCTATCGTCCTATCCTTACTGAAAATCCATCAATACCACCGATTTGTCAAAATAATTTCTCTTTCTGTACACATTTCTGGTCCTGAGAAGGACCGATTATTCAGTCCGAGTCAGGAGGCTCCACATCCTACCGTTGGAGATACATACTGCTGCTGCTAGTTCCTCAGTCCACTACGTTGTCCGATGTGAGCTTCGGTATGACATCGTTCTTAAATTACAGCTCATCCTACACCTGACCGATAACATCCGATCGACTATCCATTAGTTTGACTAATCCATTAGTTTGGTTTACATGTATGAATTATCAAGTGACACAGATGCGTCTTTTCAACTTTAGTACATTTGAAATTTTAATTCTTATTTACAGTTCCTAGTCCTATCAGGCCTGTTTTAGAGTAAGACCACCTTGGTGGGATTGTTTTGTTTTGAATTGGAAAAAGTAGAATACTTATAACTACTATTTACAACTACAACTAACCTGTAACTACTACATACACCTAACCTACTGTACGAGAAAAACACTTCCTAAAGCGATCCAAGTAAGCAACGTCTTTAGGAACAACAACGAGCAAACAACGTTGTTAGGTTAGCAACAGTAACAACGTCGTTAGTAACAGGCTTGTTTCGAATGTTCTCGAAGTGAGCCAAACTTGGTATAAATATGGGACCCCTAAACCGAGGATGATCAAAAATAAAATTGGAAGTCAACCAGTGAAAAACAAAGAATTAATGAATAGTATAAATAATAACTAGTTAATAGCAGCAGTACGTGAATTGTTTGGATTATCCCTCCCTACCCTGCCCTGGAGTTGGTACCCGGTGGTGAACCTTGTGCTGTCCGTAACTCCCAGTCCACCGTTCCGCCTATATCGCCGTTGTGTTCACGGCCGAATACAAAACACCTACTATATACAAATTGCTTATCAAAGCATGTTCTGATGTATTGCATTTCTGCACAAACGTAGTCTTAATGTCATCAATTTTGAAATCTAGTTTTGGAACGTTCGCCTTTTGGTGGAGGTCTGAAATTCTTGTGTCAAAGGGACGATCAAGGATCATCCTAAGCACTCTGTTCTGAGTAACTTGGAATTTGTTCCTGTGAGTCTGTGCACATGATTCCCACATTGGAGCTGCGTAGAGGATCGCAGGTGCTATAATTTGTTTGTAGACAGCCAGTTTGTTCACCCTTAAGAGGCGGGACCTGCGGCAAATCAGCGGATACAGACACCTAACCAAGGCGGAACACTTCACTACGTTTTCTCCACATGCGAGCGGAATAGGAGCTTTTCGTCAAACAACATCCCGAGATAGGTTACTTCGGCGGACCACTCAACCCTTGTGCCATCCATGATTACAGTTCAAGAGGGAGCCGGTTTTAGTTTGGCTGATTGCCGATGGAGGAACATGATTGTTTGTGTTTTTCAGGCATTGATTTTGATTTTCCACGTGGTGGCATAATCATCAAAGGCTTCAAGGCATCGTTGGAGCTTGTTTGTTATTTCCCGAGGCATATAACCCTTGACGGTTATTGCGGTATCATCTGCGAACAGGAAGAACACTCAACCGTCGCCGAGGGGAGGAATGTCAGAAGTGTAGATGTTCTAAAGCAAAGGGCCCAACAGACTTCCTTGCGGAACACCTGCTGGAAAGAAGAACGTGTTTGAAAGGCAGCCATTCAACGATACCCTGAACGACCTTTGCTGAAGGTAGTTACGGGTAATTTTTACAAGATGCAATGGAAAGTGGAAGTTACAACGCTTGTATACAAGCCCATTGTGCCAGACATTGTCAAACGCTTTCTCAACGTCTAACAATGCCATGGCTGTGTACTTGGATATAACCTTGTTACTTCGGATGTTATTCATCACCCGTACTAGCTCATGATTTGTGGAGTGCCCCTTTCTGAACTTGAACTGTTCCGGTAGGAGAATGTTGTGTTCCTCGACAAACTTGAGCAAACGATTGAGAATAAGTTTCTCAAACAAATTGGTCAGCGCTGAAAGGAGGCTAATCGGCCTGTAGCTTGAAGCTAGCGTTGGGTCCTTCCCGGGTTTGCGGATAGGTATGATTTTCGCTGTCTTCCAGGTACTTGGAAAGTAGTGCAGTTCCAAGCATCTGTTGAAGACAGCAGCCAGCAGAGAGTAATCCTTCGTGCTGAGATTTATCAAAACTAGGTTGAATATTCCGTCGAACCCGGGGGCCTTCATGTTTTTGGTGCTTTTTAGCGCTGAGCAAATCTGTTCCACTGTGATTCTATCCTCCGGAGGGATAGCACAAGGAGAGGAATCAAGGTTGAGTACGCATTGCTCAACCTGAACTTCGAGCGGACTTTGGGTGTTGAAGTCAAGCAAGTGTGATTTGGCAATATGCTCACCAATCGCATTTGCTTTCTCCTGAGAGGTGATTATGAGCCAATCGTCATCATATTCATCGTTGCTGGGTGGAATGGGTTTGGGATGCGTTTTTAGGACCTTGGCAACTTTCCAGAATGGTTTGGAGCGGTCGTCCAGATGCTGGACGAGCCGCCCGAAACCTTCGTTCCGGAGTGAGACTATTCTGGAAGCAATCTCCTTGTTCAGATCGGCCATTTCACGTTTCCTCGCTAGATTTCCGGTTCTTTGAAAATGGCGTCTACGAACATTTCTCAGGAACTCATCGGACGCACGCCTCGTCAGCCACGGGTATGGCTTGGTGGAGTCCCTCCAACGCTCGGTCGATGTCCTCCACGGTGTCAAGCGGCGGGTTGTCGATGATGTGCCTGGGTAAACTGAGTCCAGTTTACGCGATGGTAGTCCTTGCGCAGGTTTGAAGCAGGAGCCACGTTGCAGCCCAGTTCAGCCTCCACCGTTTGGTGGTCGGAGCTGAGTTCGTTCAAGGCTACCGGTTTGGACAAGCCGGTACTTGTCAGAAACAGGTCTAGCGTCGATGGGTTGCCCGCCGGTGAGATAAATGTTGGCTGGTCCGAGAACCAAGCGAATGGTTCAACAGCAGGCGACCGTTCTGGTTCTGCTGGTAGTTTCGCCAGGCCTCATGGCGAGCATTCAGATCTCCTTCAGCAACGAAGCGGGAACTGGTACGGGTGATGGTGGACAGTTCCTTCTTGAATTTAGCCGCTAGTCCACTGCTGGCGGCACACTGTCGAGTATACGGCGATGAACTGGAAGTATCCAGTTGCGGAGGAAGTCCGCAAGCTCGATCGTTTTTGCTCTTAAGGAACAAGCGTTCCACGTGACTATGCATAGTGGTTTAGACGCCATAATGCATAGCCAGTTGCACGATAGTTTCGAACTGTTCGTTCTTGTTGGTGCACTTGCGGAAAGCGCTGGTAACATGGACGAACGTGTTCCAACACTCGTCCACCGACTACAAACCTTCTAGCGTTGGCGGTGTTCTCCAGGATCCAGGGGGGAGTGGAATTTGTTCACCGGGCGTTGGTTGGGGGGGGGGGGGGGAGTGGGTTGCACTCGTGATTGCTTGTTGGTTAGAAGAGGCGGAAAATCGCCTTGCCCGAAAGTCGGGACTTATTTTTCTTACGTCCTGGTTGGTTGGAGGTCGATGCATCCTTTCGGATACGCTTGAACTCCTCGCGTTTGGGGAACTGCCTGTCGGAGCCCTGATGAGCACCGCCACAGTTGACACACTTGATAGCTTCAGGACTGTCCTTTGGCCAGTCGGAGGAGGCATTGTCCGTTGTGCAGAAGCTGCAGCGTGGGTTGATGTTGCAGTTGCGGGTGCCGTGCCCGAAGTTGAGGCAGCGCTGACACTGCGTTACATCGCGGCGGCCACCACGGTAGGACTCCCAACGGATGAAGACGTTGAAGAGGGAGCGGATTGCTTGCAATGCATTAAGCGTCACCATCCCCTTCTTGAAGTGTACCAGGAAAAGGCAATCCTGGTACTTCCTCTGGCTTTCGTTCTTCCTCTTGATCCAGAAGACGACGATGGGGGCCAGCTTGTACCGGTCTTTATTTGCAGTTTCGATCACCTTCGTTTTGAAATTTGGTAGGCCTCGGATGACTACCTTAAATGGCTTGTTGCCCGGGATGTCGTGTGTGAAAAATTCCCCTTTGGAATTCTTCAGGAAAGCCAAAGCTTTGTTGTAGTCCGCTTTGGTGTGGAGGATGATCTTCGTGCCAATCCCGCACAGCTTGTACTCGGCAGCGACGCCAAGCGTTGCCATCTCTTGAGCCAGCTAGTCGACTGGTACTGACTTCACCGCCAGAGGTGGGAGTTTCACTGACCATGTATTCAACGGACCCACAGAAATTACCGACGTCCCTACCGTTGATTGCTGTGGCGTCATTCTGGGGACCACTGTTCTTTGGGGTATGGACACTTCCACGGTCGGATGTGTCTCTCTTCGTCTTTTTGCCGCCTTGGACAGCGTTAGACTGGGTTGCAGGGTTCGAATCCTGATTCGGGCCTGTCTTCTTCTTCCGCTTCGAAATCAGACGCGATGCACTGAAACGACTGAAAACGAGAACAAACGCGTAGCACTACTAAACGTGTTGAGCGGAGGAACGACATCAGCGCTTTTTAACAAACCTGCCTGCGAGAATGTTCATCACGACAGCAGAGAGAGAAATAGAGAGAAATACCCCACAATATGGGTATTTTTGGAATCAGGGTGACGTGTATGGACAGGAAATAGATGTCTGACGCCATTTTGAAATCCAAGATGGCGGCTTCCGGTTACAGAAAAACTTCAAAATTCTGTCATATACCACACAATATGGGTATTTTTGAAATCGGAGTGACGTGTAGGGACTGGAAATCGATGTCTGACGCCATTTTTAAATCCAAGATGACGGCTTCCGGTTACAGAAAAACATGGAAATTCTGTCAAATACCCCACAATATGCGTATTTTTGGAATCAGAGTGACGTGTAGGGACCGGAAATCAATGTCTGACGCCATTTTGAAATCCAAGATGGCGGCTTCCGGTAACAGAAAAACTTGGAAATTCTGTCAAATACCCCACAATATGCGTATTTTTGGAATCGGAGTGACGTATAAGGACCGGAAATCGATGTGTGACGCCATTTCGAAGTCCAAGATGGTGGCTTCCGGCAACAGAAAAACTTCGAAATTCTGTCAAATACCCCACAATATGGGTATTTTTGGAATCGGGGTGACGTGTAGGGACCACAAATCGATGTCTGACGCCATTTTTAAATCCAACATGGCGGCTTCCGGTCACAGGAAAACAGAAAAATACCGTTAAATACACAACAATATGGATACATTTGGAATCGGGGTGACCTGTGAGAACCGAGAATCCATGTCTGACGTCATTTCGAAATCCAAGATGGTGACATCCGGTAACAGAAACACTGGGAAATACTGTCAAATACCCAACAATATGGGTTGTTTGGAATCGGGGTGACTTATTAGGACTGAAAACCCATGTCTGACGCCATTTTGAAATTCAATATCGCGACTTCCGGTTACATAAAAACATAAAAGTAATGTTAAATAACCTACAATATGGGTATCTTAAGAATCGGAGTGACGTAGTGGTATTTGCCAATTTTTCTGTAACCGGAAGCCGCCATCTTGGATTTCGAAATGACTTCAGACATACATGTCCGGTTCTTACACGTCACTCCTTTTCCAAAAATACCCATATTGTGGGGTGTATGACAGAATTTCCAAGCTTTTCTGTTACCGAAAGCCGCCATCTTGGATTTCAAAATGGCGTCAGACATCGATTTACGGTCCCTAAACGTCACTCCGATTTCAAAAATACCCATATTTTGAGGTATTTGGCAGAATTTCCAAGTTTTTCTGTTACCGGAAGCCGCCATCTTGGATTTAAAAATGGCGTCAGACATCGATTTCCGGTCCCTACACGTCACTCCGATTCCAAAAATTAGAATAAAATGTAGTCATAATTAGAATTGACCGTTTGACGATAACTTCAAGCCGAGGGAATGACTCTATCTAATAGTACGTTCAGACTATGGCTGATATCAGGCTGAGAGACCGATATGAGCAGAGGGATTTAGATGCAAGAGATGGAAAAAGATTTTTCGTAGATTGTTTCGCTAGCGTGAGATTTTTCGACCATCTAAAATTGAGATTTGGATGTGTCGCACCCCTTGCTTCAGACATTTACGCTGATTGAAACTGAATCAGAAGTTGTGAAAGCTTTCCGCACCATCCGCACTTATTTATAGCCGGAAAGCCACATCACCTAGACTGCCGCCGAATGAGTTTATTATAGAAGTGCACCACATTTCTTCCGATTTGGAGCCTTCGACGCTCTCCCGCTTAAGGCTTATTATCAAGGTTGCTGATCTGGACATGACCGAAACAAAATATCTCTTAATCTCGGCACCACTGTCTCATTGATTCTATCAGTCATCAGAAACGGTTGTAATGTATTAAAACATTAATGTGGACTGCTTGGGGAGTGGTCTTAAATGAAATAGCCATATATTTTAACTTAAGATTATTTTACACGAAATGTGAACGTGTTTGAACTAAATGGTTTGAAGTAAATTAACATTTCAGAACAGATTCTTATTTTCTTTCTTATCCTTACTGGTGCCGAATTGTAATCAGTTCAATTTCGAGTCCACCAACCCAACGAATTGCTGACAATTATGCTTCATTGTATTGTCATTGCAATTTGACAAGTGACCAGCGTAGTCCAGCATCCTTAACCTGCTTAAAGTCAAGAATTTCATACTCATGCAATTTGCGGTATTTTTAGCCAAAATGACGTCCAACACACACTTTCACTTCAGACTGGTAAGCGAAGAAGGTCAATTTGGCAATGGCAACCTTAATCTCTAGCTAAGCAATATAATTCAAATGTTTGATATCGCACTGAACAGTCAGTTCGAAATAATAAATAACTAGGATCGGATAAGCAAGTGTCCCTGCTCCAACTGGCTTGCTGAAAGAAAGATGATTTTTGATACACTATTTAATAAGTAGAAAAAACTTGAACTAGGTTGAAACTAGCATTCCTATGCTTTAGTACGCGATTAAAAGTAAAACATTGACGGAATACATAACAACAAACAACAGCACTAGTAACCGGTCACTACGATTAAAAAAAATCCAAAATTTAAGATACTTAAAAATACTAAAGAATACTTATCAGATACTTGGAAATACTTAATTGATACTAGAGCTATAGTTAGTGAGATGCCCCAAAACTCGACTAAATATAATCGATTGGCATGAATGAAGTAGTTCCACGCCAAGACACCTAAAACTAATTGAATATTTATGTAATTTTTGCCACCCCCACATTCACTCTTGCTCAATACAGTGTGAGAAATGTGCCATCTTCCTGCCAAATATCCCACCAAATATGCTTCGGAAACTTTGCAGCTGGAGCCCAATCCCACCATAAAACACTTTCAATGTCATTATAAATCTTCTTAAGATTTTCCAGCACCCCTTGTTCTCCTCGCCCGAGTCGGTACCCACGAGTATCAGCGGGGGATAAGATTTTCACATTCGACTTTTCCCCGATCCCTTTCGCCTTCAATCACACTGCCTGCTCGCAAGTGATTCCGTGGCCTCCTTCACCCGGCGGGGGTAAGCAGAGGTCGGGGGAAAAGTTTTGTTTTATCTCAAAATCCCGTGCCGGAGCCGTTTTCATCATGCATGACTTGCTTTGTTACATTAACCCGAAATGCCATCGGTTGTGGAGAGGGACTTCGTTTTCGAAAGATGGCCCGCCACCCGCCGCGCAGGGAGGAAGGATTTGAGATCGCAGTAGGTGAGTGCGCGGAAAAAGTTAACCCCTTAAGTGACGTGAAAGTGTCTCGCGTATGTTCCGCAGGCAAAGCAAGGTGTCTGTTCTATTGTTAATTAACGAAATGTCAAGTGTGATGTGATGTGCGAGAGTGGTAAACAAAGAGGTGAACTAACTTCATCAACATTTGGTTGGAAGCAGCTAAAGGTTAGTGTTTGATGGAAAATTTAACCAGGTTAGTTCTTTAATACGAATGACATTTAACGTCTATCGGATGCTATTAAAATTGTGTTTGAACGAAATCGTTCTAGACAGCACGGGTGGATGAGGGAAACTGTAAATGTCAAAATCAATTACCCGTTTTATGGGTTTTATGCACCTGGAAAAAAAATCGTGCGAATACGCTCCTTATGGTTGATAATCATCACTAGGCGACCGTGATTCTTGGTGATAATCCGTTGAAAAACTACGTTCAAAACCTCCGGTGACACATTCCTAATGAGACTTCTCGTCTTCCAATAAATCTTAGCAGGTTCCTGTTGCCACATTCTCAGGCTTCCAGAGACAAGGAGTACGAAGAAAATACAAGACCTTCGCCTCCGGAGGATTGTCATCATTTTTCACCATTTAACGCCTAGTGTCTCCAAGCAATGGGGGAAAGGGGAGTTCCGTGCAAAACGGGGACAATAAATCGATCCTTAATACTCACAGCTTGCTGTGTGTGCCTTTCTGGACAGAGGCTGATGGGGATGTGTGTTATGTTTTGTCATCATTTTCATTATGTTGTGTGATTTGCGCTTCCGGCCGCTTTCCGGGCACAAATCGAATGATTTGTTTCACGCCGGGGAGATAAACTGGAACGTAATCTATTATTATGGTACACGTTTCTTCTCCCCCATTCTGCCGTATAAACACTTAATCCATTAATAAGCGAATGTGGCAAATAAATCGTTCGTTCTTCGTCGCCAGTTGTGTGTCATTTCGCCTTTCCTTTGTCCGTTCCCAGGATCCCGGGCCGGTCCATGAGGATAAATTATATCTTCATCTTCTTTTGTTTTTGTTTTCTTGCTACCCTCATCCCGACGGGATGTGTTTGAAATTAACTCCGTTCGTTTGGACTTCGGCTGTTGCACCCGGATTAAGAGATCAACGAAGCAGGCCAAGAAAAATTGGCCGGAAAATGGAATCCAATTAGCTATTAATCACCGCCACTTGACCACCACGTTGGAAGAAGGTGAAATTTCGTCCATGGACCCCTTTTTGTGTAAATGGACAACCCAATTCAAAGGTTCTAGCATTGATTGGGAGTTCGGTACGGTTTGTTTAATCGTTTTCCATCAATTCCAAAGACGTGGTTGGGAAATGCCTTCCCTAGTCTGTGGTGGCAGACTTGCATCTGAAATGGTGCGAACGAAGGTGATTTGCTGGACGAGTGCACCGGTGAATTCGAGTGCACTGAAGAAAATTTGACAGGAGAGCGGGGCTACACCAAAGAAGAATCACAGACAAACAGACATAAGACATAGCTCCTCTAAGCGTAATTCATCGTTTACGACTCATAATTCTTGGTAAAACACCTGGTATAACCCAACGCAACACAAACACTGTGGAGCAACGTGACAACCGGGACGAATATGTTACAGCTCACATGTTTCAGAAAGCGGATGTGGAGTTACCGCTACCGATCGAAAACGATTTGAAAACCTACATGAAACAAATCGAGCTTTTAGGTATTTCTACATATAAAACAAGGCTAAATATTATTTTTTTTCAGATACCCCGCCCGTTGCTGACGGTTTACACTACATGGAGAATCAAATACCCATGTAGCCTCTATCCTTGATATCGGTAGCTTCTGATATTCTTCAGAGCTACCAAGAAAAGGATGGGTTTGTGTATTTGCTCGGATGGGTGGCGTTTAAGCTGAATAATTCACACCCCGATTTGAGAAGTGAAACAGCGGAAGTGAGCCGGTCCTTAAGAAACGCTCATATGCCTCCTTTTCTGGAAAATTTATCATATGGTGGACTAATGGTACCCTCCGAAGCTTTTCAGGTGAGCCGGTGACGAATGGTTGTTATGTGGAACTCACTCTTAATTAATGATCTATACTTTGATCTTTTATGTAAAAGGGTGCGTTCCATATTTCATCATATGGAATTTCAAACGCGTTTGAATGAAATATGACGCTTGCGCCGATCACTTGAAGATGTGATATGAAGGAACATTCTAACTGATAAAATGGAAATCAATGTTGTTCTTGATATTGGGTTTTGTAGAAAATGCGTGTAATTTAATATTCCAACAATTGCTCCTTGTCGCGTTAAATTGAGATGGTTCCCTCTTTCCACATCCGTTGAACAATACTGAATGGCCACCCCGTTGTGTTTTTATCACAATAAAGCTAACGTTGGACTTATCTGTATCTTTTCCGGTGTCAACGGCGGAGTTATCGATGAAAGGCGCCAAGAAACAGTGCAGTAGCAAAATGCGATGCGATACGACACTGGAGTGATCCTAGTGAAGAAAGTACCCGGAGATGGTCACTGCCTGTTTTCCGCGCTGGTGCTACAATTTTACAAGACGCAGCTAGGAACGCATGATCGAAATGTCGTGGATCATATTAGGAATAACATGGAAAACTTCTGGGAATCACTAACAGATAAAACCAAGGAGATGGCACACTTGGGAGGAAACTGCGGAAGCACGTATAGATACATTTCTGGAATGCCTAGCCGTCTCTAAGCAATGGGGCGGTGAAGAGTCAATAGCAACTGCGGCCACACTCTTCAAAAGAAAGGCAGAAGTTTTCCATGAGCAAGGCCCAGTAATAACATTTAATAGTAGTGATGGAGCTTACGGAGTGTTGAAAATTGCATATCGCACTTCCAATAGAAGAAGCCGAAATGTAACACGGAACAATTATGACAGTGTAGTTCAAAAATTGATAATCAACTCCTTATTCCAATGCAGAAAACAGTGATTTGCATCCCCCCGTTTCGCACTTTCTGAATATCCAGAGAAATGCTGGCCCAAACGCATCGCAACTAACTACGAGGTCGTGCGTGGATTCGCAGCAGTCAGTGAGACCAATAGAACAGGTGGATAAATTCGCCTTCACTAGCTGGAATGCTAGGGGATGCTCGGATGAAGTCAAGCGAAATGCAATGGATAATCATTTCATATGGAGCAATTATATGTTAATTGCGATACAAGAAACTCGTCTAGCGCAATGCACAATCGAAACAAAAAAATATCTCTGGTTTAACGTCAATACAGAAGAACGACCCCGCGTCAGAATAGGTGGAGGCACGGCCATTTTGGTCGCGAAATGCATAAGCAAAGAGCATAGCTTTCGAAAGATAAGTAACAAGTTTTGCTTGTACAGCTGCGAAATATTTGGAGAAAAAGTAATGCTCATATCAACATACGCTAGAGGAGGAATTGCTCAGTCTCCGTCATATGACTCGGGAGAGAATAATTGTAGCTGGAGACATGAACAGGAAAATTGCGAAAAGTGACCTGGCTGACAACGACAAATTGCTTATAGGGAATAACCTTCTACATGATTAAAGCAACCAAAATAGCTCGGCATTGAAAAATCTGATGCAAAGCATACCAAGATCATTTCGAAGAACAAGTCAACAAATTTCTACTAGACATCGAAGAAGAGAACCCTCTGTCCAAAATGACAAAACCGTTTCGGTTCATCAAACAGCATAAGAAACAGAAGGAGTCAAATAATAAGAAATACATAAACATACAACAGTGGGACCGAAAACTGAAAGAGATGGCTAATGCTGGATCGGATGACGATATCGAGCTGCTAGTAGAAGATGATTGCAGGGATGCTGGTCCAGAACCTACTTTGGAGGAAATCAGAACAATCATATGGGCAACCAGAAACAACAGTGCACCGGGACCAGGCTTCCAGTGCGCGCGCTACCGTATGCGAGACGCAATACGAATAGTCTCATAATCATAGCAGTCTCATGCGCAAGAGATTTGTAGCACTCTGTTTCTCTCTCTTCAGTTTTGTCGCATCTCACATTCTCATAATGTCTGTGTGTCGCACTGTTTTGTAAGCACAGCACATTTCCGGATGTATGCGTTTCATGAGAACGAGTATCATGCGACGTCGCGTGAGCCGAAGCTCATGCGCTTTTCGCAATGAGACGTCGCTAAGCGACGTTTCAATGCGACATCGAAATAACAAACTCAACTGGAAGACTAACTCGTGTTCTTGATGTGGGGAAAGTGTTGTTTTGTTTTGGAAACAATGGAAAGCGACCTAGCTACTACACTCTTATCGAACATGGAGAAGAGGTGTCGTGGTTATGACCAACAAAGTTTTCATAGCGGCAATTTTCGTTGATTAAAGGATTAACTTCAAAAATAGCCCATTCATAATGAACGAAGTAAGAGATGTGGCTTTGGTAAGCGAAATGCACAATCAAGTTGTGGTTTATTTGCTCGTTAATATGCTTTTTTTTTAATTTCACCGAGGCTCCACGGTACTAACACTAGGACTATTTAGAAATCTGCTGTCGCAAATTGATTGTTTCAATTCAGCATCATGGTGGCTGATATGAACTATCCTGTGAGCGCTAACACATCTGAAGAATTCAGTTGCTGCCCTAGTAAGTTTTGTTGATTGACAGGTATTCAATACAATTCCTGAAGCAAGAAGCTTAGCAACAATCCGTAATACAGATATGACACAAATTGTTCCTAAATTTATTACTTTAACCTTAATCCAGCATTTCGTACCTACGTACACTGTGGTGCAAAGTTGATCGGACAAAGGTCGTTTTCATACAAACTAGCCAAGTTTAACATGTTATAAATGTGTTCTGTTATGATCAATTGGGCTGAAATTTTGACGCAAAACTACAAATATGTTGAATTTCACGTGTAAGAAATACCAAATTTTTTGAAGCACCTGCTGGAAGGTGACAATAAAAATAAAATTTGTGCATAGCTGATCGAACAAAGGTCAATGGAAAAGCAAGTTTTGTGTCAAAAATTTCAACTCAATTGATCTGACAGAACACATTTACAACATGTTAAACTTGGTTAATTTTTAAGTGCAGACTTGTGTGTATGCAATGAGAAGTCACCACCAACGTTTTTGCAGCAAAGTACACTTCTGCGTTGAAAATAATCCCTTAAAATAGTGTTCACTCAAGCCAGACAAATAAAAATATTAATCTTCAGAGTTCTATCATTACTAGCGTGTTGATATGATCGGTCAAGTCAGACCAAAATGTGAATTTTTTATTTGATTTTGAGAAAAATGAATTTAAAGTTGGCTGTTCAATATTATGTCTTATGTAATGGGAAAAATCATTTGACCGTTTTCTCGTGCTACTCTAATTTTTCAAATCTGGCTGAAAAATTGAAATGTAGCTGAGGGAATTCTTGATCTTATGATATCATTAACTCATTTTTTGTTTTTATTTTGCTACTTAGTCCCTTCTGACTTAAGGCCGATCATATGTGATCTTGTATAGTATAGTGCTGTTTTACATTCAAAACCGTCCATTTATATTTTTACTGGTCTGAGTAAAAGTATTCTGAGGGATTCTGAGTTTAATTTGGTGCAAATGCGCAATAACTTGTTTATTTTTCCACCAAATGGGCTGAGAGGTTCAGAGGCTTCCAAAAAATGTATTTTAGAAGGTTTCCGCATAAGGACTTGTTGAAGGACACATAGTTCCACAGATATTCCGGTATTATTTGGGTGCTAACATGCTAACGGTATCCCAACTACCGTAAGGTTGCCATCCACCGCTCACGTAGCCTTCCTTTACCTTCCTTTAGCATCCTTTCGACAAGCAATTGCGTCTTCCTAGGATCATTAGTGGTGATCTTACGGTGATTCCAGTATATCTCTGGAACCATGAGTTGAGTCTGCTTGAATCTATACTAGAAGATATTTCTGGAACCATCTAAAAACTTTACCCCATTTCAAAATCCACACGTGCAAAGGGCCACAAGTCTTCTGTGAACAAACCCTTGCAGTCCCTTATCTCGTCACCCGACAACATCACTTATGATGGGACCGCGAGAGTCAAAGCATGCGAAACAGCGCACGGCGATGGCGCCCTGAGAGAGCGCATTGAGATGTTTCAATGAAACAGTCGCATGTGATTGAATACATGCGTCGCATTGAGAGAGCAATGCGATGAGACAAACAAAAATTGAAACGCTCGAATTTGTTGAGAGCGTGTAGCTTGTCGCGCGCATCGTTCTGGTCTCTGTTTTGTACAATAATGTAGCACACCATGGATTTGAGAGTCATGCGACGCTCCGTCTCACAGCTCGCTGTCGCATTTGTGTACGCGTGAGATTTCCGGAAGCCTGACCGGGACAGGACAATTTATACAATGAGTTCTTCAAGTATGGGTCAGAGGAGCTTCTAGAGAAGATGACAGATCTCATGAAGGAAGTTTTCAGAACCAATCAGGTTCCTATAGCCTGATTAGCAACTGTGCAAGTCCCCATTCCAAAGGTTCCATATCCGCAAAACACCGAAGACTCTAGATGGATCACTCTTTGCTCAACGGCGTACAACATTTATGCAAGATTGCTTCTGAAACTCTTGTCCGACCAAGTCGGTCCTCTACCCGGTTACCAAATGGCCTTTCAACAAAAAAAAAAGTTGGAGGGTGGTGTACAAGACACAACCGCATTGTTGACGTAGGACTACGAATTTTTTTTACGGTTCGGACGTTTTCGAAGATGTCGCGCAGCAGGAGAATGCATACGATGAGGGTTTCTCAGTTAATGAAAGTTAAACGGAAAAAAATTAACCCACCGATAAGATAGAACATAATTTATTTCCCTAACAAATTGTTTGATTTTTGAATCATTTTGATGTATTTAGTGACAAATTGAATGGGTGAATCATGGGTTACTCTATATAAATTCTATTCTAACTCTTTACTGAAATGAACTTGGTGGCGTTTTGAACGTTTTGTTACGGTGGTGATAAGTTGTAACCTCCGAAACCGTACAGAGTGCGTCCCTGTTGCTTCAGAGCGTAGACGACATCCATGGCCGTGACGGTTTTGCGTTTAGCGTGTTTAGTGTAGGTGACGGCATCATGCATATTTTTTAGGAACACCTTCAGCACATCTCGGGTTTCCTCGTAGATCAGTCCGGAGACGCTTGACACAACCACGTTAAGCCAGGCCCAATATTACAACTCTAGAGAGCAGCGGCGCCCGTGGTGTAGTGGTAAGCGTCCCAGCAGGCCTGGGTTCAATCCCAGGCAACGCTGCCGGGAAGTTCTGAGGCATAACATCTCTGATCACGCCTTCCTTCGGGGTTCCCGGTTCATGAGTTGATGGGTCGATAGGTAGGGTCCAGGTGTGGGCATGCACAGTTGTACACACCAACTGCTCATTTGGTAATAACTTTTCACTCAGATGTTGAAATTTATTTTTCTTTAAAGTAATTGATAGATTAGGCTACAGATATGCGAAGATTAGGTAGAGCTTAACATTTGAATCAACACTAATCAATTTAATACTTAAATTCCGAGATGTGTACTGAGCATTTCTCACCTCATTTTTACAACGCAAAAACAAATACAGTTTACTACTAGCATTAAAATCTACTTTATTTTACATATCTATAACAAGCTTACACTCTATTCTATCTACTGCTTCAAAAAGAACTATGGTCCGTTAACTATGTGCAAAGTTATTAGCAAATGAGCAATTCGTGACCAAAACTCTGTATGCCAAGCATGGGTGTGGGTAGCATTGGTGCATGGAAAACAAATCCAAGGAAAAAAAACAGCATTTTGTGTAGTCGTTGGGGGCGTGTGGTTCTGAATTGGCAACAAAATGTTCCGCAATTGTATCCTCCCTATTTGTACACGCCCGAAGATCGGAGGCGAATGTCACTTCAACTTGTTTCATCTAGGAACCATTCTCTGATTTCTGTGTTGGGGAAGCAGCACATGCATGTACGTAATTGGTGGATTTGTTAGTTATTTAGAAGCTTTTGGACAATGCTTGACATTTACCACTTTTTCCATAGTTTCAATTTGAAAATCAACAGTCAACAGCATTGTTATCGATGCGTAGAAATATTTCTGATCAATTGGTGATACAATAATTGAAATTGGTCCAGGGGCAGCTAAGTTATTAACGTTCAAAATCTTTCATAATTTCATTTTTCGCTTTTCATAAATTGTACCCCCATCTTCCCGTAAGACGTAGTCCTACGTCAAAAGGTGTGCTTCGGATCAAGTGTTTGTGCTTCGTCGAATATTGGATGAACGATGGAGAAAAGGAAAGCAAACCATACTGGTTTCACTTGATTTGAAACAGGCATTTGACAGACTGGACATATCAAAAGCAGCCACCATTCTCGCCGAAATAGGTGTTTCAAAATCGTTAATCAACCGGATTATATCCGCATGCCTGCACGAGAAAACATCGCTCCAATGGTTTGGGCGAGGACGAGTTCGATCAAAAAAATTAGAGGGGTAAAGCAAGGATGTCCTCTGCGCCCACAGCTGTTCATCTTGATGTTGCATCATGTCTTACAATCGGTCAACGAATTCATCCGGGAAATCAAATGGGCTCATGGATCGAGGATCGAATTACGGCAGCCCTAAGTTTGCACCTTTAGAATTGATAAAACGATCCATAAAATATTGAAAAACGTTCCATTAAAAACATCTAAATGATCCATAAAACATCGGAGAAAATCCCTAAAAAAGTGTGGATGATCCATAAAAAATATCAATATTATCAATATTTTATGTGAAATTTAGCAACACAATTGTAAAAATGTACCGCTAAATTTCTAAATAATGAGCATTGGAATTGTACGAATTACCCATAAACATATTGCAATTGATCCATAAAACATTCAGCAATGAACCTTAAACTAAAGAAAGTGATCCATAAAAAATCAAGCTTACACACTTAAAAATATAGGCATGATCCATAAATTAGACGTATATTATTCATGTTTAGGACACTATTTTTGTAAATTTTGATCCATAAACCTTGAAAAATTGCTCCACTGCTTATCTACTTAGATTTACTGTCCTGCCCGTGTATTTAAGGTAGATGTGCGAAGCGACGGGTAAGCGTCTAGAATTAGTTTCCAAAAGAAAATTCTATAATAATATTCTTAAGAAGCTTCCTATGGAAGCTTCATTTAGAAACTTTTTAAGAAGCTTATTCTAGACGCTCGCCCATCGTTCTGCTCTTCTGACAAAAAAAAAAAAAACACGGGCAGAACAGTAAATCTGAGTAGCTTCGCAGTAATGTAGCAATTTTCCAAGGTTTATTGATCAAATTAAAAAAAACATGTGTAAATAGACCGAGATATAGACGATAATTGGAACACACCAAAATAAGCAAGTCTACCAACAACTGGAACACCTACCCTAGGTATGATCCATAAAATTAACATTTTTTTTTTCATTTTTTCTTAAGAAGATTATTATAGAAGCTTCTTTTGGAAGCTAATTCTAGACGCTTGACCATCGCTCCGCACATCTACCTAAAAACACGGCAGGAGAGTAAATCTAAGTAGTTAAGCAGTAATGGAGCAATTTTTCATGGTTTATGGATCAAAATTAATAATACAGTGTCCAAAACGTGAATAATATACGTCTAATTTATGGATCATGGCTGTTCGGAATATCGGGATAACCCTGTACCGCCAAGTCCAGTGACAACCATGTGGGGGATTCAGAGAGCTACGGTAACGGTTGCTGTCAGAAATGACAGACGTAAGGTTTGGTTCAACGGAACTGTGAACTCACAGTTCCGTTGAACCAAACCTTAGATAGGTCGGAGTATAGGTCGGTACCTATCGTTTAATTAAATTGTAGTTATTTGCAGTGAACTAACTACCAACAATCAATACGAAACTAACGATTTTAAATTGGCTCACTACTTGACTTGCCTATTGGTCCCAAGCAAATCGATTAACGTACCTCATTATTGTCAAAATTATAGTACTACACAATGTTTGTTTTGATTCGCTATGAAAGTTTGACAGGTAAAATGAGGGGTTCGTGGATTTTCTCGTGTTTTATAGGGGTGCATCGATAAGCTTGGGGCCGAAGATAGTACCAGACCTTAGCCAAAAAGTTGAGCACATTTCTTCGGGACCTTCTGGTCTTAAATTTACCTGTATGTAGCTACTGAAGTAGGTTAGTTGGAGGTAGAATGCGTGCAAATATTGAATTTAATAACCCTATATTTGCTTAATCTAGATACTACAGTTTGATCCTAAAATCTGGTAACCTACAATTTGTTCCTAAACGCTATATACATGATTTACCCTAAGTAACTAGTAAGTAGCTCATTCTACATCGTTTGCGTGCTTAACTAAAATAATAATTGAATCCCTAAATGCTAAATCTAGCCAAATCTTTGTTGAAAGAGTGACGGAAGATAACTCTCGGTTTGAAAATCTCCCGCTCATCCTCCTATCGCTTTTCATGGAGGAATTTCTCTTCCTCCAGCGCTTTCTTATTTGCGCTTTTCTCCTGCAGCAACTGGTCTAGGGATTCTTCCAGGCTGACCACAACTGGTCTAGGGATTCTTCCAGTACTTCTTTTCCAGATTCGGTTGCGGCATCACTCCTCACTCTATTATTTCTGCTAGGTGGTTTATTTGAGACAGACTTCTTGGTTCCTTTTGCCACCTTATAAGCATTAAGATTGGTTTTGATTTTATGTTAGTTTAATAAAACCTATTTCAGCTTCAAACTGTCCAAAACGAGACTGCTCTGAGGAAGTTGCTTTCATTAATACGAACATGGCTATACTTTTAAGTGCGCAAACATGATTTTCTATGGATCACTTTCTTTAGTTTAAGGTAAACTGCTGAATGTATTATGGATCAATTGCAATATATTTATGGGTAATTCGTACAATTTCAATGCTCATTCCTTAGAAATTTAGCGGTACATTTTTACAATTGTGTTGCTAAATTTTACATTAATTATGGATCATATTGATATTTTTTATGGATCATTCACACTTTTTTAAGGATTTTCTCCGAAGTTTTATGGAACATTTGGATGTTTTTTATGGAACGTTTTCCAATATTTTATGGATCATTTATTGGTTTTTATGTTCAAAAGTATGTTTGCCTCGAATTACCGTGCAAACTTGGATACGCGGATGATCTTATGTTCATTTGCGAAGAGGTTGAGGATGTGGAAAGGCTCATCGGTGTATTAGAGCCGCTATTGAAAGGACTGGAGATCAACACTAAGAAAACGAAGGTGTTATTCCGAGACCCCAAGGACACAAAAAACATAAGCCCAGAAACAACTGCCAAGTTTGGAAAGTATCAACTCCCGGTGGTCACTATTATGAGATACTTGAGAGCATAATTGACCAGTAGTCTTACGAGAGGAGCTACATCTTCAGAACGCATAAAAAAGGCGTACAAAGCATATCATTCTTTCCTCAAGCAACACCCTCTTAAATGGAGCGTAGTAAGAAAACTTTGCTATTGTCTAATTACTCCAGTGGTGACGTACTCCATGGAGGTTAGCACAATATTAAAGAGAAATCGTAATCCACTGCGGAGAATGGAACAAGAGATGCTACTGACTCTTCATAATTTGTGCCACAGAAGTGCCTACGAGGAATGATACTGAGAATGAGCAGTCTAGTGATTCAGCAAACGACAACAATCATCACGAAGAGCGTCGACAAGAGAGTAGTAGAACTGGCCACATTGCCCCCGAGTGACTGGGTAGATACTAAACTACTACGGACATATCCTCAGGAGCGATCCAGGCGGAATTTTGAAAACGGCACTTAAGTACAGAATACCAGAACCCAAGAAAATTGGAAGACCGGCATATAACTGGAAAACCTGTATTCGACAGGACGTGGAGAGGAGCAAAATTCCCAATGAAGTATAACAGGATATCGCAAAAGAAAGGAGCAAGTTCAAACAAACCACTAAAAACCTGTATAGTAGCATGATGGAGTCGGAATTTGAGACAAGTAGCGACTCGGACTGGGAGAATGATTCAGAAGACCTAGTTCCATCAGACTTCCTCGGATTTAGTGATGAGGACCCCATCATGAGAGGAACCGATTCTGATGATGAGGTCGGTCCGAGGAAACGACAATGACAACCCACAAAGCATCCCCAGCCAACAGATGATTCAGTAACACAAGTAAGCCCAGAATTCATAGGTAAGTTCACACATGTTATATTAACATGCTTTCCCAATAGGTCCCTACTCAAATGTGTTAGCAGGCCTTGACAAATGAACCCCAAAAGGGCTGTAACCTATAGTCTACCAAAAAAAAATTGAACTTCTGGCTTCGATTTCAAACGTTATGTTGTGAATGACGTGACTAAGCAGATTTTAGAAAGGTACCCGAAATTCGATCCAACGGTTGTAAAACGGTGTATTAAAATAAGAACAATTGCAAGGATGCGTTTTTTCAATCTGAAAGTATAAGGATTATTACCACCCATTAGTCAGTGATCATGACCTTGATAAATCCAATCAGAAGCGCAAATCCAAACTTCCTGCAGAAATGGTTGTTAAGAAGAGCCGTTTAGATGTCGAAGTAGAGTCAAGGCCAACACGAACCAGCCAACATTCGTATCGACATCCTCTTCAACGAAAGTGGACCGAAAACAAAAGTCATCTGGGTAAAAAGTACATGAAATTAAGCTCTAAATAAGCCTACCATTGGTAAATCCATTTTGACTGTAAAATCTAATTCAACTGTAAAACTATAAGTATAATACAAATTCTTCATTTCAACCGTTTTAAAATACCATGTAGAGTTTACATTACCAAACTGATTACGACAAAAACATAGTGTGATTCGTTTTTTTAACAGAATTGCCGATAATTGAAGATCTCATGTTTGTTCCCTTTTACCAAAAAGATCCTTAAATTACTCCGTGATCCAAACTTCCAAAACACTTTTGATTGATTCCACTTCCGCTGCATGTGCAACGACTATCTGAATATATTATATTGGTATATTATTACACTGGAAACACCAGCAATACTGCACGTAAAATATTCGAGCAATCTTATGCTAATCACTAATCTTCCCTAATGCGAACCTCCGTTAAGCAATTGAACCTCGTGAAGAGTGCGTTATTTTTAGTTGTGCTGGATCACGAATTTCGATTGAATCCAGAGCTAATCCTAAAATTAAAACCATCGAATATCACGATGGAATAGAGGATAACGAAAGGAAGTTACTGGGTGGTTGATGAGCTATGATGAAGAGGTCAGTGAGTCTGGAGCTGTGGAACAGAGTGGATCTGGTGAAATTTGGATGGGGTTCAGAGACGTGAGGCACGTTGTTAGAGTGCTTTTTTGGAAGGTAGTGTGTGAAGAGCTTATAAGGCGGTGATACTGTGCCTTTCGGAGATCGAGATTTGAACCTCTGGAACAGCTAACGTCCGTGGTCTCCCAGGATCAGTGAGCGCTCAACTTCCGAGCTGAACAGACGCGCTTTTGTTAACGTTCTGTGGAAGTCGAACACAAGCTAGTTACCAGTGCCTAGTCGCTGAGCCGTGCCGTGTCGCTCCGCGTCCAAACGACTTCACGATGGGCCGTCGAGAAAACACCTTTCGCATAGATTTTTCGAACGTGCCGAAGAAACCGGATAATGCCAAAGTACATAAGTTCTGTGCGACCATATTAGGTCTGAAGCAAGGTGAAGTGCTGCGGATCCAAAACAGTAGAGCCCTCGGTGTTTCCTTCGTGAAAGTTGTTGACCTAGCATTGGCGCAACGAATTTGCGAGGAACACGACAACAAGCACGAGATTACAGTCGACGGGAAAAAGTATCCGTTGAGAATCACACTTGAGGAGGGAGCAGTGGAGGTGAGGCTGTACGATTTGTCCAAGGACGTTTCGGACCTAAAAATCGCCGATTTCCTAGGAAGATACGGTGACGTCATCGCAGTACGAGAGCAGCGAAATGGAACCGAAGTCGATTTTCCTGGCATCTCAACCGGTGTTCGTATGGCGAAAATGGTCGTTGAAAGGAACATTGAGTCGTGGGTCACGATAGACGGGGAGATGACACACGTGTCGTATTTCGGGCAACGTCAAACTTGCCGACACTTCCACGAATACATCCACGTAGGAGCTACCTGTGTGTAGAATAAAAAAAACTACTCGTGCAGAAGACGTATGCCGATGCCGCAAAGCAGATGAGTCCATCACCTAAGTCTTCACAAACAACTAAGCAAACCGCATCCACTGCGAACCCAACGAACACGAACGTCATTCCTGGTGCCAACCAAACCAACACAAACTTGGCAAGTATGCAGCCGCCGAAACAAATTCCCCAACGAAAACAATAGAGGTTGTTACCACCACCGGTCGTCACTGATGAAAATTTTCCTACGTTAGCCTCTACCTCGGCTTCGCTTCACCCATCGGATAGCGGGCCGTTAATCCCCTCTACAGGTCAACAGCCCCCTGCTAATGGCGGAGTGGATCACAAAACTGCTAGTGTAAGTCCGATGGAAACGAAACAGATTCAATTGTTGGCTCATCCAGCTCCAAAAGGCATCTCCTCCGCACTCGTCCACCAGGCAAGAAGCCTCGAGTGGAGAACGACGACGATATGCGAGATGGGAGTAACCGACCGCCGAGTTCTCTCCAGTTATAACCTCGCATCTATCAACATCAACAACATCACGAACGCAACGAAGATCGACGCACTTCGGTCTTTCGTACGAACGCTACAGCTGGATATCGTTTTCCTTCAGGAGGTGGAGAATGAGCAGCTATCTCTCCCTGGCTTCAACGTCGTCTGTAATGTGGATCGCGCGAGGCGGGGAACGGCAATCGCGCTAAAAGACCAACATACAATTCTCGCATGTCGAGAAAAGCCTGGATGGCCGCCTCATTGCTTTGAGGGTGCAAAATACGACTCTCTGCAACATCTACGCACCATCGGGACAATTTTTCGTGCGGAAAGAGAGAGGTTTTTCATGATCGCATGATCGCTTACTACCTTCGCTTCAACACGCAACACGTCATCCTTGCCGGTGATTTCAACTGCGTGCTACTTCCGAGTGACTCTACGAGTGCCAACTCAAGTCCAGCTCTTCAGGCGACCGTACGGCAGCTGCAGCTACACGACATATGGTTAAAACTGTACCCCACAACCCCCGCACCCACGTACGTCACTCACAATGCGGCATCCAGGCTCGACCGTATGTATGTCAGCGCTGGGCTGTTGGATGCTCGCGCAAAGCGCTGCCACGCACGTATGTTCATTTTCAGACCATAAGGCTCTAACATCACGAATTTGCCTGCCCGACCTCGGCCACGAACAAGGACGTGATTTTTGGTCCCTACGCCCTCACCTTTTGACGGCCGCAAACATTGACGATTTTAAAGTTCGGTGGCAGTTTTGGACCCGCCAACGGAGGAATTTACCCAGCTGGATGACATGGTGGCTTTCATACGCGAAGCCAAAAATCAAGTAGTTTTTCCGCTGGAAGTCGAGTGAAGCATTCAGCATCTATAACGCTGAACAACAACGTCTGTACACGCAGCTACGACTCGCATATGATGCGTACTATCAGAATCCCACCATGCTGGTGACTATCAACCGCGTAAAAGCGCGAATGCTGCCTCAACGAGACGAGACGTTCGTTGCGGGCGAAGGCTTATCCACCTTCCAGCTGGGCGACAGTCGAAGGAAAAAAAAAAACAACTATAACAGAACTGCAGAACGAGCGAGAAAAACAAATACAAGACTCCCTGGAGATCGAACCACACATGTTCCGATACTTCAGGGACTTGTATGCGGCTGGAGAAGCGAGGCAGGTTGGGGAAGAAACGTTTATAAACGAGAGAGTCGTACCCGAGAACGACGAAACCAACGATGCTCTAATGGTAGAGATCACTATTGACGATTTGAAAAATGTCATCCGAACATAGTAGAAATGAAAATCGCCTGGTACCGATGGCCTGCCGGTAGAGTTCTACCAAAGAACATTCGACGTCATCTATCGGGAGCTGTACTTCGTAATAAATGAGGCTATGACGAATGAGCTCCCATTGGAATTCACCGATGGCACAATCGTGCTGGTCAAAAAGAGAGGTGGCGATGGGACAGCGAGAGCATACCGTCTGATTAGCCTGCTCAACGTCGATTATAAAATTCTTACCCGTGTGATGAAGGCCCGTTTGGAACGCGTGCTGCAGATACATCGAGTTCAGAGTGACGCTCAAAAATGCGCCAACACCGACCACTCTATTTTTCAAGCTACGCTCTCGCTCAAGGATCGTGTGGCCCAGCTTATCGCAAGAAAACAGAAAAAGAAGCTGATCTCGTTCGACCTAGATCACGCGTTTGATCTCATGAGTCTCTTCATCGAACCCTTCTCTCTCTGGGTATCAATCATGATTTCGTCGGCTGGCTCTCTCGAGTGGCCGATATCTCTTCATCACGACTGTTAGTGAATGGGCACCTTTCACAGTCATTCCGCATAGAAAGATCCGTACGTCAGGGAAATCCGATGTCGATGCTGCTCTTTGTGCTCTACCTCCATCCCCTCCTCACACGGGTGGAGCGTGTGTGTGGCGGTGATCTTTGCGTTGCGTACGCTGACGATATCACGGTGATAGCAACATCAACGCAAACAATTGAACGGATCTTTCAGCTATTCGACTGCTTTGATGTCGGATTTATCATTGGGGATCCACTGTTGATACCAGGACTACACAATACAGAGAAGGTGAAGGTTCTGGGTGTTATTTTTGCAAACTCAGTGCGGCTGATGGTGAAGCTAAACTGGGATACTCTAATAATCAAAATTCGGCAGCTTATATGGATGCATAACATGCGCTCCCTTACCCTGCAGCAAAAGGTAATATTACTAAACACCTTCATCACAGCGAAGGTGTGGTACCTCTCTTCCATAATACCACCGCACTGTATCCACACGGCAAAGCTGACAGCGACAATGGGGACTTTCCTGTTTCGAAGATTGGCAGCACGTGTCCCAATGCAGCAGTTGGCGCGCAGTAAAGAGCATGCAGAACTAAAACTGCAATTGCCAGCGATCAAGTGCAAAGCGCTCCTCGTCAATCGACATCTTCAAGAGATCGATTCCTTTTCCCATTATCAGTCCCTTCTCGCCCTGCCGACCTTCCCTGCCTAAAACTCCTCTCTCAGCAATTTTCCTTGTTTCCCCACCACATCCAACAAAACCCCACCAGCGATCAAATTCACCGCTTCTATCTGGAGCAAACCGAGATCCCAAAAGTGGAACGGAATCAGCCAGGCCTGAACTGGAAGAAGATATGGGCAAACATTTCATCAAGAAGACTGTCATCGAGCCTGCGCAGCGATCTCTACTTGTTAGTGAACGAAAAAACGGAGCACCGCAGACTGATGAACATCATCGGCTGTGCAAACGACTATCATCCACTAGGAACTTGATTCTGTGATAATGACTACGGACATTTAATCTAATGGGAGCTGGTATCGAAACTTGTGGCAACCGGTTAGCCGGGTCTCACCGCTTCCGTAGCATTATGGGCCGCAGAAATGAACAACATTCCCATGGATTTCCCCCCACACGATGCCCTTCTACTTGAAGCTCGTAAAGGTCGCCAAGTTGGACAAGTTCAAATCGAAAAATCGGTTCAGAACAGAATTTATAACAATTATTAAAATTGACTATCATAACATTCGATTCACCTGATAGTTTTCTTACAGGCGCTTACTTTGAACATTCCCATGTGGACATTATGATCCTACAGGTTTCGTTTGAAGAAAATCTATTATTTCACCCTAAATAAACCAATAGAGTTGGAACCATTGAGTTGGAAAGCATGCATTAAGTACTCTTCGCAAAACTTAGAGGAAATGTACCCCCTTCCCATTCGTCACGTTGTTCCAATGCTTAATGCATTGCTTTTCACACATTTGTAACACCCCCCCCCCCCCTCTAAGAGCGTGAGGTACTTAATGGATGCTCCCTTAGAGGCTTGAAATAGCTTCTTGTGGATAGTTACAATGATTTTACGCCACAAATTATAAAAAATAGGATAATGCGCTGAATGATAACCTTACAAAAATGCTTCATTTTCCATTTTTCATTTTATCGTTTGAAAAACCATATTGTTATTTTCAAAATATTGTTATTTATAGATTCGGTGGTTCGGTAAAGTATGATTAGTCTGTTAAATTTTCAGTAGTCTTGAGAATAAATAGTGTCATTGTGTTCAGCTTTTATTTCATAATACATACAGTCAACAACATACATTCTTCCACAATGATGAACATGCGACACTGGCTGTACAGTAATTAAAGGGGACTGTACACATTTAAAGCTATTTGGTTCCAGAATCATCTTGTAGGATTCTGATGTTGGAGAAAACGGAACAAAAAGACTTGGTGTACTTCATTTTCACATTTAGATCACTGAAAAACATACATTTTAATATATCCTTTCGTAGGCTGCAATACGTACCCCTTACAATGAATTCACAGTTCATTTCAAATAAACTCATTTTATACTCTCAGATCACGCGACTAAAATTATCGAACTGATGGAGCAAAAATCAACAAACACAGCAACCGGTCATAACACAAACGTTACTTCGATGAAAATAAAACAAAATTAAAATACTTAAAAATACTTACAAGATATTTAATAAATATCGGAGCTAAAGTTTAGAGTGGGATGCCCCTAGACACCACGTCTTGTGCCCGGAAAATTCAACTCACTTTTGAGCAAATCAATCCACTTTTGTCGAAATTTAGTCAACTCGACTCAATTTATTTTCCTGTAAACGATAAATACGAATATATTTTTAAGTTAGTCGATGTTTTAAACTATTTAGTTATTAATGCATAATTTTGACATAGTATGAGCGTATGACCATATGTACAATTTTTCATAAATATTCCAAGCAAGTAAGTAGAATGCATTTCATTCACTTCAATGAGCCATTTGCTAACACCTGTTCTAATAACGGAACAAGCAAACAACAATGTATAGGAACACTAGCTTGCAAACAAACAAAAAATCTCCGCAGACACCATAAAACCGTTTTGGGAGGTATAAATATTTCACAATCCGACTTACCCCAAGCGAACAAAAAAAAATCAAACGTCATCTCCGTTACTACCCTCCAGAGCATTCCACTCTATGGAACCGAGCAAAAAACCAAGTTTCAAACTATCTTTCAACAAATTACCTCTATTTCACTTGATGTCGCCGATCTCTTCTAGCTACATACTGAAATCTCGCCGTAGCTCGATATGCTCCTCCTCCTCCTTCACTCTCTGGTGGTGTCACCGCTAAGCACCAGTAGAGCGCTTTACATAAAAAGCTATTATACATTTCACTCGACATTTTCCTACGACACGCTCTCCCATTCTCCCGTGTTATTTTTTTTTTATTTGTTATTCGGGAAAATGTAAGCAAGAGCAAAACAAACTGAATATTTCACGAGAGAAAATGCTAATGCCCCAACTCAACTCGAGGTGGACAACAAAAACAAACTTTCAACGTTGCTCTTCAACTGGTGTGGAGTATGTATATAGAAATGAGCATAGCAGCTCCCCTTTGAAATCCGTGAGCGATGAGAGAGGGAGAGCGAATTTCCCCTTGTTCGTTTTGGGGGGTCATTTGGATCATGCGCTTCTATTCTATGTGTTTTGAGGATTGCGTGGAGAGTAGTATCGTAACATCCACGTGGAGCAGTTTTATTTACACCGAAACCGCTCAGTCCACTGCGACTTGTTGATAGAGCAAGGTGACATGCTGTGGAGCGAGCTCTGGCGATGAATAACAGTTGTTTGTTTACAATAACAAGCTCCAAACTGTACTAAATATGTTCTGATGAGTGATTGTCAATTAAGATTGATGTCGCTTACTAGGATTCAAAAAAGAAATCAAGTGAACGCATGGTCTCTCGTCTGGTGCTCCTCCATTGAAGAACTCATCACGTTGTCATCGTTGGGGCTCCATGGGAAAATCGCACAAGCACCCGAATGAGCAACGATTATCTGCTCCTTATCTGCTTCACGCTCCAATCACTTCGCTCAAAGGCAACGAAATGCGGAAACCCGCAAACATGTTATTTGTGGTATATGTGTGTGGTAACGATGGAAATGCTTCATCCTGCACGCGGCATAGACTACTTATCCGCCGGGTCGGCTGCTGTTGGGATGGAAAGGAGCACGCGGACCAAAACGATGCTATGCTGGAACACCATTCGATTATCCCTTCCGCCGATGATGGTTTCGGATCGAATTCCAATGCCGATGCCGGTGGTGCCGGTTGGGCGCTTTTGCCACCATCATCGTCATCATCATCATCAGGGTTCTCCGGGGAGGAATAACGGTTCTATGTTTGTTATCAATTGGTGGCATGAAAAAAATCGCTACTTCCAGCAATGAGCGGGAGCTAGCACAAAACGCAACGTGGCAAAAAGGCGAATATTGGAGATATTCTGCCGGGTTGCTCCACGGTTGTAGGTGGTGGTGGATATGGCCATTGTTAATGTCTATTCAGGCGGGGGAAAATGCTGTTATCTAAACATTTCTGGATCATTTTTTTTTTCGCTCAACCCGTCGGGGATGTTTTCATTAAAATATGGTAGAGCTGGAGTTTTGGGTTTAAATTTTATGATTTTTTTATAATTTGCAAAAACTGATGAAGAAAGATCCTCGGAGATTGTTCAGGCTGTTATCAGAGATAGAGTTTATAACAGGATGTTATAAACTAAGCAAAATTCATTAGACAAATCACTCAGATGGTATGTATTAGATGATTCTACCGCTAGAAGCTATCAAATTCTCAAATTCAGAGCATCTTCCAAGAAACCCATAAAATATTATTACTCTTAGTATGACTGCGGCTCCTTTCGTCGTGGTAAACTCTCCGAATCCCTTCCTATCCACGACCCACATTTTCGTTAGCTAATTTGCATTGCTAATTTCCGTAACACCACCGCCACAATTAGACTTGCACGGTTTCCACGCTGTTAGTTAAGCAGTGTTGAACTTTTACATGGAACTTGCAACCTAACCTCAAACAACATACAAACGCTTTTGCTTGGCTCGTTCACCAAGCGCACAACACACCGCCTGCTTCGTTTAACACAGTTTCGCTACTTCCATCCCACTAGAGTGGGGAGGGGGAAAGAGAAAATCTCAACTGCCGGAAAAACATCTTCTTTCGATTCCCTCATCCCCCGTGCTCCTACCGGAGATTCCTCACAAAGGCATTCCTACACGGCAATCGGAAAAGCGGAAACGCACAATTTAATCCTCGATTGACCGTCGTCCGCCCTAGAAAGAGTCAAATAAAATATTCATCAACATATGACAGGAATGTGTCGTTCCCTTCGAAATAAGGCCCGACAGAAATTGAATTCGGATATTAGAAGCTAATAAAAACGACATAAATTCCGCTCCGTAAGTGGGTTTCCATGGTTGTTGACCATTCCGAAGGCACAGCTCAGCAGAAGAGGGGTGTGGACCATCGATTGGCACATACGGTCGGGCCGGCACCTACTTGGATGAATATTTTATTTGATTGCGTGCTGTCCTGCCCGTTTTTTTTGCCCTTATGCTGATGTTGGCCTTCTTCTTCGCTGTCACCAAGGCAATAAACATATTTTCTTCTAGTTTACTTTATTGAATGGGTCCACCTGTATGTGGAAATATGTTCAGTTGAGGAATTTTAATATTTTCCTGAAGGAATTTTATATAAACCCTATTTAAAAACGTACCAAATTTGGGTATAATGCACTCAGATCTGTCAAAACTAAATGTACCTAAAAAAATGGGTAAACAAACATTTACCCAAATCTGAACTGAGATTTAATTTTAAATGAGTTCTATAATTTTGGAACAACAACAAACATTTGGAATCAAGAAAAGCATCGCAGAATGTCTCGAAAACCTAGAATTAGGAGAATGTTCAAAGTTCAGAAACTAGTAACAGATGGGGTACTCCCTGCCCAGCACTAATGAGACCCCCCTCTACACTACCTCAGGGTCGGCATGCGCGCTCGAATATCACGGCCAAGGAAACACTCGAATATCCAACACACACAACACTTGTATAGCTATAGGCACCTTTATTGTTCCCACTTTCGTCCCACTTTCTTATTCGCTATTGGCAAATCAAAGTTGGCTCTCGTGGAGAATAGAAGAACTATGAAAGTGATGATGGTTTCAAAATTTTCCACGGGGAAGTATACGAGTGCAATCTTAAAATGCTTTTATTTTGTGAATGGAGCATTTTATTTAAATCTGGTTAGTGCTACGTTAGTAGAAAACTTCAGGACTACTCAATAGACATATAATACAGAAAACATAATTTCTTTTCAGATTTTTAGGTGTAAACATAGACTTCCGCTTTTCTACCACTGTAGCAGTAACCAGATTTAAATAAAATGCTCCATTTTCAAAATAAAAGCATTTTAAGATTGCACTCGTATACTTCCCCGTGGAAAATTTTGAAACCATCATCACTTTCATAGTTCTTCTATTCTCCACGAGTGCCAACTTTGATTTGCCAATCTCCTACCTCGTTTCGCCTGACGTTCTTCTAATTCTTCAGCGCGGGCCCGCTGTTTGTCCTTCCACAGCCACTCCTTCACCTTTCTCCGCTTCCTTCTGGGCACTTTTCACAGGCCAGTCGGTTCCTTTCTTTTGACTTTGAATGGCCTCCAAATCCAGTAAACAGTGCCATCTGGTGGTAGGTAGAGGATCTTTCTGTCGTTTAGTGGTGTGGCTGTGTACTGTCCAGTGGGTGATTTTGTGGGCGATGGGTGGTGTTGGTAGCTTGTATTCAAACCTTACGAAATACGAAACACTAATCGCGACAATCTCACTAATCTCAGACAGACAGACACACCAAATTTTTTTTTCTTTTTCATACACAAGAATTCCAAAATTGTGACGCGTCTCTGAACCAGAATTTTCACAAACAAAACGAAACTTACTCACACACATTGTTTTCAACACAAACTAATGAATCAAAACCTCAAACTTATCCAAAAGTATCGAATCACAGATGTAAGCTAAGGAAAGAGTAGCGTTTTATTAACAGTGTATATTTGAGTCGGGGTTATAAGTTATCATCGTTGGTAAACCAACTCAACTCAGTTTCAAGGTCGGAACCTCCTACTGACCATCAATATCTTTCGATTCCGGTCTCCAGCGATCCCTTTTAAACTGTATAAATTGTTGGACCAACACTCAAGAAAAACGAAATAAAATATATATATATATAAGCTATACTACATTTAACAATTAAAAATAGTATTTAAAATCTACTAGAACAGAACATGCAGATTTTCAAAATTTAATATATTAATAAAGAATTCCGGAATAATATTTACAGTGTTTACAAAATTACTCTAGAGTACGGTGTGAAAAATTTCATCACCTTTAGAAACGTTTTGCTATGTCGGAGTAAGCCGTTATCAGTGAATCAACTGTGGCTTTTTGTGATAACGTTATCAGTTTTATCAGTGTGTGCGTACGGAAGACTGTGAACTACCAAACTGTCAAATGCCTATTATTTCAGAACGTATTGTTAAAAGTGGTGTGCTGTTGATGAAGTTTTTTTTTTTTTTTTTTCTTTGGTTTGTTTTTTCCGTCGATCTTGTTTTCCGTGCTGAGCACCAATGCTACCGACGTGCCAGGAAGGCAGCTCCCACACCTGGACCCTACCTATCGACCCATCAACTCATGAACCGGGGACCAACGGCTTTACTTCCCATCCGAAGGAAGGCGTGATCAGAGATGTTATGCCTCAGAACATCCCGGCGGCGCCGACTGGGATTGAACCCAGGCCTGCTGGGGTGAGAGGTAATGTGTTGATGAAGTTGTGGCTAAAATCTAGGTAAAAAGGTACTTTTTTCAGAAGAACTGTTATCAATTTGATGACTAGTCGAAACTTATTTTGGCCTATTGATCATTTTGCTAGTTTTTCTTCTCGGAAATTTCCTTCTCCAACGATTTTAGCTAGAAGTTCATCATGTATGGGGATTGCATGCTGGACATACAATCAGGTAAGTATGGACGAAAAAAAATGTGGTTGATTCTACGGTTATCCATTCTCCTATTGTACGCTCACTCTCTCTCACATTATGCACTGCAATTACCAACTGATTGCATCCCAGTTTCAAAACTTTGTTTACGATATTGTAAACAATTCAGTGCAGTGCATAAATGGGGTTATTTGAAACTACACAGCTATTTGACAACAAAACGAAAATTAAAGTATTTAACAAATTATTCATTACAAAAATACTAAAATTAATGATTTCCTAGTTGAATGCATTCGGCAATGTCTTTCTTTGACACAATCTTTACTTAACTAGTGATTCTCTCCTCGATATAGAATTACGCAATAGGATTAGGAATACTGGACCAGATGAAACCGTTTTCGGTTCAGTAACCCTCCTCACCATTGACCTTCTGTAACTCAAGAATCAAACAGTTATTAATTGGTGGTACCACGCTTTATTTTTAGATTCTTCTATTTTAGGCCTTCAGATCCGCTGCCGAGAAGATACCTAGAGATCTTCCATTGAGATCTGCGATCTCATACGAGCTGTTGCCTTTTTTTGCAACGATGACGCACGCTTTATACTGCGGACCTAACTTCGCGTTAAAGTCCTTTCCAGCAGATGACAAAGTAAAGCTCCGTTTGAAGACTCGTTGTCCGACAGTGAATGTAGGTGAGTAGCGTTTGTGACGTAAGTCATATTGCCGTTTCGTGCTCTCGTAGGCTCTCTTCAAGTTCTCCCTCACGAGCTCGAAGTTCTTTTTATTAACTCCCTGCATCCTTACCCCACGTTCTTCTTCTGTGAGCTCACTCTCATCTTCCCTCCGGTGATCTGATCCTAGCGTTACCATCTCATGCCCGAAGATCACTCGGTACGGGGTGTACTTCGTCGATCCATGTATGGTGTTATTCAATACGAACTCAATTTCTGAAATTTTAGTATGCCAGAGCTTCTGATCGTGACGGACGTACGTGCGGATCTGCTGGGTTTGCTTGACTTCGGTGTCGTGCATTGGCCCAGTGCTGGATTTCATATTTCCTCAGCAGCTCTTGAAATTCCTTTGATAAAAAGGTAGTCGCATTATCCGTTATAACGTACTCCGGAACGGACAGTCTTCGGAACCATCTTTCCTCCAAGATTGTGCACAGACTCCCTGAAGAGATTTTCTTTACCGGAACAAGCAGGCAGTACTTAGAGAAAACGTCTAAGACGACTAATAAGTGGGCATTGCCCTGCTTGCTTCTAGGCAAAGACTGTATGTAGTCCATGCACACAATCTGGAAAGGCCTGGTCGCGATTCGTTGATTTCCCATCTCCGGAGCAGTTGATGTCGTTGAATGCTTGTTCTCCTTGCAAGCCTCGCATTTTCCTACGTACTTCTTAACGTCAGCACTCATCCTAGGCCAATAGTACTTTCGTTTGACACTCTCGATGCACTTCTCGAATCCGATGTGCATCATGCCATCGTGTTCCTGGTGCATGATTCGTGAACGTTCGGACTCAGATACACACTTCTTCCATTCAAATCTGTAGTCTAATACATCCGATTTGGCAGCTACAAACTTGAACAATCGACCATCCTCGATCCGGAAGTCGATGTATTTTTCGGGTTCGTTTTCAACTGATTCATACAGATTGTGGTACCATGTGTCCGCTTCTATCACTTCCAATGCTTCAATGGACCGAGATAACGCATCTGGGACAATGTTCTCATTCCCTTTACGATGTTTGATCTCCATATCGTATTGTTGCAAAGTAATGCTCCATCGGCTCAAACGCGATGAGGATCTCCATTTGGCTCTCATTATAACAGAGAGTGCCGATGAATCCGTTACGAGAGTGAACCAAGTGCCCTCTATATAGCATCGAAACTTCTCAATGCAGCGAAGGGCAGCCAACCCCTCCTTCTCTGCTGCATGATAATTAAGTTCGGCTCCTTTTAGCTTCTCTGAGTGGTATGCTATCACTCTTTCCACCCCACTGTGTACCTGAGTGAGAACACCTGCTAGAGCGGTATCACTAGCGTCTGTCTGCACGCCAAACGAAAGACTGAAATCGGGATTAGCCATAACAGGGGCAGTAATTAGCCTCTCCTTGATGCCGTTAAATGAATTTTCTGCTGCCTCATTCCACCGCGCTTTCTTGGGTTTGTTTTTCAACAAATCGGTGAGTGGTGCGGTGAGTTCGCTGAATTTGTCGATAAACCTGCGGTAATAATTTACCATACCGAGGAATCTTCTCAGTGACCTTACTGACTTCGGGGCCTCGTATCCCAGAATCGCTTGGACTCGATCCGGGTTAGGCCGTAATCCTTCTTCCGAGAGGATGTAACCGAGGTAAGGCAGTTCGTAGCAGCAGAATTTGGATTTCTCCAGATTTATAAATAAATTCTCCTCTTTTAATCTTCTTGCTAACTCCCTTAACTTCTGTACGTGCTCCTCAAACGTGTGACTCGCTACCACAATGTCATCCAGATACACGAAAATGGCTGGTTCTAGTTCTCCATGCCCCAAAACTTTGTCCATCAGCTTACTCAGCGTTGCCGGTCTATTCACCAGTCCGAAGGGCAACCTGGTAAACTGGAAAAGTCCCTTACCTGGTACTGAAAAAGCAGTAAATCTACGGGATTCACGGTTCAAGGGCACCTGAAGAAACGCTTGTGATAGGTCTATCGTGGTTAGGAATTTGAATGTACCCAATTGGCTAAGAATTCTATTCTGATGGGGGAGTGATATGCATCTCTCTTTGTTCGCTCATTTAGCATTTCTTGCGTCGAGACAAAGTCTCACATCCTCACTGTCTCGCTTCTTGACGGGAACAACTGGCAAAGCCCACTCCGATTCGGATGGCTCGACTACTCCGTCCCTGATCATGTTATCCAGCGCTCGATGGATCTTCTTCTGAATCTCTGGACTCCAAGGGTACGGATTTTTACGAACTGGATCAGAATTTATAAATTCGTCCTTTAGCTCGATTTTGTGTTCGATGAGACTGGTTTTCCCCAAGTGGCCTGGACTCGCTCCTAAAAATAAACTTTTTACCTCCTTTAGTTGCCGTTTTTGGTCGTCGCTCAGCTCACTAACACTTTCTACTGATTCAATTTCAGCATCATCGATCGCGTCGACGGATTGAGAAACTGTTGGACGAATTCCAAAGGCCTGCCAGAAGTCATATCCCAAGATGCAACGACGATTCAAGTTGGGAGCAACCAAGACCGGTAAGATTTTGGTTTCTCCATTAAATGTTATTGGAATGTCGGTGGTCCCTATGACATCTAAGTCCTGTCCTCCTGCTGTTTTTAAGTTAACTCTAGTGGGTCTCAATTTTAATTTTAAATCACTCACTAGTTTCCTACCACCTATTTCTAACACTGTTCTAGCAGCACCACTGTCTAACAGTCCTACGATAGAAATTCCCCACATTTCCACTCTCACGAATGGTCTTGCGTCATCGCTGAGTGTTACCAGTATGGTTGCTATCTCCTCAGTTGTATCTCCACTCACTCGCGAGTAACCCAGCTGTTCGAGAGCTTCTGGAACTACTGGTCCTATGTGAGGTCTTGTGGAGTTGATTTGAAGACTATCTTGCCTCTCTAGACAGTCTTCGGACCGTTTTTTGACTGGCAATACGGGCAATCTCTCGTTTTGAAGCCCGGAAAACCACAACGTTCACAGAACATCTTCCGTTCCTTGGTACAATCCTCGAAATCGTGACCTCCTTCATGGCAATTGTAGCATACATTCTTTCTCAATGGAATGTACGCATTGACGATTCTCTGAAGGGCATTAGTTCCACTAGGACCTGGAACAGGACTGCTGGTTCTTTGTCTAGTGTCCGGCTTCAGATTTGGTTTGATGGAATTGATCTGCTTTTGGTGGCTTTGGTCGACATTTTGTTGCTGTTTCCATGGACGCTTCTGAAACTGTTGGTTATCACCTGGTCTAAACTGGCGATTTGAATCTGGTAGGGAAAATAAGATTTGAAGTTTGGCTTGTGTCGTTTGACGTGTAAACGATCAAATTTGAACACAACCCAAATCATATGTTCCAACTCAGCCAGATTGTGGCGGCCATAAGCGCTCGTAAAATGCTGGATAATTGACCACAGCAAGCGTAACTATTCAAATCGACGTAGCTGATCTTGTAAACAATCACTTCAATCGACGATTTGCGGCAACTGCTAGCTCACTCACAGAAACTAACAATATTAGCAAGTAGGGGTCAGATTCCCCTACCTGATGTTTGTTTGCGTGGGTGAGTTAGCAGTTAAGACAAGCCGTCGATTGAAGTGATTGTTTACAAAATCAGACCCGTCGATTAGAATAGTTACGCTATTAGAGCAGTTCTACTCCAAATGACGAATCGGAAAAACTTGACCTATCTTCGATTTGCATGAAACTTTGCATAATTCTTTGTTATGGGCAATGATTCAAATTTTTGCTAAAATTCTGCCATTTTGGATCATGCAAAATTTTGTGTGCGAAAAATATGAAAAAAAAATTGTTTAGTTATGTTGGGGCTAGGGAAACAGAAGCGCTGGGAACACTGCCTGTGAACCTTAACGTTCCATCACTTTCCTGCCTTTCCTGCTGCAATGAGCTGGATTACCACTCCAATCGACTATTCGGAGTGGGCTGCTTCGATTGTGGTGGTTCGAAAGGAGAACGGCAGTATTCGGATTTGCGGTGATTATTCCACGGACTTGAACGACGCTCTCCAGTCGCTCCAAAACCCATTTCCGTTGCCTCAAGACATCTGCATCAAGCTCGCCAACGCGCACGGTATTCAACATCATCGACATCGACAGAATCGTACCAGCAGCTTGAAGTCGACAAATCATCGAGTAAGCTCCTCACAATCAACACCAACCGAGGCATCTACAAAGTCAACCGACTGGCACCCGGAGTAAAACCTGTGCGGGTCTCAAGCACTCTTGCGGTTACATCGATGACATCGTAGTTGGCGGAGAAGATGAGAAACAGCAGTGGCGGACCCGCACTTTTCCAGCGTCTGTAAGAGTTCGGGTTCACAGTCCGGTTTGAGAAGTGCTCCTTCGGAAGTCAGCAGATTAAATATCTTGGACACTTACTCGTCCCGATCCAGCCAAGATCTAAGTCATCAAGCTCATGCCGGCACCCACGGACGTGTCGGGAGTTCGGTCGTTTCTCGGAGCCGTAAACTTCTACGGGAAACTCGTACCGAATATGCGAGCTCTGCGGTACCCACTGGACAAACTGCTGTAGACGGAGTGTCAGAGGGCGTTCGACAAGTTCAAAACCATCTTGTCGTTGGACTTGCTCCTGACCCATTACAATCCCAAGCAAGAGATCATCGTTTCCGTCAATGCGTCATCAATAGGTGTGTGAGCGACCATCAGTCACCGTTTTCCCGATGGTCCAATCAAAGTCGTCCAGCATGCTTCGAGAGCCTTGGTACCAGTCGAGCGCAACTACAGCCAAACGGACCGTGAAGGATTGGCCATCATATATGCGGTAACCTAGTTCCACCGCATGATATTCGGACGCAAGTTCCTCCTCCAAACCGACCATCAACCACTACTTCAAATCTTCGGCCAACACGTCCTTGGCAACGTGTACATGTGGACTACGCTGGTCCCATCGACGGCGACTACTATCTGCTCACCGTGGATTCGTTTTCGAAATGGCCGGAAGTCATCCGCACGCGACGCATCACGGCTTCTCAACGATCAGCATCCTGCGTAATATCTTCGCACGCTTGGGGATGCCGGAAACGTTGATGTCAGACAACCGCACCCAATTTACAAGCTCGGAATTCGCTCAGTTCTGCAAGACGAATGGAATCGACCATGTAACAACTGCACCTTTTCACCCACAATCAAACGGCCAAGCAGAGCGATTTGTCAACACGTTAAAGCGAGCGATCAAGAAGCTTGAAGAGGGGAGAAGTTCGACCGATGAAGCCTTGGATACGTCCTTGCTGGCCTACCGAAGCACACCTAACCGGTCAGCGCCAGCAGGTATATCACCGTCGGAGATCATGTTCGGACGACGTTTACGCACCTGTTCTCCATCACCAGAACGTGCACCACCGGAACCGTTATCGGTCGACCAGATGAAGTCCAGAATGAGGTCCTTTAGCCCAAGCGATCTCGTCTACGCCAAGATCTACACCAAGAACACCTGTAACTGGGTTCCTGGCACGATTGTCGAAAGAGTGGGACTAGTGATGTACAATGTCTTGATCGATAGTCTTCGTTTAGGTCGATCGCACCTGAACCAACTGAGAAGTCGAACTTCTAATAGCGCTTCTCAAAATACTTCTAATAGCGCTTCTTCTGCTGGTGCCCGATGGCCGAAACTTGTCCGTCTTGACGTAGAACATATCCATCGGTGATTTCTCGCTGGGAAAATCCTACTTCCTCGGCACGTTTGACTTCACGTTCCCTGTGGAACTCTTTTCGGCGACATAGTCGACATACATAGACGACATAGTCCGAATTCTCGAACCACTGCCCAGCGAGACTCTCGTGATATATCCAGGAACTGCTTGCACTTGTATACACCTTTACAACTTCCTTTGCATACTACGCACGCATCATCAGTTGACTTCACCGCATTACCACCCGATGCCCTTTGATTTGATACAGATACAGAAAACGATTGTGGTTCGGAGTGGGCGTTCACAAAAGTAGTTCCCTATCTTGATCCGCGGGCCTCGGTCTTCGTTGATTTGATTTCTGACGCCCCATACGGAATCACCACAGTGCTTGCAGTTTCAGCGAGTGTATACACCCAATTTCCAAAGGTCGCCAAGTTGACCCGGGGAAGCGTCAAGCGATATCGTGCCCAGTCAAGCTTTATGGACGGCGGAAGCTTGTTGACCAGCTGATGGAGAAGTGAAACGTTGTACATGTAGTCCTCCAGCTCACATGCATCGACGGTAGCACAAAAATTTTGCACATTAACGGCAAACTCAACCAAGTGCATCGAATTTGTCTTCTCACAGTGTTGGTGAGGCGTTTATCTTCCCGATCAGTGATTATACGATGGCTTCAGGCTGGCCGAACATCAGCTTCAGGGTCTTCATTACTCCAGGAACGTTCGATGGATGCATCAACCTGCTCTTTACAGCATCGTACGCCCTTTAAGGCTTCTCCACACATAGCCGTCGTGCTGTTGAACATCGCTATAAAGGTCGGCCATTCCTCGGGATTGCCGGCAAACGTCGGCAGCTCTTTGGAGATTGCTTGACGAGCAGCTATCTGCTGTCGTGAGAAGGAATTGTGCTCGAATGGATCATCATAAGGTCTAACAACCGGTCGAGGACCTGGGACATCTCCAGGAAACTGTGGTTCACCACCGATGTGCTCCGGAATTCGTGGGAGTCCGCTTCGTTCATTACTGTTTCTTGACCAATGAAGCTGTTGCAAAGGGGACGAATCACGGGTAGCTCTGTGAAACTCACTTCCTCTGACTGATCCTGATCGGACCGATCTCGACTGATGTATAGCTGAAGGTTCTGATGATCGAGATCTGCCTGGATGTCCCACTTCCGAACGAATTTCGGACTGTTGATCGCAGTTCTCACGGATCCATTTCTGTACACGGTCTAATGCTCGATTTCTGTTCAAGCTATCTGGAACACTCGAGCTAGAGAGCATTCGAATCAATGACAACTCATCAGTGGGGATATTTGGCCTCACATTTTGTTTGCCGACAGGAACCTCCAGCTTTGCACTTCTGGATATAGGTTGGTTGTTGGTTGAGTTTGTCAATGGCTGGAACTTCACCGGAACTGGAGTATCGTCCACCTTCTGCCGTTGAATATCGTCAATCCAACTTTTTAACCGGTTTTCCGTTTTGCTCGCTTGTGATCCCGTATGACTACTTGCTGATCCAGCTTGGCTGTTTAGTTGTTCCAGCAGACCATACTTCTCCTCAAGGTACTGTAGTTTCCTCTCAGCCTCTCGTTCGTCAATCGCCTTTTGAAGAGCCTTTTTCTCCTCCAGCTTCTGTAGCAGTAGTTTTACTGATCTCTGTGAAGCTCCGGATACTACAGACAGCACCCTTGCTTCCGATTTCTTAGATTCACTGCACAGTGATATCACCGATCCTTTTTCAGACCCTTCATCTTCTCCACTGCTTTGCCTTTTCTGCTGAATGCTTGGAACCGGAGATTTTGCCTTCCGCACGTCTTCTGGAACTTCCACTTTTTCAGGATCCTCCTCTGGCGTTGGCTGAGGAGATTGGACGATCACCACTCGCTGAAACCCTTTTGCAGCAACGCATTTGGGACAACTCCAGCTTTGGTCCTCGATGTCCTGCTGAACCCCAACACAGTTGAAATGATTCCATTTGTCGCACTCGTCGCATTGAACCATCTCCTGATTATCCGGCCCCCAACAGATTTGGCATGTCGTTTGCTGAGTTCGTTTGTCCGTCAGCACCTTTTCCGCATCCTGCACGACCGCCTTTAGACCACCAGAACTACTATCACTTCGCGCTTTATCCAACCTAACTTTCGGCAACACACCGCCCTTAGGAACATTTTGATCAGACATCGTTCGCGTAAACGAATATTATAACTTGTGGTTTAACGCAATACGACCGAAAGGGGGAATTCTTCCGTAATGATAATCTCCAGAGCACTCGTATATAATTACACTCTTTATTGGGGAGATTATAATATTCCTGTGTGGATCATGAAAGAGCGTTCCAAAGAGAATGCATAATTTTAGTTCAGTATACTGGTTTAGATTATGTTTAGGCATAGGCATTATAGTTTTTAATAATTGAGTAGCTTTAACTTACGTTTAGTTTCCCCTAAGTGAGATTTTCCTCACGTTCTAGTCAGGTTTTAAGTTCGCTCTTGCTGTAAGTAGTTTTAATCTTTAATTTTAGAAGAAATTTCCGGTTTGTCACTAGTTTATTACCGGTGTGCATCCAGATTAGCTTTAAGTTAAGTTATTGTGTTCAATTGTGATCGTACTGATTCTTAGTTTGTAGGCAAACTTCTAGTTCATGTAAATAGTTTAGGTTTAACAACTAATTTAGTATTCAATTTAAATTATAAATGTAGGAAAACTTGAAATTTTACCGCATAGAAAGGTGCACTGATAGTTTTCACTTTTGTCTTCTGTTCCTTTTTTTGCATACTCACGAGTCGCTGTGGTGACATTGGCATCTGTCACTTCCCTGCAGGGTTACCACCAGCACTCATCGGGATTCCAGGGGTGGTATCGGGTCGACAAGCTGCTCGTGATGATCGTAAAGGGCGCGTGCTGTTCGTAACAGCTAACATCAAAATCTGAATGCCTGGCCACAGCAAGGCCCATGTGTGAATGGAGTGACAGAGGATCTTCGCGTGACACACCTTCATTGTCATCTCGTTAAGCAACAGATAGTGGAATTTGGCAGATACTCGAAGTGGGAGTGCTTGGTACGTGCAGTAGCGTCACTTGGTCGCACAATTTGAGTCGTCTTTAGGATGTGGATTCGGACGGCCTTGAGAAATCGGAGACAAAAAGCATTGTTTGAATTAAGTTCGTTGTTCTAAGCAATATAGTACTTACATCAGTATTTAAAAAAAATAGATTTTTCTGGGCATCTTCCCACCGAGAAACCGATAAACGAGCATAAACGCCCGCATAAACGCGAACCATATCTTGACCTTACCGAAAATGGTTAAAAATTGTTTATAATCCTTCCTAAACTTTAACTTAAATGGTTATGGAACTTTACATGAACGTTTGTGTGATAAAGTTTTAACCTTATGTATTATGGTTTTTTGGAAGTGAACCTTACAAATAATGGGTTGTTAAGAACCATTACCATTCAAAATTCTTGTTTTCTCCATACATTTTCGGAAAGAAAACTATATTAGAACCTTTTTACTTATGGTTTGAGAATTTTAATGGTAATGGTTATGGTAGTCAGTAAGGTCCATGGATGGTTTTGTATTGTCGGTCAACTTTACGTGGAATATATCACGAATTGGTAATCATTAATTTACAGGCAACCTATTCGCGATATATTCCACATAAAGTTGATCGATGTTACAAAACCATCCATGGACCTTACTGAATACCATAACCATTACCATTAAAGTTCTCAAATCATAAGTAAAAAGGTTCTAATATAGTTCTCTTTCCGAAAATGTATGGAGAAAACAAGAATTTGGAATGGTAATGGTTCTTAACAACCCATTATTTGTAAGGTCCGCTTCCAAAAAACCATAATACATAAGGTTAAAACTTTATCACACAAACGTTCATGTAAAGTTCCATAACCATTTCAGTTAAAGTTTAGCAAGGATTATAAACAATTTTTAACCATTTTCGGTAAGGTCAAGATATGGTTCGCGTTTATGCGGGCGAGCACAAAAATACTTATAAATTCAGGGTTGCCAAACTCATGGGTTATTGAGGCCTCGATTGACAGATTTCGGCTCATTTGGCACAGCGTAGGCACAGCTTTCGGCACAGTAAATCGTCTATAGGATTTGTGCTCTAGAAATCTTTAAGTTGGTTAAAGGTTTTTATGTTTTACACTGCACTATAAGCTATGAACAATTAACGGAAAGCAGTTAATGCATAATTGCCGACGGTTGTCACCACAAACAACAGTATTGGCATCTGATGGCCAAAAAGTGCAGAAACCAGTTCGTTCGGTTCATTCAGCGGTTGCTAAATGAAACAAGAAAGAATCATCATAAAAATAAATGGCTGTTATACTTCCACCAGAATCCCGTTACCAGCAATCATCTCGCATCCCGGTTTGCTTTATGGCCCTTGTTGTGCCATTTTTATTTCATTTCCGTGAGTTGTGAACACTGATGGTGTTTCCTCCAGCCGGCAGACATCGGTCGGTCGGTACGTGAGAACCCGCGCAAACTTGGCGGAAGTGAAGAAATAAATCAATGGTCTGATAAACTTTTCCAGTCAGTAACCTACCGCCGACGTGACGTAATTCAGCCATTCGATGAAATGACCTTTCGATTGGAGAGAGTAAAAAAAAAAGAATCAAAGCAAGCGTTGCAAAACAACCCGGACGAAGAATGGCGAGGTAAAAATTGAAGCCAAACATCAGGAAATTAACGATATTACGGTTCGGTAAATAGGAAGTGCTTACCTCGTCGTCGTTGGGGTTGATATGCGAAAAAATGGTAAAAATTGCGACACAGGAAATAACTTTTTTTAATGTCTTCCCAGATAAGAACGGATGCTAATGGCACACGGCAGCGCATCTGTCAAGCGTCAACGTTGCGGCAGTGATCATGGCATACCTTGCTCAAGTCTATTGATATTGATTTGCACTCGGGTGCGTCTGTGGCTCTGGCAACTCCTTGTGCTAAAATACTATGAGCTATTTACGGCGGGTTTCTCCCCCATTTTTGCTAGGGGGAAGTAGGTACGAGACCTCATGATGATCATTATTTTGAAATTTAATCGATTAAAACAGTATCAAAGCCAGAAGCCAGTTTGCTGGAATCGAGGGGTGGGAACGACGTCAGGGAAGTCTCCTGTGTGGAATGTTTTTCTTGTGGCTTTTCCAGGGTTGCCAGGGGTGGGAGGAAGTTCATCTCTTGTTTGAGGGTGGCGAAGCAACGGAGTTGAACGGAGTGAGATAGGCTGGGGGGGGGGATGTTTATCTGCATGAAATCTGCGTCATTGTTGCGTTGAAACTGTTGTGGAATGTGTATAGATGCGTATAGGTTTTGTTGTTGCTGGCTGATGATAATAATAGATACGGCGTGTAGATTAAAAAGGGAGCAGGGAAATGACAACGGTGATGGCAGTCGCACAGTCTTTTCGCTCCATTTGACTTTCATTTACCTGTGTAAAGACGGATGCGGTAAGGGTGTAACGATTTGAAGGGCATCGTCAAATGAGGTTTCAAATTAGGAACGTGTGAGTGCATTATTGATTATTGAATCAGTGGAGGGCTGTTACTGATTGCCTCTCATTTCCTCGACTCAAAAATAGAAGGTATAATCTTAGGATGTTCTATTTTTCTTGCAATAACATTACTTTGAACCCCTAAGTACACGAGTTATTCAGTTTTTCATATTATGCAGCCTTACAATTTCAAACCTCGTCATCAACAAAGCATCGACGTCCTGTCCATACCTATAAAAAGCGTAAACTGCATCAACCGGTAGCAGGCGATCCAAATTTCAATTAGCAATGAATCATTGAGCATTCAAATATTAGCTTCATCCAAATACAGGATTGCCCTATCGCTCGTGACACCGGGAAGTGCTGCATATCTGCATCGGACCAGCAGCCAGGACGAGTGCAATCGTTTAAACACCACATTTCGTGATAAATTAGCTAGCCCGGCTGCACCATCATAAACACAGGGCTCAGCACGAGCAGCCCTGTGCCTATTGGCTAACATCGATTAAAATGTATCTAATCACACCTAGCTGGGCCGATTCGCATAGCAGCCAGCAGCGCCAGAGCGTGTAGAATGCTAACCTCCATAAGCCGGGTCATTAATTCCAGAGTGCGAGTAGCACTGAACTGAGGATGCGGTGCAATGCGTGTAGCAAACTTGCAGGGTCAATTTGTTTACTGTTTGTAAAATTGGTATCTTTCCCGGCTAGCCGGACTCAGTAGGCATAGACAAGCAGAGCTGGCGCTTGTCGCTTGGCGCATTTCCTCTGTTTCAGTTCAACCTGCTTCGTTCTTCTTGGCAACATTATTTGTGGAGGTAAGGCTTGCTCATTTGATTGAACCTCCACAGAGAGAACGATACATGCCTTCCGGATTTTCAATACTAAACCAATGATTGCCACTGCAGACTCTTTCAACATGTTTGTCTATTGGGATCAAATCAAGGGGTTGGTCACTCCACACAGTGTGCTAAAACCAAGGGGTAGGTCACTCCGCACACTAATCTTGAGTCAACATTGTTCTCAGTGTGCCGCAAGTGTACCGCTGGTGTGCCGATTGTGGCGGGTATAGAGCAAGCTGCGGAAAAAAAATACGAATAGTATGGTGTATTTGACAATCCGGTATTTCTGACAGCTTGAATGTTTTGGTTTGCAATCGCAACAGCCCCGTCAAATATCGTGCTCGATAAGCATTCTTTCTACCGACGAATAAAACGGTGGCCGGTGTAGACGAGGAAACCATCTACAGAAAATCAACCTCGCTGAAGACCTGGCTGCTGGGATACGAGCTACCGATACGATTCTACATGGAAAACTTCCCGGGTGAATTCTGTGAATGGTGGCGAGCCTTCATCAAGGAAAAGAACTTCGACACGGTGGACATCAGCGTCCCAATTGCGCACATCATGTGCTCCAAGGAGGACTCCGAGGTTATCACAATCAGACGGTAGACGTATTCAACAAGTACCTCAAGAATCACATCATGGAGATTATGGATGCTGATAATGAAGTAAAACATGTCAAACTGTCAGAGGGTGTCGAGCAGGCTCTGACGGACAAAATGTACGTCTCTGGTGTAGATACCAACTAGTTGGACATGTGCTACCCAACGATTATCTAGTCGGGTGAATATTACAGCTTGAAGTTCAGTGCATTCAGCGACAAGAACTATCTGCACTTCGGACCGATCATCTACGCTATGGGTGCGCGTTACAAGTCCTACTGCTCCAAACGTTGCTGTTCAATCCGACGGAAACGATTCAGAAGCACTACACCATTCTGCTCAATCTGGAAGAGGAACTGCAGAAGGTGATGATTCCAGGCAAGAAGCTCTCGGATGTTTTCATCGACGGAATGGTTTATGCCAAGAAGAAGGATCCCAAATTAAGACGTTCGTGTTGGAGTTCCGGGAGAAATCCATCCCTCAACAAGTGAAATTCAGTTTAAAAATTCTAAGTTAATTAGATTGAGTTGAAACCATAAAAATTCCGAGTGATTCTGCCGTAAAAAATAGTTCGGTATTGTTCAAATGAGTTTGGTTTGGTAGACGACCAATTGACCGACTACTTTTTACGGCACAATCACTCGGAATTTTTATTGTTTCGAAAGCCATTTATTTCATCTCATATAAGATGAAACATATCCGAAAATAAAACCACTCTTTTACTTAATTCGAATTTAAAGCGAAATCTCACTTCAAATTTAAATACGTCGCAGCCCACCGCTGCCACAGCAGTTACTCTTCACCGCCTTCAAAGCATATCCATCGTTGCCCCAGTAGTTGGACCTGGAATTCTTGATTAGCCAGTAATCTTCTCCTTTGAGTTTTCAGTATATTGTATTGCGGTTCGTAGTATACTCAATTTGCGTAGTAGATGAAAGACTTGTGACCGGCATCGATAGCAATCGACAGCCCTCGGAAGCCGAATTCAAATATGAACCGAGAAGTGAATTGCTGGTCTGAGTTCCTCTAGTATATTCAATTAGAGTATGTTTCTGAACAACACGTAATATTGTGAACAACTTCAATGACAGCTGTCTAGCAGTGCTCCCATTATATTTAATAAACAATCCAATACCTACGAGATTGTACAGAAGATGTGCCGATGGATGTGCCCAAGCTGTACTGAATCTACTTTCGGCACACTGTGCTGAGTGACTTACCCCTTGGCTAAAACACTGTTGAGCACACCTGGGCACACTCATTGGCACCTGGTTGGATTAGCAGCCATGGTTAGAAACTCTCAGAATATTTTAAGTTACTGGCAACACTGGTCTATCTATGTGCCTGCGCACCACATGTGTCAAATGTAATAAGATTAAACTCAAGAAATGTTTGTGGATTTTCCACAGAATTTCCCGTAGAAGTTCACCGTTATTAGTTTGCTAATAAAACATGAGCTGTCCGAAGCGAATCACCATCGTACCGAAGCCAATCGGTGGCCAGCCCTGGACCTTCACCAAACGCACCTAACCGCAAATCTATATGGTGGCAGCAGCATCATCAATTGGCAACGACCTTAGGAAACAGCCGTAGAAAGCGATATTGACCTATTCGGAAGGCAAGTTTATCGACAGTGGCAATAATATCTTGAATTCTTCCAGCTTCTGAGTCATCAGCGGTTGGGTGAAACCGTCCGCTGACTGCTGCTTTGTGCTAACATATCCCAGCTCGACGACTCCTCTTCTTGCACATCTTTGACGAAAAGATACCTGTTGTCCAGATGTTTGGTTCTGGGATTGTAGCCTTGATTACGTGCGATACAGATGGCTGATTGATTGTCACACATCTATGACTGGAAATGGTGCCACCATAATGCTTCCTGGGTAGTGCGTGAAAGTGCGATGTATTCCGCTTCGCATGGTATAGCGCCACTGTTGGTTGTCGCTTAACATTCCAAGACACCGCTCCTCCCATGAACTTGACATCATAACCGGTTGTAGATTTCCTGGAATCCGGATCTCCTCCCCAATCGGCATCTGTGTAGCCAACCAATTCCTCGCAGTGCTCCTTTGAGTATGTCAGCCAAACTGAACTAGTACCTCGCAGGTACCGGATGATGCGTTTTACAGCATTCCAATGGCTACGTCCGGGATTGCTGTTGAATTGGCTAACTTGGTTGACCGCAAAACTGCGTCAGATAGGTGAGACATCCAACTGCCTCCTGGTAAGGAACCTGCTTCATTTCGCTGATCTATTCTTGCGTCGTCGGTGCCATAGACCTATTCAGTTTGACACTAGCCTCCGCTGGTGTGGAGACTGGATTACAGTTCACCAGATTGAACCATCGCAAAATGCTGTCGATGTAGTGCTCCTGATCTACCCACAGCTCTCAGTTCTTCCTATCTCGTGTGATCTTCAATCCCAGACAGAAAGTCGCTTCGCCAAGGTCCTTCATTTTGAAGCGACTGTGAAGGAATATCTTCAACTTCCGCTTTAACTTGGCATCGTTGGTGAAGATTAAGAAGTCGTCGACATAGATGGTGACAAAATCATGTTTTTACCGTCGATCCAAAAGTACAGCCATAGACCGCTCCAGTGCAAACTCCTTCAGCGCTTCATCCAGCTGGTTGTTCCGCACACGGCTGGATTGTTTGAGGCCATATAGTGCTTTTCGAATAAGACAGACTTCCTTCAAATTACCAGCAAACCCTTCCGGTAGGTTCATAAAGATGACTTCATCCGTTAGCTTCTCTTGAAGGAACGCGGTGACAGCATCCATCTGCTCCACATCCAAGTCGTGCTTCACTACCAGCGGTATCGGATGGTGGAAAACCGTATCACCGGGGAATACACTTCGTCAAAATTGATGCCTGGCCGCTGCGAGTACCCTTTCACGACCAGACGAGCCTTTAACCGCTCGTTTTCACCGGTTGCTCCTCGCTTTGTTTTGAAGATCCACTTGTTCCGAATAGGCTTACGATCGCTTGGAAGGTGCTTCAGCTCCCACGTCTCGTTTTCTTCCAAAGCAGCGCTTTCTTGTAGCTTTCGGGGTCATCAGACGGTATCTCAGATTGTATCGGTCAGGGCTGGGTTTACCAATAAACGAACTATAAGTAGCTTAATCGGAATACTTGCCTGGAAATCGGTGCTCCCAACCACTGTGCCTAAACTCTTCCTCTTCAGCTGGTCTACCAGATTGCAGCGGGAGGGCAGGCTTGTTGTCGGCATCCTCGCTGGCGGCATCTTCGTATTCAGCATCGCTTGCGGCGCTTCCCGATGTATTATCCGTATTATCGGTTGCTTTAATGATGTCGTTGCTACGCATACTTGGTTGTTCGATCGTATACAGCTCCATGAACTGCACCTGTTGCACATTTTCAACAAACTCGAGCAAATCCTGCGGTTCACCTTCTTGAATCACAATCACGTCACGGCTGATTTGGATGTCACGCTTGACATCGGCAGCGTATCTAACGAAAACTATATTTTTGGATTTTGTGTCCAACTTCTTCCTCCTTTGCTTCGGTACGTGGACTAGTACTAACGATCCGAAAATTCGCAAATGTCCCAGATCTGGCTTCTTACCGGTCCATGCTTCCTCCGGTGTCATCTCAAGGAACTTCGCTGGACTCCTGTTTACGAGGCACGCTGCCGTTGAAAAAAAATCCTTCGGCAGACGTGAATCGTTCAGCATCCGTTCCGCTAAACCGTTTTGCTGAGGCGTGTACGGACAAGTCTTTTGGTGACGCACTCCATCCTTCTCCATGCGGCTTCTGAACGGTACATTGACGTATTCGGTCCCATTGTCCGTCCTCAGAACTTTCAGGTTTCACCCGGTCTGCCTTTCGGCCATGGATTTGAACTTCATGTATGCTTCGAATACTTCATTTTTCCTGTCCAGAAAATACAGGAAGACCTTTCGACACGCATCGTCGATGAACGTCATGATGAAACGACTTCCACCTAGTAAAGGGACCTCGATAAGACCAACCAGGTCGGAGTGGACTAAATCCAGCAGCCCTTGGGCTTGTGACACAATGGAAGGAAATGGATTACCTGCATGCTTACCCTCGATACAAGCATTGCATTCGGGGATCGTTTCCGTCGCCATATCGATACCGTTTGCCATCGGTGTCAGCTTTCGTAAGCTTTGATGGTTGAGGTGCACCTTCGAGAACTTCACATTTCTGCGCATTGTAGACTACCATTAATCCCTTCCGACAAATCTTGCTGATCGATAGGAGATTAGTGGTTAGTTCCGAAATTTGCAGCCACAACTTGAACTTCGATGGGGCCTTCACACAGCTCAAGATTGACCAGTCCCATCGCGACCGACTTCATGCTGCCGTTGCTTACCGTTCACAGAACGCGACAGTTCTTGCTGCTTCACAAAATCGTTGCCACTTCGGGACATGTGACATGTGGCACCAGAATCGAAGTACCCCTCCGAGGCACTTACATCGCCTATCGCAAAAACGCTACACAACGCTTTACCAAACGTTCTTGGAGGATTTTGCTTCTGTGGACATTTTGCTGCAAAATGCCCTCGTTTCTTGCAGTTGTGGCATGTGTCATCCTTCTTCGCAGAACCACCGTTGCCACCACGGCACTTCGATTTTTGAATAAAGTATAACGCTGCTATTCTTTGGTCCACTCTGCACCTTTACGTCTTGCAAAATTTTTGCCTTAACTGCGTCAGACGTCAACGCAGTACCCGATGCCTCAAGTCCCATAATCATGGGTTCGTAATGCTCCGGAAGTCCCATCAGCAACAACGCAGCAAGCCATGAATCATCAACCTTGAACCGTATTCCCGCAAGTTTGTGTGCCGTGGACATCAATTCGTCGACGTTCGATTCCACACTACTGCAATTGCCTAACCGGATCGACGTTAGCTTCCTCAGCAACCCGATTTTTCGCGTCAGTTATCCTGAAAAGCATTCCGCAGCTTCTCCCACGCTTCCTTGGCATCATTCGCGTCCTGGACCAGACTGAAATTTGTCGTCTCCAGAGGCAAACAGAGGGTGGCCAACGCCCGGCAACTAACCTATCCGTCGACTTCCTGGTCGTCCCGTGGTGACACAGCGCAGCAGGATCCCTCGCGAATGAGTGCCATTTTTATGGCAAAAGCCCACGTTGTGTAATTTTCGCGACCCTTCAGCTTTTCGATAAACGGCATGCCGACTCCACTGATTCGTCCGTTTCCTGAGGTCAGCCCTCCAGCTCCATTTCTTGCTTCCGGCTCTTCGTCTCCGTTTCTGGAGGAGTTTCCAGCACCGCTTCCGACTTCACTTGATTGCATCATAAGTTAATGTTTTACTACTTTAAGAAACTTCTTTCTTGCTGCTATGACCAGTTCTGGGCCCATAACCTTTTCGCAGAGTAAAAGAAATAAGTCTAAGTCCACTCGACTCGACTGGATAAAGACTATTGAAAAATTATTCCGATTCAACAACTACTGTTGCTACGTAGGTTGCTAAGGTACAGTAGTATATAAGGCAATATGTACATAGCATACGACATCGTAGGTTACTTCGATCTCTTCTAACAGCCTGTTCGAAGCAGTAATTCATTTTATTTAATAAAAATCTTCAACATAATGTTGTACAGATATTTTCTAGGCTAGGTGTCGAATTCTATGTCTGTAAGTAGACTTACTAATGTTAAAATCATATACATCAAACGTTTCATTAAACACACGACAGCACAAAGTCCACGGTTCGTTGAATCCATAGTTGGTCCGATGGGTAGGTTGCCACAGAAGCGTGTAACTACGTAGAACTCTTTGAGGAGCATTGATGTAGATTTGGCTCACAAGAGAGTTGCAATCCACGACACCGTTAAGCAATCCAAACACGAAGAGTCGCTGAAGTAGTTTTCACCTTGCTGCCAACGTGTCCAGGTCAATCAGCCTGCACCGTTCTTCGTAAGGCGGCAAATTTACCGAATCGTTCCAGGGCAGAACACGTAAAGCGTATCTTACGAAGTTTCGCTGAATGGCTTCGATTCTGTTAGCTTGAATAGCGTGAAAGGGTGCCCACACAACAACAGCATACTCTAGAAGACTGCGGACGAGAGCACAGTATAGCGATTTCAGCGCGTAGATGTCCTGGAATGCGTTTGTGTTTCGTTTCAAGAAACCTAATGTGGCGTATGCTTTAGCAGTTATCATGGAGATGTGCTCATTGAATCTGACTTTAGAGTCGATGATAACACCCAAATCCTTAACTGAAGAAACGAAGAGCAAACTACTGAGTCCTATCCTATAGTCACGTCGTAAGGGCTCCCGTGAACGGCTGAAAGATATTGCGCAGCATTTTGTGACATTAACCTGCATACCGTCCAATGTACACCAGCGCAAAAGGGAATCAATATCCTTCTGGAGTGCGCAACAGTCAAGTCTTGACTTAATTGTACGAAAGATCTTTAAGTCATCGGCGAACATAAGTTTCGAAGAACACAGTCGACTACACAGATCGTTCACGAACAGGATGAAAATTAAAGGCTCCAAATAACTACCTTGGGGAACACCAGAGGGTATCTCGAAACTAGGCGAATTAACACCGTTAATGCTCACATAGGCTGAGCGGTCAGTTAAGTAAGACTGTAGCCACTTCGTGGCCCAATTAGGTAATCCCATACACCTCATTTTATCCACTGCAAGCACATGTGGAACCCTATTGAACGCCTTACTGAAGTTCACGTAGATCGCATCAACTTGTCGTCGTTTTTCAATGGAGTTCATCAGCGAGTTGACAAACACCATTAAGTTGGTTGTTGTAGAGCGTTTCCTCACGAAGCCGTGCTGATGTTCGGTAATTATTGGCCTAACCGCTTGATATACGACCTCATATACGATCTTCTCCAGAGCTTTTGGGAGGCAGCTTAGAATCGAAATTCCGCGATAATTTTCAACGTTGTGGATGTTTCCAGCTTTGTGAATAGGTGTGCTGGACGCAACCTTCCACATTGTGGGGAAAACACCACTAACTAGCGAACGATTGAAGATAATCGACACAGGTGAAGCGAGAGATGCAGAAAATTTCTTAATGAACGATGGGGGCAAACAGTCTGGACCAGGGCTTTTAGAAGGATCTACTGATGAAAGAACTTTCATCACCTCTTCTTCAGATACATCCAAATGCAAGTTGTAATGAGCTATGCTGCTCATCCATTCACGACAATCATCCGGAGAATGAGCGGGAGGGGTAGTCTAAAAAACATCCTTGAAGAATTTTGCGAAGAGATCAGAAGCTTCTTCCGCGGAGTCAGCATGAGCTTCTTTACAGGACACATCGAGTGGTATACCGCCATTCCGCCTAAGTTTCTTCACGTAGGTCCAAAAAGACGATGGATCCCGCTTTGCCTCCGACTCAATGCGCAATACATATTCATGGAAAACTGTGTTCAACCGGCTGGTGTAGTGCTCCTCCATGTCGTGAAGTGATCGCCTGTTTTCCTCAGTCCGTTGTTTGAAAAGACGTTTCCTTGCTTTCCGTAACCTGTTTCGGAGGTTCCTAAGTTCCGTGGTCCACCATGGTTGATTGTAGTGAACACGGAGGCAATGTCGTCGAATAGGAGTATATTCGTGGATGATATCGAAAATGGCACCATAAAACCGGAAAACAGCATCGTCAACGTCACAATGCGCACTAAGCAGACCACAACCGGGCAACTCCTAATAATCATCATCGAATGGCACCGCTGAAAGAACTGGTTTTTAGCAGCGGAACATTGAGCACCTCAAACCGTGCATCCGCGTTGCTCTGGTTTGCTGCCAGGTATCCATCGTTGATCACCATAGCCGATTTCGATCCCGGAAGAGTTCTAGTGATTTCAACAGAGGCCATATTTCTCCTCTTGCTTCCTTCTGACGGGGAGTTTCTTTTTTTTTATCTCCCGGCCTACTCCACTGCCCTTCCGTCATGGAGCCTACCGGGAACATTTTTTTTTTTGTATATTTGTTTCCAGCCTCCAGCGTCAAGGAGCCTACGGAAACAATTTTTACTGCTCCGCCCTTCCGTCGGAGAGTAATTCTTTCCATTACACTATACTTACTTACTGATCTACCGTCTGCGCCATTGTCGTGACCGGACCGAGGTTTCCAGCCTCGGTCACGGCTACTCGAATCTCGGCTGCTACGGCCGCTCCGCTTCCATTACTGCTGCTGCTACCAGGGCGTCACAATATCAGCTTCAATCGACCAAATCGATGCGACGAAGAGACTGCTGGCTTTCTTTTTCTGTTAAAGTCGAACAGCTTCGCAGCATTCTAGAACCTCAGTCGGCGTGCACAAACAAATGTTCAATCGCTTGTCTCTCTTTCTCCCGTCGCTCCATTGGTCTTCCTTTCAAGCTTCGTCGAAATGGATGAGCGAAAGAGCGCTCGACTTTGATAGTTTTCTCTTTCATGAAACACCTCAACAGAGGTTTCATGACGTATATGACGGAAAATGAAATAACACATTTAAAGCATTTCTCACGTCAAAACACTTGAAGATTACACGTCATATTTCTAATTTATCTTCCATCCATATATTTATCTAAAAAAAATGATCGAAAACGGGACATAACGCATTTTAAACAAATTGAAAGAGCGGCGATAGAGTGTTCGTGAAAGGGGATTGAAAGCCATAATGAAGTTCGTTTAACTAGAAAATCGACGTTATTTACATTGAAAGCGATGAGCAAAGCAACGACGAGAAGTTCCACAGCCAGCCTTTCCTTCCAAGCGTCCTTCTTTTTTATTTTCGTTTCTTGCTGATAGTCTAGCTAGGCGTTATAGAAATGAAGCGTCGAACACGTATGTATGAGAGAAACAAAACACGAGTTCATTTTAGAGCTTCGAAATTGTAGAGCCCTGGCTGCTACTATTGTTGTTACTGCTGCTGCTGCTGCTGTTGTTGCTACTGCTGCTGCTGCTGCTGCTGCTATCCGTCGCTTGAAAAGTTCGTTACAAGAATGTCTTCAACAAGTTTTATTTATATTTATATTATATTATCATATTTATACCATCCGTTTTTTCCCTCATTTATCCAGCACTGCTTGCTGTGTCAGGATTTCCTTTCACATCTGTCATGCTTCACGCTAATTTGGCTCAACTCAAATGGAGTGTTGCATTACTTGACACAACTCTCAAGTATTTTATTTATTTATTTTATTACTATTATTATTATCCCGCATCAACCTTATCTACCACACTGTCTTTATAGTTAGAAGTCCTGGGTTCGTCGAAAGGTCCTGTAGATGAATGGTTTGAAGTCGTGTAGTTGTCATGAAAGATAGGAAGGTTAAGATGAGCATAGTCAGCATTGTGATTCTGAATTCCGTTGGTCCGATTAGCCTTCGGTTCCTTCGGATGTTCCAGAAGAGTTCCAATAATCCGTTGGTCCTTCCGGGGTGGTTCCTGGTGTGAAAGATGTCGATTCCCGGTTCCGCCGCTACTCCTTCGATGTTCCCTCGATGAATTGGACGAAACACACTTCATTACACTTTCTTACACTACTCCGTACGACTGCGCCAATTATGTGACGGGTTGTCGGATACGGGTTGTCGGATACGGGTTTTTAAAAAAGAGATCTGAACGATTGAGCTGCTAAACTAAGAATGATTTTTTATATTAATCGATACTTAAAGTTACCCTGCGCTAGCTAACTGATCTGCTGATTTAGCACGTCCAAGGGTCGTCCACCGTCGTTGTCGTCGTCGTCGCTGTGGTCAGGATGTTATCTGCTGATGAGGCCAAAATAGTGTTCGATCGTTGCACTCGGTTGAACTGTTTACTTCTGCTGATGTGGGTCAAACGGTGGCTATGGAATGTACGCAAATGTTGTTAGCAACAAGCTTCAGGTTGGCTGTTGAATAGCTGGCTTCTGATGATGTGGCCCGAATGATTGTATAGTGTTTGTTGGAATCGTGTTGTTACTAACTGGATCTATGCTGGTGGTCCGGTTGGTAACTAATATATAAAATGTTTGTATCCTCTTATAAACAGGAAATCCAAACTTTGCCTGACGAATAAACTTCCAATATTTAAACAAGTTTTTAGACCGGCCATGCTTTACGCTGTGTCAATATGGTCTAGTTGTTGCTACCAGGAAAAAAGCACTGAAGTTGCTTTTGAAGTTGTCTTCCTATTACAGTACTACAGAGGTACATAGAATTTCAAATGTTGAGACTTTAGAACAAATGTCCAACAAAATAATTAATAATTTCAGGCAAAAATCGCTGCAATCCTCAACTGCAACGATTAATTCTCTTTATACTTAGATAAGATTTAGTATTAGTTTTTAGTTTTAAGATTGCAATTGTTATACTGACATGCAGTTTTAAAAACCCGTCTAAAATACTGAATTGCCAAGGCAGGAACAATGTAAAAACACTTAGATATATCATAACAATTAAGGCTGGTAAGTAACTGTAGTAACTGGAGCACCTAGGTTAAAATGAAATGGTATTTATTATGAATTTGGAACATCTTTATTTGTTAAAAAAAAAACTAGACAGTAAGCGAGGCAAATAAATAAAAAGGGTCCAAAATATGTAGGGGTCCAAATCAAGTTGGTAACCCTATCTTTTATTATACATCACCTGAAGGAGTTTCGTTTTCTGAGCAAACAAGACTGGCATCTCAATTGTTGAATGAAGATTTGAAAAAAATAATAAATTCACTGTTTTACACTAAACTAACAAATTGACAGCTCGTTCCCATACAAAATCCCATCGAGGGACGCTAAGATGGTGATTTTTAGCTTATGTAATCGCATTTATTTAAAATAGTTCCAGTGTACCTAAATTGACGAAATTTTGGATTTCGGTTCCAGTTTTAAGTCTGGTACGCAACTGAAAAGAAAATGGAAAAAGTATTTTTTTGAGGATTATTCCCAAAAGAAAATTTGACAGCTATAGCACAGACAAACAGACATAACTCTTAGAAGAAAATTGTTCAAAATTACATTGCATTGATTTGCAACCGGAGCATTCCTCGTGTCCAGCTGTATTTAATAAAAATAAAACAGATGCAAGTAAGCGATGTCAGTTCTACGAAATTTTCCGTAGATCTATAATTGATTGGATTTAGCAGAAATACGGATCAGTCACTGTTTTATGGATTTGTTTTCTTTGTTTAGTGTGATTGTTCTGTTTCTGGAAACAAATTTTTAAACGTGGTAATACATCACTAATGAGTGCTATTTCTAAAACCGCTTATCACTTTAATGTGTACACAATATTACACTAATCAAAATTATTGCTGCGAAAAATCACCAATAAAATGAACAATCCAATATACACCATAAACATCAAAACAAAAACAAACCATGTAAAAAGTAAATCTTACCAAAAAGTACGGTATCCATTTATCTGTGAACGAGCGAAATACAATGAGGAAAAGGGATGTGCAGGATGTGTTTTGGTTTGGACATCATCAATTATCATTAATTACCGGGTCCGATCGTTCGGTCGTCCTACGGGCCAACACTTGAGCCATCATCATCATAACCATCCACAGTAGATGAATGCGTAAGTATTCCCATATGGTGGGTGGTGGATGGGTGCGGATAGAAAAAGGTGCTCAATCGTTTCGATCGGCAGCAGCCAATCGAGCATTGCAAACACAAATGGGCTACTATTACCCCCTTGGTCCGAAATGTGTAGATTTATGGAGGACATTATAGTGACGGCGTACATTTGTTGGATTATCTAAAATTGTGGGTAACCTTTTACGATTTCTCTTGTTCATTGTCAAACAATAGTTATGCTGCTTGCTCTAAAAAACTGAAACCAACATCTTTCAGGAAAGCAAATTAAGATGAAACCTTCACAAATTGTATCAATTTTATAGCAGCTATCTTTTTTGAAACAAAAAATGCAACATAGGCACACCGTGCCCATAAATTGTACCACTGCAATCGAACGAATGACCAATAATCGCTGTCGGCATTAGATTTGATCCAACCCCGCCCCGTCCTCTTACCAGCGAACCTTTCCCTCGAGTAACTAAACAGTTAAACTGTAAAACACATCAATGGCTTGAAAATCACGTGCTTTCTACGATACGATTGCCTACGCCGCATGCTGCCTGAATGACACAACCATGCGTAGGGTTAGTTTGTTTACATTTGCAGCAAGAGCTGCAAGCTGTGAAAATTTACAACTGTAATTAGATTGATTTATGCCACGTTTCATCCGGGTAGGCTAAAGATGGAATGATTGGGGTTTTTTTTTTACTGACGGATATACCTACACACTTAGTTTTTTTTTTTGCCGAGGTTGACACCGCCGACCACCGCTCGGCATTTATTTTTACTAAGATCTCAGCATAATTCTCGTTGTTTAGCTGAATCTCGGGAAGTTTTTCACCGGGATCCAGCAAAATAAAATGCCAAGCTAATGGTGGTAAGCTCTAACCAGTTTTATCCTCAGATTAAATCCCAATCCAGAATTTCCGGCTGCATTGATGTCGACATCAGAGTTAATCACCGTGACATTAAGCAAATATTTTGCAGATCATCCAAAGAAGGACGGTATTAGAAGGTAATCCAAGTTGGAGCTTATCGCCCTAAGTGCGCAACAAGGGGAAAGACTCTTATGGTTTAAAAAAAAAGTCCACACGTCTGATCGAAGTGTTTAAACGCTTGATTTTTTATATGTACAATCACATTTATTTTAGGTGTATTTGTGAGCATCTTACGTTTGAGGAGCGGATTGATCGATGGAGAAGGCAAATCAACAAACCGAGTGGAACGGAAAACGGTGTCTGTTGCCGGTTAGGGAAAGATCGTTTGAACCTGGTTTTTCTTTCTTAGCGGTGTCTCAACCCGTTTATCCCCAGCAGGGCAAGTAGAGATCGCATGTGAAAGCCTTGGATTCACATCGACAATTGATTGATTCTTTATTGTTAAAATTTCCTTAAATAGCCTGTTAGATGTCACACGTCATGTGTGACATCCGAAATGTTGTATAGATTACCCTTAATCAATATATTTTTTTTTTGTAATTATTTTATTTGTACAGGCTCAATCGAATAAACTTTACAGAGCCGAGTTATCCTTTGCGTTATACATTATTACTGTCATATATTTAAAGTTAAAGGAACTGGACCGAGTACTCGCGGTCGTCTCGAGGTTAGTGGAGATTTACAATTTTTTGGATGGGAAAAGGGAAGAAGGAGGTTTTAAATGCGGTTTACGATACAACTAGCATGAAATTATTTCTATTCATCTTGAAAACAAACATTGAAAAAAAAACCCCAGACGTACAAAACACAAACTAAACACAAGGTTAATCAAACTTACAATCTAAGGTTAATATCCTTAAAGTAAACATATATGAGTTTCATAAACTCCAGATCGCGTCTAGCCAAAATATCCCGAACTGGAACATTAGGTTGTCTACCTCGAGCCCGAAGGGAATCACAAAAATGTGATCTGACTCCACGATACTCCGCACAAGACCAAAGGATGTGATCAGCGTCCTGGTAACCTTGTCCACATTCACAGAGATTGCTGTCACGCAACCCCACACGGAACAAGTGAGCGTTTAGACAATAGTGATTGGACATGAGACGAGACATCACGCGTATGAAGTCTCGACTCAAGTCCAACCCTTTGAACCATGCAAACTTCGATACCTTAGGGATAATTGAATGTAGCCATCGTCCCAAGCTCCCTTCACTCCATCGATGTTGCCAGCTAACGAGCGACTGCTGACGATAAATAGAGAAAAATTCACTATAGGCGATCTGTCGATCATAAATGTCGCCTTCCATAGCGCCCACCCTCGCAAGTGAATCCGCCTTCTCATTGCCCAAAATTGAGCAATGCGAAGGGACCCACGCGAAGGTGATGATGAAAGAGCGCACGGATAAAGCACTAAGCAGTTCTCGTATTTTCAAGAGAAAATACGAGAAGTGCCTTACCGAATTAATGGAACGGATAGCCTCGACAGAACTGAGACTATCCGTAAAAATAAAGTAGTGGTCTGGAAGAAGTGAAGCAATAGTTTCCAAAGTGTAGTGAATTGCTGCCAGTTCAGCCACATACACAGAACAAGGAGCTTCAAGTTTTCGAGAGGCGCTATGAAATTCATTAAATACACCAAAACCAGCGGACTCCTCTATTAGAGATCCATCTGTGAAAAACGTTCTTGCAGAATCAACATGGCCAAACTTTGCAGAGTATAATGACGGAGCAATCATAGGACGATGATGCTCTGGAATTCCGCGGATTTCCTGCGTCATAGATAAATCAAAATTCACTGATTTGCCGAAATCGGAGAAGACTACACGATTGGGAATATTTCTTGAAGGGCTGACATCCTGTGTTAAATATAGGTAGTACAAAGTCATAAAACATGTTTGAGGATTTAGCTCCAGAAGCTTCTCAAAGTTTTCGATCACCAGTGGGTTCATTACTTCGCAACGGGTGAGGAGCCTCAGAGATAACTCTGAAAAACGGACGGATAGTGGCAACATGCCCGCCAGCACTTCGAGACTCATCGTATGAGTCGAGTGCATGCATCCTAATGCGATACGAAGACAACGATACTGGATCCGTTCCAGCTTGATGATGTGCGGTTTAGCTGCCGACTGGAAGCAAAAACTACCGTACTCTAAAACCGATAAAATCGTTGTCCGGTACAACGTCAGAAGATCTTGTGGATGGGCTCCCCACCACGTTCCGGTAATTGATCGAAGGAAATTGATCCTTAGTTGGCATTTTCGTCTCAGATACTCAATGTGGGATCTCCAGGTACATTTGGAATCGAACCAGACCCCGAGATATTTAAAAGACATGGAATGAGTGATCGGTTTACCCAAAAGTTGAAGCTTCGGTTGTGCTGGGCTATGCTTCCTAGAAAAAACGACCAACTCAGTTTTCTCCGTGGAGAATTCGATACCTATGAAGCACCCATACTCCGTTGCACATCCATGTTTCACTCCCGTGTTGAAGTGCCCAACGTAGAGCAACAACTCGCGTGGTCTTTCTTTCTCCGTAAAATGAAAGACAGTTCAATTCCATTTCTACTGTATGGAAAAAGCTCTTTGATGAATCAGTTATCCTGAGGTTGGAACTGTGCTCGTCCGCACCTAGCAAACCTCGGATAATAAACTCATCAGAACAACTGCCCCGATTCTTTATTCTTCGAAACCTTTTATACATGAATTTGTTACTTAAACTCTACACAATAGTTTTTCTCCAGTATGTACATATAAAGCGAGACAGATAGTTTTTCTCTTGGAAAGTCGGTGTCTGTTTTTTTTAACAAGAATTAATGCTCCTCGCGGTAGGAACGGCTATGTAGGGTGCTTACTCACCAATGTTTACTTTGACCTTTCTCGAAGCACCTAGTTAAGCCAGCGCGCATCGCTGACGACGCGGTAGCAACTGTTTATAAACAACTGACCCTGGAAATGTGCAACATTGTCACTGCTGCTGTTAAGTTGTGTATTTTCTACTACCGTATGGGGGTCTATTACTGGTTAATTTCTTACTCAGATTGATATTGGATTTTGAGGCCTTTGCACCTACACCCAACCGGTGGATGTAAGATTCGCTTACAATTATGTGGGATTCATCATCAGAGGATGTAAGTGGAGACCGCATGAACCGAGGATGCGATATACCTAGCTGCGGTCCGATGTAAGAAAATTGGAGACCGAAAAATGTAGAGTGTATTAGTGAGTGAAATTAATTATGTCGAAAAAAATAGAAAAAAGGTTGCCGACTGGACTCGAACCAAGGACGTTGCGTCTATCAGACCTGTGCTTTCTCCACTGCTCTCTCCATGCTTCTGAATATGGTCAGCCTAAAAGCAAACATGAAGCGCTCATTTTCTCGCATGCTCGACTTCGTATGCTTTTTCTGCTGGAGAGATTCGAAACAAGTGTGTGCGTCGTTCTACAATGTTCTACAATGTGCGTCGTTCTACAATATTGGTACCTATAGTCGAAAGCGTAGATGCAAGACGAAATAAAAATGCTCGACTTCGTATACTTTTTCTGCTGGAGAGATTCGAGACAAGTGTGTGCGTCGTTCTACAATGTTCTACAATGTACGTCGTTCTACAAGCTTACTGGTATAGTCGAAAGCGTAGATGGAACACGAAATAAAAAAAGACAAAAAACCATTACATCGCCTGCATGGTCAATTTCTAACATTCGTTGCGATGTTCATGAACAGAGGATGATAGGAAACGGAACTAACATTCATTGTAATAGATTTTTGGTTTGCGTGTAGCTGAATAGCCCAAGTAGACAAATTGACCAAGGTATCCTGTAAGGGTCCTTGCAGGTCAACCTCTTTTGGCCCTGTGATAGACACTACGCCATCATCTGCAAGTTGTCTCAACGTGCAATTGTCACTAAGACAATTGTCAATTTCTCTAACGTAGAAATTGTACAAAAGGGGGCTTAAACATGAGCCTTGGGGGAGACCCATGTAGCTAAATCGAAAAGCTGTAGAGTTTCCATGAGAAAAGCTCATATGTTTTTCTGACAGCAAATTGTACAAAAAATTATTCATTAATGGAGACAATCCACAAGCGTGGAGTTTCTCTGAAAGAACTTCAACGGATACTGAATCAAAAGCCCCCTTGATATCCAAGAACACAGAAGCCATTTGCTCTTTCTTAGCAAAAGCCAACTGAATTTCCGAGGAAAGCAACGCGAGACAGTCGTTCGTTCCCTTACCCCTACGGAAACCAAATTGAGTATCTGAAAGAAGGTGGTTCGTCTCAACCCATTTGTCGAGACGAAAAAGGATCATTTTCTCCATCAATTTCCGAATACACGACAGCATCGCGATGGGCCGATACGAATTGTGATCCGACGCGGGTTTATCAGGCTTTTTAATGGCTATCACCCTCACTCGTCTCCAATCGTCGGGAACAATATTGAGCTCCAAGAACTGATTGTACAAGTTCAACATGCGCCTCTTAGCGACGTCTGGGAGGTTTTTCAGCAAGTTGAACTTGATTCTATCAGATCCCGGGGCAGAATTGCCACACGAAAGGAGAGCGAGTGAAAGTTCGACCATTGAAAAAGGCTGACTGATTTCGTCTACCGAATTCGCGGTTTCGTGAGGAATCAACTGCGACGGCACGGAATCTGGACACACTTTTCGCGCGAATTTAAGAATCCATTGATCCGAGCATTCCTCGCTTTCGTTGTTAGTAGACCGGTTACGCATTCTTCGCGCCGTACTCCAAAGCGTATTCATAGACGTTTCGCGCGACAATCCGTCTACAAACTGCCGCCAGTAACCCCGTTTTTTGGCCTTGATGAGGCTCTTGAGTTCGCGTTCAAGAGATGTGTATGCGTCGAAATGCTCGCGTGTTCCGCGTTTCCGAAAAAGTTTAAACGCGTCGGACTTTTTACGGTAAACCTCCGTGCATTGTTGATCCCACCAGAGCGATGGTGTTTTCTTACGGATTGACGATCGCGGCACCGGTCGTGTTTGAGCTTGAAGTGCGCTGTAGACGATGAGATTAGAGAGGAATCGTCTATCGCGGATTGGAACTTAGTCCAATCGATGTTACGGGTTAGATCATACGCGACGTTAACGGATTCTGACGAGTTGAACCCACTGGCAATCGAAATTTTGATCGGCAGATGATCACTACCGTGCGGATCCTGGATTAAATGCCAAGTGCAATCCAACGATAGTGAATTAGAGCAAAAGGTGAGGTCTAATCTGCTACCATTCGAGGATGGACCAGCCAAACGTGTTACTTCTCCATTGTTAAGTATTGTCATGTTGAAGTTGTCGCAGAGATCATAAATCAAAGTAGAACGGTTATCATCGTACAGCTCCCCCCAGCCTGTACCGTGGGAGTTAAAATCTCCCATGATCAACCATGGAGCGGGAAGTACCGCACATATGTCGAAAAGTTGTTTGCGATTAACAGAGACTCTAGGAGCAATATATACAGAAGCAATACCTTTAATGGTAGCCTGACATGCGACAACTTCAATACCGGGGAATTCGGGAAGATTCACTCTATAGAAGGAATGGCACTTTTTGATCCCCAAAAGTACCCCTCCTCCACGTGAATCCTCACGATCCAATCGAATAATGTTAAAATCATAAAAAGGGAGATCAATTTCTGAAGAGAGCCATGTTTCACAGAGGGCAAATGCATCGCAATTATTGTTATGGACTAAATACTTGAACGAATCTAATTTCGGAATAAGACTTCGACAATTCCACTGTAGAACAGTGATCAAATCCCCGACCTCGTTTGGAAAATTATCCATCGAAGGAGATGATAGCTGCAAGAAGGGGCCATTTTGAAGTCAATTGCTTCAAGAAGGATTTCACAGTCGGAAGCAATGTGAGGACAATGCTTTTCAGAGGATCAGAAATGTTGAGGTATTTGAGAATACCGTCCACAATGTCATCAAATGAGAACAACCCAGATGAAGAAGGGGTTTCTGTTCTTAAAATTGGGGCATCAGGGGTTTTGGATGTCCCCGGAAGAGGTGGAAAATCCTGGGTATAGTCAGTTCTGCGGAATCCAGGAGGAGTAGAAGTCTCCTTTTTTCCACCACTCCTTGATTTGGGCAAGCTGATTTGGGGTTCTTTATTTGCAACAATCCGCGAACGGATGCGCTTTCGTTTGCGTGCAGAACCTTCCGGAAAACTGAAAGAAACTCCCTCCTCAGCCAAGTCAGAGTCAGTCTCGTCATCTGACAAAAGAGAAAAGGGATTTTTGTCATTGGTCGATGGCGTGGCTGTCTTAAGCATTTCTGCAAAAGACCGCTTGGAACGTTCCTTAAGGGAGCGTTTCATTTTGTCCCCGAGCTGTTTGTACGCCGGGCACGACGAGAGAGCATGAGGAGGAGTTCCGTTGCAGTACACGCATTTTGGTGCAGTAGCTGCGCAGGCGCCATCCTCATGCTTCTTCCCGCATGTGGAGCAGTGTGCCTTGTTGCCGCAGTGGGAGGCCGTATGTCCCAACCGCTTACAATTCTGGCAGTTCATGACCCGAGGTACAAACAACCGCACAGGAAGACGAAGTTTTCCCAGCTCGAAGTATTGAGGAAGGGCAGATCCAGAAAAGGTCACCCGAAACGAGTCTGTGGGGGTAAAACTCTTTTTACCCTCGCTGAGCGATACTGACTTCATTCTATGAACGGCCAGTATCTTTACCGGAGGAAGCAAGGGGTTCTTGAATCGGCCAACCGCTTGCTTCTCCAGTATCTCGGGGTTCAGGCTCGCCTCAGTGACCACGCCTTCGATCTCCACATCAGAGGCTGGAATGTACACCCTATATTCCAGTGTGAAAAACTGGGAAACAGCAATTTCATTAGCCTGTTTCAGGTTAGCGACGGTCACACGAAGTTTGTTGTGCCTAACCTTCGTTATTTCGGTCACGGCAGAGAATCGCTTTGTCAGATCATCAGATATCTGAACAACATTCAAGGGTTTGTTTTTGGGCTGAAAATAGACAACCCATGGGCCAGTCGAGTCATTCGGGTAGGCCCGCAATCTGGAGCTTTTCTCAGCCTGCCCATTGTCAGACTGAGACGACGAACCATGGATGACATCATCATTTTTCTGAGATGATTGGTCATCCATGTCGTCTTCTGACAAAACATCCATTTTGTTCAACTAGTGGGAGCGCAAAACGCTCTCCCACTGAACGCACAGACACAATACACAGAAAACACTACAAACACAGAAATACAAAATGAAAATTTAACTAATGGGGGAGGAAAAAAACTTATCTGATAATTCTATACTACTACCACCGAGCGTTATATGTGTAGGCGTTTACACAGATGGCTGGAAGAGACGCGCTGCGTGGATGACCTTCGTTGTGGTGCACTTGATCGAGGCTCGGTACTCAGCGCACACAGGCGCACGATGAATGATGAACGATGTAGATGTAGGAACGGGTGCTCACACTCGATGATGATGATACGTGAGCTTGTATGCGTGACCACGCAACGATGATGCCCAAATTGGTTTGCGAATTACCAATAGCACGGATTAATCGTTCCGAAAATGACACTTTCTACTAAAAAAAACTCACTTTTCGATCAATTTACCGGGAACTATGCCAGGAGTCACTTAGTGAGAAAAAAACTGATAATTTATATCAAGCGAATACCGAGAAAACTTCCAAAACAACGGAGCGCGAAACAAGTCGACCGTACTTCTTGCTAGGACGCAGTGAGATGATTTTTGTTCATGTCTATCTAATAATTCACCATATCGGTATGCTTCAAAAGTTTTCAACTATACTTGTAGGAAATTTTCCCAGCTACTAGTTTGCTGAAGACCACTTTTTGATTAAATGCAATGATCGAAAGTTATCAATGGTTCAATGCGCTGATGTCTCAATCAACTGCTCAGCAGCCAACATTGGTGTTTCTGGGGCGTTGAATAGGACACAAAAATCATGGCTACTATGTCACACTGCAAAATACAGTGTTGCCTACAGAGCAGCTGTTTGATCTTGTCATAAGTTAACCAATCTCTTAAATAATTAATAACTTTTTGCTGTATCGTTTTACATAGAAACAATCTTCAGCAAAGTTGTAGCTGAGAATATTTTCTATAAGAATGCCTATCGAACTAATTCGCAGCTCAATATGGAATAAGACTAGAAGGCAATGAACAAAAAGTTGAGATTTCCCATAGTAATTTACATGCAAACTTCAAATGGCTTGTGCGAAGTCTGTTTCTAACCAAATGAGTTGTAACTTTGGGAGGCTAATCAGGACCCGATTTGAAACCATTTAAGCACTGTGGAGCGAAAAAGTCAAATTTTGCATCAGTTTAATGAACATGCAATGGTCCAGACTCTGGTAGAGCTTGTTTGAATTGCTTCCTCCTAAGTGCTTGATCAACTGTTGTGGCTCCAGCATTTGTTGGAAATTCGGTCCTGGCGGGTTCTTCACTAAAGTCGTTTTTACCTAATCAGCAGCCAATTATCGAGAAAAAATTACAACGGAAAAAAATAACATGGGCACAGCCTACTTTTCTCTGCTCAGAAAACATGATTTGTAAGCAATGTGACTCAAAAAAATAATATGAAAGGGTCTGGAATTGAATCCACGATTTACTGCTTTGTAAGCAAAAACGGTCGCTCTAAGCCATCCACTTTCTCATATCACAACACACGATTTTTTGCTATAACCATTCAAGCCCGATGATGGTGGCGATTTGAGAAAAGCTTTTGCATTTTCTCTTTCCTCTTTCCTCCTTCCCACAATCACGTCCTCTTTATTACTCCCCATTGTTGCTGAGCTGGTTCATATCAATCACAACCCCGTAAACGATCCACTAAAATGGAGTCGCTTGGTTCATTATGGATGATTTACTTTGCATGGTCATCCCCACCATGACTGTGGTTAATCGGTTTGGGTGAAGGTGAAAGAGGATAATCGACACACAAGCCAGGGGAGGAGAGGATAATTGGTGGATCGAAGCGAGCCGTGCTCTGCCACACGCACGGCCTGCTGCTTATCAACGGATTTCTCAGTTGAACAAACTTCTCGTCGCATCAGCCGCCCTCTTGGATGCGGAGATTTCCGCTCGATTTGCTCTGAATCAACAATTTAACTAACCCTCCCCGGTGATGTTCCCGACTTGGCTGCCACTGGAAGAACACTGACTTCTACCAAAGTACAAGTTACCTAACCTATAGACACTTCGGAGAGAATGAGTAGAGTGCGTAGTTCTGGTCCGCATAAGCTAGCAGACTAGAGACGATATCTGATTTGTAATTTAATTAACGGGTGCTCTGTCGAACGTTCGTGCACTGTAGAAGCGGGACCTTTGGCATGCCGAGTTGCATCAGCCAGCCACTCGTCGACAATGAGTTGCATTCAAGTGGTAATTTGTTCCAATCGGTTGACTTACAAAGAGCTTGTAAAGCGAACGGGACGAGCTCCTAACTAAATGATTTATGCTTTTATTACGTTTGTTGAATCCCGGAGAATCCAGTGAGGGACGAGGGGGGGGGGGGTGTACTGCTGCTACCTGACGATGGCTTCACTCACAGCCACACAATGCACACAATTTACTCCTTTGATTGAAAACAAACGCAAAGCAACTTTGTCGGACAAAAACGGGGAAAACTTTTGCAGCCGTGTTTTATTGAAAACAAACAAAAAACTGCGCGGATCCGGAGCCGGAGAACGCACAATGGTGGTCAGGAAGTAGGAATTTTCCACATTTTTCCTCAATGGGAGGCTTTTTTCTACTACTTTTATCGCTTGGCATTCCGTAACTCTTTGAGTTCGGAGAAGGAAAAAGTTATCACGTTTTGCTTGTTTGTGTGCTTGCGAAACCTTAGTTGGAATTCAAGTGGGTATTTTTTTCTTCTAGAAGTTATACAGAGCAACAGAGAAAAAAATCAGTTAAATCAAGGTAAAATATGTTTTTATTTGTTTCAGTGTCTAACACTGTTGAAGGTATAACCACAGACAAGCAGACATAACGCATTTAATATTTCTCACTGTAAAAAATCGTCACTAAAACACTACCGCCATCTGTTGAGTATACTGTCATGGGCAGTATGCTAAACAGCTGGCGGTAGAGTGCAAACGTCAAACGGAAGGAAATTGACTATGCGCGCCACAAGCGGCGGTGCTACAAACTAAGAAAAATGTAAATTGACCGGTAAATGCGTGTTTGATGAAAAATATGGTAGTGTTATGTGTGTTTTTCTGTGGTATAAGTGCACCCACAAACGACAGTCAATATTTCCATCAATATTTTAAACAATATTTCGGTGGGGTTATCAATACAGGTTCGCTCCTCACTAAATTTTTTTGTAACCGATGGAATATTCTGAGTCAAATTGCAACCATCCTGACAAAAGTTGCCGAGGAACGGGCGCATCTACTGATGTAGTCAATATTTGTATCAATATTTTCATTTTCCTCTAACACCATCCCAATAAATCCACCCACACGCTATTTCAATACTTCCCTGATTTGAGTAGGATCCATCCAGATTGATCAAAACTGAACCTACCCAAAAATGGGTGAACTAAGTTGGGACAGACAAGTCACTTCCTACTTAATTTATTCATTTTTGGGAAGGTTCAATTTTCTTCCAATCTGTGTGGATTGTGCGAAAATAAAAGAAACTAGATTGGCTCGGTATCAGACTAGAAAAACGGTTTATTAGTGAAGAAGTGCTCTTAGGTTGGCGGTCTTTATTGAATTGAACTGGCCTGGCTATTCTATACTGGTGATATAATATGTAAAGAGTCCGATTGCAAACACGACCTGCACACGAATTGTAAAAAGCCTATTGATATCCTTTCACTCACTCTATCAGACCGATAGGTGATAAGAGAGATGCGTGGTAGTGTGTACACTCTGCTAACAAATTTGAAACTGTTATAACTTTAATCCTAGGGTGTTCGTATTTATTGTTAACATAGCCGGCCTCTGTTGAAAAGTGCGGTTTTCAATATTCCTGATCTACAGCTAATTTGATTTTCAAAGAGACAGCAAAATTCATTATTCTAATTCATTTGAAATGCTGCATTAGGTTTAATGTAACTACTCTAAACTGTTGTTCTGGCACTCCTGGTCTTCGGCTCTCGCAGTCGGTGGTTGGGAATGGTGGTTACCGGCACGTCGGTTCTGACCCTGTGACACGTTGGTACGACTTGCATCGTTGTTGATCTTCACGCAACTCGTACGCTCAACAGTGCATCTTCAGGATGTTGACATCTACTTCGATCTCGGGATGGTAATCTGATTTCGTTGGACGTCGACTTCTTTCTTCGCACGATTCTTCATTCATTGGTGGTAGCATTACTAGGAGCAGGCTTCAATGTGGTAGGATACTGGACCTCGGTCGTCATTGATGGTTAGTATTTTCTTTTTGCCGTTGAACCTCGGAGCGAAGAATTGATGTAGTATCCAATGAGAGAAAAGTGTAAACCGGAACAACTCACCTTCGGACGTAATCTGTTGTGCACGATGGTATCCTGGAGCATGTTCGGCGGCCATGGAGAGTGTTCGGACTGTGAACGGTTGAATACGGAGGCCAATGAATTTGAAGCGTCAGCGATGTGGTTGAAGCGAAAGTTGACCTCCGCCACCATGGTAGTTGTGGTGTCTTCGACGAGTAGCCTTGCCAGCGTTTCACGATGCCTCCCAGAAGCCAGAAATGAACGGATGACCGGCCAGAGTAGCCAGTTTATGTGGATAAGTTAGCATTGGATAAGCATGGAACGAGAGTAAACATTAGTTTTGCATTTGATGGTTTGACGGGACAACACACACGGCACTACGGCGCCGTAGGGTTTGCAAGATGCTACATTGCAGCGAGAACATCATCCTCATCAGCACTTGCTGGCTGCTGGATAGGAAGCACGCAGACCTTGCTAATTGCACGGGTGAATTCACCATTTTTCGTCTTCACCGAGACTACACGAACATTCCCGTCATCGCCATGGAAAATTCGAACGACACGACCGAGGCACCATCTCAGTGGTGGCAGTTTTTCTTCTTTCAGGAGCACTAATGTCCCGACAGCAAGGTTATCACGCTGACGAGTCCACTTAGTACGCGGTAGTAGACCGGAAAGGTAATCCGTGCTCCAACGTTTCCATATCCTTCTTACAAATTCCTGCGTCTGCTGGTAGCGATCGAGCCGGTTCTGTGGCATAGATTCAAATGATGGTTCTGCAGCAGCAACTAGAGGACGATGTACCAAAAAATGTCCTGGCGTGAGAGCCTCAAGGTCTTCAGGGTCCGTGGACAGTTGGGTGAGTGGCCTGGAGTTGAGACAACTCTCAATCTGGACGAGTAGCGTCTCCAGATCATCCTTGTAGAGGACCGTTGTACCGATGGTTGACTTGAGGTGTTTCTTAAATGACTTAACGGCGGCCTCCCAGAGCCCGCCGAAGTTGGGGGAGCAAGGGGGTATAAACTTGAACTGAATTCCTTCTTCTACGCAATAGGAAACGATGGCATGTTGGTGCTGCTGGGATCTGAATTGCGTTAGAAGTTCGGCCAGTGCTCGGGACGCTCCTTGGAAATTTTTCGCGTTGTCACATTCGATAATTGCTGGCTTCGAGCGTCGTGCGATAAACCGTTTCATGGCAGATATGAAGGCATCGGTAGTTAAGTTTGCCACCAATTCGATGTGCACCGCTTTTGTGACCAGGCACACGAAGATGGCGACATAACATTTCACCGGAGGTGTTTTGCGTCCGATGTGACGATAGAAGAGCGGACCGCAAAGATCAACGCCGGTTTTTAAAAACGGGTACGTTGGAGTCACCCGTTCGCTGGGAAGGTCCCCCATCAGCTGCTCTTGGACGGTCGGTTTGCAACGGTAGCACTTTAGACAGCTTTGCACCACTTTCCGCGCCAAGTTGCGTACTCTCAGTGGCCAAAACTGTTCCCGAAGACTAGCGATCATCAGCTGTGGGCCAGCGTGCAGAAGCTTCTGATGGTAGTAGGTTACTACCATCTCCGTGAACAAATGGTTTGCGGGAAGAATCATCGGGTGCTTACGATTTTCTGGAACCAGTGCGTTATGCAGACGGCCACCCACCTTGAGCACTCCATCATCTAAAATGGGGGCCAGTGTCTTCAATTTTGAGTTGCGGTTAACTTCACCACAGACTGCTACGGCTTGCATATCTTCTTCTAACGACTCCCTTTGAGCGATCCGAACGAGGACCTTCAGTGCTTTGTTGTATTCACTTGTACGGAGAAAACCAGTTCTTCGTTCGCGATGCATCCGTTGCTTGCAATTGTGACAAAATCTCAAGAGATATTCGTTCTTGCACGAACAGTTTAGCGACTACTATGATGGGTCCTAGGAAGCCTGGAGGGTCAAACAGACTGGCAGTATCGGAAGCAACAATCCGTTTGGTAATGTGATGGTTTTCCTTCCATTTCGGTACGTGGAAGCCCAGGACATCCGATGCGGGTTCCCACTTCAGACCTAGCGTTTTGATCGAAGCTCCTGGATCCAGTCCTAGGACGTTGCGTTCATCTCGCAGCGGTTGAGGAATGTGGGCAAGAATCTCTGGAGAGTTCGACGACCATTTTCGTAATTGGAATCCAGCAGAGCCCAAAAGCTGGAGTAGTTGGGTACACAAGATCTTCCCAGCCTCTACGTCGTTACATCCCGTAAGCAGATCATCCATGTAGAAGTCCTTGCCTACAACTTTAGCGGCGTAAGGGTTCGAGTAATGACCTTCCTTGGAGAGTTCGTACAAACATCGCGTAGCCAGATATGGGGCCGAAGAGGTTCCGTAAGTCACCGTCGTTAGCTCGAAGATCAGAATCGGCCCCGAAGGGTCATCTCGCCAGAGTATCCACTGAAGACATTGGAAGGCAGGATTCATCAGGATTTGACGGTACATTTTTTCTATGTCCGCAATAATGACGTACCTATGAATTCGCCATCGCAGAATTAGGGATACAAGATCATCTTGCACCACTGGCCCTACCATAAGCGTGTTATTCAGGGAAATGCCAGTATCAGTGGCGCAGGAGGCGTCGAACACGACACGAAGTTTAGTGGTCAAGCTATCAGGACGTTCGATACAGTGGTGCGGAAAATAGTAGGGAGTATACTGGGTTGGTAGCTTGATATCTGTAATCTCTTTCATGTGTCCCAGTAGACGGTATTCTTCGATAAAAGCCGAGTATGCAGATTTGAGCTGAGGGTTGGTTTGTAAACGGCGTTCCAACGACAGAAAGCGGCGTTTGGCGATTTCGTAGGAGTTTCCCATCAGGGATATAACGGACGGTTTTATCGGAAGTGCTACCATGAATCGACCAGAGGTGTCCCTTGCAGTCGTTGCGACAAAGTGAGCCTCGCAAGTGGATTCTTCTACTGACATGGTACTAGAGGACTGACAAGCTTCTAACTCCTAAAATCTGGATAGTTTCTCATCGAAATCTTGCGTACACACGTGGACGATACTAACTATCTCCGGTTCGGGTCGGCTGACCCCAGCCCTGCCAGAAACAACCCATCCGAGCAAAGTATTTTGCAGCACTGGTTGTCCCGCACCGAGGCGGATAAATCCATCGAGAAGAAGGTCATAGTAGCTATCGACTCATATAATCATATCTACTACCCCTGGTTCATTGAATTGGGGATCAGCAAGCACGATGTCATTAGGCCAATGCCACTCAGGGTTGCTTCCACTCACTTGCTATAAAATAATATTTTTCGGAATTTAGCAAACATTATATGTTATAATGGTATGTTCTTCTTTTAAATAACAAAAAGAGGGTGTAAAGTATGTGTTTGACTCATAAAACCTGTCAATTTCGCTTTCAGAGCGTCACAATCAGCGATCTTATCATTCGTGAGCGTTCACTCTGAGTGAGCGCTCACGAGTCGTAAAATTGCTGATTGTGACGCACTGAAAGCAATATTAACAGATTTTATGTGTCAAACATATACTTCATGAGCTCTTCTTGTAACTAACAAGTACTAATTTACATTATACTATTGCATGCTTTCATAATTCTGAAAAACATCTTTTTATAGCAAGTGAGTGGAAGTAACCCTGATGCCACTCAGTGACTTCGATGTTGTTTGAAGGCAGCTCACGTGTCACAGAACTCAGCACGTGAAACTTCAGCTGTGTACGGTAGTTGCAGCAATGTGACTGGATCTCGGCTGTGATGGAGTGGGTAGACACAATGGTAGACTGTCCGATACCTCCGATGGTGTGATGATCTTTGACCTTTGACAGCTGCAATCGTTGAGCTAAGTTCTCCGAAATGATGTTCAGCTGTGAAGCAGGATCGAGCAATGCTCTAGCCCACATAATATTCCTAGAAGATCCGACGACCTTTACAAGAGCCGTTTGCAGCAACACAGTTGATGGGATTCGATGAAAGTTGGTAGCCAAGGAGGTGGAGCAATAACTGAGCGAACCAGTGGCTAACTGTTGACTTTCAACGGGAGGAGATTGCGAGAAAGTCTTATTTGCGTTTGGTGGAGCCGTTTGAGCGGTTTGGAATTGAGATTGAGTCTGACTTGTGGTTGGTTGGTTTTGGTGAAGCTTAGAAACATTTGGATGGGCCGAATTGCGAATTGGAGCTTGCTGGTGGAGCATCGTGTGGTGTTTTTGATTGCAAACACGACAGGCGCCAGATGAACAGTTCTTAATTTGGTGATCCGTTGATAGACAGTTAATGCAGAGAGACCTTTTCTTCACCAAATCGAAACGTTCAGGAACGGACAGCTTGCGGAACATTTCACATTTGAAAGCCCACACGACTTCAAGGTAGAACTGATGACGGAATGTACGCTGCTAACCTTTGATTTCTGCACCTTTACAACATCCGATCGTGACGCTTCAGAGGTGCGTGGCTTTCCAGGAGCGATGGACTGCAAAACGATACAATGACTGCGCAAGAACTCGATTAGCTGTTCGTGTTGGGGAACCTCTGTGGATTTGTGGTGATTCTCCCACTGTTTCAAAGTTGACGTATCGAGACAAGAGCAAACGATGTACGCTAATAATACACTCCAACCCGCCGTATCAATGTTCATTTTTTGAATCATTTGCAGGTTCCGATCGAAATCATCTATGAGCCGAGATAGAGATTCGTAGCTTTCTCTTTTTAGAGGTTCCACGGAAAGAAGAGCGTCTAAGTAGGTTTTGACCACCAACTTTTTGTTATCGAAACACCTGGCTAGCGTTTCCCAGGCTATAGGGTAGTTGGCTTCGGTTATGTCAATAGCCTCAACAACCCGTTTAGCTTCCTTGGTTAGAGATGCGACAAGATACGAGAACTTATCCACATCCGATAGGTTAGGGTTGGAATCAATAAGACTTTTGAAAGTGTCTCGGAATGTCAGCCAATCAGTGACTGATCCATCAAACGAAGGCAGCTTAACTTCGGGGAGCTTTATCCTAGCCATCTGATTAGTGCGACTAGGATTTGAGTTAGCAGCAATTACTTCAGTACTGACGGACGGCGTTGCGTTAGTCATGCGTTCAGCATTGATCAAGAACCCTTTTACCTTCACGTAGCCCTTTTCGAATTGCTCACGTATTTTGCGACTGGCTTCTTCATCATTAGCTGCGGTAGCCGAATCAGCATCTTGCAGCAGATCGATCTGCAGACGGATCTTCAAAAAGTTCTCGAAAAGTCTCTCCAAACGATCCTTCCACCCCGCGATTTGCCCTTTATCCCGATCTTCGTTGTAACCATCGACAAATTTAACCACGTTGTTTAGCGTATCGAAACAGAAACGCTCTTGTTTGCTCAATGCTCTTAAATCGGCAGGCATATAGGAAAATGTCATTGTTCCTATTGCCAGCAGTCCACGAGACTTTAACCACCACCTCGTGTTAGTTCAGTTAGCATATATGCTCAAATTCTCGGAAATACGCTCACTATTTGTCCGCAATTTATTCCCAAATAATCAAATCTGTCAGTAGGTGGGTTAGTCGCATGCTTCTACTCGCTTACCTCATCAATTACCGTCAATTGGTAATGTGGTGCCCGACGTCGAGTGATCGCCCTTTGTCAACCCGGCTATTATCTTCAGGTCCTATTGTATGGATCCAAGCCACGCCAACTGCTACACACGCGGTTGATTCCAGCCAAGCCTTGGTGCCACCCTCCTTGGTCGCTGTGTGGTTGCGCTTTGGCCAATTTTACCCAACTGTAACTCCTTTTCCGGTCCACGCGGAGAACACTTTGCCAATTTTAATTCTGTTCATGTTCTATAGATGGGATTGTATCACTAGCTAGCACTGTGAGCTTGCTCCACTTTAATGTCCACGGCACTTACAACGATGACGTTCGAGGTACTTATACTTTCGACCGACGCGAAACTAACTTCACGAGAAACCTTTCTCGCGAACCGAAAACTATGCAATTATACCGACGCCAATCATCCGGTTCGAAGGACCATTTAATGTGCGAAAATAAAAGAAACTAGATTGGCTCGGTATCAGACTAGAAAAACGGTTTATTAGTGAAGAAGCGCTCTTAGGTTGGCGGTCTTTATTAAATTGAACTGGCCTGGCTATTCTATACTGGTGATATAATATGTAAAGAGTCCGATTGCAAACACGACCTGCACATGAATTGTAAAAAGCCTATTGATATCCTTTCACTCACTCTATCAGACCGATAGGTGATAAGAGAGATGCGTGGTAGTGTGTACACTCTGCTAACAAATTTGAAACTGTTATAACTTTAATCCTAGGGTGTTCGTATTTATTGTTAACATGGATAATACTCAAATTTGGGTAGTTTTGAAACAGCATTCATGAAACATTTATTAATTGTGTTGTAAATCAACTTGTCTGCATTAAAAATGCAACCGAAATTCAAAATTCCATCAATTTTAGTGCACTGGAACACGCAGAATAAACACTCAGGCGTAAATTAACAAAACATTTTGTTATTTTTTAATACAATATTTATGTTTGATTCAATTCATAAAAATGTTTTAAATATATGCAGCACTCCATTTAAATCAAACTGATAAAATTGTTTGAACTGCATGTGTCAAACTGTCAGTCTGTGTCGGCATGCATTTCATGAAGATCGTCACATGTTTTCAAATGTGTTTCGATCAGGAGAACCAGGTAGGTGGAAGGTGAAACTTTCAAAATAAGCATTTACGAATCTTCTATTATTTCACATTTCCAGATGCGGATATGCTCAGTGGACACAAACCATAACAACAAGCCGAATGGAAGCAATCCAGATGCTGACGCCAAGTCCTCCTATTCAGCAAGAGAACCTTCAAAAGTAATGTAACATCATCGAAATTTAGGACAAGCCCAACTTCCATCAAGCAATCGGAGCTGAGACAAACAACGGCTACCGATGCCAATTAAAATTCCTCCACCGTTGAATATGTGTCCATCCACATGAATTTTCTCCTATCCGGTAGTGGCCCCCACTATTCCTCCAAAATATGGCTCCACCAAACTTCCAGGAGCAAAATTATCCAATTTCCAACGTCTGGCTCAGAAGATTTAAAAGAACCATCCCTTGTTGAACCATCATCGTCACCATCAGCCACCATCGCTGCACTTACAGCAGATGCACTCGCTTCCAGCAACACAAATAGTCAACATTAACACCAACAACATTAGAATCAACACCAGAATGGCTCTGGCTCTGGCGAATATGACGAGTATGCCAACTTAATTAAGCGAACGTGACAAACAGTGACTGCTCAATTGTCTCAATCGAACAAAGACTTCTAATACTTCTTACTACTTTACATGTTATTTGCAATATTTTTTTTCAATAAAGACAACCTGGGCATTGAGAATAAAAACGATCCTTAAATAATTAAAATGATGTTTCAAGACAACAAAAAACGTACATTGTTTCAAAAACTGCTTCAATTTGATCCAAGCAAACATTTTGTTTGAATCAATAGTATCCGATGATCAATTCAATAAAGTTAGTATAATTATTTCAACTCAATGTTTTTGTTGAATTACTCTGTCAATTTTATTGATCCACTAGTTGATCCATATTCTATTCAAAATTTTGTTTGAAGTGAAACAAACTTTATTTGATTCACCTATGTTTTTACTGCGTGAACTATTGTAAAAAAGTGGGATTGCATTAGCAAAAATAGCCATCTTATAGCGAATTAATTATCGGGGAACCAGACCCAAACTTGATTACCGATCCAGGTTGGAACTGAATAATAAACGAATTCGCGATTAGTGCCCCTCGGTATGACTCGGTATGGGAGCGAGCTGTCATCTCTGGATCAACAATAGGGCCAATCAGTATTTGTAAACAAACCGTTCCAAAGCCCATTCCTTACAAATCGAAGGCCGCCCACACAAACCAACACCATCATCGTGTAGATAGAATTTTCCCCTATCGTCGGATTGGTGTTGGTTTGCGTGGGCTGCCTCCGCTTTATGAGTAAATGCAGATCGGTAGCTCAAATTGATCTTGCTATTAAGCGGAGCTGCATACAAGACAAGATCTTCGAAGGAATGGTGGCTACCTTACATACATACAAGAGATAAAAAAAAGATTTACCGTATTCATTCGATAACGTGAAATTTTCTGACCATCTAAAATTGCTTAGTTTAATCCGTTTGGTTGTATAGAGGCATGCTGTCAAAGTCTGTACGGATAATTTGCAAACACCCTGTAGATAGATAGAAGAATATTCAATCAATGATCATATAGGTTGAAAGGTTCATTGTTGAATGACGATAACGCTATTAACGCATAAAAAAACAACATTGTTTCATTCATGCATGAACTGCAGTTTCCCGGGCAGCTTAATCAAAGTCTTTTAAAAGCTTCTCCTCCTCAAATCATGGAAAGCATTCATAATCAGTTCATTTGAATTCAAAACGAGCGCGAAATTTCGGTTATCTTTCGTTCCTACCCTCCATGTCACAAACAATGAATAGACGACTCTACCAGTCATAATCACTGGCACGAACGTAAAACAAACGACTGAACAAAAAAAAAGCCAAAATAAAAATTAAACTCACTCAGCAGTCAGCAGATAACATTGCCAGTTGGGGTCTTGTTTTAAGAATTTTATTGTCGTAATTAGGATTCCACCACCCTCCGGCATCACATTTCCCAACCGAGACAGGCTCTTTCGATTGGCGACATTTGTATTCCTCCGTGTACGAAATTATCACAGATTTCACTCATCCTAGCGATTATCCAAGTCTTGTTCCACAGCCCAGGAACAAGGACGTGAGAGTTTTAAAAAAGGCCCTCTTTTATTTGTGTCTCTATTTCCGGCAAAAATTAGCCCAAAGACAAACAGCTCCTCCGCACCTCGGATTTTCTCCATTTCGAGACGTCTTATAATCCTTAAACATCCCCCTTCCGAAACGATAATAGACTTTGTTCTGGCCGCCGCCGCCGTCGCCGGAGGAACTGGTTTAATTGACTTGTTACAACTGTCGTTATAGCCGAAGAACAAATGCGCGGAAATCTCCTCGCAGGGTTAGAATCATCGAGGATGGCAGTGGATTGGGGCAAAAAATCGAATTAAAATAACAAGACGAAAGCAATAAAACTTAAAAGTGCTAGGACGGGATAATAATGGCATTTTCCACCCTGCTTTCCGGGTTCGGAGGAGGGGGTTGAGTGGGATTTTTTGCATCACCCTTTTGTCGGTCCATTGGAACAGTAGTGGGAAGACGACGAAGAGGACGATCGTCGGAAATACCGTGAGTTTGAAGTTAAATAGCCAGATTAGCGAGCGGGCAGGAAATAAATTCTCGACCCCATCAACGGTGCAACGACGGAATGCACAGCAGAATAGTTCCATCCTAGTAGGCGTGAGATGGGGATTTTATTAGCTTTACCTTTATTTTTCATCCTAGATGGAATTAAGGATTGCGGATTGCTACGATGAAGACAAAGCAAACGTGTGGCTGGTGTAACCCGAGAAGGATGAATAGGATTTTAATTTTTTCAAAGGTGGAGGAGAAGATGTCTTTTGCCAAATGGTATGCAGTCGAATTTCTCTTGTTGGGCTATCTTTAAGTGGACCACGTTTTAGGTGGGTTCCCGTTAGTTGGGCTGTAGCCCACCTTGATCGAAGTCAAATGTCATTTCTGACAGTGCTGATTCTATTTCTAAGCGCTCATGGATGAACAATTTGGAAAGTTGGGCTTTGGGTTTAGCCCAACGAGCGAAAGTTGACTGTATTTTGTTAAATGAAATGTTTCTAGGTTAAAACAAATAGATCGATCATAAATGGACATCTTCATCACAAACGACAAACGAGCTGAATAATAATGTATGATCAGTATCCACAAGAAACAAAATCATGTTGTACACGGTAAACAGCGTGAACACATTAATGAGTAAAATTTCATACATTTCGTGAAAAAAGAGGCCTAATCCTAAAATGTGTAAGCTGCGTTTACACACAAGGGGTTGGACAATCTACATAGTGTGCCAAAATCAAACTTGGGCACACCCGGGCGCAGTCATTGGTGCTGTTTGGCACCCATTGTTAATTTTTTTATGATCTTTAAAGTTACTGACAACACTGAACTTCTTCTGTGCCTGCGCAGTGTACATGTGTCAAAATTTGTTATTGATGTAGCAATACAATCCAATTTTTACTAACTACAACCGTGAATCTCCATCAAGTCCCGCCAGTGATTCTTCAAAATCGAATTGAATTCCACAAAGTACAGTCAGCGCACATCCTATTGCCTGTCCGAAGAAGTAGGTACAGGAAAAAATCAGGGCAGTCGCTTCCATAGCAACACCACTCAATCAATCTCAACATTACCAGCTCCGTTATTAAAGTCGTTACTCAGCGGTTCTGATCAACCTTGAGCCGAGAACTATGGATTTGGTTCGAGCGGGGGACCATTTGGACAGCTGTTCCGACCGAATAACTTCGTTTTCGGACAGTACGGTGCTCGTAACAACTGGGTCAAACGACACTACACCGAGGGTGCCGAACTGGTGGATTCTGTGCTGGATGTTGTCCGTAAGAAATCCGAGGGTTGCGATTGCTTGCAGGGCTTTCAGCTTACGCACTCGCTTGGCGGTGGAACTGGCTCAGAAAAATTTTAAATCTTTTGTAACGTTGGCGGAATTCAGTTGCAAAAATACCTTCCTCTCCACAGGCATGGGCACGCTACTGATCTCAAAGATTCGAGAAGAATACCCGGATCGTATCATGAACTCGTACTCCGTCGTTCCATCACACAAAGTTTCCTCCACGCTACGCTAAGTGTCTTTCAACTAGTGGAAAACACGAATGTCCATGAACGAGGACGACGAACAGATGTTGAACGCACAGATTAAATACAACAGGTAGGAGAAATGGCTTTAATGTTGGCCTATGCACACAAAATCACGGTCGTCGAAATTAGTAGCAGCAGTAGCAGTGCTTTCGGCATGTGGCGTTGAAAATTTTTCTCCAGTAACAACGAAAGGCTGCCTGCAAGCAGCGAGCTGCAGAGCCCACACAAGCAACCAACAAAGGAGGAAGAAGCTGCACCAAAGAAAACAAACCAACACACTCAAAGCTCTTCATACAAGTATATTGCTGTTTTCGTCCTTGCACTTGGCTTGTACTCCAGCAGTGATGACCGTCAAAATATACTGCCAACACCTGCTCCCAAGAAATCTGCATCGCTGTCAGGACCTCAGCAATAGTATTGAAGATGGTCGTCGCGTCTGATTTCAGCACCGTCTCACACCCACGAATGTTTCCGTCGGCCGATCATTATCAATATACCTGATGACAATCGCCAACTGCTCGTGGTGGCCACAATCGCTCGTCTCATCTGCAATGATTACCACTGGTTTTCCTCACAAGGATTTCGCAATGTTCCGCAACATTACATTGTGCAACGATGTAATCATGTCATTTTGAATACGGTTACTTGTGTGCTGGCAATTTTTGACACCTTCCACCAAGTGTTTTTTCAGCACAGGATCGTAGTTAGCCACCAACTGGGTGGCACACTATCCGCTCCTTCCGAATGTTCACGAAGTGTTCGGACACCTTTGCAAAGTATGCGCATAATATCGATGAAACGTTCCATTATATAGCGATTTTGTAGCCGCTTTGCCTCACTAGCAGCAATCATACCTCTTGTTTTGGTGGTCCAGTTCTTCGTCGATACCCTTCCTGATTTTGAAATTCTTCCACGCATCCATACTGCCAACATGGGTATCACTGCGATTGTGTTTGCCCAGCATCTCGGTCGCTTTCTTCCAATTTCTGAACCCTCTAGGAATCGTTGTAATGATGATTTGCGGCATGCTCTTCTTTACAGGTTAAAAATATAAACCAAAGGGAATATATTCTTCAAGGTACTGGTATCATCTTTTATGCAGTTACCTTTCTGAAATTTTGGGCAGTACGTTTTTGTATATTTTGAAGGTATCGTTACAGTTTATTTTTGACTATTTCAAGGTTTTCTAAGCCCTTATATGCTGTTGTAGTTACACTTAACTATTACCGTTGCGAGTACGTTGAACTTAGTCATTTTCAGCGAAAATTGTAGTTCTATTTTTTTTACCTAAATACTAAGGCTAATACGATCATTAAAAAGGTTTAACAAATATGTAATTTTTAGAATTCTATGAGCTCTTTTGAAATTCTTTTCAGAAGTCCTCTGGAATTATTTTTAGAACTCTTCTCGACTTTTACTCAGAGTACCTTGGAACTAAAATTCCCTTGGAGTTTCAGAAGAATTTCCTTAGGATTATCTAGAAATTATTCCCGAAATGAGCTAGAAATTATCGGTACTCTCTTGAAATTTTTCTCAAAATCCCTTTAGAATTTCACTCTAAATTTAATTTTCTCATAATTATGTTGGAACTATCTGCTGGATTCACTAGACTTTATTCGTAGAGTTTTCTTGGAATACTACCCACAAACCCTTTGGAACTGTCCTCAGAATTCAATATCCTTGAGGTTCTTCGCGGATTTTTTTAGAACTCTCCTAAGAGCTCTTTTGATATTCTTCTCAGAAGTCCACTGGAATTATGCTTAGATCTCTTCATGTTTTTTTTCTCAGAACACCTTGGAACTCAAATTCCTTTAGAGTTTCAGAATTTTTTTCCCGAAATGAGCTAGAAATTATCCTCGGTATTCGCTTGAAATTTTGTTTAAAATCCCTTTGGAATTTCACTCAAAATTTGATTTTTTCGGTATTCTTTTCGAAATTATTTTGGAACTATCCGCAGGATGCACAAGAAATTATCCGTAGAAATTTCTTGGAATTCTCGCCAGAAATATTTTGGAACTGTCCTAAGAATTCAATATCTTTGAGGTTCTTCTCGGAATATTTTAGAACTTTTTTTTCTCAGAACACTTTGGAACTGAAATTCCCCTAAAATTTCAGAAAAATTTCCTCTGTATTCTCCAGAAATTCTTCCCAGAATAAGCTTGAAATTATTCTTGGAATTCCCTTGAAATTGTCCCCAACATCCCTGTGGAATTTCATTCGAAATTTGATTGAAATTTGATATTATTTTCGAAATTATCTTGGAACTGCAGGATTCACTAGAAATTATTTGCAGAATTTTCATGAAATTATCCCCAGAAATCTTTTCTTTTGGAACTGTCCTCAGAATTCAATACCCTTTACGTTCTTCTTGGAAATCAAGTTTAATTTGTCTGTCTATTCACCAAAACGTTGTAGTTTTTGTACCAGAAATGTTCAATAAAGCTTGCCCCTCCATTCACCAGAACTGTGCAATATTTAGATGAGGAATTTTCAATTCAGCTTGCCCCTCCATGCAGCAGAATGTTGCAAATCATACACCAGAAATTTTCAATACAAACTTGCCCCCAGAAAATGTTACACCCGAAAATTTGAATTGACCAGAACGATGCAAATTTTCCACCGTTAATGTTCAATTAAAATTGCTTATCCAATCTTCTGATTGGTGCCGTTTTCCTTTTTCCATTTTCCACCAGACATTTCCAAATAGAGCTTGACCCTATTTTCATATTTTTTATCATTAATTTTCAGTAAAGCAGCTTCCCTCCAATCATCAGAATGGTGCAAATTTTACACCAGAAATTATTATTAAAATTTGTTTCTCTATTCAGCAAATTTAAGACCAAAAATTTTCCGAAAAACTTGCCCATCCGTTTACCAGAACGGTGCAGATTTTTCACCAGAAATTTTAAATTTAGCGTAATTTTAAATAAAGCTGGTGCCTTCATTTACCAGACTAGTGCAAGTTTTCCACCAGAAATTTTCGAAGCGATGCAAATTTCGCATCAGAAATTTTCAATAGAGAATGCTCCTGCTCCTGCTGAAATTTGTTTCACCATGCACCTTTGTGGTTCAATTTTCAGACTTTGCCTCTTCATGCAGAATGGTGCAAATTTTCCACCATAAATTTTCAATGAAGCTTGCATTCATCAGAACGATGCAAATTATGCACCAGAAAAATTAATAAGCCTTGCTTTTACATTCACCACAGTGTTGCGAACTTTCCACCAGAAATTTTCAGTTAAATGTGCACCTCCAAATTTTCAGCGCGATTCAATTTTAGAACCAGAGTTATTCATTTTGATTAGTCCCTCGATGCACCTTGATGATATTGTACACCAGATATATTCAATAAAAAGCTTTTTCTTCGATTTACCACCACGAAGGTGAATTTTTTTAACCTTAAATTTACCGTTTTCTGTTAACCCTCCATGGACAACCTTGAAAAAAAAAATACACCAGATTTTTTTTGTATTCACCAGTGTGGTGCAAATTTTTGACCAAAAATTTCATTGAAGTTTGACCCTTTGTGGTGCAATTTTCAGGCACCATCTCAAAGGAATTGACGCAAAAAAAAGGGTTTCAATTTTACCTTCAAATCAAGTTATCAAGAAATCTAGATATTTTTTATCATAACTTTGAAAATGTGGAAATAAACATCTTATTTATAAAAGGTGGGACGATTGCCCCACCTTGCCCCACCCTGTGCCCGCCAGTGAGTTTGACTTAGTTTCATGCTCGAAGATATCTTAAAAAGTGAAGTATTTGCCAAATCTGCCAAAATGTTCGTTATTTTATAGATTTCTGTTATGGCTCGAGTTAACTTGCCTTTGATAAAAAAACACGTCTACTGAGGATTCATATTTCTAAAATTTCATTGAAAAGTTATGCAACTATGTTCGGTCAATCTAATTGAAACTTTTATTGGCTCTGTTGTCTTGAGAATTTTAGCTATAACTTCTCTGATTTTTATCTCTCAATCTATCACCAAAACTATGTATGAACGAAATTTTTAGAACAACATGAAGAACACTATGCCGTAGACTACACATTTTTATATTATATGGGTGGAAAGTTCGTAGAACAAATACTTTAAAATTCTTCACTTTTTAAGATATTTTCGAGCATGAAACTTCAATAAAACCACTTTGAATAGTCAACCTTTGGTCACAAAGTTGGTAGATAACACATTAAGCTTTGCTATGAAAGTTGTTACAGCAATTTTCGTTGTTTCAGTCTTGAGATACAAATATTATAAGCCGTAAATTACCTTAAAAACATAAAATTAACTTGAAGCACCTCTAAATCATCGCTGATTTTGCTGAAAATTTGCACAGAAGTTCAAATTAACATGACAAACAGTAATCTCGGTTGACCCGTTGCATTCCGAATATTTCTGTTAAAATGAACAGGTCTAATACACATGGTTAAAATGGTCGTTTGCATTATGCTACCATATGCTACTGTTAATAATTACTGAAATAAAATCTGGTTTTATTAAAAATTAACACTGTTACATTAATTAAGTTACAAATACATTGCAGCAGTATGCACCCCAAACACAACGCAAATTTTTCATCGAAAGCCCCCTTTTAGCAGAATGAAGTGCATCCCACTGGCCAAATAATACTTTGACTGTTTATCCAATGCTTCCGTCCGCCAGATGGAAATGTGCCCTCTTCATGTGAGTTAAGGTAATTGAGTTGAGGTAATCTTCCTTCCGGAAACAAATGACTGGATCCAATATGGTGCACGATCCGTTGCTGAACGAATTTGAAGCTTTTCTTGGCGAGAACATGCGAGCCGTCGGGAAATGCCAGCGGAAAATCAACCCCTTAATAATCCACATCGTTCATTGTCCGCATCTTTTACCGTCCAAAACTCCAAAACTTCCGGGAATCGCCCAACCAACGCACAATATAATTTAACACCTTGAATTTCACCTTCACCTCGCTTAGCATCTCTCTTCCACCTGCAGCCGGAACAGATTCGAGTGGTAGAAATATTCCGTTTCCTTCAACCGATTGATTTCCTCTACCGTCGGCGGTTTGTACAGCTGCTTCATGGCTTTGATCTTCCGTTGGTGTCCTTCGTCTGTTCGTCGCTTGTGTCGATTCCGAAGATCCGACAGTCGTGACTAGCAGAAAGCGTGCACCACTTTTTTGACCGCTGTCGCTTTCCGGCTCATCTGGGGGGGGGACGTGCTGTCAAATCAGCCTACTGATCGTCTTGTATGAAACTGGTTCCAAACGTAAACAAACGCTGTAGGTTTCTTATGGCTTGGTAGGCGACGATTGTTCGTATTTGACAGCCACCTCCCCCCCTTGGTCGTCATTCCCTAATAAAAATTGTATGGTTAATTTGCTTAACGACGTGTTCTGGGTATCATCCAAACCATTTGTGGAATAGTTCAATGATTTGGGTTATCGTTCGTCTATGGTTATTTTTTATAAGGGTTTGAGTTCTCAGGTTTCGAAAAACAAAACAAAATCAAGAGTTGTCAAAATACCGGGTTGCCAAACAATTCATTATTCACAAGCAAACAAAAGTCAGTTTAATTACTTCTCGGCACTGTCGGATTTATTGCACTAGAAATTCCAAGAAATACTCAACTTAAAATGAAAAAGTGCGTTCTACCCCGGGGGTGCGTTATGTACCATGTACAACGCGTACCTTTACCTGACATTTGTAGTTTTCCTACGATATTTGTATAGGGGAAAACGCTCCTATAGTTGCGGTACGTTAGAAGCGTTAGGTTCCTATATTTGTGTACGGAGTCTCCATACACAACTATAGGAACCTAACGCTTCTAACGTACCGCAACTATAGGAGCGTTTACCCTATCATCGCCTTAGTGGGCATGATAGCAATCAGACTTTTTTTTTTTATTTATCAAAGTTCTATTCCAACGATATCCCGTAGCTCCGTGGTCCCACATCACATTTAACCAATTATCCCCTAACAAGACACTTGACCAAACACAACACCCATCCATTATCGCTCGCCAACTGGCATTTTGAGACACATCAAACGCCTCCATCCCCCACCGCTGTCAAAAAAGTTGGTGAAAAGATTAACTCACCACTTATCTTCTCGGTCGTCTACCGGTGTGTCGTCGTCGTCTTCGGAGCAACCAAACAAACTGGCCGTATCCTTTTCCCTCACTCACAGGTTGACACAGGAGAACCCTCCCGACACGAAGAAAGAAGCCGACAAAATTGACCGGATCCGAGAGACACGAGTCTTCACTCTAAAGATGCAAACCACTGAACTTAGATGTGGGTTTTTGGAAAATTGACTCCGGAGTGTCTTGGCAGGAAAGTTTTTTTTCTTTCTCCTGTGGCTGGATGAGTCCAAATAAAGTCGAAGAAGCTTAAGCCTTTTTGCCGGTTGGGACGACGGCGATGATGACAGTATCGTCCCGGGAAAGACATCCAGGCATGTGTGCCGGTGTGAGTATGTCGAAGGATCAAAGGAGGCCTTCCCGTTTCGTGCGAGATTTAGAAGGAAAAGGGAAATTTACATATTCAGAGAGTCATGGCCTACTGGTTGGCTGGTTTTTTGGCCAAGTTGAGGAAGCGGAAAGTTGCTCTTTTAAGGCACGATTTATTTACAGTTCTCCCCTGACAGAGGAGGACTAATTTTGCTTTGAGATTAACGGTACAGGACGAATGTTTCGTCACAATTTGTAAAATTCTTTGGAACGATGCATTTTGACTATTTTGACACGCAGCACGTTTTCGATAATGAGTGATTTTAATCTAAAGTCACTGTCGTGAACTCAGATCAAGGTTGCAAGCTTCGATCTTTTGTCACTGGAACGACGCCATCCAAACCGATGCGTTGGTCAGCTACGTCCGTCCACTTGAAATGACCGAGTAGAGGACCCGAACTAGTGGATTGCTTCAGTTTTTTCGGAACCAAGAGGGTTAGATTCGATTCCTGAATACCACCCCAAGAAACAATCGCCTATTGAAGAAACAATTCCTGTACCATTTTATTCAACTGCATGCTTAATAATACTTGTAATATTTTTTTTTAAATAACTTTTGTTCAGGCTTTGTTCACACAAATCTGGAGACATTATTAAACCACAACATTGAACTACTTGGTGTTGTATAAGATATGTCGAGAAGCTTTTATTCGACTTACAAGAGTTGAAACAGAGCTTATTTGATCAAATTTTTTGATTATTCAGCGCTCATTAGACATCATTGCTTCCTTAAACAGCGGTTGTATAAAGGTGTATCAACGCTTGATTCTCATGTGAAGTAACGTTTAATTAGAAAAATTAACGTTTTAAACGATTATTCAACTACGAGATAATTATACCGAAAAAAATACCGGGAGCAGGAACAGGGTTGTTGTACCGTTAGTGATTGTTGTCATTATTTCTGTCAAACGCACCCAATACTCACAGACACTAATACACAATGTCGTTCCATGGTATTCAAACCATGATCTTTCGATCACCAGCCGCTTGCCTTGCCATCTGAGCTATCCTAGAATACATAATATGGGCAGCCAAATAATCAATAAAAGCTTGCTTGAAACTGAATACCTGATGGCGCCAAAAAGGCTCCAAAAATGTTATTTAGGCCCGAAACATACCAAAATTTGTACAAAGTAGTCGAAACGGCCAGGACCGCAAACTTTCAAACTGACCTACACTCCAAAGAGAGGAAAAAAGACCTCAAAACATAAATGGACAAAACAAACGCCTAAAATAATGTGATTCATGTTACACAGGTGAAAGTAGACCACATTTGCAGCAAAAAATTGTATGGCAAGGTAGGTCGAAAAACCATTCATTGCCAAGTTATTGATCTATTTATTTTACACTAGCTGAGTGTGCCCGATCTTGCTCGGGATTCAATATTAGCTTGAGTTTATGCGCCGATGGCTACCCCCTATGATTATCTCCTTATACCCCCACACTCGCCCCCACATGCCTAATTTGGTTCCATTTGCTTGATGAGTTCTCGAGTTATGCAGAAATTTCTGTTTAATTTGTATGGGAGCCCCCCCCTTACAGAAGGGGGATGGGTCTCGAACCATCAAAAACCCCTGTATACAAATTTTCACGCCAATCGGTTCAGTAGTTTCCGAGTCTATAAGGGTCAGGCAGACAGACTGACAGACAGACAGACAGAAATTCATTTATATATATATAGAAGATTACCGAGCATTTGCTCGGGCCCTCGCGAATATTACCAAAGCCCACCAGGGGTAAGGAGTAAGCATGTTTTGGCTAATAGATGACCGAATGCATTGCAGCCGAAAGGCCGGCGCACAATAGATACGTTTTCGGGTTTTTTGACAGATAATGCATGGGCTAACTGTCAAAAAACCCGAAAACGTATCTATTGTGCGCCGGCCTGAAACATTTCGGCCCGTCGCTCTTCTGTGGACACTCGCTCGCAACGTTGGAAACATCACCGCAATTAATCATATGATTTGAGTAGTAGCTATACTGAAGATCCGAGAGATGTCGCCCCTTCAGTGGTAGGAAAATCATTTTTGCAGTATGGAGAATATCAGAAAATCCACGATTTGTGACTAAACATGCTTTCACAGAAGGAAACAAATAATCTAGTGTTTACCTTAACACCATAGTAAAGTACTCGTGCAATTTGTGTGCATCTAAAACTGCCCATAAAGACGATAATGAATAAAAACTGAAAATTTTCATGCATTTCCAAATGGTTTCCTACCATTCCCATACATTCGAAAGTGACTGGCCCTCTGGATGTGGATGATGTCAAAAACAACAAAACATGATTAATTGAAACAATGCCTGTTCACTTCAGTTTTGCTGCTCTGCTTCGTCGACTCCGGCTTTTGACGTTCTTTGAGATTCTGTCGAAAGACTGCACAGTGAAGAAGAAAAAAGATAGTGACAAAAAACCACCATCGAAGGTGAATGTACTGCAAAACGTAAACATCAACAAACCGCGCGTGACGATGAAGTTGTTTGGCCGCGAATTTTCCGCGATTATCGATACCGGGAGTGAAATATCGTTGGTCCGTAAAGATTTGTGGATGGATTTGCCACGAATCGGTGCACGTATGGAAAAGTCGTAAAAGTTCGTACACAGCAAAAAAAAAGTAATATCGATCAACGTAATTCAAGCTGATGTATGAAATAATGATGTAATAGCAAAAAGCAGATACAATATTACATCAATGGATGTAATTTTGTTCGCAAAATCGATGTACATCGTACAATGTGATATTACACAACCGATGGATTGACCTGGTTGCAGCAGTTTCTATGTAATATTCAACAACTTTTTTTGCTGTGTATGGCTCGAAAACTCATCGATTCTTCCGGTTCGCCTCCTAGCATCGTGCTATAAGGTACCAGGCGATAACCAGGGTAGTTGATCGATAGCTCGATGACGTCATTTCCTTGGCGCCTGCAATGGGAAATCCTCATAGCAGGCGTTGACGATGGGACGTTGTCGAGTTGTTGAATAGCAACTATCGTGGTAACTCACCGATTGCCTGTCGATCTGCCAAATTTGGAAAGACGTCTGCATTGAATTGTCTCATATAATAATATTCCGCCCACTATATCACAAGAAATTGCGAGTAGCTCAGTGGAATGGAGATAAGTTAAGCATTGGGTACAGGACCAAGTCTCCCCTGGGTGGTGCCAAAAGATGAGCGCAATAGAATCATCAAGTTGCCATAAGGCACGGAATGAGACTATTGCATGGCTGGGTAGTCAAAGTCGTTAGTCATTTCAGGTGGATTAGAACAGGTTTAGGTTTAGGGTGGGCGTTGGCCAGATTTGGATTTTTCAGATATAATCCTAAATAGGACCTAGATTATTTAATAACACTAGTAACCTCAACTTCTGTCACAATGTTTCATTGTGACTAATCAACACTCAATGGGTAAAATATCAAATTTGCGGTAAATTTGAAAAAAAGGTAACTTGGAGTGTAGAGCGCACTGCCCACTGGACGATTCTTAAGCCTGACCAAATACATTCATACCATTGGCATTTTGTATTTGAGATAAGACAGAGACAGGATGCGGAGGGCCCGCTTAGGGGGAGCGTAACCCATGTTATGGCTTCCATTTATTAAATAGTTCAGATAGGCTGGAAATGATAGGTTCATGTTGAGAAAATGTACCATATGGTGCCCGTTCACTGATCAAAATTAAATTAGATTCAAATCGTCAGGCCCTGCCCTGTAATAAGGGGATTGACGATGATTTGTCAAGTTTCATTTTGCATTTGCATATAATTGTAAGTTTCGGTTTGCTTTTGTAATTGTAAGATAGATAGTTTGGCTCAATTGAAACATTGAGTTGTATAAACTTGACGTATCATACCTCTAAAATAGTAGTAGTTACAGTGCCGCATTATCTAACAACCACTGCCTGCAACTAATGTTGGAGGGGTCAGCAGGGCTGATTACGGATCAAAACTAACACTGAAATGATCCCGAAACTAACGCTAATTCATTGCACTTTGAGTCATAAAGTAGTTTTATTTATTTTCCTACTAATCTATCTACACACTTAGTTTTTTCTACCGAGCTCGGCTGTGTGGGTCTCGGCGGAGAGGGGGTTTCGCTGAGATCTCGGCGGGAGTGACATTTGATTGCCGAGTCTCGGATAATGCCTTTTCTAATAATCTGCCTACGTTTCTTTTATTTGTTATCTACTTCATCCCTTTTTTATTTGTCTGCTCTTCTTTCCTCTTCTCTTCTTTTGTTTTGTTTGTTTACATATAACTAATACTAATACCTCCTTGTTTTCTCTCTAATTTGTCTACTATGTCCCACCATCACGATGAGAGATGAGCTACCGTACATGGTACACGCTCATATACACTCCTAAAATAGTATGCCGCAACAGCACTACACCAGCCAACAAAGTTCAACAATCCATCGTTGCTTATGCCTTTGTTGTCGTTTAGAACCAGTTTTGCGAGGTAGGCGACGATTGTGCGTATTTCTCGCGTAACTTTTGAAAAGAGCCTATTTATAGCCTGAACAATACGTAAAGAGCAGATTGAAACATTGAACGTCGCGTGAAAGTGGAACTTAATGAAGGCCTAAGTACTTTTTCGTAGTTTTTAGTTTTCGGATTTGAAAGATCGTCGGTTACAGTGTCCTGCTTACTGAGCAGAAAAACGCGGTCCCAGGTCCTTACATATCAAAGAAATTTATGGTAAAATCGCTTGTGTATCGTGTATTTTGCGAAACTCGTTGTTGTCGTTGGTTCCGGGTTTGAATGGATACAAAAATTTGAGCAACGGTATTATGTGATATGAGGGGCTCGGTGGCCTTAGAGCAACCGTTTTTGCTTGCTGAGCAGAACATCATGAGTCTAATCTCAGGCCCATCCACATTCAAGATTCGTCAATCGTTTTATTTGTTAATATGACTACATGGTAATAACAGCAACTCGGTGATTAAAAAGGTGCTCGTCTGCCTAGTGGCAAACGTTTTTGCTTACTGAGCAGAAGACCGTGGGTTTAGTCCCAAGCTCCTTCGCGTTATATGATCGTTAGGACATCAATTCAGCTTATCGTTTACCAAAACGAACCCTGCTGCAAACCCAACCCTCTTATCCAACATCCCAGTGATTCCTCGTGGAAGTGCAGAGGTGTTCTCGGCTTCCATCAAAGCGAGTGTCATGTCAACACAATCCTTCCCATTCCTTTCTTGACCTGTGTTCGGGCGCGGCCGGCGCTGGTATTGCCTAATTTAAGATCACCAGTTTTTACACATTGAGGATGATTGCTAGTCCCAAGCATCGTCTATTGGTTCTCTGTGTAATTACAGCTGATCTGGCAATAACAGAGTAGCAACCGTGGGCGGTCAATCAAGCTCAAGCTCAAGCTCAAACTGTATGGCTCGAAAACTTTGGTGACTAACTTGCTATTTCAATTTTTCAGTGTACCACATAGCAACACCACTACTACTGGATTGTACCACATGGCAACACTACTACTGGATTGTACTAGAATTTTCACCAAATGTATTAGAATGTTTTGGTTCTATCTCTTTCACTCTACTCAAAACTGAAATGCATTAAAAAAATGACAAAATGATACACTCTTTGCACACTGTCAAATAATCATTGTACACAAAATCAACTTTGTTCAAATCAAAACAAAAAAACTAACCCATCTGGTGGATGATGGCACAAGCTTTTAAGAAAATTCTATTACAGCGAACCACATTATTTTAATTGATTTCTTCGCCAGTAAGTCGTCTGTCACTTCGTTTGTGTTTTTAGTCCTTCTTCTTCATTTTCGGACGGAATGATAACATCGTCCACAAATGCCATAATCGTTCCATCATTTATCAAATTTTTAAATAACGTGGCTAAGGCCCGCCTTTTCGAAGGTAGCTAAACGGAGGTGGGTGAAGTTCGCTAATCTTCGAAGCGAAATATCTTCCGACGGTCGCCAATCATCCGTAGACGAAGTCCCTTCTACTACAACCCCGTGGACCATTATTTCCGAGAGCTCGGACCGTGTGAGTGCGTCGCCAAAAGCGTGCCGCGGTCCGGATTCAATCCAACGGGAGAGGGGGTTCATTTCATCACGGGTGGTCATAGCGGAAACAAAGTACGCGAAGCCGTCCGAAGGTAAGTTGGCCTCTTCTCTTTGCGGAGCGAATCTCCCGGGACAGCACGACTTCTCGTCGTAGCTCAGCTCTCGATTGCCAAATCGGAAGTCTTCCGTCCAGCCGCCACTCCCTCCGCAACTCTAATTCGGCCATTCCGCGTACGAGTCACCTTCCGTTGCTGCGCGCCATACTGCAGCACGTGAGCGGCACCATCACGTTTACGCCGCCATCGCTACACCGCCATCATCGAGTCGTCGAGCCCTCATCGGTCAGCAGTCATCGATTCATCGTTTCGTTAAGTAAAACCTGCGCAGGTATGTGAGAGCATGTTTAATTCATGGCCATGATTTGCTCTTTCCCGTAAACCCCTCTCAGAAATCCAATGCGAACGAATGCTAGAATATAAAGGGTGTCCACGATGAAATTGCCACACACAAAATTGATTCACAAAATTCGAGTTTTCATCCGATTGCCATCAAATTTTCAGGGATTGAGAAATAACTATTAAACTTCATTTAACCATTTTACTCGTATTTTATTTACAGTCCATACGCAAATGCCCGCACCTTGGCCTTAACCCCGGCCATAAGATTCTGCACAACCTGTGAATCAACCTTTCTTTGCATGTAAACCCATACTTTCTTCAGTTCCTCGACTGTCTTCACTACCTTAGGTCGTTTAAGAAGGTGCTGCTTCATAATCGCCCAGTACTTCTCGATGGGGCGGAGCTCCGGAGTGTTGGGAGGGTTGAACATTTTCGGCACGAAATTGACCTTATTGTCCGCATACCACTTCAGCACGTCCTTGGAGTAGTGGCATGAGGCCAAATCCGGCCAGAAGATTGTTGGGATGTTGTGGGCCTTCAGGAGAGGAAGCAGCCGCTTCTGGAGGCACTCTTTTATGTACACCTGTCCGTTCATCGTGTTCTGGGTCACGAAAGGTGCACTCCGCTTCCCGCACGTGCAGATGGCTTGCCAAACCAGGAATTTCTTCGCAAATTTGGACATCTTCTGAGTGCGGGCATGCTCCGGAACGCTGAACTTATCCTTGGCCGTGAAAAACAGGTTGCCGGGGATCTGTTTGAAGTCGGCCTTCACATATGTTTCGTCGTCCATGATGCAGCATTCAACTTTCGTCAACATGTTGAGGTACAACTTCCTGGCACGGGTTTTGGCGGACTTGTTCTGCTTCTCGTCGCGATTAGGGGCCTTTTGTACCTTGAACGTTCGAAGCCCAGCCTTAGTTTTGGCCTTCTGGACAAAACTTCGGCTTAGGTGCAGCTTCTTAGCCACATTCCTAACGGAGGCGTTCGGATTTCGGTTGAAGGCCCCAACTACGCGGTTGTGATTTTTGGTGTTGTACGGAATACTTTTTCCTTCACTTCTGGGCTTCCGATCGGTGGTCAGCCGTTCCTCGAACCGCTTAATCACTCGCGACACCGTGGAATTCGCGATTCCCAACATTTTAGCGATGCAACGATGCGAGAGATCCTTGTTCTCGTGATGAATGCGCAAGATTTTATCACGCACGAGCTGTTCTTTCGACTCCATTTCCACGAGTTTTGATCACAGGACTTCAAAACTTGCAGGATGTAAATAATGCACTATGAACTAAATCCACCCAAATTTTCATTAAATTCTACCCAACGGTTAAAAAGTTAGAGCAATTTCATAGTGTGGCAATTTCATCGTGGACACCCTTTAGTTTAAATAAAACGTTGAAGATTAGTTTTCCGAATGTTTTGAATGCCACTCCCTGAATAAAACACACTTACTACGTTACGTTCTGTTTTCTTTCGTTTCCGCTCAGTTGAGTCAGCATTCCTTCGTTCTCTTTCCGTTTCGTTTCGGGGGTGAGTCAGAGTAATACCTTTGGTTTATTTATTTGGTCCATGCGCTCCATTCCTGTATTACTGAAGGACTTGGCATTTCCAGAAATTTAGTAGTTTTCTTTCATTGCCGTTAGTAACTGTTCGACCGTTCAAGAGGTCCTCTGAGAGAAAAGTCTCATTTCGGCACCAACATTTCAAAAGGGCGAAACTGACAATTGTAAACAGACTGCGTTTTTTGTTTAAGTAGAGAGCTAATGCTCTAATGAAATACATATTTTCATCAAATTTTATTAAAATCGTTTTTTGTCACCAAGGATTTAGTATAAACAAAAAGGCGTAATTGAATTTATGTGGGAAGTCATAGTGAGCTTTGTTTCGCCCCTCGTTTTCTTTGTAAACAAAAAGGCGAAATTGACAGCTAGGTTTGCAGTACGGCTAAAAATTATTTTTTTGTAGTTTTGTAAAAGTTCATGCAATTTTAGGCGTGTTTTTATATGGTAAAATAACGTTTTCAATTTGAAATCATTGAGAAAACTCTTTCAAATGGAATCCTCCAACTTCCAGGAACTTCTAGGTAAAATTATTGTGTTGATGCATTGATGCACAGAATACTAACGCGTTCCAATATTTGAAAAATTAAATTTCAGATGCAGCAGCAATGTTTATGCACGAAGAAAATGCTGCATGTAATGAAGAACATGTTCCTTCTGCAGGATATTTTCAAGAGGTGGATATGGTGGACACATCCAGAAACGAAAACCCAAGAAATCGAAGTGAAGGAGAGAAGGACAGAGCTCCATTAGCAGAATGCTTCAAGTCACCGGAAATGTTTTCGGAATCCAACATCTTGGAAGAGTCTAATGTATCGTTCTGCAATGTACAATGCTCCACTCCAAAAAAAAAACACGAACGGAAATGCACTACAGCTTTCCAGATATTTTTGATCGGCAAACCTCACTCGAATCCACTGAACTCTCAACAGACCTGAGTGTGAGTGCACTGGACCTTCGGACGAATAGAAAATCTGACCATTTGAGCTTGAGCTGCAGTGTTTCATCTGTTTCCAATAGGAGTGTGTTAAGTGACATAGGGAACTGCTCCATTTATAATGATCCTCGTGAATTCTTGCCCGCTTCAAAGCATTTTCGTAGCCAGAACATTACCCGGAACCGGTACGGAAAGAATGATCGACGTAAGCATTTATCTCATTCAAGCCGAAGTTCACATGCGCCCGCGATGCACCATGATGGTGCACCTAGCTGCGTATCAGTTCAATCGGATCACAACTATTCACGGAAACACGAAACAAGTCGCCTATCCTCCTCAAATAGAAGATCGCTTGCAGCTAGAATGCACCGTGGTGATGCACATGGCGATGCCATGAATCGACCTGAACACCGTAACTCTCCGAATCTCCTGGATACATCTCCATCTATCAAAAACGGACATTCGCATGCGACTGCTATGCACCGTGGTGGTGCGCATGGCGATGTTCAAAATCGTCCTGTCCACCGTAACTCTCCGAATCTCCTGGATACATCTCTATCTAACTCAAGCGGATATTCGCATGCGGCTGCCATGCACCGTAGTGATGCGCATGGCGATCTTCAAAATAGTCTTGGCCACCGTAACTCTCCGATTATGCTGGATACATCTCCATCTATCAAAAACGGACATTCGCATGCGACTGCTATGCACCGTGGTGGTGCGCATGGCGATGTTCAAAATCGTCCTGTCCACCGTAACTCTCCGAATCTCCTGGATACATCTCTATCTAACTCAAGCGGATATTCGCATGCGGCTGCCATGCACCGTAGTGATGCGCATGGCGATCTTCAAAATAGTCTTGGCCACCGTAACTCTCCGATTATGCTGGATACATCTCCATCTATCAAAAACGGACATTCGCATGCGACTGCTATGCACCGTGGTGGTGCGCATGGCGATGTTCAAAATCGTCCTGTCCACCGTAACTCTCCGAATCTCCTGGATACATCTCTATCTAACTCAAGCGGATATTCGCATGCGGCTGCCATGCACCGTAGTGATGCGCATGGCGATCTTCAAAATAGTCTTGGCCACCGTAACTCTCCGATTATGCTGGATACATCTCCATCTATCAAAAACGGACATTCGCATGCGACTGCTATGCACCGTGGTGGTGCGCATGGCGATGTTCAAAATCGTCCTGTCCACCGTAACTCTCCGAATCTCCTGGATACATCTCTATCTAACTCAAGCGGATATTCGCATGCGGCTGCCATGCACTGTAGTGATGCGCATGGCGATCTTCAAAATAGTCTTGGCCACCGTAACTCTCCGATTATGCTGGATACATCTCCATCTATCAAAAACGGACATTCGCATGCGGCTGCTATGCACCGTGGTGGTGCGCATGGCGATCTTCAAAATAGTCTTGGCCACCGTAACTCTCCGATTATGCTGGATACATCTCCATCTATCAAAAACGGACATTCGCATGCGGCTGCTATGCACCGTGGTGGTGCGCATGGCGATCTTCAAAATAGTCTTGGCCACCGTAACTCTCCGATTATGCTGGATACATCTCCATCTATCAAAAACGGACATTCGCATGCGACTGCTATGCACCGTGGTGGTGCGCATGGCGATGTTCAAAATCGTCCTGTCCACCGTAACTCTCCGAATCTCCTGGATACATCTCTATCTAACTCAAGCGGATATTCGCATGCGGCTGCCATGCACCGTAGTGATGCGCATGGCGATCTTCAAAATAGTCTTGGCCACCGTAACTCTCCGATTATGCTGGATACATCTCCATCTATCAAAAACGGACATTCGCATGCGGCTGCTATGCACCGTGGTGGTGCGCATGGCGATGTTCAAAATCGTCCTGTCCACCGTAACTCTCCGAATCTCCTGGATACATCTCTATCTAACTCAAGCGGATATTCGCATGCGGCTGCCATGCACTGTAGTGATGCGCATGGCGATCTTCAAAATAGTCTTGGCCACCGTAACTCTCCGATTATGCTGGATACATCTCCATCTATCAAAAACGGACATTCGCATGCGGCTGCTATGCACCGTGGTGGTGCGCATGGCGATCTTCAAAATAGTCTTGGCCACCGTAACTCTCCGATTATGCTGGATACATCTCCATCTATCAAAAACGGACATTCGCATGCGACTGCTATGCACCGTGGTGGTGCGCATGGCGATGTTCAAAATCGTCCTGTCCACCGTAACTCTCCGAATCTCCTGGATACATCTCTATCTAACTCAAGCGGATATTCGCATGCGGCTGCCATGCACTGTAGTGATGCGCATGGCGATCTTCAAAATAGTCTTGGCCACCGTAACTCTCCGATTATGCTGGATACATCTCCATCTATCAAAAACGGACATTCGCATGCGGCTGCTATGCACCGTGGTGGTGCGCATGGCGATGTTCAAAATCGTCCTGTCCACCGTAACTCTCCGAATCTCCTGGATACATCTCTATCTAACTCAAGCGGATATTCGCATGCGGCTGCCATGCACTGTAGTGATGCGCATGGCGATCTTCAAAATAGTCTTGGCCACCGTAACTCTCCGATTATGCTGGATACATCTCCATCTATCAAAAACGGACATTCGCATGCGGCTGCTATGCACCGTGGTGGTGCGCATGGCGATGTTCAAAATCGTCCTGTCCACCGTAACTCTCCGAATCTCCTGGATACATCTCTATCTAACTCAAGCGGATATTCGCATGCGGCTGCCATGCACCGTAGTGATGCGCATGGCGATCTTCAAAATAGTCTTGGCCACCGTAACTCTCCGATTATGCTGGATACATCTCCATCTATCAAAAACGGACATTCGCATGCGGCTGCTATGCACCGTGGTGGTGCGCATGGCGATGTTCAAAATCGTCCTGTCCACCGTAACTCTCCGAATCTCCTGGATACATCTCTATCTAACTCAAGCGGATATTCGCATGCGGCTGCCATGCACTGTAGTGATGCGCATGGCGATCTTCAAAATAGTCTTGGCCACCGTAACTCTCCGATTATGCTGGATACATCTCCATCTATCAAAAACGGACATTCGCATGCGGCTGCTATGCACCGTGGTGGTGCGCATGGCGATCTTCAAAATAGTCTTGGCCACCGTAACTCTCCGATTATGCTGGATACATCTCCATCTATCAAAAACGGACATTCGCATGCGGCTGCTATGCACCGTGGTGGTGCGCATGGCGATCTTCAAAATAGTCTTGGCCACCGTAACTCTCCGATTATGCTGGATACATCTCCATCTATCAAAAACGGACATTCGCATGCGACTGCTATGCACCGTGGTGGTGCGCATGGCGATGTTCAAAATCGTCCTGTCCACCGTAACTCTCCGAATCTCCTGGATACATCTCTATCTAACTCAAGCGGATATTCGCATGCGGCTGCCATGCACCGTAGTGATGCGCATGGCGATCTTCAAAATAGTCTTGGCCACCGTAACTCTCCGATTATGCTGGATACATCTCCATCTATCAAAAACGGACATTCGCATGCGGCTGCTATGCACCGTGGTGGTGCGCATGGCGATGTTCAAAATCGTCCTGTCCACCGTAACTCTCCGAATCTCCTGGATACATCTCTATCTAACTCAAGCGGATATTCGCATGCGGCTGCCATGCACCGTAGTGATGCGCATGGTGATCTACAAAATAGTCTTGGCCACCGTAACTCTCCGATTATGCTGGATACATCTCCATCTATCAAAAACGGACATTCGCATGCGGCTGCTATGCACCGTGGTGGTGCGCATGGCGATCTTCAAAATAGTCTTGGCCACCGTAACTCTCCGATTATGCTGGATACATCTCCATCTATCAAAAACGGACATTCGCATGCGACTGCTATGCACCGTGGTGGTGCGCATGGCGATGTTCAAAATCGTCCTGTCCACCGTAACTCTCCGAATCTCCTGGATACATCTCTATCTAACTCAAGCGGATATTCGCATGCGGCTGCCATGCACCGTAGTGATGCGCATGGCGATCTTCAAAATAGTCTTGGCCACCGTAACTCTCCGATTATGCTGGATACATCTCCATCTATCAAAAACGGACATTCGCATGCGGCTGCTATGCACCGTGGTGGTGCGCATGGCGATGTTCAAAATCGTCCTGTCCACCGTAACTCTCCGAATCTCCTGGATACATCTCTATCTAACTCAAGCGGATATTCGCATGCGGCTGCCATGCACCGTAGTGATGCGCATGGCGATCTTCAAAATAGTCTTGGCCACCGTAACTCTCCGAATCTCCTGGATACATCTCTATCTAACTCAAGCGGATATTCGCATGCGGCTGCCATGCACCGTAGTGATGCGCATGGTGATCTACAAAATAGTCTTGGCCACCGTAACTCTCCGATTATGCTGGATACATCTCCATCTATCAAAAACGGACATTCGCATGCGGCTGCTATGCACCGTGGTGGTGCGCATGGCGATCTTCAAAATAGTCTTGGCCACCGTAACTCTCCGAATCTCCTGGATACATCTCCATCTAACTCAAGCGGACATTCGCATGCGGCTGCCATGCACTGTAGTGATGCGCATGGCGATGTTCAAAATCAACCTAGGCACCGTAACTCTCCAATTCTCCTGGCAACATCTCCGTACACTTCAAGCGGACATTCTCATGCGACTATCATGCATCGTGCTGGTGCGCATGGCGATGTCCAAAATCGACCTAACTCTCCCAGTTCAGATGTTGGAAAGTGTTCTGAATCAGAGTTCGGAGATCTGGATGAAAATGGTGGAGAAGTGTGTATCGGGGATAACACGGAAATGAATGATTTCGATATGACGGATTATTTTGAAAAATTCAGGAATCAGGGTCTTTTGAGTGAAGACGATGAGTATGTTCCCGGAGCAAATGATTCCAACCAGATAAATGACGGTAAGTTTTAAAATAAATTTAAACTAGGGTATATGAAATAAAAATATTCCGTTTCTTATTAATTGCAGCTTCATCATCTGAAAAGTTACCAGGAGATCTTGGTTTTCAAGAAATTGTCGAACCCGAGGCAGCACGATGTAAAGGATCAAGCCGTCGGCAGATTAATAAAATTGCAAAAACAAAGGGACAAAGCTACGTCCGTACTGATGGTACAGTGGTTCCTGCAAGAGCTGTAAGGCCCGCATGCAGTTGTACGAAACTTAAATGCAAGGAAAAGTATACCACCAATGTGCGATGTCAATTGTTAAAGAACATGTTGCAACTGTCTGCTTCTGGTCAAAACCAGTTCTTGAGTAACCATATGGCATTGAGAATCACTGCTCGACCAACGGTAAAGTATTACTGCAATACTAGTTTAAATCCTAATTTCCAAAAATCTTTTTTTTTTTTGTAACTTTGTCCCAGGTTCTGAATTCAAGAAGACTTTTTACGCGATCGTATTATCTTCCGGCTGTAAACGGTAGAGTTCACGTTTGTAAGGAAATGTTTATGGCCACATTCGATATTACAGACAAAAAACTTCGAGTGTTGGCCAATAAACAGTTGAAAGGACTCGGAATTTCAGCTGATGATATGCGGGCTGAAAACAGCAGCCGTAGAAGCATTTCTAATGAACAACGAAATCATATAATTGACCACATTAAATCCTTTCCTGCTTATACCTCTCACTATAGCCGAGAGAAAACTTCACGCTTATATTTAAGCAGTGATTTGAACGTGATGAAGATGTACAATTTGTACAAAGCTAAATGTGCTAAGGATAACATGCATCTTGTGCACTTCAACACTTATCGATTACTATTCCGCTCTATGAAGCTGGCGTTCAGGAAACCGAAGGCAGATACTTGTTGCCTGTGCGACAAACTAGCTGTCCTACTTAAGCAAGCAGAAACATGCGCCGAGAAGGAGGCGATTCAACGCACACGAGATGACCACCACGCGGTGGCTCAAACAGCTTATACGAGTAAGAAGGTCGATGTTTTGGCTGCAAAAACCAGTATTGAAGTCAGGACGGTTTCCTTCGATCTTCAGAAATGCCTGCCAACACCACATTTGCTGTGTGGCACGGCATTTTACAAACGGCAGTTGTATACCCTTAACACTCCGAATACGGTGGGTATTAACTTTACGCCGACTACGAAGCCTCCGAAAAACGTGTAATGGCAAGTTTGCAATGGCACAACTTAGCCATTTCTTAATGAATTTCAAAAATTGTGGTACCTTTAGAATTTCTAGGGTTTCTAGATGATATTGATTGCAAAAAACTTGAAAATAAAGTCGTCTACTTTTTTAAAAAGCGAAAAGAGTTGTTACACGTTTTTTTGAAAGGTGTGTTTGTAGGGTTTTGCAAGTGGCGCAAGATCTGTAATTTAGATTAATGGGCACAAATGTTCACAATTAGCCAGAATACAGTCATGGTTCCTATATATGGATCCTGGAGACAACGGAACGATCCTCAAAAATCCGGAACATCCGTAAAAATGGTCAATCCATAATCCTGATCCTAGAGCTCTGCGGTTTTTTTTTGAAAACATTAGAAACTGTGATATAAACAAATATTTGGGGTTGTGACATAAACATGTACCTGGATGGCCATGGGACCGTCCTCCGGAAAATCCAGAACATCCGTAAAAGTGGACAATCCATGAAACTGATCCTAGAGCTCCGTGTTTTTTTTGTAACATTAGGATCTGTGATATAAGAATGAATTTGGGTCATGGACCCAGATGGCCATGAGACCGTCCTCCGGAAGATCCGGAACATCCGTAAAAGTAGTAAATCTACGATTCTGATCCTAGAGCTCCGCGTTTTTTTTTTTTATAAAAATTAGGAACTGTGATGATTGTGACATAAACGTAAACCTGGATGTCCATAGGCCGTCCTCCGGAAGATCCGGAACATCCGTAAAAGTAATCGAAATAACTTGGAACTGTCATATATAAATTAAATTGCGGTCGTGAAATAAATATGTACCTAGAAGGCCATGGGATCATCCTCCGCAAGATCTAGAACATCTTTAAAAATGGTCAATCCTTGAAACTGATCCTAGAGTTCTACAGTTTTTTTGAAAGCATTTGGAACTGTGATATAAGAAAGGATTCGTGGTCATGACATAAACACGTACTGGAGACGAACCAGCCCAGGGCTCAAAGTCTCCTTAATAAAGATAAAAAAACACGGACCTGGATGGCCATAGGACCGTCCTCCGGAAGATACGGAACATCCGTAAAAGTGATCCAGAGGTTTCTTATATCACAGTGAAAAGAAGTGCAGAGCTCTACGATCAGTTTCACAGTATGATAAATTTACGGATGTTCCGGATCTTTTGGAAGACAGACCCTAAATTCTATCTTAAATCGCAGTTCCAAGAAATTTCGAAAAAAAACCACGGTTTTTCACAGTTTCATCGATGATCCACTGTTACGGATGATCAGGATCTTCTGGAAGAAGTTCCAATGGCCATCCAGGTTCATGTTGATGTCTCGACCCTAAATTCTTTCATATATCACAGTTAGAAGTGTTTTCGACAAAACTACGGAGCTCTAGAAACAGTATCATGGATGGACAATTTTTACGGATCTTCCGGAGGACTGTCCCATGGTCATTCGGTTCCATGTTTATGTTGAGACTCCAAATTCATTCTAATATCACAGTTCCACGGTTTTTCGTTCTTGGATCAATTTTATGGCTTGCAATCGGGCTAAGGCCTTGTTGTCCTCTGCTGTCCGACGAAGTCGTATCCACTCTACTCGATCCATGGACAGACTTTGCCAGCCTCGTAGTCTGCGAAGGGTCCGCAGGTCGCCTTCTACTTGGTCGATCCACCTTGCCCGTTGCGCGCCTCTTCTTCTTGTTCCTGTTGGGGTGCTTTCGAGAACCATTTTCGCTGCGTCGTCGTGCGACATTCTTACGACATGCCCAGCCTACCGTAGTCACCCAATTTTTGCAATGTGAACGATGGATGATTCACCCAACAGCTGGTGCAATTCTTAGTTCATTCGCTTTCTCCACGGTCCGTCATCCAAAAGCGTTTGTCCTCCACGAGCATAGTCACGGTCTCGTGGCTGTAGACGACCACCGGTCTAATCAGCGTCTTTTAGATAGTCAACTTCGTGGCGAATTTTATTCGACCGGAGCGTCCTCCGGAGTCCAAAGTAGGCACGATTCCCTGCCATAATGCGTCTTTTAAAATTCTCTGCTGGTATCATTTTCGACGGTCACCAGTGAGCTCAAATACACGAACTCATCGACCACCTCGATTTCGTCACCGTCAATCTGAACGCCGGGTGGGAAGCTAACATTGTTTTCCCTAGAACCTCTTCCTTTCATGTATTTTGTGTTTAATGCGTTGATGGCAAGTCCAATCCACTTAGCTTCAGCCTTCAGTCTGATGTACGTTTCCGCCTTCGTCTCAAAGTTCCGTGCCATGATGTCGATGTCATCGGCGAAGCCAAGAAGCTGGATGGACTTCCTGAAAATCGTACCACTCGTGTTTATCCCTGCTTTTCTGATCACACATTCTAACACAATGTTGAATAGCAGACACGAAAGTCCATCACCTTGCCGTAACCCCCTTCGAGATTCAAAGGGACTCGAGAGTGTCCCGATACTCGAACAACGCACATCACTCGATCCATCGTCGCCTTGACCAATCGCGTCAGTTTATCTGGAAATCCGTACTCGTGCATAATCTGCCATAGCTGATCACGATCGATTGTGTCGTATGCGGATTAGAAATCGATGAACAAATGATGTGTAAGCAAGTTGTATTTGTGACATTTCTGCAGAACCTGCCGAATCGCGAATATGAACCCATGAATCCCTGCTGGTATTGTCCAAGAAATCTCTTGCAAATGGTGACAGGCGGCGGCGTATAATTTGGGAGAGTACCTTGTAAGCGGCGCTCAGCAGTGTGATCGCGCGGTAGTTGCAGCAATCCAACTTGTTGCCCTTTTTGTAGATTGGGCATACAACACCTTGCTTCACTCCTCCGGTAATATCCCCTCCTCTCAAATCTTGGCAATTACCCAGTACAGCGCTCTAGCCAGTGCTTCACAACCGTATTTTAATAGCTCACTTGGTTGTTGATCTACACCAGTTGCTTTGTTGTTCTTCAGTCGACCGACCGATCTACTCCTCAACTTCTGGAAGATCAGGGGCCAGTAGCCTGTCGTCTTCTGCACGTGCTCCAAGGTCTGTTGCCGTGCCACCTTCGTTTTCTGCTGCATCACCGTTGAGGTGCTCGTCATAGTAATGCTTCCACCTCTAAATTTTATGGAGTGACCATTTTACGGATGTTGTTGATCTTCCGGACGACGGTCCCATGGCTATTTAGGTACATGTTTCAGTCACGATCACAAATTCATTCTTATATCACAGTTCCTAATCTTTTTGGAAAAAAGCTGCGGAGCTCTAGGATCAGGTTCATTGATTAACCTCTTTTACGGATGTTCTGGACTTACCAGAGGATGGCCCCATGGCCATTTGGGTCCATATTTATGTCATGGCCCCAAAATATTTCTTATATCGCAGTTCCACATGCTTTCGAAAAAACCGTAGAACTCTAGGATCAGTTTTGAGGATGGACCATTTTTAAAGATGTTCTAGATCTTGCGGAGGACGGTCCCATGGCCTTCTGGGTACATGTTTATGTCACGATTGCAAATTAATTTATATATGACAGCCAAGTGTTTTCGAAAAAAAACCCGTGGAGCTCTACACACTAAGATTTTTTTGCCGAGATGGGCACCACCGAGCAGCTCGGCATTTTATTTTGCTGGAAATTCAGCAAAAAATATGTTTGTTAGCTGAGATCTCGGCGAAATTCCCGTTTGTTAGCTGAATCTCGGCAAGTTTTTCACCGAGATCCAGCAAAATAAAATGCCGAGCTGCTCGGTGGTGCCCATCTCGGCGAAAAAATCTAAGTGTGTAGGATCAGTTCCATACATTGACCAATTTTACGGAATTTATCAGATCTTCCGGAGGACGTTTCGATGGCCATCTGGGTCCATGTTTATGTCACGATCCCAACATCATTCTAATATCACAGTTCCTAACGTTTTCAAGAAAACCACGGAGCTCTAGGATCAGTTTCGTTAATTTTCCACTTTCACGAATGTTCCGGATCTTTCGGAGGACGGTCCCAGGGACATCCAGGTTCATGTTTATGTCACAAGCCAAATTCTTTCTATCATCACAGTACTTAATGTTTTCAAGAAAACCACGGAGCTCTACGATCAGGATCGTGGATTTACCACTTTTACGGATGTTCCGGATCTTCCGGAGGACGGTTTCATGGCCATCTGGGTCCATGACCCAAATTCATTCTTATATCACAGATCCTAATGTTACAAAAAAAACACGGAGCTCTAGGATCAGTTTCATGGATTGTCCACTTTTACGGATGTTCTGGATTTTCCGGAGGACGGTCCCATGGCCATCCAGGTACATGTTTATGTCACAACCCCAAATATTTGTTTATATCACAGTTTCTAATGTTTTCAAAAAAAACCGCAGAGCTCTAGGATCAGGATCATGGATTGACCATTTTTACGGATGTTCCGGATTTTTGAGGATCGTTCCGTTGTCTCCAGGATCCATATATAGGAACCATGACTGTATTCTGGCTAATTGTGAACATTTGTGCCCATTAATCTAAATTACAGATCTTGCGCCACTTGCAAAACCCTACAAACACACCTTTCAAAAAAACGTGTAACAACTCTTTTCGCTTTTTAAAAAAGTAGAAGACTCTATTTTCAAGTTTTTTGCAATCAAAATCATCTAGAAACCCTAGGAATTCTAAAGGTACCACAATTTTTGAAATTCATTAAGAAATGGCCAAGTTGTGCCATTGCAAACTTGCCGTTACACGTTTTTCGGAGGCATCGTATTCGGAGTGTTAATCTGACTGTGTACACTACCTGGAATGGTGAAAATTCAGTTGAATGCTATTTGTGGGACGAATCGAAAGCGAGAAGGGGATCACAAGAGATAGCATCTTGTATCCTGAAGGATTTATCAAATACAAACCAAAGAGTAAAGGTAATTAACTACTACTCCGACCGTTGTACAGGACAGAATCACAACATAGTGATGTGCATGATGTTTTCACATTTTATCGAAAAATGTAGCACTGAAGAACGACAGCTGACAATCTGTCATAAATTTATGACATCCGGACATAGTCATATGGAGGTGGACTCGGCCCATGCTTGTATTGAGAAGGCAAAAAAGCGATGCACTACTAATATAGAGACGCCGAGGGATTGGGCTGTCTTTATATCGTCCATTCAACGGAGAGTGCCCTTCCAGGTCACCGAAATGGACCAAAACGAATTTTTGGGATTCAAACAGCTGGAAAATTACTACAAACGACCCAAGATGAACACAGATGGAGAACCTATTCGATTCAAGAACATTTCGCATTTCGAATATAGGACTTCAGCGCCAGGGATTGTGTACTATAAGTATGAATTGTCTGCTGAAGAATATAAGAGATTCGATATGACTAATCATGACACGAAAAATGTTATCGTAACTCCTATCACCAACGAACCAATTCCACTTTCCAACGAGAAAATAGAGGACTTAAAAAGTTTGATGGATTTTGTTACCAACAAAGCATACTACGGCACTTTATTGAAGCAACTAGCACCAAAAAAGCGAGGCCGTAAGGCTAAGACTGATATAGGGGACCATTTCGATGCAGATTTGGATGTTTCCTTAAATATTGACACATAAAAGGGCGGTGCAAAACTTCATTATTCAACTTTCTTTATTAAAAAATATTAAAAATTAAAAATTTGCAAGTGATGTAGTTATTATTTGTTACTGCTATTTTCCATTCGACAATTAGATAACCGCCCATATTCTCGTTTTCGTTCGAACCATATTTTTCATATACATTTTTTTGTATGGAAAATACGGTTCGATCGAAAACTAGAAAAAGAGCGAAAACCACTAGACTTGTACCAAAGAGGGAAGGTTTTCAGTTGGCCTAGATGGCATACGGAAAATGGTATGGAATGACAACTGTTGGCCGATTAAAACGAATACATCCTTAAATACTGATTTGCCTTCAATTCTCAAAGTTTTCGATCAACTCCGGTAAATTATAGTCATCCAAAACTACGGCTGCACTGACCAACCTCTTTAGCACATTAAGTCGTTGTGGGCTCGCTGTACCTGTTCCGCTGCATATCTGGGACAATGATGATGATGAGTCATGATCCATGGTAATAACGTTTCACTTTCTTGCTGCACACCCCAGCAGCGGCGGACACCGAAAGGGATGGATTGCACCACGTCCACGGTTGGAGAAATTCAACAGCAGTTTCAAACTTTTCAGTAACCCGTCGAAATTTTGTATCTTTTTTTCTTTACCAGTCCAGCAAATGATCCAGGTGTTCTGCTTGCTTACCAAGTTTTCGTGGACGATTTTCACGGTACATCCAATCTTTGGTAGTTGAAGCACTGTCTTTGAACTAAAACGAGAAATTTTCATGTATGAGCTAGACGTTCGGTTCGGTGATTATTTTCCTTCCTGTCCAAGCTGGGAAGCGATTAACTATTTTACCGGAAGCTAGCAAAGTCTGTCTTCCGGTTGTTTAAGTGAATGACCGTTCTTGATGGTGTTCACGCCGAGATTTTTCACTAACAGCTAAATCTTTTTGTTATCCTCAGTGGAAATTGTGTACACAATCTTCTCATCTTAAATTATCCATAACATAACATATCGTTTAGAAATACCCACAAAAACAAACACAACAAAAACATTAGTTCCTTATTAAATAATAAATTTCTGATTTTCCCGATTTTCCTAATCAAAGCAGCAGAAGGGCGTAGTTAAAAATCCAAAGGCAACAAGGCGCTGTCAGTGGGGCCGAATTGACAGATTGTAAAAAAAAGGTACAAACCGAAAGGGCTTAATCAAAATTTACAAAAAAATACAGGCGAAACTTGTTTTTAAGCTTTTTAGAGATAAAAAAAAGAAAATAAAAATCGAAATTATTATGTATTGGTAAACAAGGAGCATTAATACTGCACTGTGCAAGTATGAGGCCTGCATAGCGTACTAATTTGAAATAATTTCAAATTTTCGCTTTAGAAACTTTGAGAGCGTTTTTCTCAGTTTGCCATCATTGTCAGTTTCGCCCTTTTGAAATGTTGGTGCCGATTTGTCGGGCAAAGCTTTAACACGACCAGTGGTCTCTTCTAATAGAGAGTGGCGCTTAAGCCACTGAGTTAAATCAAAACCTCAGCGAAATTTCACGAACGGTTACAAGGTGAATCTACGCTCCGGAATTTATGGAATTGGAGATAATCCGATCGGCTCATGAAAGAGGACATTTCGGTGTCAAGAAAACGAAGGAAAGGATCGACGCGGATTATTTCATACCAGTTCTGGAAGAGAAGATCAAGCACTGCATTGCCACATGTGTCGCCTGCATCGTCGGCGAAAAGAAAAAAGGAAAGCCTGAAGGAGTGTTACAACCAATCCCGAAGGGCAATATTCCGTTGAACACCTTTCATGACGATCATCTGGGTCCGATGCCGTCGATCAGAAAGGCATACAACTATATCTTGACGGTCACCGACGCCTATTCCAAGTTGATTTGGCTATTCCCAACGAAGTTAACAACCGCTGAAGAAGCCGTGAAGAAACTACGAGTTATTACCGACACCTTCGGTAACCCGAGGAGGATCATTTGCGATCGAGGAGCGGCTTTCACGTCAGGACTATTTGCCAAATTCTGCGAAGATGAAAACATCGAGTTACACAAGATCGCCACTGGTGTGCCACGCGGCAATGGACAAGTTGAACGAATTCATCGGATCATTATTCCAATGATCACCAAGATATCCGTAGATAAACCTGAAGAGTGGTTCAAGCAACCCAACTAACATTTTCAGCTTTATAAGCCAACTTTTCCAGCATTGTGCCAAAGATGAATGCTAAGATGAAACTGTCGGAAGAAAAACTTTCTATTTTAGTGTCCTCTATCACGGTCCCTTTCATCCAATGGATACCCCCCGTATTCAAGGTAATTTTGTGGTTTTGCTGTCCCCTCGGTAGAGATGAAATTTTGCGCTCATTTTGATCAAAACAATCACACCAAAATCGGAGATGTCCCATCTTTTAAATTAACAACTAATCGATTTTTTTTTGTTTGCTGTGCTGCCATTTTTCCACCAATGAGAGTGCAGCACATGTTTGAAACGATAACCGATTAAAAATATTTTACTTTTTTGGTTCGTTAATCGATTAATCGATTATTCGAATGAAAATCGGCCATCACTAGATGTTTGTGAAAGGTCATTTCAAATATAAGGACCGTAAATAAATAATGATACAATTTGAAAGGGACCGGGGCTAATCACAAATTACGTACCCACGGCAACTGAAATAAACACGAGTGTTCACCGGTTCATTGTGCTGTAAAGTAGCTGAAAAAAGGCTGCAGAAACTGGAGAGCGTTTGCTCAACTTTTTCACAAACATTATTCAATTTGTCAGTCGCACTGAAAAACAGCAGCCAATAAACGCTAATACCATAGAGGTAACTCTAAGACTAGAAGGTCCCGAAATAACGTGCTCAACTTTTTGGCTCAGCTCTGGTACTCTCTTCGGTCCCAAGCTAATCGATTCACCCCTCGAAACATAGGGAAAACCGATAACCCCTCATTTTATCTGTCAAACTTTCATAGCGAATCAAAACAAACATTGCGTAGTACTAGAATTTTGACTAGAATAGGGTACGTTAATCGTTTGCTTGGGACCAATAGGCTAGTCAAGTGGTGAGTCAATTTAAAATCGTTAGTTTCGTATTGATTGTCGCTAATACCACTTCTATGCTAATATTAATCAATTTTTAACTTGTAGCTGCAAAACAAAGCTAAAAAATGGAATATATTACTCATTTGATGGCTTCTATACAACCAACCACTCTTGCTGAATAACATAAATATCAACAGTGCTTTTTCAACAACTAAACAACCTGTACTCAGCTAATAAACTGTATTAGCGCTAGTTCGGAAGCATTTTTAAAGTCATCTAGGTTTATTTTTAGACTTGTGCAGTTTTACAACTCTTACCCCGCTCCTTTACAAAGCTGAAGTAAATAGTCAAGAAAAGTGATTCATGCGCACAATTATAAAGCCTCTACTCAACGGTATTATTGTAGACAGTATTTAGTGTAGTGTAGATGTATATTTATTTGTGTTGGCTTAGCTAAGTTGGTAGTGTCAAGGTTTGCCAATACGGTCGTCTCGAGTTCGATTCCAGGTTCCGGAGCAGGGTCTCGAGCAGGGTAAATAATTTGGTGGTGGGTTCATAACTAATGTCGATTAATTTGATTCTCATAGTAAATAAACTCAATCAACTCCAACAAAAAAAGCGTAAATAATATTTCACCCGGCTTCAAGAGAAAGCTGTGTAGTGATTATTGGATAACCGGGAAATGTTTGAATAAGCGCCTTTCAATTTCGCACACAACTAAACAGCAGGATAACAGCAGTAAAAGAAGCGTAAATAGAAATGCAGTAAGAGCTTGTTCCAACCATCACAACAGCCATAAGTAGTTGACTAAGTTCGCCAGATTTGCTTGTGTGGAGGTTGAGTATAGGTTGCCTTATATCGTATAACGTTTGAATACAGCTTGAGGCTGTATAAATGAAATGATTAAAGCATTTACAGTGTGAAAATTGTTAGTTGGGAAGATTCTGACGTTCAGAAATACTTGAATAACAGCAGGCAGAGAGTGATTGGTATGACACCCTTCCAATTGCTGACCGGCGTGAAAATGCGGACCATGGAGGACCAGATTTTACATGAAATGCTGCAAAAGGAATTGCAAGGAATGTTTGAGGAGGAAAGAGAGGAGCTGAGGAAGACGGTACAAAAGAGTATCCAGATAATGCAAGACGAGAATCGAAAATATTACAACCTACGCAGGAAGCCAGCTGAGAAGTACCAAGTCATCAACGATCGTTACGAAGTGCGAAAAATCGACGACGAAACCAAAGGGCAAAAGAAGACATCATCTGCTGGTGATTGTATCAATCCGTGGACACTTCCGGGTAGGAAGTAGTGCGAGGAAAGGCCGTGTGGGACGATCGGGTAGCCCCTCGGCCAAACTTATAAAAAAAATCAGTTATTACCAAACCGTAGCACCATAGAGGTAACTCTAAGACTAGTAGGTCCCGAAGAAACGTGCTCAACTTTTTGGCTCAGCTCTGGTACTATCTTCGGTCCCAACCTTAACGTATCCCATTCTAGTTGAAATTCTAGTACTACCCAATGTTTGTTTTGATTCGATATGAAAGTTTGACAGATAAAATGAGGGGCTCGTGGATTTTCCTATGAGCGGTGCATCAATTAGCTTGGGACCGAAGATAGCACCAGAGTTGAGCCAAAAAGTTGAGCACGTTTCTTCGGGATCTACTAGTTTTAGTGTTACCTCTGTGATGGTACCAACAATCAATACGAAACTAACGATTTAAAATTGGCTCACTACTTGACTAGCCTATTGGTCCCAAGCAAACGATTAACGTATCCCATTCTAGTCAAAATTCTAGGACTACGCAATGTTTGTTTTGATTCGCTATGAAAGTTTGACAGATAAAATGAGGGGTGATTGGTTTTTCCTATGTTTCGAGGGGTGAATCGATTAGCTTGGGACCGAAGATAGTACCAGAGCTGAGCCAAAAAGTTGAGCACGTTACTTCGGGACCTTCTAGTCTTAGAGTTACCTCTATGATGGTACTGCCTACGACGACTCCGACGGCGAATATGACGGCGCGTACGAAGACGACAACAGCGAATTTGGAACTTACCATTTGTCTAGGATATAACACCTTTTCCCGGCACCTCTTGGATCTTCATATCCACTATCTGTCACTGCTTACAAAAATATATATTAGCAACCTTTGCCGTAATACCAACCGGTGGAAACTAATACCACAAACGAAGTGACAGACGGAGCGGCTCGAAAACTTTGGTGACTAACCTGCTATTGCAATTTTTCAGTGTACCACATGGCAACACCACTACTACTGGATTGTACCACATGGCAACACTACTACTAGATTGAACTAGCATTTTCACCAAATGTACTAGCATGTTTTGGTTCTATCTCTTTCACTCTACTCAAAACTGAAATGCATAAAAAAATGACAAAATGATACACACTCTTTGCACACTGTCAAAGAATCATTGTACACAAAATCAACTTTGTTCAAATCAAAACAAAAAAAAAACTAACCCATCTGGTGGATGATGGCACAAGCTTCTAAGAAAATTCTATTACAGCGAACCACATTATTTTAATTGATTTCTTCGCCAGTTAGTCGTCTGTCACTTCGTTTGTGCTAATACCTCGTTCACATTACAGCCTATATCACGTAATATAGGCTGTCTTGCAATGAGCTCTCATACATAGGATTTCCAGTGAAAATTAAACGTAACGGGGTATAACCATTAGACCTGTTCATTTTAAACGAAATGTTCGGAATGTAACGGGTCAACCGTGATTACTGTTCGTCATGTTAATTTGAACTTTTGTGCAAATTTTCAGCAAAATCGGTGTTGATTTAGAGGTGCTTCTAGTTAATTTTATGTTTTCAAGGTAATTTACGGCTTATAATATTTGTATCTCGAGACTGAAACAACGAAAGCTGCTGTAACAACTTTCATAGCAAAGCTTAATGTGTTATCTACCAACTTTGTGGTCAAAGGTTGACTATTCGAAGTGATTTTATTGAATTTTCACTTAGTTTCATGCTCGAAGATATCTTAAAATGTGAAGAATTTTAAAGTATTTGTTCTACGAATTTTCCACCCATATGATATAAAAATGTGTAGTGTACGGCATAATGTTCCTCATATTGTTCTAGAAGTTTCGTTCCAACATAGTTTTCGTGTATATTTCATAGATTGAGAGATAAAAATCAGAAAAGAGGCCGTTTAGCTAAAATTCACAAGACAACAGAACCAATAAAAGTCAATTAGATTGACAGAACATAGTTGCATTGCTTTTCAATGACGACCGATGACTGTTTCATTGATATATGATTTTTTCATAAATATGAATCCTCAGTAGACGTGTTTTTTTATCAAAGGCAAGTGTCACTGGAACCATAACAGCAATTTATAAAATAACGAACATTTTGCCATGGTCATCTGGGAGGAGGTTCGCGTCTAGTGCTTTCCCCAGGAACCGTCCACTCTTGGGCGTATTCAGCGAGGCATCCTTCAGATTGCTCGCAATCTCCGACACCGGCAAGAGACCAGCAGCCGAGCACTTTTGCAAGCGGAAAACTTGCTGATTCACGGCAACGCCAGCCACCGAATCACCACCAAAACTCCGATTGTAGCCACACAATAATTAGATATCATAATTTGGAGACTTTTTATGCGTTTCAAACCTATTTTTGTGATTTTATGGTCATCTCAATATTGTTGGTAATGAAAATTTTCAAAGAACAGCTAGTTTACACCATACATTATCTTAAAAATGTTTGCCATCTGTTAAACACTCCGAACACGATGCCTCCGGTAAAATGTGTAACGAAAAATTGGCAATATTTGAAAAATCAATTTATCGATTGATTTTAAATCTATTGATACCGATTTTTTTTTAAGTATGTAGTTTCAAATAGCACCAAAAGATTTGAAATTCGTCAATAAATCGCTGAGCTATGATTTTTCAAACACTGTCAATTTGCCGTTACACATTTTACCTCACATTTGACAGTTCGTATCCAACTCACCACCACAATACACTCTAAACTAATTTGACTACAAATCGGTTGATCAAAGCGAAAAGTTGCTACTGATTTGACCGCTACTGACGATCAACTAACTCCCAGTCCCCATTCTTCAACAAAAGCCGCCATCAAATTCCTCCCGCCGGCCACTTGGAAAAGTTTTCAAGGCGATTGTCCTAATTTAATAACAACATACATGATGCATCACTTGACTAATGGACACACGACACACGGTACACCGACCAAGAAGCGTCCCTCTTCATTTGAGATGAAAGACAAAAAGAGTTTGCGGTTTAAGTAAGATACGGGAAACTTTCCGAGACACAAGACTGTTTACTTTGCATGGCTTCTGGCTAAGGATATAAGACAGCAAAAAATGACAAAACTTTCCTAATGAAAGATAAATAAATCCATCTTCAGCTCCAGAAAGCATATATAGATAAGGGCGATCGAAGTAGGCAACCACATGCACCAAGTTTGAGCACACACATCTCTCACAGTCTTAGTAGGCGTTCGGCGCCGAGGGGGCGGAGGACGACATTCTTGCGACTGAAAAATGTATAAATATAAATAATGCCTGATAAAAAGTCACGGCGGGAACGAATAAATATGATTTCGTTTTTATTTTCATGTGGTTTTTGCTTCTGATTACAGGGAAACACCCCATCCAGCAGGTACGGTTTTCCCCGGGCGAAACGGCAGAAGGGTAGATCTTATCGCACTGTGGTTTAGAAATATGTATGCGCTGCTGTAACTTTTTGTCCTGGTCACATTAGGTTTTATGGGTTTCGCATATTTTTTTCCCTCCTTGGTCGGAGCCAAACGGAACCCCAGGATTGGTCACACGGCGTTTAATTCAATTCCCGTTGTGCGTGGGCGAGGGTGAGACCGAGCGAGGAGAAATAGTTCTCAACAATTGAATTTTGTCAACCGCTGCCACTTGGGCAACAATGAAATACCGCATCATAAATCATGCCGCAAAATAGGATCCTGATAAGAGAGCCGAAACATCTACCGCTGGATGAAGAATTTCAGTTCAGTGGAGGAAAATTGTGTTCAAGAAAGTCCAAGCCAACTGTCAAACAGAAGATGAAAAATTGACTTCCTTCGGAGCCGGCTTTGATGGAGATTCATCTGTGCATGGAGATATAATTGAAACGCTCAGTTGAAATTCGATTCATGACCTCCGGTCGGACAAAGGAGAACAAACGATCAAAATATGGAAATGGCTGCCAAGCACCATTAAACAAGTGACAGTGACAGTTTCATTTTTGTTTCTTCTTCTATGCTAGCAATAGAGAAGAGCCAACAACAAATCCCTCAACGACACTCAATTACAATTAATCCGATAGGATGGAAGGAGCCGCAAACAAACCACGAACTTAAGGTACGTAAGCGAGAAAGAAAGCCGTTTAGATAAGAAATCAAACCATGAAAAAAAATGAGAAAATTTCACAAGAGGGTGTCGTTTATTTGCATATTGATTCAAGTAGGTTTGGAATACTTTGACGCTTTTATATTTTTTTTTCGTTTGCTCCTTCTGTTGGCTATTGTTAAGGACAATGGATGGTTCTTTGTGGGTGTTGAATTTTTTAATATTAAAATATCCAGCCCATTAGCTTTGCAATCGACTGTAGTCAAGACGTCAAGAGGGATTAATTTGAGTAGTGATTAATAAATATTTAATTTTGATGGAATTCATTAACGCATCGCATCACTGGCAGGGCTGGTAGTGACCTATGCTGTCAAATATAGTGATTTTAGTGACCATGTTGAAGAAATAAGTGACCGAGTAGTGACTTATAGTTGCAAAAAACTAGAAGGGTCTGTGCCTAGGGGCACGAACGGAAGCTAGGAAGTAGAACCTCTAGTGGACGGAACAAATGTGAACATTTAGTTCTTTTAATTGATCAATCATCAATTATCTTAACTCTTTCCGTTTTTTATTTGTAAGCGTATCAAATTTGTAGTATTTATTTAAAAGAGAAAGTTGATGAAGAGAATCCAAGGGACTGTCAACTTGAGTATTTTCGATTCATCTACCCGACTTTAAAAGGTGTATTTAGAATTTTTTGTTATTTATGAATTTTTAAGTTTTGTGCATTTTGGTATTAAAGTGTCTTGAATTCACCCCTCACAGGATTTCCTTCCGATTTATATGAATGGGGCGGGGCGGAAAGTATCGTTTGTGCAGAAAATCTAAAAAAAAAAGGAGGGACTTCGAGAGATTGAACTCGTGAGAGCTAATTTTCTCACAAATTTGATTTTATTGGCTTTCTGGGGACTGAATATACACCCAAAGCGAATTATTCCTACTTCTCTCAAATATAGGGTAAATTATGGCTTCGGCACCCATTGACTGTTTTCGGCAACCGAAATTGAAACGTTAATTTCACTGTATTTTCCCTTCAAAACTCTTCGCTGAATGTATTAAGCCGATTCCTTACCTTTTCAGCTTCAATCTGATTACATTTTTACGACTGTGCAATCCTGCTCTGCCATATTTTTCTTTAAATGAAATATACACACTACAAAATACGGCTGATTTCGAGTTGCCGATAATAGAACAGCTGGTTAACACGCAGTTCAAATGGAAAGGGTGCCGAAGAAAAAGAGACTGCCGACAATAGTCACACTCACCTGAGAAGTTTGCAGCGTTGTAAAAACATGTTCAACCCGTCTTGATCAATTCTGTCGATTGGAATTGGTAGAACAGCAAGCAGCAGATAAATGTCAACAAACAAACCTGTCATGTGTGTGTGTGACGCTGAGAAATCGCTAATAGAAGTACGGACGCTGCTTAGATTGACGAGAATACGTAAATTCCCCTATATGGATTTTTAACACTTCCTACCAGCGTGTTCTGGAAAATAGTCGGACGATGATTAATCTCACCAATACATTCGGGCCTACAGTTCTACACCTTCTATAGAGACCACGTTGAGCCTTGATAGCTAGCTGCTTGCGGGAACTGATGACCTTGACAAATGTCCAAATAATACTTTTAACAAATTTATGGTGGTCCTGAAAAGGACCGTTTTGTAGTGATGGTTGAGTAATGCTGAGCTGAGCACGACGAGCTACTGATTCCGATCCTAGCCTAGCGGTGGGGCTTCTTCTCTATGGTGATTGAATGAGCACCGTTCAGTGGAACCGCATCGAATTCGATTTTTAAGTCTGTGTTAGGGAATGCGCTGTTTTCAGACATTCGGTGATAATTTTGATCACCATTGCAACAGTTGGACATTTGGTATTTTTCAATAGTTACCTATTGAAAATTAACTAAGTGTTCATTTTAGCAGATTGGTAGATACATGGCCAATCGTTTGGCTTGTTTAGAATTAAAATATATCTGCTACTGGTCGAAACCTGACCTCTTTTCGTAATGCTGTGCATTTTGGTTTTTTGAAATTGCGTGGATTCTATAGATCCTGTGGAGATCTGTCTAGCCTTGATGTATGTGTTGGTAGAGGGAAAAATGTAAACTTTGCGGGAGATGATGTCTTAACACTCGAAAGCAATTTTGTGAAATACGAAGCAAAACAAATCCTAGCATACGGTCAAAATTTGGTCAATATCAACTTGACGTATTTCTTTCAATTTTGCATTTAAAAAACCTGAACACCCCTCATTTTGAAGGTGTGTGTGTGTAGAATGTTGCTCCTATTTTGATTTTGGAATTCACTCTTCAGTTGTCAAAATGCCGTCCAAGCAAGAAGAGCAGCGTATCAAAATTTTGCTCGCGCATCGCGAAAATCCGAGCTACTCGCACGCAAAGTTGGCAAAATCGCTAAAAGTTGCCAAATCAACCGTTACAAATGTAATTAAAGTGTTTGGGGAACGTTTGTCGACAGCCAGGAAGTCTGGATCGGGGGGAAATCGAAAACCGGAAGCCGCTGAGACGACAAAGAGAGTTGCCGGTAGTTTCAAGCGAAACCCTAACCTCTCTCTCCGAGATGCCGCAAATAAGCTGGGTGTATCGTCTACAACCGTGCATCGAGCCAAAAAACGAGCCGGACTATCGACTTACAAGAAGGTAGTGACTCCAAATCGCGATGATAAACAAAATACGACGGCCAAAGCGCGATCCCGGAGGCTGTACACGACGATGCTGACGAAGTTTGACTGCGTGGTAATGGACGACGAAACCTACGTCAAAGCCGACTACAAGCAGCTTCCGGGACAGGAGTTTTATACGGCAAAAGGAAAGGGAAAGGTAGCAGATGTTTTCAAGCACATGAAACTGTCAAAGTTCGCAAAGAAATATCTGGTTTGGCAAGCCATCTGTACCTGTGGCTTGAAAAGCAGCATTTTCATAGCTTCCGGGACTGTCAACCAAGAAATTTACGTGAAAGAGTGTTTGAATAAACGTCTGCTGCCTTTCCTGAAGAAACACGGTTGTTCCGTACTGTTTTGGCCGGATTTGGCATCTTGCCATTACGGTAAAAAGGTCATGGAGTGGTACGCCGCCAACAACGTGCAGGTGGTTCCCAAGGACAAGAACCCTCCCAACACGCCAGAGCTCCGCCCAATTGAGAAATACTGGGCTATTGTCAAGCGGAACCTAAAGAAGACCAAAAAAACTGCTAAGGGCGAGCAGCAGTTCAAGGCAAACTGGCTTTCTGCGGCGAAGAAGGTGGACAAGGTGGCTGTACAAAATCTGATGGCAGGGGTCAAGCGTAAGGCCCGGCAATTCGGATTTGGAAAAGCGGAAGCCTAACTGAATATTTTTCCTGAATTTTATACTAATTGAACTTGAAAAAGAAATTTAATTTGATTTTTTAAATAAACGATTTCACCGATTTACACGCGTTTTCCCTTGACCAAATTTTGACCGTATCACCCTTTAGTTCTGCATGATGATTTTGTTTGATTTTATTTATTTGTAAAGTGCATGGGAAATACCAGCTGGTTGAGTAATTCTGAGCTGGGTGTTCAACACGGAGGAGGCTGTCGAGCTGTATGTCGCTTGGAGCGAGGGTGACACGCTTGGCATAGATGACCGACCCGCAGCGACTCACGAAGAGCTACTGATTCCGATCCATAGCATAGTGGTGCAGCTTCTTCCTCCTTTGTTGGTTGCTTGTGTGGGCTCTGCAGCTCGCTGCTTGCAGGCAGCCTTTCGTTGTTACTGGAGAAAAATTTTCAACGCCACATGCCGAAAGCACTGCTACTGCTGCTACTAATTTCGACGACCGAACACCACCACACAGTGGTGTGGTCGTTGGGAGCGTGTGGTTCTGAGTATGGCGATAAGTGTGCAAAATATTACGCAATTCCATCCTCCCTATTCACCTTGACACCAGTCCCGAAGTGACGTTTCTTCACACACATTTTGACAGTTCCTTATGGGGTTTTGCGTTGGAGTGAGAGGGTAAGAAAAAGTCCGCCATGTTTCACACATAGGCTGACAGTTACATATGAGATTTCTCCATAGGAGTAAAGAGTTACAGAGCTCTCGACAACGCCAATTCGCACGCGCCCGAGGATCGGAGGCGAATGCCACTTCGACTTGTTTCGTCTACTTACTACTCTCTGACGACTGTGCTGGGGAAGCAGCATATGCATGTAGGTTATTGGTGGATTTGTTAGTTAGTTCGACGCTTTTGAACAATGCTGGACATTTACCAGTTTGTCAATAGTTTCTTGTTGAAAATCAACATTCGTATCGTGTTATCGATGCGTAGTCATATTTCTGATCGATTGGTGATAAAATTATTGAAATTGGACCAGGGCCAGCTGAATTATTAACGTTCAAAATCTTTCTTAATTTGTTACATGTTTCATTTTCGGTTTTCACAAAGTGTACCCACATATAGAAATCAAAGACGTAGTCCTACGTCAAAAAAGTGACTTATGTGATGTAAGAGAAGAAAAGTAGTCGTTCTAATTGCAAACTAAATAAATTATTGATGTTGACGCATCACTTGCACCAGATCACTATTTTATTTTGACGGATAGTCTCAGTTCTGTCGAGGCTATTCGCTCCATGAGGCCGGTAAAGCACTCCTCGTATTTTCTCATGAAAATACGAGATTTTCTGAGTGCTTTATCTTTAAGATCTTTTGTCATCTACTTTGCATGGGTCCCATCTCATCGCTTGATTCCGGGCAATGAGAAGGCGGACTCACCTGATAAGGTGGGTGCTGTGGAAAGTGATATTTACGAGCGTCAAATCGCCTACAATGATTTTTTCTTCATTTAGCGTCAACAGTCGCTCGCCAGCTGGCAACATAAATGGAGTGAAGGGAGTGTGGGACGATGGCTGTACTCGATCATCCCTAAGGTGTCGAAGAGTCCTTGGTTCAAGGGGTAAGAGGTGGGTCGAGACTTCATTCGTGTGATGTCTCGCGCTCGCCTCACGTCCAATCACTCGTCACGTCATGTTCAATCGTTAAGCGTTCACTTGTCGAATTGCGAAACCGAACTTTTTGTCAGTGCAAACCTCAACCTATAGTACACTCAAAAAATTCCACACGTCATCACCATGTGTCTCACACTTAATTTTGCGCTTATTGTGAAACACATCCATTTCATGTGTGAATCTTATGCTATGAATCATGCCTGAACACTATGGATTTGACTTGTGAAACAATTGGATTCTGTGTGCCTCATTTGGTGATATCAATAGCTTTGCACATCATAGTTCAATATTCTACAATATTCTACTTTATCGACTTCTACTTTGCCGACTCTAAAAATGAATCGACAAATATATACACAAAACTGCCAGAGCCCAGAGTTTTCGCATATCTTTTTAATGGGTCTAATTTGGGATTCGATCATGGACTGTTGGGGTGTGCTGCTGCCGGAGTCTTCGTTCGATCCCACTATGCCACGGTTGTTCTCATATATGAGGCGTGTTGATATGATAAAGTCACAACTCTTGTTTTCGATGTTTACCTTTCTGAGCAAGCAATTCACATTGCATTGAAATGCAAAACACTTTAAATCGATCTGTTTTGAACAGTAGTGTGATTCAATGTGCAATACACTTGAACAGATAGTGAAAGATTTTCAACATTTCAAAGTTTGAAACATTAGAAATTAACGTGTATGACACATTGAACCAAGATGAAATACACTTAAAGTAAATGTGATTGTGCATTTAAAAAATCAAGTGTTTAAACACTTCGATCAAACGTGTGGAATTTTTTGAGTGTAGGTTTTAAAAACAAACGATCAAACTGACGTTTGTCAGAAAATAAGCAGACCCAATCTTGATACCCGATCCGAAATTAAACAACCCAATTCTCTTCATTTTCGAATCTGCCCAACACGTAGATTCCTCCCGGCTTCCCATCAATCTAGATGCAAAACCAAACGGGCAAAAGAAACTTTCTCCATTTACCCCCGCAAACCTAAATTCCCGGATACCGAAAAAGTTCTTTCCCGTCCGAACTTCGTGCGGCAAGGATTAAATTACGACTCAACTCCGATTAGAGAGCAATTTTGAATACATAAATAACAGTTGTCCCTCCTGCCCTTTCGCTGCTGGCCCAGAATTCCAAGTATTTTTCCCATGCGTATGACCTTTTTTCCCCAACCCGGGTCTCCGCCAGCGTGGAATGTCCGGTTCCACATGCTTCGTCCGATAATAAATTGCTCCCCAAGGGGTCCGAGGAAAAAGAATGACCACCACCGCACAGCAATCGTAGCAAGCCGAAATTGTTCCACACACACGGATGAATTCATGCGTCAGAAATAGGCAGGAGGCGCTTGCTTTGTTTTTCGCTTCGCCAATTAATCAGGCGCTTTTGCTCGTAAACAATGACATTGTGCTGCCGAGCCAATTGATGTGTGTTTGTGTGATACCACGCGGTGCAACCGGAAATCGAACACCCGGTTTATCGGATTGCACCGCATCATGATGTGGACATAATCCGTGCTCCGAAGGTGGGTATGTGTGGATGCGTCAAAAGCCATAATTAAATTAACAGATCACCAAAAACGGATAATACGGGCACTGATGCCGTTGCAGTGCTCCTGATGTTGTTTCTGATGAAAACGGAGTGATATCATTATCAGGACAGAATTTGATGCCTGCGTGGCTCCTGTTGACAAGTGGCTTTTACGCTTGTTTCCGCCTGTTCGATTCAGGATCAAAAAGTCATGCTCGGAAAAATCAACAGAACTGTACCCGGTGGCGCCTATCTGGGAAAAAGTTACAACCAATATTCGAACCATAGACTTCATGGTCCGGAGGCACGCACCTGGTATCTATATCGAAATCAGCAGGACGAAAGCGATCAAGGTCTCTGGCAGAGTGGACACGAGTTACAAAGCCCGGAGCCGAGTGAGTATTTGAGATTGTCTTGTGAGACTCGAAGAAGGAACATGGCAGAGTGCGTGCGAGTCGATGACAAAAGCGAGAACCATTTAAAATGGCGTAATGATGCACTCCAAGTAGCATTTCAAGTCTCATAGTGGTTTTAAAGCATGTTACAAGTCGAAGTCATGGTCTAAAGAACCCTCATTAAACCAAAACTTTTACTAGGGATACCTTTAATGCTGAAGGTCACGAGTTCAAAGCAAATCAACGATGGATTGCCCAATTTAGCATTTGGCAGTTTTGATGATGATCTGAGCCTGTGCGCAGGTCGTCGATATACGAGTAGACGAAATCAAGGTCACCTAGTATATAGCAAGTAGGTGTCTCTGTAGTGTTTGACCTGCGTTACGCAAACCGAAGGTCATATATTTGAACTCGAAGAGTCCGAATGGGGTTGTTATTGCCGTCTTTGGGATATCTTCTGCAGCCGATGGTTGGTAGTACGCGCGATGGAGATCAATACAGGAAAAGATTCGCTTACCGTGCAAGAAGATGCTGGAGAAATCTTGAATGAGTGGCACTGGATGCCGGTCTGGAACGGGTCGCCACTTGCCATTCGACTTTTTTTTACCAGATGCAGCAGGCTGGCCCAACAGTTTTTCGACGGTTGACAAATGCCTTGTTCCATGAAAAATTGGAACTCATCCTTCGCTTCTTTCAGCTTGTCTACGGGAAGACGGCGAGTGCGGCAGAACACGAGTTGGTTGGCCAGTAGTGAAGATCTGGTGCACGGTACTTGTCTTGGTAGGTTTCCCGAGCAAAGCTGGAGATCAAATTGAAATCTAAATTTGCTGCTATGATGTAACTTATTTTGAATACTCCAATTGATCTCATTTTGGTTGACTTAACGGTTAACACAGCAAAAATGAGAGCGAACTTTTACACTGTTGAATCAAACGGAAAACTAATCTTCCTTTCAATGAAATCAATTTGATTTCTGATTTTGCATTCATAATGTTTAACTGAATACAGGCCTGGCGTAAATCGTAAGCTTCCATGCTTCTCACACTGAAAGACTGAGCTCAAATCTCACCCCGGAAAAATAACGAATGATCTAAAATGTGTTAGAACTAAAAGCGTTAGTTCAACGACATATGAGCTTAAATTAAAGTTTACACAAGACGTTAACAGCAGAACTTCAAGTTAAGTTGCTTTCATTTAAAAAGTCTTGACTGCATAATGAAAGCACAATATGGTATCACACTAATGTCGTGACAATTGAAATCAAAATGAGTTTTCATTATGATAGGAACTGCAAACTTCAATATAGATTTGCTTTCATTTTGTTAACCGACTTTGCTCGGGTTATGCCATATCCAGGACGGTGATGCCCTGGTACTCGCTGATGATTTCGGCGGAGGGAGTATTTCCGTCGAACGTGGTAATAGCCGGCTGCTGGATATTCTCTATTTTCAGCTGGGTGGTATTATCGATCAACTTGTTTCTCCGGAGATCCACTAGTAGATCGTAATACTTGAGGAAGTCAGTGCCGATGATAGGTGATTTCACATCAGTGTAGACGAAAATCCATATGAATGGTCGCCTTAAACCAAGGTCGACGATGATGCGTTTGGTTCCATATGTTTGGATTTGGGTACCATTCGCAGCGTATAAAGCTGGTGTGATGGTGTTGGTGAGAGGCGTTCTTTGATGTTGGAGGAACGACAGAGATGGCGGCCCCCGTATCGATTCGATGAGTTCTCGCGTCACTTTTCAAATAGACCAATGTAACATATCCACCATTTTGAGAAAATTGAAGTTGAAGTTCGACAGATTTTTATTTTAACTGTTTAAAAACAATACATTTTGCAATACTATTTTTAATGTAGTCAGTGTATAATAACGTTGAACATTCAGAAGAAACGGTAAAATCACAATTTTACTTTGAATTTCATGCTACAATATAGAAAAAACCACATAGGACGTTTTGACAAGTCGAGTTGTACATCGGACATGTTACATTGGACGATTTTTCTCAATGACATAATCAATGAGTGTTACATTGGACGTTTTGTCTACATGATACTAGATTCCCTTTCACAGATTTCAGATTATAGTACCTAACTTTAGATTGGCCCCGCCTTTGGAAAATGAGCACCAATCATGTTAGGCAGTCTGAATGACCGAAGTAACAAACATGTACCCATCATTTCAAACTGTTCATTGGACAATTTTTTACCTATGATTATCTTCAATAAATGAAAGTAAATTTGGATGGATGTTTTTGTATCACATACAATGATAGAAGAGCAATAGTTTGTATCGCTTAACTCGATTTGTTTACATTTGTTACATTGGTCTATTTGAAAAATGACGCGCGAGTTCATGTCGTGAATGTAGATTCGTTGCGATGTCAATCATACAAGGTCTGGAACAACAAGCAGCTTGCTGGTGTTAGAAGCAAAAATGTTGTAAACATTGCTGACCAAGCGAATGCCGATGTCACGGCAGCACAACATTCCATACTGCGAATAGCAGACGTGTCGTCACAGAAAACAGCTGTTTCGTGTAAAAAGATAAACATTGCGATGAAATACGACCACCACTAGACATTTTCACATTTCACTAATACCAATAAGCCGGTTGGGCCAGACCAACCTGGTCTATACAAGGTGTGGAATTCATGCCCTCATGTATGTGTTGGTATCGAGAAAAATGTAAACATTTGGAGTGAGAAAGATGATGACGTCATAGCAATCGAAAAACTGCTCTGTGGAATATGAAGTAAAGCATATTTCAAGTTTGTTTGCTTGGTGGTTGCTTTATGTTCCGTCTGATCAATTTGTATGAAAATAAGATGATCACTGGTAAGATACAGCTTTTAAGTGTTTTTGCTAGCACAAGGTGGAATCAGTGGAACAGGCAGAATCTTATATGAGCCAAAATACGGTATCAACATTTATGAAATATTTTGAAAAACAATGTGGAAATATAGTATGTACATTAGCTTGTGAACATATTCCCGATGGATTTTAGAATCATCATTGGTTTTCAATAAACAGTTTTTATTGTTAATATTCATATGTACAGATTAAAACAACAAAATACATTATTAATTAATAAAATGCTTTAGTTTTCTCTTATTTTTACAAACAGTGGCACACCGTTCCTCACTTCCATTGATCTCACCAATAGTTTTCTTGGTGGATTGCTTTTTAACGATTTTATACTTATGTACTTTCTGCTCAAGCATGATCTTTTTCATATGTCTGATCCTGATGTTAATCCTTTTGGTAACAAAACTTTTGATAATATCCTGTGGTACTTCCGGAAATTTTTTAACCATTTTTCGCAAAGTACGAGTTTTTACGTCTCTTGGATTCCGAAAACCTGGATGATCAACTTCTTTTCCAGTGTTGTGGATATAATTAAAGTATGTTTCAAGTTGCTCTGCAACATGTACGAAACCTTCGGATGATTTTACAAGCCCACCATGGGACAGATCTTCTACGTAGTTTTCTTTGTTAAGTCCCATTTCCAGATCATCTTCGTTTTTATATGTATATGTTCCTAATTCAGGAAACGTTTTCATAGAGCCACGAGCCATGTAACCACATACATACTGCGCACCATCGTCCTCTGCTAATGTACGGTCTTTCTTGAATAGCTGGAAACTTTCGTCTTCGCTTGATTCATCTTCCCAATTTTTCGCGATTGATTTATCTTCATCAAGCTTACTCAACGTATTGCGGAATAGTCTACTCATAATAAACTCCTCCCCAGTAACGTCGTTCACTGCATTTTGGTGCCGCTTGAGCGGCTGGGATAGATTTTTTCCTAGAATGATCAAGCGGAGTCTATCCAGAGCTTGCAGTGGTGAGGGATGATCGTGACTTCCACCGTTCAAACGAATCATAGCAAAAAGGTTCTCCAAAAAGTCCTGATTGAGTTTGTAAGTCATAAGAAACTCCACTTCGTGTAGCTCTCTCATTTTAGTTAAAAGTTGTTTCACCGATGCTATCGACACCAATACAGCTTTCTGAAACACCTTGAAAAGAAACACATTATAATTAAGATTTCAACTGATACTTTCATTATTAGTTATTACTTGTAGATGAGTTGCTGTTGGCAAACAATGCTTATTCAGCGTTCGCATTTCCTTCATCAGTGCTGCCATATCATCTATAGCTTTGTCCTGTTCTTTTAAGCTTAGACCGTAGCATTTTTTGAAACTGACCGATTGATGCATTTTATGTGAGTTCATCACATCGAACCACTTATCAATCACATCAATAATGTCTGCTAATAACATGGACTCAGTGTAATCACCGAAATGTCTACGTAAGTTTGTAGCAGTCGTGTGACTAAGCAACTGTGCTGCTAGTCTAACATTCTGACGCTCTGAACCAGTAACAGTCACATGCTTCAAGCACAACTTGAACATAGCGTTTAACTCGATGTTATTAGATTCACAGTGTTCTGCATTGAATGGTTTGTTTAGTGTAGATGCTTTATTTATCAACAGACATAAATTTTTTTTAGTAATGAGCGTTCCTAAAAAATAAAAATAAATTCAATGAATAATAAAGTCACTCTAAATGTACAATTATTTGCAGCTTAAATACCTTTGTAGTAGAATCCATTATCCAGCAACCAGTTCCTGATTAATTTGAGGAGATGAGGTACATCAGGAAAAAATAAAACATCTTCAAGTGTTATAGGGTGTTTCATCGAGGTAACACCTTCATTTGAGTCGATTCCAACCTCTTTCCAAAGACCCATATTTCCACCACCGCAATCGTGTACATTTGCAACGACGTCAAAGCCAATACTGTGGAAGCGCGTGATGATTTTGTCAAGAAGATCTCTACTAATCTTTGTATCGAAATCAACAAACACTGGTTGCTTCCATGAGCTGAACAGGCCTCTAGCTGATATAACCTGCATTTCTTTATGCGGGCCGATAATATCATCGTTTCACTTATCGTACTCGATTGTTTCGTTTACGGACATTTCGTCATAGGCCAGAACCACAACTTTTTCGCGAGAAGTCATGTATTTACCTGCCATTTCCAAAACGATGAAAGCATCTTCGAGAACTCCTTTTCGCATATTTATCTTTGATGCCCATTCTCGGAGACATCTGAGACTAGGCAAAGGAATTTTTAGCTCAGATCTGACAATTTCATAAGCTGGTTGACTATGAAACCTGAATCAAAAACAAGATATTATATTTAACTTAATATACTAGACTTTGTGGTATACTAAAATATAAAACTGAAAAATCGTAAATTATCAACTTACTTAAGCGAGAAAGCCGTTGCAATTTCCTTTGTTGTCCACAACGCTCTTTTCTTCTTTCCCATAATTATATCTGTCTGGTTCTCCGAAAAGATCTGGAGCAATGCTTGACGAATCCTGTTTAACACATACGTTTCTGGTGCAGAACTCAGTTCGAGACATGCTTTTCGAAGATTGTCTATTGTCTTCGCAGATTTTTTTTTATCTGGTCATTCTGCATCCTCGACTTATTTTCCAGCATCTTCTCAAGTGTGTCAATTTGTTTTTCTTTTCCCCGTAACTAAAATCCATGTACATATTAAATTATTGCATTGTTGTAGTTTCACATCCAACTATATTACCTGAGCTTCAAGTTTCCATATGGTATTTCGCTGATACTGATGATGTCGCTCAATTCACCGATTTTTTTCCATCTCAACACAACTTTTTCGTCTGTAGGTGGACTAATAGTGTAGCTCCTGTTTAGCACCGACATACACTCCGAAACATTGAGGCTAATGGATTGATCGGTTTCGTTGAAGGTCACTGAATTGTTGATGATTGGCAAGCAATGCGGAGAATGTGGTCCGTTGGAAGTATCGTTGTTCCCTTGCTGTGTCGAAAAGGCATTGTCAGCAATGAGGGAAACGGGACTGTCCATCTTCTGTACAGATGAGTATTGCAAACGGTTTGGCTCATTAGAAACATCACCTTGGGTTGCTAGCTGCTGGTGCTGAATCATACACTTATGTTCTGGGAGAACTTCGACATGCTGAGTCGTACAGATTACGGCACCAGCTTCCACTGTTGACGGTAGATCGTACGCTTCCATCTCTACCTCCATACCATTCTGGGCATGTTGCTCATTGTCGTGATTGATGAGGGACTGTATGCGCTGTTGAATTGCATTAAAGGTGAAGCTAGCGCTCGGAACATACTTGAAGTTACGTTGGGACTCAACTTCCATAATCTCGGCCTCATGTTTTTGTATCAGTTCCGAGTCCAGCTCGGATCTAGCTTTCCTGATAGCACGCTCTGTCCGGCTTGACCGTTTTTCTGAAATTGGTTCTCGAATCGATGGCACAGCTAAAAGAAGGAACAGTTAGCAACAGTCGTTCTAGTAAGAAAGCACATTTGGTTCTTACCTGTTTTTATTAGTTTCCGACGAGCACATTGTTAAAATCTCTTAGCCGACAGAATTTCATCCAGCATTTCCTGACGATTTTATCGCTCGGGAATTTGTGAAAACTCACCTGCAGACAGTTCTTTTTGATGGCGTACGACGATATATTACACGAATTTATTGCACACCTTGCATTTTGATACAAACTTACTTTAAACAGTAAATTAAATATAGAAATTAAAAAAAATATCTTCACTTCCACGATAGCCGCAGTAAGCATCAAAACAAAAACAAACGCTATGACGTCACTAGGGTTGTGCCTGAGCGTGCGAAAAATATAAAGAGGAATAAAAACAAACTGCGCCAATACATACAGGCAGTGGTGGCACGAGTCCTGGAGTTTAACATTTTTTCCTTAACATTTGATACTTTTTGCGATAACCATTGTGACGACACACAAAAACAAACTGGCAAGCGGCAAAAATGTCATGACATTTCTAAACTGTTTTCTGCCAGCGACAGAACATTTTCGCACAAAGAAGCAGACAAGACCGGCGGCGCGCGCGACATAAATTTATGTCGTGTAGAATTTTGCTGATTTCTGGCTAATTACTGCATTTATTTGATGTTTATTGCATGGAATTAAAAGATAAGAATGAAGACTGACCACTCATAAGCATTGATGTTAAAATTATGCGTAAATAAGGGAGTTGGTAATTTACTGTCACACGCAAGCCTGCAGCTAAAATTTCATTACAATAAACTGTTTGGAAAAATCAGACTGCGAGATTTTATTTATTCTCTATCTCCGCTGTTCGCTTGGAATGTAGTTATAAACGGCCGTCCGTGTGCTGGCTGTTTTGTTTCGCTCTGGACGATGGTTTTTCAAAAAATGTACTGTTGCCACCTCTGCATACAGGGCATTAATTCCACACCTTGTATATACCAGGTTGCACCTCGACATTTCCATCGAAAAAATACACTTCACAGTTGAGTTGTCGTGTTTGTTCTTCTCGCACTCTCGAGCTTGAACCCTGTGTCTGTAGGGAAACCAGCAGATCCAATGACGGGCAGCTGGAATTTCTTCTTACCGTCCAAATGAACGACCACGCGGACGGCTGTTGCGATGATCTCGTCCTCGGAAATCACCTGGCAGGGCTTCATCCAAGCGACGCGACATGGCTTCGATTCGCTGCTCGAGGGTGCTTGATGATGATTTTTCTGCATTCTGTACAGCTGAAATCTGTTCAAAAATGTTGTCGCCACTTTCGCTTGATCATCAAGTGTGGCAGTCAGTAGAGCATCAATGATGGAACGGGTGGTTTTAGGAAGGGCTCGTAGCCAGAGGTTAGACAATACGTTGTCAGTACAACCTGCTCCATCTACTGTGTTACCTGACTTATAACGAATATACGTTGTATACGAGTACCCCGAATACAACGTATAGTTCGTCTAATTTTACATTGCAAATGCTATGCAAAATTAGACGAACTATACGTTGTATTCGGGGTACTCGTATACAACGTATATTCGTTATAAGTCAGGTAACACAGTAGGCATCGCATCTCAGATAGAAGAACCTGGGTTTTTGGTCGCCCAAGGACATCCCAGAAAGGAGGCTGGTAATTCTTTGTGTTCCGACTTGCGAAAATGCGCGATCATAGCTGCTTTGAGTACTTGTCGTTCGTGATAGAATCGTTGCCAGGCATGGAAAATCATTTGCATTCATTTCGTGCATTCATTTACATTCATTTGCCTCTAACTTTTTTTTTTCAACAGCATTCCGCAAAATGATGTATAGAGCTTTTGCAGGTTTTATTATTAGCTACAACTTTTTTTAACTAGTCAAATCCGTTTCTCTTATGCATGATGAACCAGAGCGAACAGAAGCCACTACTGTTTTTCAGTGAATGTATTTTACATTCACTGAAAAACAGTAACATGTTCTGCCCGCTCTAGTTCGCGTAAACGACACACGGAAGTTCTATAAGAAGCTAAGCAGTTCGCGTAAAGGCTACGTGCCGCAAGCCGATATGTGCAAGGACTTGGACGGTAACCTTCTCACGAACGAGTGTGAGGTGATTAAGAGGTGGAAGCAGTACTATGACGAGCACCTCAACGGTGATGCAGCAGAAAACGAAGGTGGTACGGCAACAGACCTTGGAGCACGCGCAGAAGACGACAGGCTACCGGCCCCCGATCTTCAAGAAGTTGAGGAGGAGATCGGTCGGCTGAAGAACAACAAAGTAACTGGTGTAGATCAACTACCAAGTGAGCTATTAAAATACGGTGGTGAAGCACTGGCAATGACAAAAACTAAATTAAAGCAATATTTTAATTCGTCGCATAACGTCAACTAGAAGTAATGTTTTAACTTTTTCTTAAGACATATTATAAAAAATATAAACAAAGACAAAATTGTAAAAATAGCACTTAAGACAACAATTGTAAAACGGTCTACACTGATTGACGACAAATAAATAAATAAATAAATAGAGCGCTGCACTGGGTAATTGCCAAGATTTGGGAGGAGGAGATATTACCGGAGGAGTGGATCGAAGGTGTCGTATGCCCAATCTACAAAAAGGGCGACAAGTTGGATTGCTGCAACAACCGCGCGATCACACTGCTGAGCGCCGCCTACAAGGTAACAGAGTTATGGAATGGCCACAGGAGAAAATAACACGAGAAACGGTTTAGAAAAACTCACAGAAAAAGAAACATGTTTATTGCTTTTAGGTTTACAGGTTGGATTGAATGAAATTGGTTTGACAGCTCAGATGGAGCTCACTGCACAGTGGTGCCAATAAAAGGGGGGGACAGTAGGTAGCAGTGTTGTACACTTAACACCCTCCTTCAACCATTGCTACCGATCAAGCCGATGCCGATACGATGACGCCGGAAAGCACCAACTGGCAGACCCTTCGTCATAATGTCCGCTGTTTGGTCCTCAGAGCGAAGATATTCAAGACGAATCCGCCCTTCTCGCACAAGGTCCTTCAGGAACTGAAGCTTCACGTCCACGTGCTTTAAGCGCCCGAAATCCTTCGAACTCTCCAAAATTCTTATAGTAGACTGATTGTCCTCGAAAAAGGTAGTTGGTTCATCCGAGTCCAAACCGAGATCCTTCAAAAGACGAATCAGCCACATCTGATGACATGCCGCGTTACACAGAGCATTCAGCTCCGCTTCGGTGGACGAAAGCGACACCGTCTTCTGCTTCCGAGTGATCCATCCAATAGTGCACCCTAGCACCTTGAAGAGACAGCCGCTGATTGATCTGCGATCCGATGTATCATTCGCCCAATCCGCATCTGAATACACTTCGAGAACCGCTGCCGCTTCATCTGCTTTGTACACTAGACACAAGTCAAGAGTGCCCTTGATGTACCGAAGTATCCGCTTCAGGTGTACCCAATGGGCATCATTTGGGCAGCTCTGGTACTGGCTAAAGTAGTTGATAGCTGCCACCAGATCAGGTCTAGTTGTCAACGACGCGTAGGTAAGGCAACCCACTAGCTCCCTGTACGGTTGCGTCGTTCGCTTTTCTTCGGTCCCCTTCTCCAACTTGAGTTGCACTTCTAGTGGAGTGGAGACAGGCTTTCATTCGTCCATGCCAAACCTACGGAGCAGATCTTCCAGAAAACGCCTCTGACTGATCTTCAGAACTTTTCCTTCAACGTCGCGATCGATGCACATTCCGAGGAAACAGCGGATCTCACCGCCGTCGGTCATCTGGAACTCCGATGCTAGACAGCGCTTCACGGCTTCAACAGCTCGCAGAGTCGGTCCAGCAAGGACCACATCGTCAACGTAAATCACAAGAATCACCGTCTCCTTGCCGATCTGCTTCAAGTACAAACACTGGTCGTTCGCACTCCTGGTAAACCCCAGCCGTTCCACTATGAAGCCATGGAACCGGTCGTTCCATGCTTTCGAGGCTTGCTTAAGGCCGTACAGCGACTTGTCCAGCCGACACACCAGACCGTCACCACGTTCGAAACCCTCAGGCTGCACCATATATATCTCCTCGTTGAGCTTCCCATTCAGGAAAGCCGTAGCCACGTCCATCTGGTGGACTACCATGTTCTTGTGGTTCGCCAGAACAAGCACCGTCCGCAGTGTGTCGAGCTTGGCGACGGGCGAGTAAGTTTCCGTGTAGTCGAATCCGAATTTTTGGCTGAAACCCCTCGCCACAAGCCGAGCTTTATAGCGATCGGGTTCACCGTTCAGTCCACGCTTAATCCGGAACACCCACTTGTTTGTCACAGCCGAGCGTCCCGGTGGCAACTTCTCCAAGTGCCAGGTTTTATTCTTCGACAGGGAGTCCATTTCGTCTCTCATGGCAGCTTCCCACTTACTCCAATCGTCCCGCTTCCTAGCCTCAGCAACAGTCGTTGGCAGGTTCTCCATGTAGTTCATTGCGTTGAGGGCGTACCCAGCGTATTCGACCTCAAAGTCGTCGTGCCACGCCGGAACAGTTCGGTGTCGTAGCGGTCTTCCTTCCGTATTGCCACCAGTTGGCGCTTGGGCCTGTGCCCCCGCCACCGGTTCAGCCGCTGGTTCACTCGCATCTTCTTCTTCCTCGAAGCTTCCGAACTCGTCATCCGAATCGTCAGATGACTCGTCATCCGAATCAGAATCGTCAGACACCGGATCTTCGATCTCCTCCTCGTCATCACTGTCTTCCGGATCATAACGGATCCCCGGAATCTTGACGAAGCCACTGGCACTCGGTTTTCTTCCGTCCGACTCGATCATACCGCCTTCGATACAATCCACGTCGCGCGCGTGAACTATCTTCTTCGTTCTGGGATCCCACACACGGTAGCCATTGTGCGTGTACCCCACGAAGGTCCCCTTCCACGCCTTTGCGTCCAGCTTCTTACGATGCTCCTTCGGTATGTGCACGAACATAGGGCAACCGAACACTCGCAGCTTGCTGACGTTCGGCTTCCGGCCTTCCCAGAGCTCGAACGGTGTCACGTTGGAATCCAGCGCACTCGAAGGACTGCGATTGACTAGGTAAGCCGCTGTCTGGATAGCCTGCCCCCAGAACCGCTTGTCTATCTGGGAATCTTCCAGCATAGACCTCGCCTTCTCGACCAGGGTGCGGTTCATCCGCTCACTCACCCCGTTCTGCTCCGGAGTGTGAGGAACCGTCCACTCAACCTGGATGCCCTTTCCTTTGCAGAAACGATCGAACTCTTTGCTTCTATATTCTCCGCCGTTATCGCAGCGAAGGCGGCACACTCGCTGATCGAACTTCGCGGTCACGTATGCCTCGTACTGCCGAAAACACTCGAAAACTTCGTCCTTCGTCGCGATTAGGAATGTCATCGTAAAATGCGACCAGTCATCAATAAAGGTGACGAAATATCTCACCTCGTCAAGGCCAACCGGCGTCACTGGCCCGCACACGTCGGAGTGTATCAACTCCAGCACTCGCGACGACCGTTTCGTATCGCGCACAACGAACGGCTTTCGGGTCTGCTTCCCGGTTACGCACGGTTCGCACACGACGATTTGCTTGTCCGCACAACCGCTGGTCGGTTTCAGTCCGACGACCATTTCTTCCCGAATCAGTTTTTCGATGCTCTTCGTGTTGAGGTGGCCGAACCGACGGTGCCATAGTTCGAGATCCTTCGAAATTCGCCCACAGGACATAAGCGATTCACTCGCGCCACGCTCTTCCGTAAAGAAATCCAGACGATACAGTTTTCCATACCGCGAGCCACACGCGACGAGCTTTGATCCACGGTGGACCCACACTTTCCCGCTTTCGTAGGTCACTTTCATCCCGATCTGATCGACCCTTAACACGGAGAAGAGGTTACACCGCAACTCGGGCACAAAAAGTACATTGTTTACAAAACATTCAGTGTATTTACCTTGAACAAGGGCCAACACCCTTACCGTTCCCGAATGCTTCGCCAAAATCGTCTCTCCGTTCTTCGCAACGGCGATCTCCACCGGAGTTTCCAGCGGCTCCAGTTTGTCGAACAGCGCCCGATCATTTACCAGATGGTCCGAGCAGCCGGAATCTATGAACCACTGCAACCGGCTGGACTCATCTGGCGCGACGGCGCCTTCGGCAACGCCCACGAAACAAACACCACCACCCTCAGCGAGATGCGCTCGAGATTTTTGTTTCACATTCTTCGTTTCACTTTCCTTCTTCTTCGGGCAGTCGGCCAGCTTGTGGCCCTCTTGTTTACACCCGAAACACTGTAGCATTTTCTTCTTCTTCTTTTCCAGCTTCCTGGTCGAAAACGCAGCCGAGTCACCTTTTAGGGTGCACGATTCTGCACCTATTCCCTTCCGCTTCACCTCTTCATCGAGCAGCCGGCACTTCACAAATTCGAGGCTCAGTTTGTCTTCCGGCATGGTCTCGATGGCCGTTACCACGGTCGAGAACGATGGCCCCAACGTGAGAAGCAAGTGGCAAACGATGTCAAGCTCCTCCATCTCCGCTCGAGTCGCACGATACGCCCTAACGAGCCGGTCGAAGCACAAAAAGTGATCGCGAAGCGAGCCGCCCTCGAAACGCAGACTCAGCATCTGGCGCTTCAGATGCATCCGGCTGGCGATGCTCCGCCGTTCGAACACCCGTTTGAGGGCATCCCAAATCTCCTTAGGGGTCTTCTTCTCCTGGACGTATTCGAGTTGGGAATCACTGATCCTCGAGATGAGCAGCGACCGGCACTTTCGGTCCTGCTTCCGTCGTTTTTCCCGCAGCTTCTCCTTTTCTTCCTTTTTCGCCGCCGTGTCGTTCACCAGTTCTTGCAGCTCCGGTATTTCCGCGGCTTCCGTCTCCACACATTCGAACAGGTCGTGCTCTTCCAGCAGCACCTGCGTGCGGAACTTCCAGGCCATGAAATTGCTGCCGTCGAACATGTACACACGCTCGGTTTTTCCTTCGTCCTCCATCGCGAAAACACTTTTCACTTTCACTGGATTGTCCGGAAAAACACTGGGCCCAAAACCTAACAGAGTTATGGAATGGCCACAGGAGAAAATAACACGAGAAACGGTTTAGAAAAACTCACAGAAAAAGAAACGTGTTTATTGCTTTTAGGTTTACAGGTTGGATTGAATGAAATTGGTTTGACAGCTCAGATGGAGCTCACTGCACAGTGGTGCCAATAAAAGGGGGGGACAGTAGGTAGCAGTGTTGTACACTTAACACAAGGTACTCTCCCAAATTATATGCCACCGTCTGTCACCCTATGCAAGAGAGTTCGTGGGGCAATACCAGGCGGGATTAATGGGTGCCCGCGCTACCATGGACCAAATTTTCGCAATTCGGCAGGTTCTGCAGAAATGCCGCGAATACAACGTTCCTACACATCATTTGTTCATCGATTTCAAATCCGCATACGACACAATCGATCGAGATCAGCTATGGCAGATCACGAGTACGGATTTCTGGATAAACTGACGCGATTGGTCAAGGCGACGATGGATCGAGTGATGTGCATTGTTCGAGTATAGGGGACACTCTCGAGTCCCTTTGAATCTCGAAGGAGGTTACGGCAAGGTGATGGACTTTCATGTCTGCTATTCAACATCGCGTTAGAAGGTTGTGATCAGAAGAGCTTAGATAGACACGAGGGGCACGATCTTCAGGAATTCCATCCAGCTTCTTGGCTTCGCCGATGAGATTGACATCATGGCACGGAACTTTGAGACGATGGCGGAAACGTACATCAGACTGAAGGCTAAAGCTAGGCGGATTGGACTTGCCATCAACGCATCAAAGAAAAAATACATGAAAGGAAGAGGTTCTAGGGAAGACAATGTTAGCCTCCCACCCCGAGTTCAGATTGACGGTGACGAAATCGAGATGGTCGATGAGTTCGTGTATTTGGGCTCACTGGTGACCGCCGAAAATGATACCATCAGAGAAATTCAAAGACGCATCATGGCAAGGAATCGTGCCTACTTTGGACTCTGGAGGACGCTCCGGACGAATAAAATTCGCCGCCGCACGAAGTTGACTGTCTACAAGACGCTGATTAGACCGGTGGTGCTCTACGGCCACGGTGTTTTCGAACGGAAGGTGTTGCGTACCATCTACGGTGGAGTGCAGATGGGTGACGGAACGTGGAGGAAGTGAATGAACCACGAATTGCACCAGCTGCTGGGAGAACCATCCATCGTCCACATTGCAAAAATTGAGCGACTACGGTAGGCTGGGCACGTCGTAAGAATGCCGCACGACGAACCAGTGAAAATGGTTCTAGAAAGTGACCCAACAGGAACAAGAAGAAGAGGCGCGCAGCGGGCAAGGTGGATCGACTAAGTAGAAGGCGACTTGCGGACCCTTCGCAGACTACGAGGTTGGCGAAGTGTGGCCATGGATCGCGTAGAGTGGAGACGACTTCTTCGGACAGCAGAGGACAACAAGGTCTAATAAGGTTTCTGTGAATGCACGCAGCTGAAACTACTACTTGTTGTTTGCTACGGAGAAGCAAGCAATGTCTGAAATTTGCAGACGTATAAACCTCGTAAATCCTGAGTTGTGTGCTCTTGAAATTGCGAGGTGTGATGGAAAAATGGACTCTACAAGGAAACACCTTAAGTATTTTCCAAACGGATTCAGAAATTTTCTTAAGTCATTCAATACTATCCGAAGAATTTCAGTGCTTTTCTGAAGTGATTCATTCCCTTCAGAATTGATTTCAAACTGTTCAATTCGTTCTTACGTGATTCAGTACTTTCAGGAGTGACTCCATTTTTTTTCTGAAGTGATTCAATACTTTCTGGAAAGGTTCAGTGCTTTCCGAAGTGATTATGAACATTATGAAGCGATTCAGTATTTTCAAAGTAATTCCGAACGTTCCTGAAGTGATTCAGTGCATTCCTAAGTGATTCAATTATTTTCAAAGTGAACTTTCCGCATTGATTCAGTATTTGCCAAAGTGATTTCAAATATTTGTTAAATGTTTCCGGTCTTATTATGAAGTAATTCAGTACTTTATGAAGTGATTCCAAACTGTTCTGAATCGATTCAGTACGTTCAGAAGTGATTCCGAACATTTCTACCAGGGGCACAAGCCACTTGAAAGTTAACATTTTTTCACAGACAAACAGACGTAACTCTTAGAAAAACTTGTTCTTGAAAACAGTATCTCAAAACATATAACCTCAGTAGCGACATCTATCTGGCTTCTCGCGGAAAACAAGCTTGCTCGCTAACTCGTAAACAATATTGCATAAAAGTTCTATATAAAGTTGAACCCCTTGGTCAAAGTGATCCGATGCCAGCGCTGCGGCGAGTAGTTCGCGGAACTGATAATATTCAAATCAACCGTTAAATGCATGAACGAAGATACACAATGAAGAGTTACGTCTGTTTGTCTGTGATTTTTTATCAACTTTTACCGCAACTTTTCTAGTCCAGGGGCGCTAGCTATTTCAAATTTTATATTTTTTAAAGATTTTGCAGATTAAACTTTTTTTTTAATTTTTCCCTAAACATGAACGATTTCAATCTCTTTAAACATGCTTACCAAGGGGCACAAGACATTTCAAATATATCCTTTTTAAATGTTTTCCAGAACGTGTTAATCAGGGGCGCAAAACATTTCAATTTTTACTCATTTCGTTAAATTTTCTCTGAACTTGCCTTCCATTTCAAATTTACTGATTTTTAAATTTACCTGAACATGTATATCGAACGCTAGCTATTTCAAATTTCATATTTTTTAAACTTTTCGTACAACTTGTTAATTGGGGGCGCAAGTGTTCGAGGGGTAGTCGCCGACTACCCGCAACTACCCACAACCACGGCACTGAGTCTATAAGTAGTACCAATAGATTGAGCTAATCCAATCTTTACTTTCCTCATATTCGGAAATTTCATCCTGAACAAACCTGCAAAAACCTGGAAATAAATTATTTTATAAATCGCAAAAAAGCAAAAACTCAACGCAGAGTAAATTTTCCTGAGTTTTTCCAGAAAAAAAACGAATTGCGAATTTGAGTGAACGAATCGTAAATTTGAGTTGGTTTAATCGGCCGTGAATACTTGTGCAAGCGCAGCAAACAAGCGGTAGTTGCGTTCAATCTGATTTGCATGCAATCAAACTTTCACGAACAGTGCTCCGAGTAAGGGGAGACGAGCTTTCTTCAATTGGACAAACTCAGCTGAAATAAGTATTGTACCTTTCCAACTCGGTATTCAGATGACTTGTTGATTAGGCCCCGTTTAAATAATACCTAACACTAGACGGAATGAGGGTAGAAGTCTGACAACGCGTTACACGTCATTAGGTATAGGAAAAGTGCGTTATGAGGGGGTGGAGGTATTAAAAAACCAGGCCCTGAAAGTTTCAAGCTATCGACTATATTGAGAATACGAATATGAATGACTGCGACTCGTGTATGGAATAAGAAAATCAATTTGTTTAATTTTTTACGAGCAGAACCCACCCTTGTAACATAACACTGCTCGAAAACTCGGGAAAACGGAGCAGTTCCACGCCACATGCGATGAGACTGGATCCTGAATATCCATAATCCTCCACAACCCCAATTAGTGAAAATCCCATATGCTGTAGGTACCTGACTGTATGCTCGGCGGCAAAAAGTGCAGCCCTCATCACTGCTTCTATCCAACATAAGAAATTTAAACGATCGCTTAGGTGTTATTCAAAGTCGGTTTTTTGATCTGTTAGAATTTGTTTGAGTGGTCGGAACTCAAATTTGGGTGAGATTAAACGGCCGTGTAGCGTGAAAGCTTCAGTAGTTGCATACAACCTGACTTGCGTGAAACGAGATCTTGTACGAAAAGTGACCCGATGTAGGGGAGACGAACTTTCAATTGGACATACTCTATCGTAATACGTGTGGTTTAGTTGCAGGATGACATGATGATTTGATAAGAATATGTTTCAACTCATAGCGGATGTTAGTATAAGGCGGATGGCGATTGAATGTCTCGGACTGCTTCTGACAGCACTGACCACCAGAGGGTGAGCAGCGACAGGAAAATGTATGGCAAAATTTCTGTAAATTTCTCCGATTTGCATGAAGCTATGCAAAATTCAAGCTGATTATTAGATCGAAGACAACATATCAATAAGACTGGCAACTTTGCATGCGCTCGAGCGAAGGTAGAAGCAACGCAACACAAACCTTTCTTCTGAGCATGGAACCTTTGCTATCCAATTCTATAGGAGCATTTATCGATCTGTGTGCTTAAAATACATGGGAATGTCTTTACATGGCCGTGGAGATACTTAGATCTAATGCAACGTTCAGCTTGGATTGTTTGTTATGGGAAATCATTCTCATTTGTGCTGCAATTTTGGCCATTTCGAATCATGGAAAAAATTTCAACGTGGCGTTTTCGTTATTTTCCAATAAATCATAGCACGAAAATGTCACTTCTAATTGAAATGACGTCTGAGGCATAATACTAGCAAAAAATAAAGTCTTTGTTGGAAAAATATACATGGTTCAATAATTTCACAGAACCATCGTGGGAAATACAACGCAGTAAGCCGCTGGGCCGTTTTGCTGTTTTTGGCAAATTGTTGATATGCTGCACACATTAGTAATCATTATTGATAAGAAAAATGATTAGATTAGATTAGATTAGATTGTTGTCCTATTCCAACCTGACATAAAATATTTGCCGACGTCGTACAACCGCGTTCCTCTCTGCCCATAATAAATTATGATTCCAAATGCGAACGGAGTTCTAAAAATGTCCATCACTTTCTTCCCTCCAAAAATCGCAAGTGTATAGAACCAGAGTAGGCCTACACCAAAATAGGATCCGCACATAAATATAATTTCGAACAATCTGCCCGCAAACATCTTCCAGAGTGATGCCCATATGTGCACCGTTCTACTCGCTGTCTCCCTCTTTCCTCGGAGCTATGTTTCCTTTTTCTTACGTGCTTGAGTTGCGACTAAAACGCATCATTTCTCATGGACCGTTTTCCCTTCGCAGCGTGCATCTGGGAGTAAACATGGAAGAGATCAACCAACGAACGATGGAATTGGAATATGAGGAGGCTGCTGCTGATGGCAGTTGGTGTCGGTCGTGTAGTTCTCTGCCTGCGCACGTGTTGCTGTTTAGAATAATACGGCACAGATAGATGGATGGAGGGTTGAAAGAAGGCAGAACTGTTGCCCTGATAGCTCGAGTGGGCCTTATTCTGTGAGTCCCCTTAAGGGTGTAACGATCAGGAATTTTGTATAAATTTGTATATAATTTGATAATGTTAAATTGTTTGAATTAAATTCCTTAGGGTAGGCAGTAGGAAGACACAAGCATTTTTGCTGAAATCTTTCCTAAGACGGGTCCATTTAATTTATGGATAAGGTAGGAAAGGGACAGTCGCGCAATTAAACGAGCCAAGTTATCTTTCGTGTCTTTAGATTCACGTCATCTCGAAGTGGCTCTCTATGGACATTTGTTCCGTTCCTTCTTCGATGCATATTTTGATGACCGTTCTGATTTCCGTCTGAATCATCCCCTTGGTCAAAATGCGGTTCTCGTCTTCTCCGATAATCCTGGTTTCGTTCTACCTGCGAGTACCTGTTCTCATTACTGTGGTAACCGTTATATCTTCCACTGTAAAGGGAGCCATTCGTATCGGCCTCGTATCCATCTCCTCTATTTATGCTGTCATTCCAATGTCTGGGTACCTGTCTTTTGAACGGCGTCTTTTGCTGTTGCTGATCAGGAGCACCACATACACCAACCTTACTACCTCCGAACTGGCTACCCTCATCGTTTCGATTTTGATCACCTCCGACGGCTCCTCCTGAGTATTTCATCAGCAATTCCAGTGTCCGTTCGAGTCCGACAACCTTAGCCTCTAGCGCTTTTTCCCGATCGCTTATTTGTGTTTTTGGTATCGTACCCGTTACCACATCCGATTCCTTCTGCTTATCAGGATTACCCTTATCCGGCTCTTCATCATTAACCTTATCCTGTTTTTTATCACCATCTATGCTCTGATCCATTCTAATGCCGAACCTACTCAATTCCGCACGAATTTCAATGATGAACTCTTTCCGCATACGCTCCGACTCCGTATCTTGAGTAAGTATTCGTTTTACTCTCCACCAATAGTGTTTCAACCGAGAGATAGCCCTATCGTCCATACCTTTCGCCAACTTCCTTTTTAATTCTCCGATCTTGGAGCAAATATGATCATACTCGTGATCGATGGTATATGGAGAGTAATAATCTTTACCATCCTTAGCATCTCCCAAGAACAAGTTCCTCAACAAGCGGTACTTCGCCTCAACGTCATTTTCAGTTTCATCAATTCTTCCTCGTATCCTAAGCTCATAATCTACCTCCTCATTGGTCAAATGATCCGCATGGGGAAATTTAGAAGCCATGGCAACAATAACAAAATTATGTAATCAAACAAATTGTAATAAAAATTATAAAACAGAGAAACAATAAATAACTATATGGAAACTAGCTAAATTATATTATAATTATTTTATACAAATTTCCCAAAAAGGCACTGCAATCAACTCAATGTTACTTCAACTCAATATCCCACAACTTTCTATAAATTCACTAAACTTCAATAACACTCAAAGATTCTCCTCAAAACCAAACATTTCGGAAGAAATATTCTTAAATTCATAAATCTATCAATACGTGAACCTAAAACTATTCATAATTCAAAAACCAAATTCCGAAAACCTGAAGTTGGGCGCCAATTTGTAGCCAGCCCGGGCGATCCGTCTCTAAAAACATGTGGCTTAAGCGCCACTCCACAAGGGAGACCACACGCCCAATGTAAATTTGCCCGGTTGAGACTCTCTTAAGGGCGAGTCCATTAAATTTCCTAGAAAGGATTTACGGATCAGGCAAGCCGGCTTTCAACTAAACGTCCAAAACGGGAAAACCCTATTATCTCCATAAAACCACAAACACGATAGTTACTCAGAGAGTCGGTGAGAGCTTACCCATACCTAAAGACCTCTACAAAAGAGAATTTATCATCATCGGCAGTCTCGTCACTTGCCACTAGACGTCGCCCCGATCTGGAAGTGGACTACTCTCCCGAACATTCAAACTCTTAACATGAGGACGGGACACGAAAACTACAACGGAGAACGCGAAGTGATGTCGAATACAGTGGGCAGCGGCGACGTGTGTTCTGCGGTCGGTTGGATGAACCAAACCGGTACCGTGAGCCGTACCATGACAGAAATTATGGACTTAGTTTCAGAAGACAGCATCAAGTCCAGTCGGTTTTCAACTCAGACGAGTCTTCAGATGAGGACAATAGGCTTCCTGGAAGGAACCGTCAACAACAGCAGACCTACCATGTAATCAGCGAGAATGAGATTCGGGACGCAGACCGCAGGATGGAGAAGTGGCATCTGAATTTTAGCGGAGATGCTCGTAGCAGGTCATTGGAGGATTTCCTGCTGAAGGTTCGTCGTCTTGCGAAGATGGATAGGATTGCAGATGACGTCCTGATGCAAAGGATCCACACCATTCTCAGAGGAGAAGCATATGACTGGTACTTGTGCTATGCAGATGAAATCCATAGTTGGCAGCAGTTCGAGGAAAGGATCCGGTATATGAATGGTAATCCAAACAAGGATCAGGGGAATCGGCAAAAGATTTACGAACGGACGCAAAACCGGAACGAAACTTTCCTGAGTTTTAAAATGGAAATTGAGCGGTTGAATAAACTGCTTAGCACTCCACTAGATCAGCAGCGCATTTTTGAGGTTATCTGGGACAATATGCGCCCACATTACCGATCAAAATTAGCATGCCGAACCGTTCGCGATAAAGGGAAGTTGGAGTACTACGCATACAGGATCGACGCTAATGATCCTGTCTTCAGACAACCGCGAGAGGGTGCTGGTAGGGTTAACGCGGTTCACAACATTGAGGTTACAGAAAAGGCGGCAGACTCCTATAATTCGGATTCAGAACCGGAGGAAGTAAACGCCTTAGAGAGGAAGTTTGACCAGGATAGAAGACCAAGGGATCCGCGAGCAGCTGTATCTAATGAGAAGAACTCTGCGAATACCCGAGACGCATCAGGATATGCACAACCACCGTTGTGTTGGATTTGTAGGAAAAACGGTCATTTATGGAGGAACTGTCCAGAGCAGAAGAGGTTGTTTTGCTATTTATGTGGTACACAAGGGAAGACGGTAACCACGTGTGAAAACCATTCGAGGGAATCTCAGGTTAGATCCTTAGATAATTCGGGAAACTAAGTCGGGAGTGCAGTATAGGGAACAACAGCATTCCTGCTACTAGAGTTCCCAAAACAACCGAGTTAACACCTTTTTAAGACCCATATCAAGACATTTGTGAAGTGAAGATCCACACAGACATGTGCCCACATGTTTCGGTGAAGATCTTCAATAAGGACTACGACGCACTTTTGGACTCTGGGGCAAGTGTGAGTGTAACTAGCATGGTAGACATCGCGGAGAAAAATGGTCTCACAATTCATCAGAGTCCAGTCAAGATAGTGACAGCGGACAAAACGGTGCACGAGAGCTTGGGTTACGCTTATTTGCCGATGGAATTCCGGGGGGTTACGAAGGTTATTCCGACATTGATAGTACCGCAGGTCGCTAGAAGTTTAATTCTGGGGTACAATTTCTGGAAAACCTTTGGAATTCAACCAATGGTACAGGGAACGGCTGGATTTGAACAGATAGCGACGGTGGATACGATGGGGGAAGTAGGTAGAGACCATAAAGTTTCAATTGAACTACCTCTGTTACCGATTGATACATTGCCATCGTTGAAAGGAACTGCTCCAGACGAATCTTTGGACATACCGGCTTTAGAGCTTCCTGAGCCATCGAAAACGACGCCAGAGACAATTGAAACCGAGCATGAATTAACACTGAAGGAGAGGATGGAGTTAACAAAGGCAATCAAGACGTTTCCGTATACGACGGAAAATCGATTAGGGAGAACATCGGTAATCCAACACGAAATCGTGCTGAACGAAGAGGTGAAACCGCGGCGTCAACCGTTGTATCGGTGTTCGCCGGCCATTCAAGCTGAGATGGACGTGGAACTTGAACGTTACAGGCGGATGGATGCCATAGAGGAGTGTGCGAGTGAGTGGGCTAGTGCGCTAGTTCCTGTTCGTAAGGCGAATGGAAAACTGCGCGTATGTCTTGATTCTCGGAGGATAAACGCGCTTACCAAAAAATATTCTTACCCAATGAGAAATATGGGAGAAATATTTCATCGTTTGGGAAAGGCGAAGTATTACTCAGTGATGGATCTGAAGGATGCTTACTTCCAGATCCCTCTGAAGGAAGAATCCCGGGACTTCACGGCGTTTCGGACACCGAAGGGGCTGTATCGTTTTAAAGTTTGTCCCTTTGGGCTAACGAACGCTCCATTCACGATGTGTCGCCTTATGGATCGGGTTATTGGGTTCGATCTTGAACCCAACGTATTTGTCTATTTGGACGGCATAGTCATCGCCACGAAAACATTCAGTGAACACGTTCGACTGTTGCGGATTGTTGGAGAAAGATTAGCATAGGCCAATCTGACGATTTCGCTCGACAAAATCAGATTTTGTCAATTAATTAAAGCTAAGGAGATGATCATTTTACGAAAACATTTATTATTACGGGACTATTCAGGCGGTATATTTAGTGCATAACATTATCCTACGTATCTTTATTTACATGTTCCAATCGATTTTGGTTTACTTGTGTGTGTTCGCTCCTATCTCCTATGTGTGTGCGATTTCTCTCTCCCTAACTAACGTGCTCATGTGCTCTACTTAATCATGTGTGTGACGTCACTTTATCGGCAACTCAGCTCCAAACGAGTCTGCGCTCCTGGTGACAACGACGTTGGCGTTGAAAAACGTTACTTTTCAAAGGCGGCAATGCCACATCACGAGTTCCGGAAAAGCGTGTCACAGAAACTCGGCGCTACTCGCTCATCAGTCTTAGACTGGCAAAAATCACTCCGTGGCGCCCTCGCCTGGACGCCACACTCCAAAAATAGAAAAAGCTTGACTCACCAGATGATGTTGGTTTACGTGATGGTCACAGTCGATGACCTATCGACGGGTTCGACGCACTCTTTAGGGATCGTCGATGGTGATCCGATGAATGGAGGTGCTTCGCTGACAATGGCGTTTCACACGCCGATGCGATGGCGGTTACTCTGCCGTGCCGGTAGGTTGACGAACCGGCGGGTGGACCGTGTCCACGTGGAGATCCCCTGAGTCTCCTCGGACCGATTACGTGACGGATCCGTCCGCTTCCGGCCGGTTGGCGATTGCCGGGAAATTCCACTTATTCTACTAGCTAAAGGAACGAACAAAAATCTTTAATTAATTTTAAACACTAGACATCACTTTAAAACGACCACGAACAAACGCGCACACTTCAAGAACGTTGGGAAGTCACGGACGAAATGATCGAGACCGTGAATCCTCAGATAAAGGAAAGTAAAACTCGGACGAACCGGAAGTCCATCATTTCCCGAAACCCTTCGTGTCCTATCGTGAATCTAAAGACACGAAAGATAACTTGGCTCGTTTAATTGCACGATTGGCCCTTTCCTACCTTATCCATAAATTAAATGGACCCGTCTTAGGAAAGATTTCAGCAAAAGTGCTTGTGTCTTCCTACTGCCTACCCTAAGGAATTTAATTCAAACAATTTAACATTATCAAATTATATACAAATTTATACAAAATTCCTGATCGTTACAAGGGAAGCTACCGCTCAAAAAAAAATAAGTATTTGAACATTATTTGAACAATCTAATTAAAATCGGTTTTTCTCATATTTTTTAAAGAAAATAAACAACCTCAAAAATTGGCCTTTCAAATTTGTTTAGAGTCCATCTTTGATTCATGGTGAGATAGAAAAAATATTTTTCAATGAATCTAATATCTTCTTCCAATATTTTCAGGAAAATCAAAAAAATGCTTGAAAATTTTCTAAAGTATGAAATTAGTATGCTCTTCTTTAGTTTAATCCCGCCATAAACTGTGCTCGAGTTCTAATGACTCTAATAAAATGTGTTCACATTTTTGTTTCACCAAAGTATGTTTAATTAAAAATTTAAAGATTCTACACGTAGTCAGCTGGTTTCTGCCATTCAGCTTACAATTAATAATGTGTTACGAAAATGTGATGATCATTTCTGAGCTAATAATACATGAAGCTAGATAAGAACACTAACTACATTTGTGATTTCTGAATGATTGGCTCCCGAATGAATGCGAAGTGGATCCCAGTATGGAGTGAGTCCGAGGACTCTATCCTATAGTCTTTTTCTTCTTCTTCGCATTTCAAGCTTATTGCATATCGCATATTAGCTTATTGAGTGCTCTCAACTTATTGTTCTAGATGCACTTCCACAGTTATTAATTGAGAGCTTTCGATGCCTGTACCATTTTTGCATTGATATGATTGTGTGGCAAGTCCAATCATACTTCTATGCCCAGGGAAGTCGAGAAATTTTCCAACCCGAAAAATTCCTAGACCGGACCGGAAATTGAACCCAGCCACCTCCAGCATGGTCTTGCTTTGTAGCTGCGCCTTTACCGACTGAGCCAAAGGAGGCTATATTCATAGTCTGGTGGATAGATTTACGGGAACCAATTGATAAATAGTGGAACCAATCTAGCAAATCACGACCAACAACAGAAAAGAGCACATCAGCTATTGCGAACAAAACTTCGGAAACCTTTTCTCGTGACTCAAGGCTCGCCTACGCAAACTATCACCAGAGACAAACAGACATAACTCTTAGAAGAATGAAGTAATGAAATTGGGTTGTTAGCGGAATGCTTAAGTAAAACAGCAAAAAAAGGTAATCTTCCATTTAATTCCACTTAATTAATTTTGGTATCCATGATAGTATTTCGACTACAGCGTACTGGCCTGCCTAACTTGAAGAACAATCGTAATCGATTAACAAAGATCATTCAGGCCAGGATGGTGGATCTCAGAAATAACGATTTTGCTAGTAAGATCCGCTCTCTCCCAGATTGTGCTAAGCCCTTCTGGAAACTTACAAAAATTCTTAAAAACAAGCCTAGGCCCATTCAACCACTGACCCCACTGGATCGTCCCGGCGACCCAGTGGTTCATCTGATAACCCCTGAAGAGAAGGCTGCCGCGATAGGTCAACACTTCGTCAGCTCCCATAATCTCGGACAAAACATCGTCAGCCCTCATGAATCTGAGGTTGCTGAAAATGCAACCAATCTTCTTCAGATTCCTAACATTTTTCCAGAGGAATCCGAGATTACGGCTGACGAACTGTTGGCCTATATCAAATAATCTAAAAACATGAAGGCCCCAGGTTTCGACAACATCCTGAATCTGGAACTCAAACACTTGAGTTCCAGATTCTACAGCCATCTGGCACTGATTTTTAATCAGTGCCTCAGATTTGGCTACGTCCCCTCGTGGTGGAAGTCAGCTAAAGTCATACCCATCCGGAAACCTGGGAAGGATCCGTCCTCTCCTTCAAGTTATCGACCAATCAGCCTTCTCCAGGGTTATCAAAACTGTTCGAAAGAGCACTGTACCACCGGCTCCAAACATCTGCCGATGAAAACAACTTGTTACTCGAGGAACAATTTGGTTTTCGGAAAGGTCGTTCGACCGTCCACCAGCTGACTCGAGTAACAAACATTCTCAGACGGAACAAGTCTGTTTCGAAAACATCTGCCATGGCGTTGTTGGACGTTGAAAAAGCGTTCGACAATGTATGGCCTGATGGCCTGGTGTTAAAATTGCAGCAGAACGGTCGTCCAATATTCCTAGTGAAGATAATAAACAACTATCTATCAGACAGGACGTTCCGAGTCTCTCTGAATGGCATCACATCGGATGCTTTCAATATCGATGCCGGGGTTCCACAAGGAAGCATCCTTGGCCCCATTCTATTCAACCTGTTCACCTCCGATATGCCGGTTCTCCCTGGTGGTGGATCGTTGTCTCTGTTCGCAGATGACACATCCATCGTCTACAAGGGTAGGGTCATCGGAGCTCTGACTGCCAAACTTCAGAGAGGCCTGGACGTCCTGTCTGAACATTTCAACAGCTGGAAGATCCGTATCAACGCGGCAAAGACCCAGGTCATTATCTTTCCACACTCTAAATCTCCTAGACTTGTTCCGTCGGAGAATAACAAGATTTGCCTGAACGGCACAATGGTGGAATGGTCCAAAGAGGTCGTGTACCTCGGGCTAACACTAGACAACAAGCTTCTTTTCAGGGAGCACGTTGACAAAACAAAAACCAAGTGCAACATCTTGATAAGATCGTTGTATCCACTTATCAACAGGAAGTCAACCCTGTCCCTGAAAAATAAGCTTGCTGTCTACAAACAAATCATCCTTCCTGTAATCGAGTACGGTATGCCAACCTGGGAGAGTTGCGCAAAATGCCATCACCTTAAACTCCAAAGGATCCAGAACAAGATCCTTAGGATGGTCCTAAACAGTCCCCCGCGGACTAGAAATTCTGAGATCCACCTCCTGGCTGGAATTCAGACGTTAGAAGAACGGAGAGTTTTCATCCTGGAAAGGTTCAGAGACACCTGTCTTAGATCAAATCATCAGATCATACGTGATCTAGCACGTTAGGTTAAGTTATACTTGTAGTTAGGTAGGTTATCACTTTTTTCAATTCAAATAAAACACATCCCCAAAGGGGTATTCTGTAAACTAGTTGAAAAACGCAAATATTAAATTAGAATATCAAATTAAACAAAGATGAAGAGCCAGGTAGGCTAATCAATTAAAATGATAAATCAATGTACTACCATAATCAAAAGAAATAAACATAATTTTACTACTACTCGTTGAAGCATTCTTGTGACGATTGTTGAAAGCAACGGATGTACAGCAGCAGCATCAGAAACAGTAACAGCAGAAATACCAGCAGCAGTGGAAGGAAGCAGATCAGCCGAGATTCGTGTAGCCGTTACCGAGGCTGGAAACCCCGGTCCGGTCACGACACCCGTGTTATCCAAAAAAATAGAAATGTATTATTGTTCTCATGTTTACGTCATTCGACTCACAGAATAACGAAAAATATGTGTCTTTCTGTGGTCTTGCTTCGTTTTTACCCCTTCATGATTAATTTCCCTCATGTAAACAATGGCAGTAGTCGGACGCGCTATGTTATAGGTTTCGTCGGTTGGTGCAACCGGAGATTTTCTTCCTTGATGTGAGCGGAGACAAAATTTTACAGCTTTCCACACAAATTCAAAGTTTGCCAAGATAAACGAATTCCGATTTTTTAACTGACACGATTTCCTTAAACTAACTTAAGCCCAAAAGAGTTGGTAATTTTTCACGCCAGTTGGTTTATATTCAACGCAAAAATGATTTCTCATTGGCAGCAACTTCTGAACTTTCTAGGGCATATAATATCATTGTGCTTGCCCTCGCCTTCGTCTCCCTCTGGGCTTTTTATGCTTATGTAGCGAGCGTTTTGCCGGGATGCACTTAAATAGTTATTATTGAAAGCTTTCTAAGCCAACCAATGCATGAGTTTGTATATTTTGTGGCTCCGGATTACCTCGAACGGACTGGGAATCGATCCCGTCGCCTCCGGCATTGTAATAGCGTGCCTTTTCTGACAAGGCTATCTGAGACCCTCGTGCTTGTCACATAGTACACATGCAAACATATAATCTCAATTAACAACATGTGTAAGTACCAAGTTCCCAGTTGGGACGTTAAATCCAAACAAGAAGAGTTGATTTCCATCTGTAGTTTTACACCAACCACAACCATCCTCCTTTTATGCGGGTCTCCGCCAAAGATGGTCCATATTTATCCTAAAACAGAAGACGTAATCATCAGCTTAGCATCACACATTTCATTTCATGTTGTTTTTCTTTTTGCACTCAGCTCTTGATCTTTTCCCGTTTCCCAGTTTGAGTTTCCATACGCACCGAAGAAGAGGAAAACGAGTGTGAACGAATCTTCATGCATCACTATGTACCTATAGCTATATATGCAGTAGGGGAGATAGGGGTAAAATGACCATGCAAACCCTAATAAAATGGTTATGGTTATTTTGCTTACCGACGTGTTCGGGGAAACATCCAAACCATTTGTGGAATAGTTCTATTATTTGGGTTATCGTTCATTTATGGTTATTTTTTATTAGGGAAAGAAGATCTCCGAATAATCCACAAGGTGAATCAATTTTTATGTGTGATGCCATCTTAATATTGTATTAGGTTATTGGCAAGATATTTCAATTGATATGCTTAACGAAAATTGATAAATTATTGTTTAAATTGGTAAAATTAAAAAGGACAACAAAACCTTTTTTCGAAATACTGCGGGGCAAAATTCGCATACTAATTGCATGCCAGGAAGCATACATTTAGGCTTTATCTATGCTCATCCTCTATTGTATTTCAATGGTTCACGCCTGATGGTTATGCTTCCCACACTACAATTCATCGGCGCATTGTGCCCCACTTAGAGTAACAAATAGTAGGTATTGTTGAAAGTAAAAACAATTTTTCCAACAAACATACCAGTTGAGCTATAGAGCCGAAAGATGAAGAATGTACCTTACAACTTGCATCAATCAAATGGTTAATTTTGGTAGAGTTCAGAGATACCAGCTGTTTCACGGAATAACTTTTCTTGCGTTGTTTTCTGCCAAAATTGTTTATCAATTTTATAAATTTCAAATGACGATCATTAAACAGATGTTAGCTTCCATACACATAGTACGTTTAAAAAGCATCGTATACCAGCAATTTTTCGCCTTCACAGTAACTAGCAGACTGAGATATAAGGGGGTGGATTTTGCCCGCTATGGGTATTTCACCCCCATTTTCCTTACAACAACAGCACTGAAGTGTGCTCGGTCCGCATCGGTTGTTTAAAGATGACAGATGTTTCAAATTTGAGATATTATGAACCGCGTTCTATTACAATGCTTATAATGCTTGGATTATGCCTGTTCGCTATGTTTAACATTCATTAAGACTTCATTTTTACGTGAGCTAATGAACTTGGGACGCGATTGTGAGTATCTACTGGTTCTCCTCATTTATTTATAAATTATTAAACTTTAACTTATTAACATCATTATTAAACGGTAAATGAACTACAAGTTTTCAGCAATCTATACCTAAATACAACTGATCATTTGCATTTATTTTACCGATTTACTTTGTAAATTTAGACATATCATTGGAACAAAAATGTTCGGTAAATGCTTTATCGGTTTCTAAGTAAATAAATAAGAAATACCAAATACCTAAATGCTTCAGTAAAAATGACATCTTCTAAATTACCACCATTTTCCCGTGCATAATAAGTTAAAATGTGAAAAATATGGCAGCGCAAATTCGTGAAAAGAAAACAAGTGCGAATTTGAGATAAATAAATTGCAATGGTAGACGTGTTGGAGGTGATCGCGAAGACAGACGTATGAGTATAGGCCCAAACTCAATGCGGGCGGAAGTGAAACGGAAACGGCAAGTTTGACAGATGTCACAAATGACATCAAGATGCCTAAAGTGAACCCCACACGGTAAGAAATCTAGATAGAGCTGGAATTAGGGCGTAACAGCTTTTGTAAACAATGACTTCTCTTAAAGATTTCTAGGAATTAAAGGCACGCCTACGCAATCCAATACAACTATCGGGTAGAGGAAGTCTTCATCTATTCGATGATGATGTTGATTTGCGTGGGCGAGCCTTGATTTTGTAGAAATCATCGAGAGAAGTCATTGTTTACAAAAGCGCTCTATCTAGAAATATTGAAAATATCGATGTATTCACGTCAATATAGAATGTATTGACAATACGATGATTGTCAATAAAAATTGTCGTGTGTAGAGTCGGTGTATAATGAGTCACGCCAAGAGAAAAACAGTTGAACTCGCATCACGGTTTTCGAAAGATTCCCTTTCTTTTAACTTGGCAACAGAGGACTTCTGCATCAACTTCAAATGACTTCTAGCGAGGAAAAAAATTAACGGCTGTAGTAAATCATTATATCAGTGATTTTGTCGAGTTATCTTTAGGAAAAATAGTAGAAATTGTCATTACTGATCATTACAAAACGTATCGCATGACAAATGTAATGCTCACTGCGTGTATATGATCATTTCTTCGGTTATATTTAATATTTAATTGCATTACCTTTCGTGGACCTTTCATAGCATCGTAATGCTTGTTTACTTTGCACGATAGGTAGCCGGTTTGACAGTTCAATAGGTAGACTTGGCTTCACTCTTGGCGTGACTCATTATACACCGACTCTAGTCGTGTGGGATGCACTTAACCGAAGTCGAGTTGGTTCTAGCTAGTTTTCAATTCGACAAGTCCGGAGAACTTTGAGATTTCGGCGTAATTGCTTTTGTAAACAAACACGTCAATCGCCGATTGCTCGCGAATAAAAGCTCAATCTCGCAAACAAACTATACCAAATGATAGAAAAGTCATTCCTCTAACTGTTTGTGTTGCTAGTTTTCGAGATTGAGCTTTAATTAGCGAGAAATCGGTGATTGACGTGTTTGCTTACAAAAGCAATTACGCCCTAATCTCGAAGTTCTCCGGAAGTAGGCTTACTCCAGGGGGTAAGCCACTCTGTTACCTTGTATCTGTGCTTATTGTGGTTCATGTGTGTTTTTGGGTGTCAGGAAGGTGTTTCTTCGCTGTCAAAACTTCAATCGAAAAATATGCTTACTGGCAACCATATCCTCGACCATCACAAAACGCTGAAAATGACGGATCTACCAGCGACTCCTTCGCTGTTGTTTGCTTAATGCAACAAAGTACATCTGATTCACTACCGAAGATATTCGAAGAAAATGTGCAAGGCTATCTAAAACAGCTAGTTCAATTCATAAAAATGTACAAAATTCAGCTCTAAAAGGCAACATAGTATAAACGGAACACTACCATTAACTATTACCAGAAGCACGTTAACACTGTTAACAGAGGCAAGGTGGACGGAACCCGGTATTGCCAACAATCAATACGAAACTAACGATTTTAAATTGGCTCACTACTTGACTAGCCTATTGGTCCCAAGCAAACGATTAACGTACCCCATTCTAGTCAAAAGTCTAGTACTACGCAATGTTTGTTTTGATTCGCTATGAAAGTTTGACAGATAAAATGAGGGGTTAGTGGATTTTCCTATGTTTCGAGGGGTGAATCGATTAGCTTGGGACCGCAGATAGTACAGGAGCTGAGCCAAAAAGTTGAGCACATTTCTTCGGGACCTACTAGTCTTAGAGTTACCTCTATGGTAAAGCTCTAGAATTCCACGCACCTTACTGTTGCTGTGACACCACGGACAAACCGGAAATATTAAGCTAAGCCATGAGCCCGCATGCAAAAGTTATGAATTGGTTCGTGTCTGATCTATTCTGGACAAATTATTTTTATCTAGATCAAAAAATCCTATGGTTTTGACAGTTCGTATCACTGCACATTTAAATCGGCCGTTTACGATTTTCGGGGATAAGTCAGAATTAGAGTCTCGACCAACAATTGGGTTCTTTAAAGGTATTGAGGTTAATGCATATTCGTCATCTGCATTAAAAATGGCACCCAAACCCAAAATTTCATCAATTTTGGTACACTGGAACTATTTAAAAAAAAGTACGATTACAATTGCAAAAGTCACCTTATTTGCGCCCCTCGGTGTCACTTTGTATGGGATCGAGCTGTCAGTTTGTTAGTTTAGCGTCAAACAGTGAAGTTGTTATTTTGCTTTAAATCTTAATTTAAAAATCGTGATGAAAGTGTTTGAGTTCGAAAAAAATATCGCTGTGCTCAGAAAACGAAGCTCTTTCAGATGATGTATAAAAAACGATACATTTTTCAAAATTAAAGAACCCAATTGAAATAGGCGGAACAACCAAATGTAAACAATGGCTTTAAATACTAATTTCTCGAGAATCAAAACACACCCACACAAACTAACAATGCCATTCGATAAAGGAAGTTTTCTCTTTCAGATGCTAGTGTTAGATTCTGTGGGTGTGTTTTGATTCTCGAGAAATTTGCGTTTAAAGCTATTGTTTACGTTTGGTTGTTCCAACTATTTCAATTGTTGGTCTAAAAGTGTCATGTCGGTTTGTCGGTGGTGACACTCTCAACCTATCAAAATAAATTCATCGGAGCATTCTGACGGATCCAGACAGACTTTTCCAATTTTTTGCAATTGTAATTTATTTAGTCCAACATAATCCTGGTGGAGACGTTTATATTTTCACTACGTACAAGCAACAGACAGCACACGATAGTGGCCACAATACGAACACTCATTCCCAAGGATCATCCATCCATTCCTCCTCCACAGCGGATATTGATTACATTGCGCAAAAGAAAAGAACTCGCATTCACACGCACGAAAGTGCCCAGGCCCGTCGGATTTCAAGGAATCCCGAAACGCTACATTGCCATCTGCCTACATACCAGCACATACCAGTATCATAGAGGTAACTCTAAGACCAGAAGGTCCCGAAGAAACGAGCTCAACTTTTTGCCTCAGCTCTGGTACTATCTTCGGTCCCAAGCTAATCGATTCACCCCTCGAAACATAGGAAAATCCACTAACCCCTCGTTTTATCTGTCAAACTTTCATAGCGAATCAAAATAAACAGAGTGTAGTACTAGAATTTCGACTAGAATGGGCTACGTTAATCGTTTGCTTGGGACCAATAGGCTAGTCAAATCTCAAGTTTAGATGCTCAACAAATCTCACACTAGCGAATCAATCTTCGAAAAATCTTCTTTCATTTGTCGCATCTACTTGCATCGCACATCATCTTTTTGCAGGAATTCTTCAGAATCGTCATCAATCTTCTTTCTATCTACTCAGCGTGCGCGCAGCTAGCCACAGCAAAACACAATCTTTTCTGCATCGTAGATAGAGTCGCCCCCCTCGAGTCAAGTAGTGAGCCAATTTAAAATCGTAAGTTTCCACCGGTTGGCATTACTGTTTTGTGTTGACATTTTTTCAATCGTTGCTAAGGTTTACTTCAAAGTAAGGGGGAAAGGGATTTTTTATGTCAAACGATGTTTACCTAATGGCCGCATCCAATTTTGCTAGAACATTTGAAAGCATAGTTTTACAAACGCTTGTTTTTTAAATTATAATATTTCCTTCCTCATTTAGAGGTGCAGATAGACACCTCTATTCCCGTTTTAGTACGAATCGTTCGTTCGTACGAACGACTCGATTCGAACGAGTTCGAAAACGGCATTCTGGTTTTCGTACGAACCCGTTCGAACGAAAGCTTTTTCGAAAATAAACAATGTTAGTGGTACCAGATGCACTAACAATTCGAAGCATAGACCGCGCACGAAATTGACATTATTCGGTCAAGTGGACTGTCAAACGATGTCAACAAAACAATAACATTGTTGAAATTTTTTGGTTGAAAATTTGAAAATCTCACTGATTTGATAACTTCTGATAACTTCCTGATGTCTTCTGAGAAGTTGTTAAGCAGAAAGTTGGCCACCTTTTGGGACGATTCAGTTTCCGGTAGGATACAAGTCTGATCCTGTGGATGATCCGGAATATCCGTAAAAGTGGTCAATTCATGAAACTGATCCTAGAGCTCCGCGTTTTTTAGAAACCACTCATAAACGTCTTATCAGAATGAATTCGGAGTTGTGACTGGAATATGGACCCTGCGGACCACGAGATGGTTCACCGGAAGATCCGGAACATCAGAAAAGTGGTCAATTCATGAAACTGATCCTAGAGCTCCGTGGATTTTTCAAACCACTTATAGACGTCTTATCAGAATGAGTTCGGAGGGACTACATGATGGTCCACCGGAAGATCCGGAACATCCGTAAAAGTGGTCAATTCATTAAACTGATCCCAGAGCTCTACGGATTTTTCGGAACCACTCATAAACGTCTTGTCGGAATGTATTCGGAGTTGTGTTCAGAATAAAGAATATGGAGACTACAGGATGGTCCACCGGAAGATCCGGAACATCCCTAAAAGTGCTCAATTCATGAAATTGATCCTTGAGCTCCACGATTTTTTAGAAAGCACTCATAGACATCTTATCACAATAAAAACGGAGTTTTGATCAGACTGTTTATACTGGGGACCACGAGATGTTCCATTAAAAGATCCGGAAGATCATTGCAAGTGTTTAATTCATGAAACTGATCCTAGAGCTCTTCGGTTGTTTTTTTTTTCAAAACCACTCATAAATTAATATTAATAATAACTCAATAAGACGATGTTTTCAAATGGCTTATTGAATAAATTTTGATGTGATGAATTAAAAATATAAACTTTGTCGTTAACTCTTAAACCTCGTTAACTTGTAACTCCAATGAAACATCTCCAAGAAGTCAAAGGAAATAGGTCCATGAAATCCAAGGAATAATATTCAAAAAATCCGATAAAAGTGTCTAAAAGTTATTAATTATTTAAATACCACCTAGAAATCATCCATGATAATAAATAAAAAAAATGTGTCTATGAGCAGTTCTAAAAAACCATAGAGTGCTTAGATCAGTTTTCTTGACCTATCCACTTTAATGGATGTTACAGATATTCCGAAGGACCATCCAATGGACCCTGGGGTCCATTTTCCAGTCACAACTCCGAGTTCATTCTGATGAGTTGTCTATTATTTTCCAGAGGAGCGTTCATGGTCTCCAGGGTCTGTTTTCCGATCATAACTCCGAATTCATAATTATAAGACGTCTATGAGTGTATACGAAAAAAACGGAGTTCTTGGATTAGTTCCATGGATTGAGCCTTTTTACGGATGTTTCGGATCGTTCGGAGGACCATCCACTGCACAATGGTCCCAAAGCCGTATTTAGGAAGACAAAAATGTTTGCGCCCAAACCGTCAGCTTTAGGTATATAGTGTCTTCGGAAAAGTTTCTTCATATTGTTTGGCCGATCTTTTTATGTTAGTGAAATTAGGGTGGTCCACAAAATTGGAGATTTGAAAATACATACGTTTTTTTAATTATTTTCGATAGACCAATGCAATTTTCTAAAAGTTGTAGAACAATCAATTCGAAGCAATTTTGCTGAAGACACTAAAATGTTATCTCTTAAGGTTCATGAGTTATAATTTTTTAAACAAGCAGGTTAGAATGGCCCATAAAAAACAGATTTCTTCGAATATCTTTTCATAAGTTCATTTCTCGCAAAAACCTTGTTTTGGTTACATTTAGAACTTATGATGACCAATTTTTTGCTGAAGCAATCAGGCTGCTATCTTTTTTTATTATTAGAAAATAAATGGAGATTTTCTTCGAAAAAATGGTTCTATTAAAATGACAATGTCTCTAAATGGAGCAAACCGATTTTCAAACTTTCGATTTCATTTAAAAGATCGTGTTTTTTCAGTATTTGTAGGAAAACTGTGGGAGCGTTTTTTGTTAAAAGTATTAAATTTAATTTAAAAAAAAATCTTTTTTTTTTTTGATCAAAAACTAGCCATAACTTTTAAATAAGGAGATTCAAATTAGTGATTTCTGCAAAAATATGCGTCATAAAAAGTTCTAAAAGTATTTGGAATAATGTTTTTACGAGAGGTGGTCCCTAGAAAATCGGCTTTCTTTAAATATTGTTTATACGTTGATCATCAATAAAATTATTTAAAGAAAGATTTCTAGGGGCCACTCCAACCTATTTGTTTAAAATAACCATAAGTCATGAAACATAAGAGATAAAAATGTGATGCCATGAGCAAAGTTGGTTCAAATTGATTGTTCTACAACTTTTTAAAAAAGTTAGAAGGGTTGTATACTAGATACGACCGCAGGGTTGGCATTGGGTAACGTCTGTTATGTTCCGGATCTTTTGGTGAACCATTCCATGGTCCCCAGAGTACATTTTCCGAACACAACTCCGAATTTATTGTGATAAGACGTCTATGAGTGGTTTCAAAAAATCCGTGGAGCTCTAGGATCAGTTTCATGAATTGACCACTTTTACGGATGTTCCGGATATTATACTGGATCATTCCGTAGTCCCCAGGGTCAATTTTTCGGTCATGACTCCGAACTCATTCTGATAAGACGTCTATGGGTGGTTTCAAAAAATCCGCGGAGCTCTAGGATCATATTCATGAATTGACCACTTTTACGGATGTTCCGGATCTTCCGATGAACCATCCCGTGGTCCCCAGAGCCCATATTCCAGTCACAACTTCGAATTAATTCTGATAAGCCGTTTATGAGTGGTTAAAAAAAACCGCGGAGCTCTAGGATCAGTTTCATGAATTGACAACATTTATGGACATTCCGGATCTTCTGGTGAACAATCCCGTGGTCCCCAGAGCCCATATTCCAGTCACAACTTCGAAATAATTCTGATAAGACGTTTATGAGTGGTTTTGAAAAAACCGCGGAGCTCTAGGATCAGTTTCATGAATTGACCACTTTTACGGATATTCCGGATCATCCACAGGATCAGACTTGTATCCTACCGGAAACTGAATCGTCCCAAAAGGTGGCCAACTTTCTGCTTAACAACTTCTCAGAAGACATCAGGAAGTTATCTTTTCAAATAAGTGAGATTTTCAAATTTTCAACCAAAAAATTTCAACAATGTTATTGTTTTGTTGACATCGTTTGACAGTCCACTTGACCGAATAATGTCAATTTCGTGCGCGGTCTATGCTTCGAATTGTTAGTGCATCTGGTACCACTAACACTGTTTATTTTCGAAAAAGCTTACGTTCGAACGGGTTCGTACGAAAACCAGACGGGTTCGTACGAACGAACGATTCGTACGAAAACGGGAATAGAGTTGATAGTTTTACAAACGCTTGTTTTTGAAATTATAATATTTCCTTCCTCATTTAGAGGTGCAGATAGAATCTAGAAGAAAACAGAACATTTCTCATATTGTATGTATTCCAAGAGGTGATCACTCCACACAGTGCGCCGAATACAGATTGGCATACAAACTGGCAACGCTGCACTCTATGCACAGAAGTGTCAAATCACAAGAGATCAAATAAATTCTCCTAGATTTTTCGCCACTTCTATTATCAAATTGTGATAAAAACGAAGTGCAATAAATACCAAAATGTCCCCAAGTTGCAGTGTATGTATTTCTTAACCCAGGTGAATGGATTTTTTTCTTGATTATTACCTGTTTTTCGTTCCGGAACCCTAATAAAAAATAACCATAAAAGAGCTTAACGACGTGTTAATATTTACGCTGCCACAATTAGCTGTCCGATTAGCGGTGTTGGAAATATTGCCAAAAGTTCATTATTGAAAGCGAGATGTTTTCACTAGAAATACTCAGAGGAGAGATGGGCGGAGAAAACAAAATACGATTCGGCAGCAGGGATTTGTACCTAAATAATCTTGCAACCCTTACTAGAAGCTAGCAAGGGGGGCGACACATCTAAATCTCAATACTAGATGGTCAAAAAATCTCACACTAGCGAATAAATCTTCGAAAAATCTTCTTTCATTTCTCGCATCTACTTGCATCGCGCATCATCTTTTTGCAGGAAATCTTCAAAATCGTGATAAATCTTCTTTATATCTACTCAGCGTACGCGCAGCTAGCCACAGCAAAACACAATATTTCCTGCATCGTAGATAGAGTCGTCCCCCTCGAGCATTTCCCATGACTTTTACTTTTCATTCGATTTACGTGCAAAATAATAATTGAGTGCATGGCAATATTTTGCACATTTCTTGGTGCTATTAGTTAACCAACTAAGATCAATCAAACAATAGAGTTAGAATATTGTTTTTAATTAAAAAAAACTAGTTGAATTTTTATAACCTGCTAAATGGTTACATTTTGTTTTTGTATACATTTTGTAAATATTCTTTATTTTAGTTTGTACTGAGTAGTTTAGTTTTATTAATTGAATCATTGAATAACTTTACATCCACCTCCCTTTATGAACATCCCTATTCCCCTATTCCCACCCCACATAAACCTTTCACTTCCATCATGCGTTACCACCAGCATTCACAGTTGACCACGACAAGAAACGTCATTGCGCGTGTGGTTGAGACGATCGGCAGCAAAGCCGATAAAACTGCTTGTCACCGGGAAATCAACCTCTATTAGGTGAACGAATTTCACGAGTAAAAGTTCAAGTTTTTGAAAATACATATAATTTTTTATCCGCCAGTGAACGGACAGTTTTGTGAGTCTGGTGCGCCGCTAGAAGAGGCGAATCCAGCCATCGGTGAAGTGCTAGCCATCGGTGACTGTGTCCGGTGTACCGCAAGGAGCCTGAAGCCTTCCATAGGCTAATCGAAGCCATCGGCGAAGTGAAGTGAGCCGCTAACAAACCCAGCGCGCCAAGGAGGACTCGTCGGACGAATCCACCTGTTGACACCACTGGGCTTCAGCTGTACTCGCGACCGGCCTGCCGTGAAGTGAGATGTGAGAAGCGAGATGTATGCGTCACCGGTCTACAGCGGTAGGACCGTCGTTGATTGTTTACATCGATTCGTGGAGAAGTAGAAGGGAGGATATAAACAAAAACAAACCCAAGAGATAGTTAAGGAGTTCAGTTTTGTTTAACAAAGTTGTAAAATCACAAATAAATTAAAGTTTAAATCAGTTTTCTGTGGAGGTGGTAGTTTCTTAGTTTAGTGCTAAATATTCCGTGAGTAAACAAAATGAAATGCACTATACTTACTAGATGTGACATAAAATATTTCAATATTAGGGTTGACTTTCTAAATCGGATGATTCGATTTACCGCCAGAAGCTGAAGATACTATCAGAATAGTTCCGTAAACAAGTTGAATTAATTGATTGATTGTGAGTACCTATAAATAATAAGATTAGAAGCAAAACAATTAGAAACTAAACTTACCTATTTAGGACTAGTGTTGGAACTGAAAACAGCAGCATAACCAGTGTCGTAGCACGAGGGATTAGAGGGGACTATTTCTTGTAAGTAACTTAGTAATTAATTCAAGGTGAAATAGTTCTTTATTAAAATATATATTACAGTTGAGCTGCTTGAAAAGTTTCTGCAAAAATTTAGTCAAATTCTATAATTGATCCGAACACCACCGATGTCTGCCAGCCGTCCAATACATCACCCACAAGTGGGTACTGTGCCAGGTGACGATCTCCTCCCTAAAACTAGATTCCTTCCGTCCCAAATTAAAATTAAAAAAAATCATGAACTTAAAAAAAAACATAATGAATACACTAAATTAAATTAAACTAACTCAGTTTTCAGTCCATTATTTAAACCACGCATTCCCTATTTCTTCTATCGCTCTGGTTCTTTACCTTGAATAGTTTTTGGGAAGTATTTCCGCCCAATTCCTCTCTGGAGCAGGTTAAACGACCCTGAATCCCAGGATAAAGCCTGGAAAGCCTGAAGTCCCCAGACAAAAGATAATCAAACAAATTTGAGAAGCACACGAAACATAAAGGTGATTGAATTTCTGTTCGATTGCAATACTCTCTAAATTAATCTAGTAAGAATAAGAAATTATCGGAAAAATTCTAATGGGAATGTTCGATTGGCTCAGATTTTGACAGTTCATTTGGCTCAAAACATTCCTTCCGCTTATCTCTCCCTCTGAGTATTTCTAGTTTTCACTAGGGAAATTATCGATGGGAATTTCGCAAAGCGTTATTTCCCGAGCGAACTTTCTTGTTTTTCTCATCGTCGCCCACTGGTCACCATAGCCGGTCGAACTCCAGACGAAGCTAGAACAGCACTACCATTCATACTGGCGACAACGCTCTGATGAGACAACGAAACCCTACCCCAAGCTCCTCCCCTGATCCTATCCTTCAACAATGTACCCCTCTAACCTCGAGTAAGCCGCGAGTAATCGGCCCAACTCCTACTAGACATAGAATTAAGTGAATTTTGTTACAAACAGTGAACAATGAATTATCGGCTCCGTAAAGCTAACGCGATTGAGCCTTCCAAATAAACGAAATGGATAAAAAAAAAACTTTCTTGTTTGAGATTGAGAGGAACTATTATCACTACCACTTTTACTCATCTGCAAGAGAGAGCGTATGTTAATTGATATTTTTGCTCTAGCTCCCTTGCACAACTTTTCGTTCCCGATATAAACAAGAGATACAGAAATTAAAACCTTATAAATGTGTATTAAATGCATCCTAAATGTATACTTCCACCACTTATAACGCACAGGTAACTCCTACATGTATGTAACCTAAATAAAATCATGCATAAAGCATAACACATATAGGCCTATTCTGCGTGGCGTGTGAGGTGAGATGACTCGCTGTCACTAGAGAAGTGACAATTGTCACCTCGGGTGAGGTGACTCTCCATTTGATTTGCATGGAGACTCACCTCACCCGAGGTGACAATTGTCACTTCACTGTCACGTCACCTCACACGCCGCGCAGAATAGGCCTAATAATCTAGCAAAAGAAAACATCAGCAGAGTGGCAGATATTAAGCGAGATAATTTCATTCTACTCCGCTACGAAACATGACAAAGGAGACAAGTACATCAGCTAGTTCGTTTCTCGATTTTTTGTGAAATAGGTTGAGAGAGCGAAATCGGAATTCTCTTTCGGAATCGTTTGCTGAACAACTGTTTCGCACATCTCCCGAACTCATTTCATTCGCGATTTTCGATAGCTAGTTCTTCAGCGAAATGCTTATCTGAAGAACTGCGCATAAACTTTTTTTTAAATGAACTTTCCAACACTGCCGATCAGGAATTACACTTTGCATCGACGCAACCATCACAGGGCTAATGTTTGCATCATGTCTGGCCACACCAGACGGATCATCCGGAAGAACGATCGCTGGCGACATACTGTGCTATCATGTTTTTTAAGCTGAAGAGGGGAGTCCGTTTCGAGCGCTGGATTTTGTATCTTTTAATCGTTCAACAACAACAACACTGCACCATTAAGCTGCTACTGCGGCAATTCCATCGGCAGCGAAAATTACATTGTCTTGATTGATTATTCCTCTGATCTCAGTCTGCAAATTGAATTGCACAAAACAAAACATTTGAGCTGTCGTCTATACCCGGTTGCCAGAATATGCATTATTCACAAACAAAAACTGTCAAAACAATGTGGCACAGATGGCACTGCCGGTACATCGTGGCACACTGTGAAAAAAACTGGCACAAATTAAGTGTGTAGAGTGACCTACCCCTTGATGTATTCAACGCAATTTTGCTCATAACCGCGTAGTACTCAGAATAGGCGCCCAACAATTCATTTGTGTATTTTGGAGCACATTTTTTATAGGAGGAGCGAATGTAGATCGATATTCCTGATATTTAATAAAAATAATAATAATAATATTAATCGGTTTGCGGAGCTGGTTACTCATGGAGTTGGGTATTGCCTAAAAATCAGAGGCCTTTTCTGCGCCGCGGGTGAGTTGAGGTGACTCACGACGCAGAATAGGCCTCAACATTATTTCCAACTGCATCACTGTATACCTACAACTCATTTATGACAAACTCCAGCTCAGCTGATGTCACTTTACCTCATTCGAAAACAGTAGTGCGAACAATGCATAATACGCCCACACACGCACTGACCGGTGGTCGATCGGACGACCACTCCAAATTCCGAACCATCGCATTGTTGTTGAACAGTAGCTCCCGTGGCATCATTAAGGGATTTCGGCATCAGAAGAGAAAGCTATACAACTAACAGTTACACCAAAGCATGCTTTGATTCGAAATAGAGAGAATTTATTGCTTCGATTACTTCACTTTGACTGGGCAAAGCAGGCGTGCGCGTGTTTCTATTTTAAGTTCCATTGTGCATTCCTAGAATCCACGTCGTTGCAGTTTTTTTTTTTTAATTAATATTATAGCAGTGCTGCCAAAAAACCTACAAAAAATATATTTACACTCAAAGCTTTCGGCCCGGTTCCTCCGTGGAGTTTTTGTTTTTAGTGCAGTCGCATCTCTAATCGCTAGAATTGGTTAGTGTTCCCTCTGAAACAAGGCACTTTCTAATTGCTACACAACTGTACAACCGATAGTTACTATTCCTCTTTTAAACTCTCTGTTTTAACCTGAACTAAAACCTACTAAAAAAACGAGTAAGAAAAACAGTTGGCGCCTTTACACTTCGACAGGTAGTTGATAGAATACTTATTTGTTTTCATCTGTTGGTGTGCTTTCCAAAATTCGAGCAAAACAAAAAACAATAGTCAATTGATCATGCTAATACATTCGACCTCGGTTCTGCGGCGATCCGGTTCCATGGGAACAGGGCGCTGCTGCCGGTCCCCGGTCCGCGTTGTTCGTCTCTTCGATGTACAAATTGCCCGGTCCCTGGCTTTGGATGCAATTTTTGTTATCTGAAAAGAAGCGAAGGTGGTTGGGAAGAAGCGATTATTGCAGGGATGTCACAACTTTACAAAACACGCACGCGAGGTGTCGCAAAAGCAATAAAACAGACAAGAAAGACAAACGGCTGCAGTGATCCCATTTTCGGCTTTGATTATTTATTGTCCGGCTGGATTAGGAGGGAAGGAACGCGCAGATTGACGTAATGGTTGGTGAATTCTTCTGCATACAATAAACGGAAAGGTACTGGTGAGAGATGGTGAGTAATAAATTTTCCTGAAACTCAAACTCGCCGGGCACCGCGAACCAGATGGTTCCCGTCAGATATTCGTTCGGGAATTGGGGGTGATCATTTGTGCATTTGGGGGAAGCTTAATGCGTTTACTTTACTCTTCTCGCTTGCTCATAAACGAGGTACGAGAACTGACTGAGACTGAGCTAATTATATTCCACTCGAGTCCAGTCCATTACGGAGAATTCCATTAACGATGGTAAGAAGGATTGTTATGACACCTGGACTTGCGAGATGGGTCGGTGATTAAAGCTGTGCACGGCACGCAGGAGATTGTATTTATAATCCGCCGTATTTTACTGGAAACTAAAAGACTACGTTCTACCACGTACTGAAACTTCAAGGACAAGAATCACAGCAGGGTTACCAGTGTATACAGATTATTCTGTATTTTACAGATTTTTTTGAGTGTGCAATTTATCTAATTTCTGACAAGCAAATTAATAGTTTTGTTCCATTTCCCATACATTTTCCCGTACAAATTTTAAAGCTCAACCGCAGTTCCAGATTGTAACCAAGTTCGTTCAAATTTGACACAGTTGTTGGCGGCCTCAATGCACATCGAAAGAACAGTGGGTATCAGAGGGATGTCATTCGCCATATATCACAAACGAAGTGACAGACGACAACTGACGAAGAAAGCAATTAAAATAATGTGATTCGCTGTAATAGAATTTTCTTAGATGCTTGTGCCATCAGCCACCAGATGGGCTAGTATTTTTGTTTTGATTTGAACAAAGTTGTCCTACAACCACTCAGAGACCTTGGAAGGCAAATTCAATTGAATATTAATTTACCCTTTGTCCATTCGACATTTTGCTCCTTCGACCATTCGTCCTTGCATATTTTCTCTTTCGACCTAGGGTTCTTCGACCTTTTTCTCCCTTCAACTTTTGCGTTTTTCGACCTTTTGTCCACTCGATCTTTCTTCCTTCTAACTTTTGTCTTTCGACCTTGTGTCCGTTCGACCTTTTTTTCCTTTCGACCTTTTGTCCTTTCGACCTTGTTTTCCCTGCGACCTATTTGTCCAAGTTGACCTTTTGTCTTTTTCGAACTTTTGTCCATTCGATAATATTGGACCTTTTGTCCTACAACCGCCCAGAGACCTTCGAAGGCAAATTCAAAAGAAATTTATTTGACCTTTTGTCCATTCTAACTTTTTTCTTTAGAACTTTTGTCTTTCGACCTTCTGTCAGTCGAGCTTTAGTTCTACAACCGTCCAGAGACCTTCGAAGGCAACTTCCAAAGATGTTTTATACATTTGATCTTTTGTCCATTCGATATTTTGTCGTTCGACCTTGCGTCCGTCGACCTTTTGTCACTTCAACCTTTTTTGCATCGCCTCGGACACATCCGACCATTTGTTTATTTTACCTTTTGCCTTTTTTACCTTTTGTACATTCGATCTTTTGTCTTTCGACCATGTGTCCTATTGCATTTTTCGACTTGTCCATTCGATATGTTGCCTTTCAAATTTGTGTCTTTCAACCATTTGTGTCCTTGAACATTTTGTCCTACAACCGCCCAGAGACCTTCGAAGGAAAATTCAAAGGAATTTAATTAATCCATTTATCCATTCGACTATGTGTCCATTCGAACTTTTGTCTTTCGAACTTGTGTCTGTCGAGCTTTTGTCCTACAACCGTCCAGAGACCTACGAAAGCAAATTCAAAATAATTTCATTCGACCTTTTATCCATTCGACCATTTGTCCATTCAATCTTTTGTCTTACGAAATTTTGTCTTTCGACCTTGTGTCCGTTGACCTTTGCCCCTTCGACCTTTTTTCCCCTTTGACCTTATGTCCCTTCGACTTTTTGTAGATGGGACAAAAGTTTGAAGGACACTAAATCGAATGTACAAAAGGTAAAAACAAGGCAAAAGGTTAAAATGAAGAAAAAATTTCACCCTTTTGTCCATTTTGACCTTTTGCATTGTTTTACCTTTTGTACATTCGATCTTTTGTCCTTCAAACGTTTGTCTTTCGACCTTGTGTCCTTCGACCTTTGGCCCTAAAACCAACCGGTGGAAACTAACGATTTAAAATTGGTTCACTACTTGACTAGCCTATTGGCCCCAAGCAAATCGATTAACGTACCCCATTCTAGTCGAAATTCTAGTACTACACTCTGTTTGTTTTGATTCGCTATGAAAGTTTGACAGTTAAAATGAGGAGTTGGTGGATTTTCCTATGTTTCGAGGGGTGCATCGATTAGCTTGGGACCGAAGAGAGTACCAGAGCTGAGCCAAAAAGTTGAGCACGTTTCTTCGGGAACTTCTAGTCTTAGAGTTACCTCTATGAGGGTCAAAATAAATAACTCTGGTGGAAAAATTGAATCACGCTAAAAATTTGGAGGTGCACATATAACTGAAAATTTCTGGTGGAAAGTTCGCTACACTGCAGTGAATGTAAAAGCAAGGTTTATTCATTTTTCTGGTGCATAATTTGCATCGTTCTGATGAATGCAAGCTTCACTGAAAATTTATGGTGGAAAATTTGCACCATTCTGGTGCATGAAGAGGCAAAGCCTGAAAGTTGCACCACAAAAGTGCATGGTGAAACAAACTTCACTGACTATTTTTGGTGCACCGTTTTGCTGAATGGAGGAGCATGCATTATTGAAAATTTCTGGTGCAAAATTTGCATCGCTCTGATAAAAGAAATGAACAGAAAATTTCTGGTGGAAAATTCGCACAGGTCTGGAAAATGAAGGCACAAGCTTTATTTAAAATTAAGCTAAATTGAAATTTAAAATTAAGCTGGTGGAAAATCTGCACCGTTCTGGTGAACAGACAAGCTTTTCGGAAATTTTTTGGTCTTAAATTTGCATCCCTCTGCTGAATAGAGAAACAAATTTTAATAATAATTTCTGGCGTAAAATTTGCATCATTCTGATGATTGGAGGGAAGCTGCTTTACTGAAAATTTATGATGAGAAATATAAAAATAGGGGCAATCATCAACTTTCTGATGATAGGAGAAGCAATCTTTATTGAAAATGTCTGATGGAAAAAGGAAATCTGCACCAATCAGAAGATTGGAGAAGCAATTTTTATTGAACATTAACGGTGGAAAATGGGCAGCGTTCTGGTCAATTGAAATTTTCTGGTGTAAAATTACCTGGGGGCAAGTTTGTATTAAAAATTTCTGGTGTGAGATTTACAACAGTCTGCTACATATAGGGGCAAGCTGAATTGAAAATTCCTGATGTAAAAATTGCACAGTTCTGGTGAATGGAGGGGCAAGCTTTATGGAAAATTTCGGGTTGTATCAAAACTACAACGTTTTGGTGAATGGACGGACAACTTAAACTTGACTTCCGAGAAGAACCTCAAGGATATTGAATTCTGAGAACAGTTCCAAAAGAAAAGATTTCTGGGATGATTTCAGGAAAATTCTGCGAATAATTTTTAGTGAATCCTGCAGATAGTTCCAAGATAATTTCGAAAATAATACCGAGAGAATTAAATTTTGAATGAAATTCCAAAGGGATGTTGAGGAAAATTTAAAAGGAATGCCGATGATAATTTCAAGCTCATTCTGGGAAGAATTTCTGGAGAATATAGAGATAATTCTTCTGAAACTTTAGGGGAATTCCAGTTCCAAGTGTTCTGAGAAAAAAAAGTTCAAAAATATTCCGATAAGAACCTTTTTAGGACAGTTCCAAAATATTTTTAAAGAGAATTCAAATAAAATTCTGATGATAATTTCTAGTGTATCCTGCAGATAGTTCCTAGATAAATTTGAAAATTATACCGAGAAAATCAAATTTTGAGTGAAATTCCAGAGGGCTTCTAAGCAAAATTTCAAGCGAATGCCGAGGATAATTTCTAGCTCATCTAGATAATTTCTCATCATTCTAGCTTACTTCGTTCAAATCAGTCTCCCATGAATCATCAAAAATATTTTCCCGAGAGAAAATATTCAGATAATCCCGAGCAACCTGATTCTCAATAGTGACTCAACTAGTAAGACCCAAACTGAAATTATGGGAACTCTCGAATTGCTTAGCAAGTTTCTGAGTTTTTTTCCAAATTTGTGATCAAAATTTTACCACCTTCTGTAAGCGCTGGAATAGGCTTTTGAGGTTTTTTCAAATTTTTTGTGAGTTTCCAAAAGAGTTTGGAACTCGGGTCTAATTTAGAAACATTATTTTCAAAAGTTTTGTTCCACAGGGCAGAGAATCGCTTTTTAATTTGTTTTTGCAAATCCCGCCAGATAACTTTCATGGCAGGATCGCGTGTTCTTTGAAATTGTCTCCTACGGACATTTTTAAGACGGATCAAGAGCTGAAGATCATCGTCTATTATAATTGAATCGAATTTAACCTCGCATTTTGGTACTGAGGCAGCTCTTGCTTCAACTATAGAAGTAGTCAGATAATCAAGAGCATAATTAATTTCATCTTTGGTTTGCAAAGGAATGTTTGGATCGAAGTTATACTCCATAAATGTTCGATATTGCTCCCAATCAGCTCTATGGTAATTGAAAGTAGAGCTGTTGGGATTACAAATTATTTCTTGGGATATTTCATTGCAGCAAATGTATCATTTCGGTTAATGCCCTACTATTGCAACCATTTGACGAACCGATCATCATCCACATTGTAGATGTGACTAAATTGCCAATTCAATTGGCTGTCTGAAAGCAGTTTGCATTGCAAAAGATGAACCACCACCGGAGCAAAAAATAAATAAAATTAGCTAAATTGAACAGTAGGGAAACAGTGGTGAGAGGACAGCACCATCCACCACGCACTTTGGAGTACTCCCCATCCCCAGATTAAATACACCATAGAAAAAAAGAATTGCCCCTCCTTAACAAGATTCCTGTGCACGCTAGTGTCGAGCAGGTTCCAACTCGGATGGCAGCATCAAAAATCTCCACCGAAATCGACTTGAACCTCCTCCGTCGACAGACAAATTTACTGAAACTTTCGTTGGCAGCATCGAAAACCTCCAGCTGAATGGACTTGAACCTCCTCCGTCAAGAATTAACCATTCCATTCGAGCAGTTGTAAATGACGTGGTGCGTTTCATAATAAAATATTAATGTGGTGGTCACCCCCATGAAAGTCACGCTAAAACTGCTGACATGAGAAAAATCCACCGAAACTTTCGTTGGTAGCATCGAAAAGCATCGAAAAAACGAAATTGAGCCTTCTTCGTTGACTCCGTCAGAGAACTCCGCTATCGAAATTCATCGTGTCTTTCGTTGGAAACATCCGAAATCTCTATCTATTTGCACAATTGGGCCTTAAGGCCGGCGCACAATGCATACGTTTTCGGGTTTTTTGACAGATAATGCATGGACTAACTGTCAAAAAACCTGAAAACGTATCCATTGTGCACCGGCCTTTAACCAGTGTCACGGTCCTGTCGAGCGCCTCGAATAAATCTTTTTTCTTAAGGCTGGCGCACAATGTATAAGTTTCCGGGTTTTTTTGACAGATGGGCTAGCTGTCAAAAAACATTAAAACTTATCCATTGTGCGCCGGCCTTTTGGCCGTTCGCAATGCTGAGATTCAAAATTGTTTCAAACTACTCGGCAGTTCTAAAATTTGAAACTATCAAAAATGAAACTGCAACACGATCAGCGCAACGCACAGTTTTAAACGGTGTTTGGTATTCATCCCTACCCATGTGTGTGTGGCCAAATTAGTTTGCTTCGGAGAAAGTAATTACGATTCAAGAATATTTCCTGGAACAAATACAGTGTCAGGTATTGAGTTCAAACCATGAAAAAAGGCCCCGGACGCTTCTGCTGTCGAAACATGCAGGGTGGCCACTGAACCGGGAAATCTTGCACAAAATATCCAGTGATGTGTTTAGAGACCTATGTGCACCTGAAGGTCTTTGCTATAATGTCTGCGACAGCTGATATCGCGAACAAATCTCTGAGAGACGTTATTTGAATTGGTGGACAGTTGAAGATTTCCAGAATAATACTCGATCATCCTGTATGCTCATAAACTACGTAGACAGTTTTTTGGGATTATTGACCCCCCCCCCCTGCGTAGACAATTGTCCATACAAAAAAAAAATTGTATGGGCCGTGGATAATTGCCAACCCCCTCCCCCCCTAAACTGTCTACGTAGTTTATGGACAGCCCCTGAAGCATTTAAAAATTATCATGAGAAATTATTGGAGACTTATGAGCACCTGAAGGCTTTGCAATAATTTCTGAGACACCTAGAGAATCTTTGGTGGTAAGCGTGATTACCTCTCACCCCAGCAGGCCTGGGTTCAATCCCAGTCGGCACCGCCGCACAGTGGCACGAATATGAATAAAGACGGTCAAAAATATTTTCCACCCTTTTTCGACGTTTTAGAGACTGGCTGTCTTGGGAGAAGTTGCTCAAAATTATATCTCGCATCTTTTGATATACACACCTGAATAATCTTTAAGCTAGTATTACACATCCAAATTCTAACTTTTTCCAGTTACGAGATAATGGTTCCATGTCTTGGACAAAGTTGCAGAACAGTTGATTTTATGAACATTTGCTAAAGACACCAAATTTCTACATCATAACTCTGTAGAGCTATAATAGATTTTCTTTTAAGACTACCTTAATATTGGTTTTTTGAGTTAATTAGTGCTTTTTCTAAATTTGATCAATTTATCATGTTCTAAAAAATTGTTGGCATCATTAAAATATACAACTTTGCTGAATACACCAATGCTTTTCATTGACATCTATGTGATATACAGCCCATAAAGCGTTTTTGTGACGTCATATTCAACGGCTCGAAAAGAGGGTGGGCGGGCCCTGGCGGGGTCTAAAACTGGTTGTATTTTGAAGATTACCTTATAAAATAGTACTTCTGAAAATTTCAGCGTTGGGTACTGAGGGGTACCTAGTCAAATCTCGATTCGAAAATGTCAATATTATATACAGCCCATCGGACGGTTTTGTGACGCCATATTGAACGGCCCGAAAAGATGGGAGGCGGCCCCTGTTAGAGACAAAATTGAAAATACTTATTATTGGGTATTTAACAGTTTTTCACAGTTTTTCTCTAACCGGAAGCCACCATCCTCGATTTTAAAATGGCGCCAGACATGGATTTTCGCTTTCTACACGTCACCTCGATTCCCAAAATACTCATATTGACAGAATTTCCCTTTTTTTTGTAATCGTAAGCCGCCATCTTGGATTTCAAAATGGCGTCAGACATCGAATTCTGGTTCCTACACGTCCCCTCGATTCCAAAAAAAATCATATTATGAGGTTTTTGCCAATACTTTCAAAAAACTTTTGTTTACAGTGTGATTTTTTACGCACTGATTCGATTTACGAACCCCCAGTTTGGTTCGTAAATGGAGGTTCCAGTGCATCGCATTTTTTCATAACGCAACATTTGAGGTTACAACTGCGAAAAAATGCCTGAATATAGCAACTTTCTATCTTCTGCAAACATGCAGGCTTTAACTAGTTCTAAAAGCCTTCCTTTCACTACTTTTTAAAGAAATGTAAAACTAAGAAATTAGTTTTTAAAAAACTGATTTTTTTAGAGGCACCACAATAAAAAGTAGAAAAAAATACTCTAGAGCTTTTATCCATTCGATCTTTTGTCCTTCGAACTTTTATCTTTCAACCTTGTGTCCTTCGACCTTCTTTACCCATCGCCATTTTGTCTCTCCGACGTTTCCATTTTGTCTTTTTGTCTTTTTCGGCCTTTAGGACATTCAATCTTTTGTCCCTCAAACTTTTGCCTTTCGACCTTGTGTCCTTCGATCTTTTGTCCTACAATCGTCCAGAGACCATCGGAGGCAAGTTCAATAGAATTATAATTTGATTTTGATTATCCTTCAACCTATTACTTTTTTCGACCTTTTGTCCTTTCGACTTTTTGTCCTTCGAACTTTTATCTTTCGACCTTGTGTCCGTCAACCTTTTATCCCGTCGACCTTTTTTTTCCCCTTCGACCATTTGTCCCTCCAAACTTTTGTTCATTTTGACCTTTTGCTTTTTTACCCTTTGTACATTCGATCTTTATTTTTCAAACATTGGTCTTTCAACTTTGTGTCCTTTGCCCTTTTGTCCTAGCACCGTCCAGAGACCTTCGAAGGCAAATTTAAAATAATTACCTTTTGTTCAGTCGACCTTTTGTCCATTAGATCTTCTAACTTCTGTTCGTCGACATTTTTGATTTCTTCAACCTTTTGTCCATTTGGATCGTTTGCCTTTTTCGACAATTTGGACATTCGATCTTGTGTCCGTCAAACTTTTGTCTTTCGACCTTTTGTACTACAACCATCCAGAGACCTTCGAAGGCAAATTCAATTGAATATTATTTTATCCTTTGACCATTCGACATTTTGTTCCTTCGACCATTCGTCCATTCCATATTTTGTCTTTCGAACTCTTATCTTTCGAGCTTGTGTTCTTCGACCTTTTTCTCCCTTCAACTTTTGTGTTTTTCGACCTTTCGTCCATTCGATCTTTCTTCCTTCGAACTTTTGTCTTTCGACCTTGTGTCCGTCGACATTGTGTCCTTTCGAACTTTTTTCCATTGGACCTTTTGTCCCTTGGACCTTGTTTTCCCTGCGACCTTTTGTCCAGACCGAGTTCCAGACAATGTCGACGGACGATTTCTGTGATGATTTCCGATACTACCTACAAAAGTTCCAGTGGATTTCCACGGAGTTTGCGAATGTCATCACGTCATTTGGTCGCACTATTGGAGAATTTGGGTAAACTTCTCCTTGTTCTTCTTCTTCTTCTTTATTCCTTTATTTAACGTCAGTCTCTGTTCCGCAATCTAGTGCCAATCACCGACGGACATCGATTGCCATCCATTGACGGCAATCGAATGTGCAGGAAGACAGCTTACACACCTGCGTAGGATACCGTACCAACAATCAATACGAAACTAACGATCTTAAATTGGCTCACTACTTGACTAGCCTAGTGGTCCCAAGCAAATCGATTACGTACCCCATTCTAGTCAAAATCCTAGTACTACACTATGTTTGTTTTGATTCGCTATGAAAGTTTGACGGATAAAATGAGCGGTTATTGGATTTTCCTATGTTTCGAGGGGTGAGTCGATTAGCTTGGGGAGCCAAAAAGTTGAGCACGTTTCTTCGAGACCTTTTGGTCTTAGAGTTACCTCTATGACCGTACCCATTCAACACACATGGGCCGGCACCAACGACTTTACTTCCCTTCCGAAGGAAGACGTGACCAGAGATTTTTAAAGGCCTCAGAAAGATCCCACCGACCTCGGCTGGGATTGAACCCATACCCATTGGGGTGTTAGAAAGCAGTCACGCTCAGTCCGCATCGTGCTCTCTTGCCGTGCGGATCTATTTGCTTTTTACTGAAGGAAGTGTTACTACTACCTAAAGCTACAACAAATTTAAACAGCATTTTTCAGTGCTCAACCTGTAAAAATTTTCTACCTTGTTCAACTCTTATTCCTCTTCGATCCTTGTTTGGTCCCTACCCGAGGTAATCCTTCTTGGATATCGATTTGGAAAAATCCTCTTCGATCCTTCAGATTCTTATAGTAATCTGCTTGGAAGTCGGTTTGGATAAAAAAAATTCACAGCCGCCATGGCGCCTAAACGCAAAAGAATGGGGCAAACTCTTGATACCCCTTCTGATGAAATTAATTTGAGTAATCAATTTGATATACTCACGGATGATGAGAATGATCCATCATCCAAGAAAAATTCTTGTAAACTTTCTCGGCGTAATGCCAAGAAGGAAAAGGTTCCCCCTATTGTGATAACCACTTCCGATTTCCATGCTCTTCGCAAGGAACGTTTGAACTTCGTGAAAATTAAGTTTTCACTGGACGTCGGGGTGAATGCCGTGTATTGGCTGAAACCTTGGACGGATTTAAATGTCTTCTCAAGTATCTTGCTGAGAAGAAGCACAAATTTTTTACCTACGACACGTGTGTTCAAGGTTGTCATGAAAGGACTGCCCAGTGGTGAATCCCTGGATCAGATCAAAGATGAACTGGCAAAATTACTTGGAGTTGTGCCACTCCAAGTAATCAAAGTGAAAATGAAATCCCGTCCTGGCGATTCGAGCAACGGGATTTCTAATGATTTTTATTTAGTTCACTTCAAGTCTAGTGAACTAAACAACCTTTAGGTCTCAGAAAAAGCTAGCCTTATGCTCCATGTCCGAGTGAAGTGGGAACACTTCAGGAAGACTGGAGGAAATTTCCAAAACCTCACCCAGTGCCGGAACTAAAAATTGCTACATGCCAGCCAAATGCATGAATTGTGGTGAAGGAAGATCCTAAGAAATGTAAATGTTCAAATTGTGGTGAACCTAATCATCGGCAACGAGATCTTTTTCGATCTGATCAAGCAAGGTCGTCTAAAGCTGAGTAAGAACGAAGCGACACTGATAGAGATGGAATTAGAATGGGTCGTTGGAGGATCGGTACAGACCAGGAAGTCCAAGGAATGCTTGCGTGTGTGTCAACTGAACCACCAAGACGAGATGTTGAACAAGACGCTTATGCGATTCTGAGAGACCGAGAACGGTGGTACGGAGTCAAACATGATCGTTATTGAAGCGCTGGTAGAGGAACACTTTGGGAAGACACACGTACGAGAGGAAGACGGACGCTATACGGTTCGACTGCCGTTCAATGACCGCAAGAAGCAGCTGGGTGAGTCGTTCGAGATGGCAAGCAAACGTCTGGACAAGCTATTGATTTCTTTGGCCAAGGACCTGGCCAAACGCGAACAGTACTTCGGATTTATGGCAGAATACCTGTCGCTCGGCCATATGGAGGAGATCACCGAGGACACCCGATATGGATACTATATACCACACCACGCCGTGTTCAACGCCACGAGTTCCACAACAAAGCCAGCACGACAGCAGGAGTTTCCCTGAACGACACGGTTTTTGTGGGACCGACAGTCCAAAGCGATCTGCAGACAATCATTCTTCGGTTATTCGTGCATCCGGTGGTACTAACGGCAGACGTGCCTAAAATGTATCGCCAGGTTTGGCTGAGCAAGAACGACCGCAAGTTCCAGAAAATAGTGTGGGTGGATATAAACGGCGTACGCAAGTTGTACCAATTGAATACAGTGACGTACGGGGTGGCTAGCTCACCGCATCATGCTACAAAAGCGCTAATTCAGTTGGCAACGGATGAAGGTAAGGATTTCCCGTTAGCTGAACAAGTGATCCGGTACGACAGTTACATCGACGATTTCCTAACTGGTGGAAAGTCTGCGGAGGATGTGTTGAAGATCTATCGCGAGCTAACGTCGCTGTTGAAACGTGGAGGATTTGGCGATCATAAGTTTTGTTAAAAACGATCCCGAAGTACTGAAGGCAATACCAGAGGAGCTGCAAGAGAAGTTCGTTAGTTTTGAGGATACTGGAATCAACAACACGATAAGGACACTGAGCTTCATTTGGAACCCGCTTGAGGATTATTTTGCATTATTCGTCCAGCCGGTCAGTGAACATACTTCGTCGACGAAGGGAATGGTACTGTCCGACATCGGTCGCCTTTTCGATCCCCTGGGGTTCCTGGGACTGGTAAGAACAGCAGAATATATGGCGTCTTGGCTTGAACTGGGATGAAGAGCTACCGGAAGAATTGCTGAAAGGAGTGGACTACGTTCAGGCAACAATTGCCTGTCGTCAACGAAATGTACAAACAGCACTGTGCGATCCCCGAAAACGCAGTACGAATCGAGCTGCATGGATTTTCGGACGCTTCGATGCGGGTCTATGGAGCAACCAGGTGTGTCACAGCTGATGGCACGATTAGTGTGAACCTAGTTGCAAGCAAATCACGAGTGGCTCCACTAAAACCGATGACGATTCCCCGGTTGGAATTATACGGATCAAAACTACTGGCTGACTTGACAACGACAGTGGTTACTTCGATGCGAATTCGATGCGAACAGTCGTGGAGTTGACTCAAGGTTATCAGTGGAACTACATCCGATCGGAGAGCAATCCTGTTGACGTGATTTCAAGAGGTGCATCACCGGTAGAATTGTTGATCTACGATATCTGGTGGAAAGGTTCACCACATCTAGAGCAACTGGAATTGCAAGCAGGCATAGCTGACGAGGTTCTTGAAATACTGGAACTCAAAACAGCGACAGTACTAGCAATTGTGATGGAGGGCATAGGAATCAGACTGGATCGTAAACACAAGTATCAGCGCAAACGAAGCAATGTTCTTGGTCCTTCAAAAGGAAGTTTTTCGGTGATCTACTGAAAGGGCTGAAAGCTGAATCAAGCACACGGCACAGTCTATCCAACTTAGCACAGTTCATCGGACAAGACGGACTCATCAGAGTGGGCGGTCGGCTGAAATACTCGGCGATACCATACGACGGTAAGCACCGAGTGCTGATGCCGACAAAACACCATGCCACGGAGGCATTGATCCGGAAACTACACTAAGAAAACCAGCATGTGGGACAAGGCGGACTGCCTTCCATCGTCCGTGAACGTTATTGGCCCCTACGGGCGAAATCAATCATCAATCGAATCATTTCCCAATGCCAAATTTGTGCGAAGCATCGACCTAATCTCGGGAGTCAGTTCGTGGGTAGCCTTTCGGAGGCTTGCGTTAACCCTGCTCCAGTACTCTCACGGGTTGGTATCGATTACGCTGGACCGTACCAACATCTGCATGGCTGTGAAGCCGATTCATTTCGAGTTAGTGTCAAACCGGACATCGGACAATTTCATCGCTGCTTTGCATCGATCACGAGCTCGCAGCGCTGAAAGGGTTATTCGAGGAGCAACAGCATCGTCTGAAGTTGGATGAATTCTGCTCGGTAAGGGGAATCACTTGGCAGTTTATCCCGCCAAGAAGTCCCCACTTTGGTGGGATCTGGGAAGCAGGAGTTAAGTCGCTGAAGTACCACATGAAACGAGTTAAGTCGCTGAAGTACCACATTAAACGAGCTGAAAAGCTCAAAGATTTTGACGTCCAGAGGCTCCTTCAAAGTTCCGTAGACTACTTTCTAGAAGTACAAAGGGCTTCTACAACAAGTCGAGAGCCTTCAAAAATAAATAAACAGGATTTCATGAGCCTGTAGCCAGGGACCTTTACGACATGAGCAGAGGTATGAAATTTAATAAGATTGGCCAACCCAGCCACATTTTCATGCAAAAGAACAAGTTTTATAGAGGTTTTAAAACATTCTTCAAGCTCAAGTCATGTTCGATAAGAGCATAATAAAATTTTAAAAAAATTGAAATTCAATTATAGATCCAAAGGTGTTTCTGTAGGAGCTATCCCAATTTCACAAACTAACACCACCCTTTGGCGAAAATTAAATTCAAATAAGGATGTTTAAACATAGCAAGGAAACATTTCCACTGAAATATATAAAAAAAAAAATTCCTACGCATTGCTGGTACACTTTGTCTTTGTCATCAAAGTTGATTCCATAAACTCTGAAATGATATTTTCCTACCTTAATATATTGCTTATCAAATATTGAGAAATCTGAGCGCACTACGCGAAGGCACAGAAAGCACTTTTAACGATCCGATACAACACAGAAACGAAACCTTGTCAAAGGCGTGATGTGTGACTGGAATCCACAACAACCCCGGGCACGTTTCCAATCGGAGGCACGGTGGCCAATTGTGTACTCTGCTCGAAAAGGGTTCCGTCGTCGTACACGGTGTACGTGATCTGTAGGTAGGTGCGCTGCGGAACGAGCGATCGGAATGTCATTGATGGCCAAATTTGCGAACGTTTGCTTTCCAAAAGCTGGTTTGTTCTTTGAAAAAGTCGAGTGATGAAATTCAGAGAATTTTAAAATTCAGTTTAAAATTTTCGTCAGATAAGCCGAAATTCTCGAAAATTTGAAAGCATATGCAGCTCATTAGGGATGCAGACGGTGTCCACCAAATTGCATGCTTTGCGGCGTCTACGACCAGAGCAAATAATGTCTCTCACTGGGACATTTCCAAAGTCTCAAAATCCGACGCCCAGAAGTGATTATGCTTCGCGGTTGGAACAAATCTCAAAATGAGAGAACAACCCTGCCACACACCAACCACAATCGATTACAATTCCCCATGGCAGTGCCATCAAATGGACATAAATCGATCGTCTCTATTTTCGTATTCACTGCGACGAGTCGCTTGGCGTTCTTCTGTTTTAATCTTCTTCTAACAAAACCGCAGCCAATGTAAATCCAACCGCAGCCAATGACATCAAGAACGAAGCACTACGTACGTGTATAGTGCACCTGGCCAAGACCTCATTAAAGTCGCATGTCAAAGCAAACTCACCGAGCAACTGATCCAAGTAGACGCACCGCACCTCGATCGGATGGTGGTGATGATGGTGGTGATGTCCTCCGAGCAGGGCACTGGTACTGCCACTGCCACCGCCTCCTCCTCCCGCTCCTCCTCCGGAGCGAAACCGTCGATGATCTGCACCACCACCCACCCCAATCACATCGTCCAGGAAGATCGAACCGTCCTCGAGCTGCTGCATGCTGGACAGATGGTTCATCAACTGCGCCGAGAGGGCTTCCATGTCTGAAAGAATGCAACGGAGATGGAAAAAAGATTGTAATGGGACACTTTTTTTATTTTATTTCTGACAGGCTAGAATCGATTTCCTGGTGGATTTGTCACGTCGTCGTTGAGGAAAGGAAGTTCAAAGTAGGGCACGTGCTACGCACGTTCTTTTGGGAACGTGCAAGAGAGCGCGATCGAAGCAAGCTGGCGGCGGAAATCGAACTTCCGATCCACGGCCTGCTTCGTCTAAAGTGGTGCAATATTTGAAAAAATGATGCTCCTGTTTATTTGTATTCAATTTCACTTCTTTTATCCGAAAAGAAATGATGGCGACATGCTTCCGGAAGGTGGTGAAGCGAAGGAAACAAGCTGATACATTTTTTTTCCTTCAAACGAAGGAAATTTTTTAAGTGCTTCTACAATCCGACAAACTAATTTATGAGTTGATTTCCACTTTTTCTCGAATCGCATTGAGCACGGTAGGATATTTTTGGATCGTTAGCTCACCCGAACGTAAGTAGGTACCTACGGCCGAGCTCAACACACAGATTACCAACCGGTAGAAGGTAATGGTTGTCGATTTTTTACCGATTTACTGATGCGCAATGTTTATCCGACGAGAGATGCCAGTCCGTTCAGGAAGCAATGGGTGTCTGCTTGTCTGTCGGTCTGTCTTGGCTGTGGATCCAGACGGAATCCATTTAGTTCGTTTATCTTTGAAGAACATACTGTTTTTCTTCGTTTGCAAATGCAATTCTCTCGCTACTCTCCGAGAAGTGGTCTGGCGGAAGAGTATTTTAAAACAAGCAATCTATGCAAGTCCGATGAAGTGGATTGTTAAACTTTGTCAAACATAGTAATTTTTTAAGGATAGACTCTGTGAACATCATTCGTGGGCTTTGTTCCAAATATTTGACCTGGTAGGTGGTATTTACCACAAAACTACAACCCGAGGGGCGGAAAATCGCTCTAATGTTCCTTGAACATCTACAAAGTTCGTCTATCCTTACTTCTTGAAATGATGCTTAATAATAGTTTTCCGTTTTCTTATTTATCTCATTGATTTATTTACTTAATTGACTTTTTCAAATTTCATGAAAAACCTTGAACCATTTCTAGAAATTTTCCTAAACATTCGTGGCAAAACCTCGGGCAAAACAAGGTTCCCAAAACTACCAGTATGGTACCAAATCAAACCCATAATTGTTGAAGAAGTATGTTGAACTTCAACAAACCTGAGGTGAGTTTCTATCATTCGGAAGTGAGTCTATCCTGGAGGGATCCATTATTTTCCCTATTGAACTCTAGCTTTTCTCAAGTGATTCAGTATTTTATAAGCTGAATACACGGATCCAATGATTCCAATTTTTCCGAAGTGTTTCAAAACTTTTCCAAAGTTCAGTACTGTTCAAAGTGATTCTCTACGTGCTAAGCTTTTTCAAAATGGTTCAGTACTCTTCATAGTGATTTTAAGCTTATCTCAAGTTATTCAGGACTTTCTGAACTTTTCCAACGTGATTTCAACCTTTATAATGTAATTCAGTACAGATAGATCTCGTTTTTGGAAACATATCTACAGTGCACTATCTATAACTCGATATTGAAGGAACCATCGAGTTATAAAATAACAATCCCATACAAATTCGCTATCGCAGAAGCCATGACATTAATTATCACTATGGTTCTATAGCTGACTACAGTTTGTTCATCTATGTTGCCAAAATCGAGACCTTTTTCAGTGTGTCACAATTGAGTGCTAATATGGCATAACGATAAGAACCTTCAGCATCTTCAACTAGATAAGAACCAATCCAGTATTTTACGATCACTTATGGCCGCCACAATCTGGCTGAGTTTCTGGTAGAGAACATAAGATTTGAAGTTTGGCTTGTGTCGTTTGACGTGTAAACGATCAAATTTGAGCGTTTGCCAGTCAAACGACACAACCCAAACGTCAAATCATATGTTCCCTACCAAAAACTCAGGCAGATTGTGGCGGCCATAAGCGCTCGTAAAATGCTGGATACTCTCTTAAGTCAATCCTGTTGAAAATGTGAGAAGGATTTCTCCGTTTCCAACAAAGCGCAAATCACGTCAACACATTCCAATCCATTCCCTAATAGACCTACATGTGGACGCGGCCGGCCCCGTTATTGCCTATTGTAAAGTATGAGATCACCAGTTTCTACCCAGTTTCTGTCGACAGAAGCAGGCCACTCTCGATGTGTGTCACGCGATTGTCAGTTTACTCGGCAGCAACCATTGGGTGGTTCTCCTCATTGTTCTTCATCGGCAGTTCTTTCGGTCGATGCGTCGTCGACTTTGGAAAGCAACCATTTCGTGATGAATGTGTGAGAGCTGAACACGTTTTGCGTCCATTACTGCAATGGAAGCGCTCTAACCCCCGTTGGCGAATCTGCCATGCAATGAAACTACTGGAAGTGGATCCCGTTCTGATGGAGGAGGCTTATTGGAAAGCGGAAGATAAAGTGTTTATTGTGTTGTACCTTTTGACTATAGTTTTAACACTCCGAGTACGGTGGGTAAAAAAAACTTTACGCCGACTACGAATCCTCCGAAAAACGTGTAACGGCAAGTTGGCAATGGCATAACTTAGCCATTTCTTAATTAAATGTGGTACCTTAAGAATTCCTAGGGTCTGTAGATGATTCTAATTGTAAAAAGATTGAAAATAGAGTCGTCTACTTTGTTAAAAAGCTAAAAGAGTTGTTACACTTTTTTTTAAAGGTGTTTTTATAGGGTTTTGCAAGTGGCGCAAGATATTGTAATTTATATTAATGGGCACAAATGTTCAGAATTAGCTAGAATACAGTCATGGTTCCTATATATGGATGCTGGAGACAACGGAAGAGTCCTCGAAAAATCCAGAACATCCGTAAAAGTGGTTAATCAATTAACCTGATCGTAGAGCTCCGCGTTTTTTTAACATTAGGAACTGTGAAATAAAAAAGTATTTGGGGTCGTGACATAAACATGGACCTGCATGGCCATGGGACCGTCCTCCGGAAGATCCGTAAAAGTGGACAATCCGCGAAACTGATCCTAGAGCTCCGCGTTTTTTGAACATTAGGAACTGTGATATAAGAATGAATTTGGGTCATGGACCCAGATGGCCATCGGACCGTCCAGCGGAAGATCCGGAACATCCGTAAAAGTGGTAAATCCACGATCCTGAGCCGAGAGCTCCGCGTTTTTTGTTTCTGAAAAACACTGAGAACTGAGATGATAGAATGAATTTGGGGTCGTGACATAAACATGGACCTTGATGGCCACGAGACCGTCCTCCGGACGATCAGGAACATCAGTGAAAAATTCACGATCCTGATCCTAGAGCTCCGCGTTTTTTTAAACATTAGGAACTGTGATATTAGAATGAATTTGGGATCGTGACAGATGGCCATCGGACCGTCCGTAAAAGTGGTCAATGTTTGGAACTGATCCTAGAGCTCCACGGTTTTTTCGAAGACACTTTGAACTGTCATATATAAATTAATTTGCGGTCGTGACATAAACATGTACCTTGAAGGTCATGGAACCGTCCTCCGCAAGATCTAGAACATCTTTAAAAATGGTCAATCCTCGAAACTGATTCTAGAGTTCTATCGGTTTTTTCAAAAGCATGTGGAACTGTGATATAAGAAAGAATTTGGAGTCATGACAAAAAAAAGGACCCGAACGGCCGTGTGGCCATCCCCTGGTAAGTCCAGAACATCCATAAAAGAGGTCAATCAATGAAACGGATCCTAGAGCTCCGCAGTTTTTTTTTTGTTCAAAAAACATTAGGAACTGTGATATAAGAATGAACTAGGGGTCGTGACATAAACATGTACGGACCGTCGTCCGGAAGATCAACATCATCCGTAAAATGGTCACTCCATAAAATTGAGAGGTGGAAACAGTACTATGACGAGCACCTCAACAGTGATGCAGCAGAAAACGAAGATGACACGGCAACAGACCTTGGAGTACGCGCAGAAAACGACAGGCTGCCGGCCCATGATCTTCAAAAAGTTGAGGAGGAGATCGGTCGACTGAAGAACAACAAAGCAACTGGTGTAGATCAACAACCAAGTGAGCTATTAAAATACGGTGGTGCACTGGTTAGAGCGCTGCACTGGGTAACTGCCAATACTTGGGGAGAAGATGTGACCGGAGAAGTGGATTAGAGGTGTCGTATGCCCAATCTACAAAAAGGGCGACAAGTTGGATTGCTGCAACTACCGCGCGATCACACTGCTGAGCGCCGCCTACAAGGTACTCTCCCAAATTCTATGCCGCCGCCTGTTACCATTTGCAAGAGAGTTCGTGGGGCAATACCAGGCGGGATTCATGGGTTTATATTCACGATTCGGCAGGTTCTGTACAACCGATCGAGATCAGCTATGGCAGATTATGCACGGGTACGGATTTCCGGATAAACTGACGCGATTGGTCAAGGCGACAATGGATCGAGTGATGTGCGTTGTTCGAGTATCAGGGACACTCTCGAGCCCTTTTGAATCTCGAAGGAGGTTACAGCAAGGTGATGGACTTTCGTGTCTGCTATTCAACATCGCGTTAAAAGGTGTGATCAGAAGAGCTGGGATAGACACGAGGGGCACGATCTTCAGGAAGTCCATCTAGCTTCTTGGCTTCACCGATGACATCGACATCATGGCACGGAACTTTGAGACGATGGCGGAAACGTACATCAGACTGAAGGCTGATGCAAGGCGGATTGGGCTTGCCTTCAACGCATCAAAGGCTACATACATGAAAGGGAGAGAGGTTCTAGGGAATACAATGTTAGCCTCCCACCCGAGCTCAGATTGACGGTGACGAAATCGAGATGGTCGATGAGTTCGTATATTTGGGCCCACTGGTGACCGCCGAAAATAATACCAGCAGAGAAATTCAAAGACGCATTATGGCAGGAAATCGTGCCTACTGTGGACTCCGAAGGACGCTCCGGTCGAATAAAATTCGCCGCCGCACGAAGTTGACTGTCTACAAGACGCTGATTAGACCGGTGGTCCTCTACGGCCACAAGACCTGGATTATACTCGCGGAGAACCAACGCACCCTTGGTGTTTTCGAACGGAAGGTGTTGCGTACCATCTACGGTGGAGTGCAGATGGATGACAGAACGTGGAGGAGGCGAATGAACCACGAATTGCACCAAAAATTGGGCGACTACGGTGGGCTGGACATATCGTAAGAATGCCGCACGACGACCCAGTGAAAATGGTTCTCGAAAGCGACCGAACAGAAACAAGAAGAAGAGGCGCGCAGCGGGCAAGGTGGATCGACCAAGTAGAAGGCGACCTGACCTGCGGACCCTTCGCAGACTACGAGGCTGGCGAAGTGTGGGCATGGATCGAGCAGACTGGAGACGACTTCTTCGGACAGCAGAGGGCAACAAGGCCTTAGCCTGGTTGCAATCAAGCAAGCCATAAAATTGATCCAAGAGTTCCACTTTTTTCCGAAAACACGTGGAACTGTGATATTAGAATGAATTTGGGGTCTTAACATAAACATGAACCCGAATGATCATGGGAACGTCCTCCGGAAGATCCGTAAAAGTGGTTCATCTATGATACTGATTCTAGAGCTCCGTAGTTTTGTGGAAAACACTTCGAACTGTGATATATGAAAGAATTTAGGGTCAAGACATCAACATGAACCTAAATGGCCATTGGACCGTCCTCCATAAGATCCGGATCATCCGTAAAAGTGAATGAAACTGTGAAAAAACCGTGTTTTTTTTTCGAAAACTCTAGGAACTAAGATTTAAGATAGAATTTAGGATCGTGACATAAACATGAATCCGGATGGCCATGGGACTGTTCTCTAAAAGATCCGGAATAACCGTAAATTTGTCAATCTGTGAAACTGATCCTAGAGCTCTGCAGTTCTTTTTTAAATACTGTTATATAAGAAACCACTAGACCACATTTACGGATTTTTCATATTTTCCGAAGGCCGGCCCTATGGTCATCCAGGTCCATGTTTTTGTCACGACCACAAATTCTGTCTTATATCACAGTTCCTAATGTTTAAAAAAACGGTACTCTAGGCTCAGTTTCGTGACCACTTTTACGGCCTCCAAATTTTTCTGAATTGATTCAATTATAACAAAGTGATTCAGTTCATGAGGTACTTTCCGAAGTTTTGTGAAGTGATGCAGCTCTTTCCGAAATGATTCAGTTCTTACGGAAGCGGTTACAAACTTCTGGAAAGAGTAAGTATTTTCCTTAGAGAAACAGAAATTTTCTTAAGTCATTTAATACTATCCGAAGAATTTCTGAGATTAACTTAAGTGATTCAGTACTTTCAGAAGTGTTTTCGATTTTTTCTGAAGTAATGCAGTGCTTTCTGAAGTGAATGTAATGCTGAGCTATTAAGGTGTTCGGATGAGACTGGCGAGCTGTATGTTGTTTGGAACGAGGGTGACACGCTTGGCATAAATAGATGGCTCACAGCGACTCACGAAGAGCTACTTAATCCGATCAGTAGCGGTGCGGCTTCTTGCTCCTTCTTCGGTGAATGTACGCTCATGTGGGCTGCAGCTCCCTGCTTGCGGGCAACCTTTCGTTGTGTACTGTAGAACAATATTCGACGCCACACGCCGAAAGCACTGTTGCTGCTGATGACGACCGACCAGACACTACCACACATGGTGATTGAATAAGCACCGTTTGGCGAGACCGGATGCAACTCAATTTTAAAATCTGTGTTAGAGAAAGCTCTTTTTTCGCAAGCAATCGGTGATAATTTTGATCACCATTGCAACAGTTGGACATTTGTGAAATTTTCAATAGTAACCTATTGAAATTTGATAAAGTGTTCATTTTAGCAGATTTGTAGAAAAATTTCCAATCGATTGGCTTGTTTAGAATTGAAATGCATTCGCTATTGACAAAGTTATAAGCGGTCAAAACCTGACCACTTTTCGTAACGCAATTGATTTTGTTTTTTTTTTAATTGCGCCGAAGAAATAAAATGAAATAATAGAATTTTCGATCATCTGGAGATATTTTGAATAATCCCTGATCTAGCTTGAATCTTAAAATAATGCTTACGAGACGTCATGGATTTTTTTGATCAGTCCAAGATCTTTAGAATAATTCTTGATTTACTTGAAGGCATCATATTCCCTAGGTCTTCTTCTGAATCCTTAAAAAAATATCCAGGGGGCTTTGAAATTCTCCGGAGTTCAGTGATTGTCTCTGAATTTTCATGAAATTCAAAAAATGTGGGAGCACTTTTAAGAAGTACCATTAACCGTGGGGAAACATTTAGAGCTTCGAAGAAGAGTTATGAATAACAGGAAAACTGAAAGACCGTCAAGAGAATATTTTGACAATTTCGTAAATTTCAGAAATCGTTGAAAACTTATTCGAAGATCTAGAGTAGTTTTTAGGAGAACTTCAGAATAGTTCTGAGGAGACATTCAGAGTAGTTTTAAGAAGAAATTCAGAGTATTTCTGTGGATAGTTTCAGAGTAAATCTGAAGAGAAGTTTAAAGTAATTCTGATGAGAACTTCGGAGAAGTTCTGAGGAGAAGTTCAAAGTAGTTCTGAGGAGAACTTCAGAGTATTTCTGTGGCGAATTTCAGAGTAAGTCTGAGGAGAACTTCAGAGTAGTTTTGTGGAGAACATTAGAGCAGTTCTGATTAGAAGTTCAAAGTAATTCTGAGGAGAATTTCAGAGTAGTTCTGAGGAGAAGTTCATAGTAGCTCTGAGGAGTATTTCAGAGTATTTCTGTGTGGCGTTTCAGAGTAAGTCTGAGGAGAACTTCAGAGTAGTACTATGAAAAGTTTCAGAGTAGTTATGATGAGAAATTCAGAGTAGTTCTGTGGAGAGTTTCAGGATAGTTCTCAGGAGAGCTTCAGAGTAGTTCTAAGGAGAACTTCAGAGTAGTTCCGAGGAAAACTTCAGCGTAATTCTGAGGAAAATTTCAGAGTAGTTCTGAGGAGAACTTCATAGTAGTTCTGAGGAGAAGTTCAATGTAGTTCTGAGGAGAATATCTGTATTTATGTGGAGGGTTTCAGAGTAAGTATGAGGAGAACTTCAGAATATTTCTGGGGAGAGTTTCAGAGTAAGTCTGAGGAGAACTTCACAGTAGTACTGTGGAGAGTTTCCGAGTAGTTCTGAGGAGAACTTCGGAGTAGTTCTGTGGAGAGTTTCCGAGTAGTTCTGAGGAGAACTTCAGAGTAGTTCTGAGGAAAAGTTCATAGTAATTTTGAGGAGAACTTCAGAGTAGTTCTGTGGCCGGTTTCAGAGTAAGTCTGAGAAGAACTTCAGAGAATTTCTGATGAGAACTTCAGAGCAGTTCTGAGGAGACCTTCAAAATAGTTCTAAGGAGATCTTCAGAGTAGTTCTGTGGACAGTTTCAGAGCATTTCTGAGGAGAACTTCAGAGTAGTTCTGAGGAAACTTTCAAAGTAATTTTGAGGAGAACTTCAGAGTAGTACTTTGGAGAGTTTCAAAGAAGTTCTCAGGAGTACTTCAGAGTAGTTCTGTGGAGAGTTACAGCGTAAGTCTGAGGAGAACTTCAGAGTTTTTCTGATGAGAACTTCAGAGTAAGTCCGAGGAGAACTTCAGAGTAGTGCTGAGGAAACGCTCAAAGTAATTTTGAGGAGAACTTCAGAGTATTTCTTTGGAGAGTTTCAAAGAAGTTCTGAGGAGTACTCCAGAGTAGTTCTGTGGAAAGTTTCAGCGTTAATCTGAGGAAAATTTCAGAGTATTCCTGTGGAGAGTTTCAGAGTAAGCTTGAGGAGAACTTCAGAGTAGTTCTGAGGAGACCTGCAGAATAGTTTTGAGAGGAATTGAGAGTAGTTCTGTGAAGAGTTTCAGAGTAAGACTGAAGAGAACTTCAAAGTAGTTCTGAGGAGACCTTCAGAGGAGTTCTGAGGAGAACTACAGAGTAGTTCTGTGAAGCGGTTCAGAGTAGTTCTGATGAGAACTTCAGAGTAGAGTTCTGTGGAGAGTTTCAGAGTAGTTCTGAAGAGAACTTCAGAGTAATTCTGAGGAAAATTTCAGAGTAATTCTAAGGAGAATTTCAGAGTATTTCTGTAGAGAATTTCAGAGTAAGTCTGAGGAGAAGTTCAAAGTAATTCTAATGAGAACTTTAGAGCAGTTTTGAAAAGCAGTTCAAAGTAGTTCTGAGGAGAACTCCAGAGTATTTATGTGGAGAGTTTCAGAATAGTTCTGAGGATAACTTCAGAGTAGTTCTGTGGAGAGCTTCAGAGTAGTTCTGATGAGAACTTCAGAGTTGTTCTGAAAAGAACATCAGAGTAGTTCTGAGGAGATGTTCAAAGTAATTCTGAGGAGAACTTCAGAGTATTTTTCTGTGTAGAGTTTCAGAGTAAGTCTGAGGAGAATTTCAGAGTAGTACTGTGCAAAGTTTCAGAGTAGTTCTGAGGAAAACTTCTGTGGAGACTTTCAAAGCAGTTCTGAGGAGAGTTTCAGAGTAGTTCTGAGGCGAACTTCAGAATAGTTCTGAAGAGACCTTCAGAGTAGTTCTGAGGAGAAATCAAAGTAATTCTAAGGAGAACTTTGGAGTAGTTCTGAGGAGAACTTCAGAGCAGTTCTAAGGAGAACTTCAGAGTAGTTTCGAGGAGAAGTTCAAAGCAGTTCTGAGGAAAATTTCAGGGTAACTCTGAGGAGAACTTCAGAATAGTTCTGAGGAGACCTTCAGAGTAGTTCTGTGAAGAGTTTCAGAATAGTTCTGAGGAGAACTTCAGAGTAGTTCTGAAGAGACCTTCAGAGTAGCTCTGAGGAGAAATCAAAGTAATTCTGAGGAGAACTTTGGAGTAGTTCTGAGGAGAACTTCAGAGCAGTTCTAAGGAGAACTTTAGAGTAGTTCTGAAGAGAAGTTCAAAGCAGTTCTGAGGAGACCTTCAAAGTAAGTCTGAGGTGAACTTCAGACTAGTTCTGAGGGGACCTTCAGAGTAGTTCTGAGGAGAACTTCAGAGTAGTACTGTGGAGAGTTTCAGAGTAGTTCTGTTGAGAGTTTTGGAGTAAGTCTGAGGAGAACTTCAGAGTAGTTCTGAGGAGAAGTTCAAAGTAATTCTGATGAGAACTTTGGAGTAGTTCTGAGAAGAACTTAAACGTAATTCTGAGGAAAATTTCAGAGTAGTTCTGAGAAGAATTTTAGAGTTTCTATGAAAAGTTTCAGAGTAAGTCTGAGAAGATATTCAGACTAGTTCTGAGGAGAACTTCAGAGTAGTTCTGAGGAGAACTTCAGAGTAGTTCTGAGGAGACCTTCAGAGTAGTTATGAAGAAATTTCCGAGAACTCCAGAGAAGTTCCATTGGCCTCAGGAAAATTTCGGGAAATTTATGAACCTACCCGGGAACCCCCGGAACATGTCTGACTAGTGTGGTTCTAAGAACTTTATATGGCCACCAATGTTCTTATTTTTGAATTCTCATGTAGTTTGATGTGTCAAGTTTCACTTCTCCGGCGGTATGCGGAACATATCCGGATCTGGCCAACGTGGTACTGAGTACTTAATATGGCCACCAATGATCATATTTTTTGAATTCTCATGTAAGTTGATGTGTCGCATGTAGGTTGGTTCAAAAAGAATCTAACAAGGGGGTAGGTCACTCAGCACATTGTGTCGAAATTAGATTCGGCACAACTTGGGCACATTAATCGGCACACCTTCGACACACTTTCGGCATGCCTTCGGCACAATCTTGTAGGCATTATGTTTTTGTAAATAAAATGGGAGCACTGCTGGATAACTGTCATTGAAGTTATTCACAATATTACGTGCTGTTTGAATCTATATTTAAGAACATCCTCTAATTGAATATACCAAAGGAACTCAGACCAGCAGTTCACTTATAGATCTAAATAAGAAACGTATGTTCTAAAGTGGGCTCAACAGAAAGAGCCAGTTATTCAGACCGCATTAGCACCCTTATTTCAAATAATGATGCAACTCACACAAAACAAACTACAGAAGTCTACAGAACTACATCATCCTCAATAGTCGGTTTCCAACAATGTACCCCAGGCCGTTGATAGACCGTTGTTTTTCACAGCATGGTAGGCTAGGTTTCTGGTAAAACCCTTTTATCAACCTATGAACATAAAACACCAACACCCGCCACTTCCCGCGTCATCCTCTATCCGATTTATCCTTGCGATTTCAAACCAAAACATTCAAGATGTCAGAAATACCGGGTTGCCGGGATGGATATTTTGCAAACAATCGCAGCCTGCTCTATGACCGGCACAATCGGTACACCTGCGGCACACTGACGAAAAAGATGACCCAAGATTGGTGTGCCGAGTGACCTTCCCCTTGGAATCTAACAACTGAATCTAAAAAAAGCACTTCACCGGGGATACACGGAACATGTCCGGATACGGCCAACGTGGTTCTGACTACATACTATGACCTTGGATGGTTGAAAGTTCTGGTTAATCTAAAATTGCAGAAAAAATGCAACTGAAAACATTGAGCACTTATCAGGTTGCCGCAACGCATTTTATCCAGAATATTGAAACAAAACGCGGTTTAGTACAATGCCGCTTTTGCCACAACGCACTAATTATGGATTGACAAACGGATTTCAGTGTATTGACAAATTTACGATTGCCGCTATGCCGCTATCATTGTGTTTAGCCCTTAACTTGACTCAGCTATGATGATTCAGGAATCACAACCAGGTTCTAAGAATAGCTGGTTTGTGAAAACTGTTGAATACCTTGAACATTGCCGAATAGCCGTCAAAATTTTCAGAGATTCGGCAAACAAAACAGCAGACTCCGCCTTTTTTATTATAGTCACTTTAACGCTCTTGGGTCATTCGTGACTTGTCTGTGGTGAGATTTGAACTCGTGACTTTGGCGTGAGAGGTATGGATTCTAACCACTACACCCAGACTCCGCCTTTCCATTGCCACAGTGGCCGAGGAATTCAATCTAGCGAAACAAAATTAATAACTCCAAACGAGTCATTTGATTGGTTTTGTGTTTCGGAATGAAAGGCGAAATGTTCTAAGCTATTCAAAATGTAACTTTTTAATAAGGCCCATATAAACTTCTAAGGGGCAGTGCTGGGTGATACGAAGACGGACCTCAAAATCGAACCAATTATTTTACGATATGATGAAACGAATTCAAGTATTGCAGCTTGGTTCATTTTGCATCTCCAAAACCTCAAAACCTGACCACTTTTTATAACGCGGTCATTTTGGTTTTTTTTAAATTGCACCCCTAATATGTTGCCGGAAGACGTAATCCTACGTCAAAACAAATCACACAGGGCCAGTGCAGTTTGAGTTCACATCTAAACGAGTCCAAAATTTTGGGAGAATGATCAGGACCTGATTTGGAATCGATTGAGCTTGTTGGAGCAAAATCGATATTTTGAACCACCCTAATGGTTATGGTCACAACGTCCAAAACCGATATACACACGACTATCGCAACTCCCAATTCCATTCAATCGCAATTGATGAATACGCCTTGCACTTCCGTCGTCGTCGGCGGCGGCGCGGTCAAACGGCTGATCAATTAAACACGATAAAAGCCAATCGCTCGAGTCCGGCTGAGCCCCCCGTTTATACTCAATCCACCAGAAGCAACGAACTTCCTTTCCCCGATTCACTTCCATCTGTTAATCGTCTTTGCCACTGCGGCTGCTTAGTTAATTATCGATGACTTTTGCGCAGCAAAAATAGTTTACCATCGTCGCCTGCTGTGACGGAACGCAAATGTACCGTTTCCTCTCGTTCCGTCGCGCTTTCACCGTCAAAACATGCAAAGTGTTTGCAAGCTGACATTTGTGGATCATTTTTGAAAATTGTTGGTGACTTACCCGCGTCAAAGTGCTTCTCGATTCGCCTCCATTGGCGCGTCTGGTTGAGCGCAATGAGGGCAGCGGCGAAGAAGAACATCAGACACCCGATGATGGCCAGCAGCAGCGAGGCCGCCTGCCAGTCCCACAGAATTTCTTCGGTGTTTTCGTGCTTCCTGGGACCGGACACCTGCGAATGCTGTGCCGAATGGTGCTGCTGACCATGCTGCTGGTGGTGGCCGTCGTGACCATCTTTCCGGCGTTCCTGCGAAAGAGTTTTGAGGTTAGAATCGAGGCTCGACTGGATTGGTTTTTGGATCATAGAAACTAACCTCTTTCGAGTGGCGCTGTTCGTGCCGCGCTTCGGTGCGGGACAGCTGCGCCAGATCCATGTCCAAATCTCCTATCGTCCCGCAGACCGTGTCCATGTACTCCTGACATGGCCGCAGGACCAGCTTCTGCTCACTACAAACCGTACAGGGAACGCAAGCTTCTCGCTCCAGATTCCACCACCAACCTGGATCGCACACCGCCTCGGCGGTGGATAATACTGTCAACAAGGTCACCACCACAATCACCCATCTTAGTCTACACCCCGACGATCTTAATCCTAATAGTGGGCTTACGGAACTACTGCTTGTAACACTACCGCTCTCGATACTACTACTGTACATGACTGATCGGAAGGACCAGCCGCTACTGCCGCAGGGCCGGTATCGTGTGGATCTGTGCTGCTCCATCGGGTCGATCCAAGGTGGCATGGTCTGCAAGAGAGAGAGAGAGAGAAAAAAAAGTAGGCCGGTTAGTAACGAATCGCACTCCAAAAAGAGCAGGGCAGTACGCACGACCAACCGAACCGGAAGTTGCCAACTAGTCTTGCCCATGCGGAATATTAATTCCACCCTCATCCACATCGATCCGACATCGATGTGGAAAATATGATTACATAAAACAACAATCAACTGCTTTGGAGAGGGAAAGAGACGCGGGGAATACTTCCTTATAATGCAGATGTGCACCACGCCGCCTCCCACCCGCCTGCTGGTGACAATAACGATACACGAAGCATGCCATATTAGAGGGCCGCACACTTCCGGTGTCACATTGGCAGAGGGCTAGGGACGACTGTGCTGCGATGGTTGGTTTATTAATTTTCAATATTTTACGATTATGAGTGTCATTAGCCGTGCTGCGGTCGGTGGTCGGTGCCAAGAACCTCCGCGGTCACGAAATTTGTTGGCAGGATTGCCAACCGAAACCGGTGCAAACGGAATTCTTACATGTTGAAAACTGGCAACACTGACGAAACATCAAAGCAACCCCATTCTTGTGACAATCATAGAGCGCTGCGCTTTTGGCACAAGTTTCTTCAAATCGCAAACTACCGATCAGTTAGGTATTAGAGTGCTAAACTTTTATCGCTTTTCACCGGCTTGCGAAAGAAGAGCCTTCGCCATCGCCATCGACGAGACGAGATGGCGCACGGTTGATAAAGTGTTTTTAACTGTCAACGATTCTTGGCGCGAAGCCATCGCGAAAGGAAAATCCGATTAGCTGCAGCAGAACAAACGGAATCAAAAACAGGATGCTTTATGCAACTGCTTCATCGTCGTCACTTTGGAGCGGTTCTTCCTGCTGCGTTGTCGGGTCGAAGAACAGGTGGTGGTAATTTCCAATTGTTATTCTGTGGGGACGGATCGAATTGTCAACTTCAACAGCGGTTCAATGAAACCTATACATAAACAACAACAGAATGGAATCGAGATCGTTTGCTGGCTGGAAAGGTTACATTGATAATCAACGGCAGCTATGGAAACGAAATATTAAAACGATGAAATGCTGCAAGCGTCTAGAATTAGCTTCCAAAAGAGCCAAAAGCTTTTTCTTTAGAATCTTATTTTAGAAGCTTATCCTAGACTCTTGTCCGTTGCTCCGCTCCTCTGAATAAATCAAAAATCAAGAACAGGACAGTAAATCGGAGTAGTTACGCTGTGGAGAAGAATTTTTCCAAGGTTTATGGAGCATTTTATCGTTTTTTGTAATATAACCATTTTGTCGTAGAGAAACCAACAGAAAGTGCGGGAAGTTTTACAATCCAAGACCTATATCTATAAGGAAGGAATTTCGAGCCGAGCGCGGTAAGTCATGCTGAGGAATGTAATCTTGATGCATTCTGCAGTGTCTATTAGAGCGCCATCATGATTATCCCCTTTTTACCGAGTATCGAGCATCTCGAGAGTTTCAGAACGCAGAACACAGCTTGTTAAATCCATCAGCCGTCACTCAATCAAGTCGACGCGTAAAGCTACTATATACTATACTCTCTGGCCGGTTGCCATATTATAGTACAGCAGCATCTAAAGCAGAATATATCGTCGGGTTCATGCAATACTGTCACAACTCAAAATTTCCCATTCCTCGGTTTTTTTTTTCGGTTAAAAGTATACAAAATCCGAATAATGTCACTTTATAACACCTTTTTTCTCGAAGGTCGTACATTCCTCTAGCGGTGGATTGACAAAGTATTGGATTTTTATATCGAGTTGTGACAGTATTGCATGAGCCCGACGATATGAGCGAGCGAACTATGGGCGAAAAGAAATTTTCTCGAGAACCTCTTATGCCGGCTGCGATTCAAGCGAGTAGATTAGCTCGGAATTGATTGCGTTCGCTTGAATTGTGCATTCGCAATACTTAAGCAGGGTCTTTGTGGAGAGAAAGCCGGGACTTTAGATGGATTTGAAGTGGTTTAAACTACGAAATGGATACCATTGCTGGGATTGACGTCAACGGAGGGCAATTGAGAGTTGGATTTGCTTAATTTCAATTAGCTCATTAAAGGGGATACATTGCGAAACAGTACTAAATCATAGTGTAAAAGCTAACATTTGGTCACATTTGCATTGCCTTCGGATTGAAATCTTTTGGAAGCTAATCGAAAAGCGAGTGAAACAGAACAATAATTCTGATGACGAACCTTGGTAGCTTAGTGGATACCGTTTCTGCGCACTGAGCAGATGGTCGGGAGTTCATTCTACACTGAACGAAAACATCCGCAATACTTCGACTGATTATTGTATTGTTCGAGCCCTGTCGAATAGGGATGATTTCCTTATGATTGTATCCGTCATCAACTGATGAGCATAAATATGACTCTCCTCCAAATAAATGATGATATTTATTTGAAAATTGGCTTATAGGACAACAGTTAAAAGGCCAGCGCACAATAGATACGTTTTCAGGTTTGCTTGGATGTGCTTTGATTCTCGAAGAATTTGCGTTTAAAGTCATTGGTTACGTTTGGTTGTTCCGCCTATTTCAATTGTTGGTCTAGAAATGCTTTAGATTCGATTATTAAGGCTGTGAACCATTTGCCGAGTTAAATTTAACTCATGGTTAAAAGTGACATTTCGAAAGTTATTTTCTATGCTCGAAAATCCCCGTGCTGTCGATCGACCGGTTTTCAACCTACGGTTGTCAAAATTTAACTTCTTGTTTGTCAGAAATAACCATGCTCGGATAGCAGGGTTCATCGATAACTTTCCATCTGTCAAATTTTAACCAAAAGTTAAAATAATCCACCAAATGGTTCAGAGCCTAAATCGATTATTCACATTTCCATATTGAGGCTGTGAACCATTTGCCGAGTTAAATTTAACTCGTGGTTAAAAGTGACATTTCGAAAGTTATTTTCTATGTTCGAAAATCCCCGTGGTGTCGATCGACCGGTTTTTAACCAACGGTTGTCAAAATTTAACTTATTGTCTGTCAGAAATAACAAAGCTCGGATAGCAGGGTTCATCGATAACTTTCCATCTGTCAAATTTTAACTAAAAGTTAAAATAATCCACCAAATGGTTCAGAGCCTGAATAGCCATGAACAGCCATTCATCATGGATACAAAAACCACTAGTTGGTAGGTGAAACAAGTTCCGTTTCTTCAACTACAGCATCATCAACGTGCACTGCCGACACGAAGGGAGACCCGACGACGAGAAAGAAGCGACAGCTGGAGCTGGTGTACGACGGATTGTACGACTTTTCCCCGAAAACCAGTTCCCCGAAAACACTTTCCTCGAAAGTTTTATCCCCGAAATACGATTCCCCGAATGAACCAGTTCCCCGAAAGGAACGTTTTCCCGAACACTATTTCCCCGAAAGAACTATTTCCCCGAAAGAGCTAGTTCCCCGAAAGATACAATTTACACTGTGCGATCTATTTAAATATGATCCTTGGGTTTGTTACAACTTATCTATATGAAATTGAGAAAAATATCTTTGCTGAATATTGATAAACAGAACAAAGTCGTTCAACACCCTAGATAAAGTTTGTGGTTATGACTTGTTATGACATTTGGCGGTTTATCAAATTGATATCTGATTGTAATGAGCATAAAGACTGAGCTTTGATATAAAGAAGGGAAAATTGTGTCAGTTTCATCAAATCTTTCGCTGGTTAACTACTTGTATCGAACAATACCACAATACACATATCAATGTGTGTCGAATTAAAGTGGACTCTACACGACTGTTTGTATTGACAATAATCGTATTGTCAATGCATTTTATATTGACGTCAATACATCGGTATTGACAATATATCTGTATTCACATCATCAATATTATTGTTAAGTATTGACAATATTTCTTACCGTGTGGGGTTCGCTTAAGACAATAGTTTGACTTTCGTTAAAACTACATGTAAAGGTCACACACTAAGATTATTTCACCGAAATCTGTGAAATTTTACCGAAATCTCAACAGCTGAACGTTCGGTAAACAGTTCGGTGATTTTTCACAGATTTCCTGTAATTTTTTACCGAATATTCTGAAATCGGTGTATGGTGTTTTCTTCTTGCTCCATACAATTTTGGATTCGGCCTATAAGGAGTCGCAAAGTGACTATAGCATGTATTGCATGGGGACGCATGGTATCTTTTATTTATTAGTATGGAGTTTTTTAACGTTCGTACCTATCCAACACACACACACATACATTGTATACAATTGGCTCCATGGAACATACCAAGTTATACGTCAAATAATCAACTAAGATAAAAAGAAGGAAAAATTCTTGCAACAAACAAAATTTTCTCTTCTTTGTATCACAGCTCGTTCTTTAACGTTTTGAAGAATAAATAGCTTACTAATTTATAAAACTGATATCTAATCGTAATCAAATTAAAAAAAAAACGAGCCGTTAGGGGCCATACATTAATTATGTCACGCGAAATTGAGGCAAAATTAATCAATCACAGATTTCTACACGTCCCTCCTTAGGGCGTGACATAATTTGTACATCACCCCTTATACAAAGAAGAAAAATCGTTGTTTGTTTCAAGAAATGTTCCTTCTTTGTAGCACAGCTCGTTTCTTAACGTATCGCATAATATCTACCCTAATAAAAATGTTATGGTTAATTTGCTTAACGACGTGTTCTGGGTATCATCCAAACCATTTGTGGAATAGTTCACACATTTGGGTTATTGTTCGTTTATGGTAATTTTTTATTAGGGTATCTAATTGGTTTTATCAAAGAGATATCATTTTCCTTTCTTTGTATCACGGTTCGTTCTTCAATTTTATAACAATGAGATATCGCTTTGATAAATTAGTAAGATATTTATTCTTCAAAACATTAAAGAACGAGCTGTGATACAAAGAAGGGAAAATTTTGCTTGTCGCAAGAAATTTTCCTTTTTTGAATCATAGTTCATTCTTTGACGTATAATATGGTATGATCCATGGAGCTAATTGCATAGAATGTGTGTGTTTGTTTGATAGGTACGACCGTTAAAAAAAACTCCATACAAACAAAGAAAAGATATCATGCGTCCCCATGCCATACATATTAGTCACATGGCGACTCCTTATAGGGTGAATCTAAAATTGTATGGAGCACGAAGAAATCAATATGTGTTGAATAAAGACAAAAGTTTGACTTTCGTTAAAACTACATGGAAAGGTCAAAAGCTGCTGAAATAGGATTACACCGATTTCAGGAGCTTGACCTTTACATTTTGTTTTAACGAAAGTCAAACTATTGTCTTTATTCGACGCACATTAATATGTTTATTGTGGTATTGTTCGATACAAGTAGTTAACCAGCGAAGATGCGCAGATTCGGGGAAATGGTACATTCGGGGAAATTATTTTCTGGGAACTGTGCCATTCGGGGAATTGTATTTCGGGGAAAAGTTACATTCGGGGCAATAACTTTCGGGGAAAGTGTTTTCGGGGGACTGGTTTTCGGGGGACTGGTTTTCGGGGAAAAGTCGTACAATCGTACGACGGCTGTTCGCAACGGGACATCAAAATCGTCATCGGCGACATGAACGCTCAGGTAGGACGGGAGGCAATGTATAGACCGGCAATCGGGCCAAACAGCCTGCATGCCGTATCGAACGACAACGGCCAACGATGCGTGAACTTTGCAGCCTCCCGGGGTATGGTAGTTCGAAGTACCTTTTTCCCCCGCAAGGATATCCACAAAGCCACCTGGAGATCACCTGAAAACCAAATCGACCAACCTTCTAATCGACGGGAAAGTCTTCTCCGACATTATCAACGTCCGCACGTACCGCAGTGCGAACATAGATTCGGACCACTACCTAGTTGCAGTATGCATGCGCTCAAAACTCTCGACGGTACATAACTGAAGAGCTGCTTTGCGTAGCTTCTCTTGAAGATGGCTGGAGGGACATCCGTTCCGCCATAGGTAGTACTTCTGCAGCGGCACTAGGTACTAGGTTCGCGCAAAGGCTACGTGCCGCAAGCCGATATGTGCAAGGACTTGGACGGTAACCTTCTCACGAACGAGTGTGAGGTGATTGAGAGGTGGAAGCAGTACTAACATAGAGGTAACTCTAAGACCAGAATGTCCCGAAGAAACGAGCTCTTTGGCTCAGCTTTGGTACAATCTTCGGTCCTAAGCTAATCGATTCACCCCTCGAAACATAGGAAAATCCACTAACCCCTAAATGTTATCTGTCAAACTTTCATAGCGAATAAAAAAAAACATAGTGTAGTACTAGAATGGGGTACTTAATCGATTTGCTTGGGACCAATAGGCTAGTCAAGTAGTGAGCCAATTTAAAATCGATAGTTTCGTATTGATTGTTGGTACTAAGACGAGCACCTCAACGGTGAAGCAGCAGAAAACGAAGGTGGCACGGCAACAGACCTTGGAGCACGCGCAGAAGACGACAGGCTACCGGCCCCTGATCTTCAAGAAGTTGAGGAGGAGATCGGTCGGCTGAAGAACAACAAAGCAACTGGTATAGATCAACTACCAAGTGAGCTATTAAAATACGGTGGTGAAGCACTGGCTAGAGCGCTGCACTGGGTAATTGCCAAGATTTGGGAGGAGGAGATATTACCGGAGGAGTGGATCGAAGGTGTCGTATGCTCAATCTACAAAAAGGGCGACAAGTTGCTAAGCGCCGCCTACAAGGTACTCTCCCAAATTCTATACCGCCGCCTGTCACCATTTGCAAGAGAGTTCGTGGGGTAATACCAGGCGAAATTCAGAAGAGCTGGGATAGACACGAGTGGCGCGATATTCAGGAAGTCCATCCAGCTCCTTGGCCTCGCCGATGACATTGACATTATGGCACGGAACTTTGAGACGATGGCGGAAACGTACATCAGACTGAAGGCTGAAGCTAAGCGGATTGGACTTATTATTATTATTTAGCTTTATTTAGGAGGCTTTCAGCCTTAGGCTGGTTCGCCTCCAACCACGGATTGGACTTTCCATCAACGTATCAAAGACAAAATACATGAAAGAAAGAGGTTCTAGGGAAGACAATGTTAGCCTCCCACCCCGAGTTCCGATTGACGGTGACGAAATCGAGGTGGTCGATGAGTTCGTGTATTTGGGCTCACTGGTGACCGCCGAAAATGATACCAGCAGAGAAATTCAAAGACGCATTATGGCAGGGAATCGTGCCTACTTTGGACTCCGGAGGACGCTCCGGTCGAATAAAACTCGCCGCCGCACGAAGTTGACCGTCTACAAGACGCTGATTAGACCGGTGGTCCTCTACGGCCACGAGACCTGGACTATGCTCGTGGATGACGTGGAGGTGTTTTCGAACGGAAGGTGTTGCGTACCATCTACGGTGGAGTGCAGATGGATGACGGAACGTGGAGGAGGCGAATGAACCACGAATTGCACCAGCTGCTGGGAGAACCATCCATCGTCCACATTGCAAAAATTGGGCGATTACGGTGGGCTGGGCACGTCGTAAGAATGCCGCACGACGACCCAGTGAAAATGGTTCTAGAAAGCGACCCAACAGGAACAAGAATAAGAGGCGCGCAACGAGTACTCAAACCCTACAAGGAAACCCTGAGTGTGGAAAGGAATTAGCGGACCTACGAAAAAACTTGAACTAGTGATCGTGGTGTTGAGGTGCGTTAATGCCGACCCCGGTCTTTCGAGATGTGGCCAGAAGGTGCAGCGCCAACTTTCAAACGGTGCGCAACATCCTTGCCAGGGAAGGATACAAGTCGTACAAAGCCAGTATACATCCGAACCAGCACATGAAGCAGAATTCCGTGGCCAAAAAGCGTGCAAGGCTCTTATACGACCGTGTTTAGACGAAACACATTGGCTGCACTTTGATCGATGACGAAACATACGTCAAACTCGATTTTAAGCGGCTTCCCGGTCAAAAGTTTTACATCGCGACTGGAAGTGCCGGAAAGATTCAAGTTCGTGTTTGACGAAAAGTTTGCGAAGAAAGCTATGAGTTGGCAAGCGATTTGTAGTTGTGGCCTGAAAACTGAACCATTAGTCACATCCTCGACGATGACATCCCAAGTTTACATCGAAGAATGCCTGAAAAAGCACGTCACAAAGTCACATTTTGGCCCGATTTGGCCAGCTGCCACTACACCAAGGGGGTTCTGGAGTGGTATGCTGCCAACAAGATCGATTTTTTCCCCAAGCTAATGAATCCTCCGAATTGCCCGGAATTTCGACCAATCGAAAAATACTGGGAAATTTCAAAGCAGCGACTTCGATGAAGCGGCAAGGCGCACTTTAACTGTCAACTCTATACTTGCATCTCCTCATCTATCGTATAAAATGTTGCATGTCTGCAAAGAATTTCAAGTATGCAATATTATTTTTTCTAAGCCTTATTTAAAGGCATCTTTAAGTGAAGGGGAATGATTCTAAAAAAGTTCTTGAGATAATTTTGAAAAAAAAACTGTAAAATGTTCTTAACGAATTATCAAAGTTATATCAAAATTTTAAAGGTTTCTATAATTATGAAAAAGGAATATCGGATGTCCATAAACGGCAACTGTGTGGGGGAAACCACTTTTTGCCATAACGGAAACGCCTCGTTTTTTGATGACAGAATTACGCATTTTCGTGCACAAAACCCACGGAATTTTCGGTTTATTCAATAGATAATCATTTGAAGTCGAGATTTTTATTTTGCTTTTTTCTAGCGTCCTGGAGAAAATCTTATACCTTAATTCGAAGTTTTTCTGGTTAATTGACAAGGTCATGTGGTATTCGGTCATTGCGAGAATTTATATGTACCACTTCAATACTGTTACGCATTTGACCACAAACGTTTGTAAGAGCTTTGGGGGTGATGTGGCTGGCAGCAAGGCGAGCGAACGTAAAATTAAAATTAACTCTTAAGCAACAATAATTTATGGTGGTCCTGAAAAGAATCTTTTTGTCGTGATGGTTGAGTAATGCTGAGGGTGTTCAACACGGATGAGGCTGGCGAGCTGTATGTTGTTTGGAACGAGGGTGACGCGCTTGGCATAGATCACCCACAGCAGCTCACGACGAGCAACTGAATCCGATCAGTAGCGGTGCAGCTTCTTCCTCCTTCGTCAATGAATCGAGGGCTCTTGAGGGCAGCCTTGATAGCTAGCTGCTTGCGGGGAGCCCTTCGTTACGTACTGGAGAAAATTGTACAACGCCACGCGCCAACACCACTGCTGCTGCGGCTGCTGCTGATGACGACCGGACACCACCACTCACCACACGCGGTGATTGTGTAAACACCGTTCGGCAAGACCGAATGGAATTAGATTTTGAAATTTATGCTTGGGAAACCACTGATAATTTTCAATCGGCAATCGGTCATAATTTTCAATAGGACCTCTACAGATTTGTAGAAAAATGTCCTATCAATTGGTTTGTTTTGAATTAAAATCCATCTGCTATTGACAGAGTTATAAGTGGTCAAAACCTGACCACTTTTCGTAACGCGTTCGATTTTGGTTTTTTTTTTTAATTTCTTGAAATTATCCTCGGAATTCCCATGAATGTTTCATTTGAATTACCTTGAAGTTCTCCTCCGAATTCTTTTCTTAATTTTCTCAAAATTCCTTAGGAATTACCCTTGGTAATTCCTATTATTTTTCAATAAAATTTCCATTGAATCCTGTTGAATATCCTAGAAATTCTACTCAGAATTATCTTGGTATTTTCCTTAGGACTTCAATTGAGAACAAATGTCAAGATCCTGGTCTCTTCAAGACTATGGGCCAGACATTTCAGAAAAATTTAACAGCAAGGTTTGTGAGATCTCAAATAATCAATCAATCAGTTTGACCGCCCACGGTTGCTGCTCTGTTATTACCAGATCAGCTGCAATTACACAGAGAACCAACAGATGATGTTTGGAACTAACATTCATCCTCAATGTGTAAGAACTGGAGATCTAATATTTAGCAATACCAGCGCCGGCTGTGTCCGAATGCAGGTCAACTAGGGAATGGGAAGGAATGTGTTGACGTGGTACTCGCTGTGAAGGAAACCGAGAAATCCTCTGCGCTTCCACGAGAAATCACTGGGATGTTGGATGTGGGGAAAGGTTGCACCGCACACGCAGGGATCGTTTTGGTAGAGCGATTATAATACACAAACACACACACACACACACACACGCGCGCGCACTCATCCAATTTCTATTTTTAGATCAGAACCCACATTGTGGTAAGTGATGCGATCGGTGTTAAAGAAGAATTTGTTTTTCATTAAAATCTAGTGGATATAGAATAAGGCAAAGTGAAAAATTGCAAGGAAGGGGACGGGCCTGGGATTGAACTCCCGACCTTCTGCTCAGTAAGCAGAAACGGTAACCACTGAGCTACCGAGCCTCGTCATAGGGTTTGTGAGATCTCAAATAAGGAAAATATCCTCTATGGACGTACATTCCCAAGTAACCACCAAACCCGTCAATAACCCGATAAGGGCCCATTTTGCAATATATTTCAATATATAGGCTTTATATCACTATGGTTATTTGGGTTTAATATCAAAAAAATGGAAAGATTTTCCATATTCTGTCCATATGGATGTAGAGGACTGAATTTAACATTTGATAAACAAACAAAAAATGGAACGGAAAATGCGTTCAATTAAGGCTAAAGCGCAATCACAGCGGAAGCGGAACGGCAGCGGAATATTCCGATCTGAGTAAGCCTACTTGTCGAATTGAAAAAAAAGTTAGAACCAAACCGACTTCGGTTAGGCATCTTGTGACAACTGTCAAACTTTCCGTTTCGCTTCCGCCCACATTGCGTTTGGACCTTTAGTAGTAAGTTTTATGGCTAAATGCTAGAGGCCCGTGCCGTGAGTATTCCTGACGTTGCCGAAAATTACGATAGCATCAGATTGCGGAGTTGCTAGTGTATTAGAATGCTTTGTTGATTATTCACGAATTTTTGATAGCTGAGAATGCTTGTGAACATTTGAGGTGAACGCCTACGCTTTTTCACATTTATATCGCTGTGAAGGAACAGAGAAGTGTTGAGGGAATTTATATCTGTAATTGCAACCAGTTCGTTTTTGTTTGTTTATCTGGTTAAGATGTTATACTTAACTAGCGGTAACCACCTACAGGCGCTATATTCATAGTCTGGCGGATAGAATTTCAAAAAGTGGAATCAATTCAATATATTTTAGACCAACAATTGAAAAGGTACTATCAACATTTATAAACAAACGTTGATTATTCTTTCCACGCCAATCGAACGCAAATTACCGGCATCATCGGATAGGGAAAACTTTCCAAAACCCAAAGATGGTATTAGTTTGCGTAGGCGAGCCTTGAGTCACGAGAAAATGGTTTCCGACATTTTGTTCGCAATAGCTGATGTGCTCTTTTCTGTTGTTAGTCGTGATTTGCTCGATTGGTTCCGCTATTTGACAGCTCAACTGGTTCCCGAGATTCTATCCGCCAGACTATGAATATAGCGACTATAGTAACCACCGACAAACCAACATGAATGACCATACCAAAAACAATAAAATGTCGGACCAAAGCACACTAATGCAAAAGTTATGAATTGGTTCGTGTCTTATCTATTCTGGACAAGTTATTTTTATCTAGAACAAAAATTCTATGGTTTTGACAGTTCGGATCACTGTACATTTAAATCGACCGTTTTCGATTTTCGGGCATAAGTCAGAATTAAGTGTCATGTCGGTTTGTCGCGGTAACCATCATTATATATATGCAAGTTTTCAAGGCTCTAAAATTCACAACAATATATACAATGACAGAGTTTGGGACATTGCTATTATTTTTTATATCTCAGACATAATGTGTGGTTTCCAGTACTAAAGACTGTACTCGAAAAATTGATCGGCTTGTAACTTTTTAGCGTGTGAGAAAAATTGATGGCATTTTGACTGAAACTAGCTAAGAGTGTATTGTTTACGCTGGCAGAATTTTATCACAATCTGTCAAGGGGTTATCGAGGTAGCATCGGAGCAAGAGCAGATTCGCCAAAAAAAATCTTGTGCGCTGTCATGGAAAATCCGACTGCGTCCAACAGATGGATCGGGAAGCACCTGGTAATCCATCATTCGACGATTTCCCGGGTGTGGAAGTCATTCAAGGAGTCCCAGACGACCAAGCGGCGGGCAGGCTGCGGCAGAAAACCTGTATTAAGTCTGTTCAAGCGTCAGCCGAATCTTTCGATCCACGATGCGGCAAAGTAGGCGATGGTTTGTCCAAAAACGATGAAACGTGCCGGCATCCACGTCTACAAGGTCCGGAAACCACCGAAACGGAACGACAAACGAAACACGGTGGCCAAAACCCGTGGCAGGAAGCTGTACCGGGAGTGGCTGACGAAACCGAATTGCGTCGTGATGGACGACGAGACTTACATCAAGGCGGACACAAAGCAGTTTCCGGGGCAGGAGTTTTACATTGCCGCATCACGATTGGCCGTTCCTGAGGAGGTAAAGAAGAAGAAGGTGGACAAATTCGTCAAAAAGTTCTTGGTTTGGCAGGTCATGTGTGGGTGCGGCAAGATGAACCAGCCGTACATCACGACGGGTACCATCACTCGGGACGAGTGCCTCCTACCCTTCCTGCGGTCTCACGGAGGCAAGACGCTGTTTTGACCGGATTTTGCATCCTGCCACTACCGTGGCCGGTGTTACAAGTTACAGAGACAACAATCTAGATAGAGCTGGAATTAGGACGTAACAGCCTTTGTAAGCAATGACTTCTCATATCTTCCACTTCAAGACCAACAATTGAAATGGCCTTAACTCCATTTTGTAAACAAACCTTGTAAAGCCATTTTCTCGCGAACCGAAACCTTAATTCGCAAACCTAAACCACAATCCGGTAGAGGAGAATTTCCCCTTCCTGTTCATTATTTGGTTTTCCTTTGCGGACTTCGGTTCGCGAGAAAATGGTCTTACAAGGTTTGTTTACAAAATGGAGTTAAGGCCATTTCAATTGTTGGTCTTGTCTTAGGGGAAGTCTTTGCCTACTCGATGGTGATGTCAATTTGCCAGAGAGAGCCATGACTTTCTAGAAAAAATCATCGAGAGAAGTCATTGTTTATAAAAACTGTTACGCCCTAATTCCAGCTCTATCTAGCAATGTTGTTTTTGTATCAAAAGACGTCAACCCACCGAACTCGCCGGAACTTCACCCGTTCGAGAAGTTTTGGGCCATCATGAAGGCCAGACTTGAAGAAATCAGCATACCGGCACCAACTTGGGTTGACATTTGCAGTGCTAGCTTTGAAACCCTCCTATGTCCTCTAATCCGATATTTCCCTATTTATTTCTTGTATTCCAAAATACCATTCCTCTCCACACTCTAGCTCGCTCTCACGAAGACTGACTCAATCTACTCGTCTTTCATTAGGATACCTACTAGCCACAGGCTGCCATACTAATTATTTACTAATAACTAATAATTAGCATTAATGTGACTCGCTATTTCGCCATTATATCCTTATATTATTCCTGTATTAAGTACAATACATCCCGCCCAAGTAACTTAAATTTAAAGCCGCATATCAGCCTTATATTGCAAAAAGGGCATATTAACGGGCTTGATGGTTACTTGGGTTGGGTACCCTTGTCGGTCAGGCAACGACCGACAAGATGGCACTGCGATATGATCTCTCATCACCGGCATACTGTTTTCGCGCGGTAATTCCGCTGTAATAATCTCCAAGAACACCGAGAAGAGCAGCGATGAAAGCGTGGAAAGCATCCGAAAATAAATGGGCCTGTTTGTATACACTAAATGGAGCAAGCGATGAAATAATAATTAACTCCGCTGTGTTTGCTTTGCGCTTTTGCCAGCCATTGCCGGTCTGATGTAGGTAGTGTGTACAACATTTAGAATAACCGTCATAAGGCAAATATACGAGAGCAAAGTTGTAAACTCACCTAGATTTGTTTGGTTCTCGAGCGCCAAATGCCCTGCCAAGATTCGTTGCGTCTGGTTTTCACTTTTTTTTTCCTCCGCAGAAATTTTCCGCCACTAGACACTGTCCATACTCGATGCCACTGACTTTTCGGAGCTGACGGCGGCCATATTTGACGGTCAAATCAAAGCAACCCGGTGTGGTGCTGTCACGCACTTTGTGTCACGTCGACTTGGATCCGGAAGTTTAACGTTCTCGCTTCGCGCGTAACTTACAATGTTTTATTCCAAACAAACGAAGAAAAAGGTTATTATTCTTCACTTGCGTTTTCTTCCAGACTTGTTCGGTTCCTGATGATGGGCGTACGTATTTGTAAACAAATTTTGAGCTGCTCTCTTCTTCTCTATTCGGTCTCGGCCGAACTTTTGATATTAGGTTTGTGGGCGTACGCATACGTGCGTAGTTTTCCTCCACTTTGCTCGTACGGAGGTTATTTTGGTTAGGTTCTTCAACTTTCGTGACCGGATGCCTGCTTTCCTCTTGTCGTCGTGAGTAGTTTTGCTGCCCGTCTCTGCTCTCTATGCCTCGTCCCCACCAGAGAAACTATCTTTGGAAACACTGCTTCGTCGCCGTTTGGGGAAAATACCTCGCATAAAATTTATTTCAAACAGATTGCTTCCACCTCGAAGAAACCACCGGAAAAATTCCTGCTGCTAAAAATCGAAAACATCCGCAGCTCTCACTAAATATTTCACACATACTCCTCCTCCGTACACGCGCGTCAATTATTCAAATCATTCACGAAAAAAAAAATAAAGCTCACTGCTGTCAACTACACAGTTGGCGCAGTGCGACACTTTCTTCCGTCGACTTTCGCCGCCACCGCAATCATCAATCTAGTTTTCCAGTTTGAATCTGAAACAACACTGCCACCCGCGCGCCTACTTTGATCCCTCGCTTCGACAGTCTTCACTTCTTTAAAGTTGCAAATTATGTTGGCACGTAACACAACCCGATCCGCGCAAGGCACAGGCTTTGATCGATAGTGTATCGATTACCACTAGACTATAACTAAAAATAAAAAATCCTTTCTCACGAGTGAAGATAATCATCCACAAATTGCACCCCGCCCGGTCTGTCGCTGAGCTAACCCGTTTCGTTCGCTGGCGATGGAGAGAGGTCAAAGCGTTTGTTGTTTGAATTGAAACAACAGAAATAAATGTAACTGCAACAACACCAAAAAGGAAAGAAGAAAAACAAGTCAAACAAGTCTCGCGACGTCCGTACGACAAGGAAGACTATTCCGCGATGCTCAACTGGCGGCTGCTTAATCGGAACTGATTTTTGTTTCGAGGAGCACAGAATGCAGCAATCCTCTGAGAAGAGAGTTTACCACACAGAATCGGCTCTCTCTCTCATCGTCTTGAAGCAACGTTGCCAACATTGGGGATTTGTCGGAAATGTGTGTGACCGAAAATAATCACTACACAGCTAAGCATCTAAAACCATCTACTCGCATCGCAAATCTTCATCAATCTTCTATCGATCTACTGATCGCACGTGCATCTCACGACAGTTGAACAAAATCTGTTCTGCATCTTTTTTAGATGGAATCGAGGAGAAGATTTTGATATTTGACGTAGAACTACGTCTTTGTGGACTAAGGGGTGCAAATTGAAAAAAAAGTGTGGCGAAATAGTGTTAGGTTTTGAACGCTTGTAACTATGTCATTTTTAAATGAAATTAAAATCCAAATTCATCAATTAATAGGAAATAACTCTACGAATCTGCCGAAAATAAAATACTTTCCAGTTTTTTTTTCAACGTTTGAAAAATGTAGAAAACATAATTTTATCACTGTTTTCATGAAATAAACGGTTTCCCCAAACCCAGTCGTCATAATCGAGTACCACTTGGTTACACATCGTTTTGCTTGAACCTGAAAAGTTATAAAACAGCACTGCTGCCGTGCCTCTGCTCATGGATTCTTTGCTCGACTGTTGAGCTGTTCAGTCCGTATTTTCGCTCGAGTTCTCGTTTCGATTTTGTTTCGTTTTGCACTCAAAAAATTCCACACGTTTAATCGAAGAGTTTAAACACTTGATTTTTTGAATGCACAATCACATTTACTTTAAGTGTATTTCACCTTGGTTCAAAATGTTATACACGTTAATTTATAGTGTTTCAAACTTTGAAATGTTGAAAATCTTTCACTAACTATTCATGTGTATTGCACATTGAATCACACTACTGTTCAAAACAGATGGATTTAAAGTGTTTTGCATTTCAATGCGATGTTAGTTGCTTGCTCAGAAAGGTAAACATCCAAAACAAGAGTTGTGACTTTATCCTATCAACCCGCCTCATATATATTAGAACAACCGTGGCACAGTGGGATCGAACGAAGATTTCGGCAGCAGCACACCCCCAACAGTCCATGATCGAATCCCAAATCAGACCCATTCAAAAGATATGTGTAAGCTCTTGGCCTCTGGCAGTTTTGTTTATATATTTGTCGATTCATTTTTAGGGTCGGCAAAGTAGAAATCGATAAAGTAGAATATTGTAGAATATTGAACTATGATGTGCAAAGCTAATGATATCACCATATGAGGCACACATAATCCAAGTGTGTCACAATTCAAATCCATAGTGTTTAGGCATGGTTCATAGCATAAGATTCACACATGAAATATATGTGATTCACAATAAGCGCAAAATTAAGTGTGAGACACATGATGATGACGGGTAGAATTTTTTGAGTGTGTGCTGTCGTGGAAGTGTTGCCACCTTCTCGCGTTCTGGCAAGTTTACTTGAACTTGCAAACACGAAACAAATGGTGCGTAAACGTGCCAATGAGACAGCAGCGGCCCCTTCAAAGAAGGTGCTAATCAAGCCCAGCGCGTCGCAGGATGACGCCGGAAAACGGGTACTGCAAGCCAACCAGTATGCAGTACTCCCGGAAGAAAATGGCGATGGTGACGCCATTCCCATTGCAAGAAGAGAGAGGATTCCCCTGCTTTTTACACCGGTGAAGGATGTTGCCAAGCTGGGTACCGAACTGGCAAAACACAAGCTGCTGCCTCGCTTCAAGCTTTGCAGCATCGGTACCAAAATCATGTGCTCCAGCCTGGAGGATTACAATCAAATAGGATGTTTCCTAAAGGACAACAACGTGGACTTCTTCACGCATGATATACCATCGAGCAAGCCACTGAAGGTGGTTTTGCGTGGATTACCGTCGTTCGAGGCGGCTGCGGTGAAATCCGAGCAGAAGCGGCTTGGGCTCAAACATGAGGCCGTGTACCAGATGAACCGGCGTTCCAACAACAATACCAGCTTCCGTGACCAGTTGTTCCTGGTGCACTTCACGAAGGGATCCACCAGTCTAGCGGCTCTGAGATCCAAAATCCGGGACCTGTTTCAGGTCATCATCAGTTGGGAGCATTACAAATCCCAACATCGTGATGTAACGCACTGTATGAACTGCCTCTCCTACGGCCATGGCACCAAAAACTGCCATATGAAGACTATCTGCGGCAAGTGTGCTGGAACTCACTCGACTGCGTCCTGTGAGCAAGATGATGACATCGAGCCAACGTGTGTCAACTGCGGTGGAAACCACCAAGCCTCCAATCGCGGATGTCCCAAGCGAGTGGAGTTCATTAATATCCGTCGGAAGGCCACAATCAGCTCGGTCGCCTCCTGTACTCACGGAAGTCCAGTACCCAGCTCTCCAGCCCCGTCGACATGTTCCGAACCTAGCCCCGCTTCCACTCAACAACCAACAAGCCAATCCTGCGAGTATCCAAATGGTTCCCAACAGTCGGACAGTTCAGCATCGTCTCGCTGCTGTTGCAGCCCAGCCAATTCCAGGTTCATCCACCGCCCCTGGCTTATCACATGCTGGTGCTGTCTCAGGTGAACCTGTCAACGATTCTCCGTTCACCTCGGAGGAACTTGTGACGCTCGTGGCCGAGGTCATCATCATCATGCGCACCTGCAAGGCTCGATCTGAAGTGCTACATGCTGCCCTGACCCTTGTCACTAAGTATGGACCGTGAAGCCATCAAGATCGTAAATTGGAATGCTTGCTCCTTGAAGAGCAAAAACAACGAGTTTGTTGACTTTCTCAACGAACGGCACATCGACACAGCCGTCATTACCAAGACTCACTTGAAGCCCAAGCTGAACGTCTTCCTTTCCGAATTTGGGCTCGTAAGGCTTGACCGCACAAGCTGCCGGCTACTACCAAGCTTTCAGCTGAAAATTACCGAAGCCATCGGAGTTGAGGTGAGCACATCGCTTGGTCCAATCACCATCATCGTGGTCTACTGCCCCAAGCAAACCAACATTAGGGACGGCTCGGCCGCAGACCTCCGAAGAGACATCATCAAGCTAACACGACGGCGGCAAAATTTCATCATCGCTGGCGACCTGAACACCAAGCATCAAGCCTGGGGCAATAGTCGGCGAAACCAGAACGGCACAATCTTATACAACGATCTACAGGAAGCCTATTAAGACATCCTGTATCCGGACACTCCCACCCGGTTGAGTCGATCCGGAGCTCATTCCATATCGCCTATCAGAAACTGAGTTCGGACCACTATCCGGCGGTGACCGAAGTAGGTTCCTCGGCCAATAGGTTTTAAGTTTCCCGGTGAAATTACCATCGTGTAAACTGGCAGCAGTATCAGCGCTGTGTGGACACAGCAATCGACTACGACGTCCTACCGGAGTCGTTCGAAGAAGTCAATCAGTGTCTGCAAACCATCGAAGAGGCGATATCCCGTGCCAGGGAAGACCATTTTGGAAGATGACCAAAATTTTGAAAAATAAGTCGAGACCGATCCCTCCACTTTTCTCTGTTGACCAGAACTTGAACCCATCCCTACGCATAACCCCAGTTGAAAAGGCCAATGCTCTTGGCCAACATTTTGTGATTTCACATAATCTTGGCCAAACCATGGTGATCCCCCATGGTCCTGCCGTACTGGAGGCAATGTCTAGAGTCGCTGACACCCCCGTAGTAGAATATCGGCTGATGAGGTGATAGCAGCTATTAGAAGTACTAAAAACATGAAGGCTGCGGGTATGGATGGTGTAGTCAACCTCGAGTTGAAAAACTTGAGTATTGACTTCTTCAACCATCTTACCGTTATATTCAACAAATGTTTGGAGCTTGGCTACTTCCCTGCATGCTGGAAGTTAGCTAAAGTGATTCCAATACACAAGCCTGGCAAAGATCCTACCAGTGCCAAAAGCTATGTCCTCCATCTCGAAGCTATTCGAAAAGTTGATACTCAGCCGTCTGCTGGCGTTTTCAAATGATAATAACATCTTTCTCAAAGAGCAATTCGGGTTTAGGAAAGGCCACTCTACCATCCACCAACTCGCACGGGTTACTAACATCATCAAGCGGAACAAGTCCGTTTCCAATACATCTGCCATGGCATTGTTGGACGTCGAGAATGTCAAAGAAGCACATGGTTAATAGAGATTTTCACGTCCGGTTGTATTGGTGCGAAATGTGAGAGCGTATTAGTGAATATCCGAGGAAAATACATAACAAATCGATGTTAAACTCTTTTTGACTGATCTACTTTCATACATTTTTTAGGTTAGCCAGAGGAAAATAATAAACAACTTTACACGGCGTTGCCCCCGCTAGTGTGCGTGCGTTAAACGTCACAAATCTCTATAGAGATTCGGAAAAGTGATCAACTCTAACAAGGTACACTGTTTTGCGATTTCCAATCTCGCATCCACATATGTCCATGGAAACTTTCTGATACGGGTACGTCGGAATCTGATGACTTTGCATTGGTTAAACTCACTGATTTGAAGAGAACTTTGCACAAACATCGCTGCTTTATCTGGTCGGAGAGTCCTGGCCAAAACACCGTGTCACGGGCTAGCTTGGTTGTTGCTTCGATTCCGGAATGCGATTGATGAAGTCTCTCCAGAATCTGTCCTCTCAAACACCGTGGGATTAGAATTCGATCATTTCGTAGAACGGGACCATTGTGAGTGCTGAGTTTGTGCTTGTACTTCCAGTAGATTTGGATGGCTGGAGACATATCATCATATTTCCCTGGCCAGCCATCAATAATGCAACGGATGACAGATTGGATATCCGGGTCCTCTCGCGATCTGGCTCAAATTTCGTCAACTCGAGCAATGCACAAATAGTTTCAATATCGGCCATGAAAATGTCGTAGATTTCACGACTAGTAGAATCGTTGTCAATCTTTGCTGCTCTAGATAACAGATCAGCGATTACTAAAGGGTGATACGGTCAAAATTTGGTCAATATCAACTTGACGTATTTCTTTCAATTTTGCATTTAAAAAACCTGAACACCCCTCATTTTGAAGGTGTGTGTGTGTAAAATGTTGCTCCTATTTTGATTTTGGAATTCACTCTTCAGTTGTCAAAATACCGTCCAAGCAAGAAGAGCAGCGTATCAAAATTTTGCTCGCGCATCGCGAAAATCCGAGCTACTCGCACGCAAAGTTGGCAAAATCGCTAAAAGTTGCCAAATCAACCGTTACAAATCTAATTAAAGTGTTTGGGGAACGTTTGTCGACAGCCAGGAAGTCTGGATCGGGGGGAAATCGAAAACCGGAAGCCACTGAGACGACAAAGAGAGTTGCCGGTAGTTTCAAGCGAAACCCTAACCTCTCTCTCCGAGATGCCGCAAATAAGCTGGGTGTATCGTCTACAACCGTGCATCGAGCCAAAAAACGAGCCGGACTATCGACTTACAAGAAGGTAGTGACTCCAAATCGCGATGATAAACAAAATACGACGGCCAAAGCGCGATCCCGGAGGCTGTACACGACGATGCTGACGAAGTTTGACTGCGTGGTAATGGACGACGAAACCTACGTCAAAGCCGACTACAAGCAGCTTCCGGGACAGGAGTTTTATACGGCAAAAGGAAGAGGAAAGGTAGCAGATGTTTTCAAGCACATGAAACTGTCAAAGTTCGCAAAGAAATATCTGGTTTGGCAAGCCATCTGTACCTGTGGCTTGAAAAGCAGCATTTTCATAGCTTCCGGGACTGTCAACCAAGAAATTTACGTGAAAGAGTGTTTGAATAAACGTCTGCTGCCTTTCCTGAAGAAACACGGTTGTTCCGTACTGTTTTGGCCGGATTTGGCATCTTGCCATTACGGTAAAAAGGCCATGGAGTGGTACGCCGCCAACAACGTGCAGGTGGTTCCCAAGGACAAGAACCCTCCCAACACGCCAAAGCTCCGCCCAATTGAGAAATACTGGGCGATTGTCAAGCGGAACCTAAAGAAGACAAAAAAAAACTGCTAAGGGCGAGCAGCAGTTCAAGGCAAACTGGCTTTCTGCGGCGAAGAAGGTGGACAAGGTGGCTGTACAAAATCTGATGGCAGGGGTCAAGCGTAAGGCCCGGCAATTCGGATTTGGAAAAGCGGAAGCCTAACTGAATATTTTTCTTGAATTTTATACTAATTGAACTTGAAAAAGAAATTTAATTTGATTTTTTAAATAAACGATTTCACCGATTTACACGCGTTTTCCCTTGACCAAATTTTGACCGTATCACCCTTTACTTGTTTACCTGGTGTGAAGTTCAGAGTGATTTGATAGCGTTGTAATCCTAGCAACATGCGTTGAATTCTCAATGGCGCCTCAATCAAAGGCTTCTGGAAAATCTTGATCAACGGTTGATGATCCGTTTGAACAGTTACTGGTCGTCCAAGGATGTACATTTCAAACTTCCGACAGGCAAATAGAATGGCCAACGTTTCTTTTTCGATTTGTGCATAGCGACGTTCAGTAGCACTGAGGGTCTTTGACGCGTAGACGACTGGCTGTCCTTCTTGTAGAAGAACAGCGCCTAGTCCTACGCTGCTACTGTCGCATTGGATAATCGTGCTCTTGGATGCATCGAAGTATCGCAGTACCGGTGTTGAGGTTATCATCTATTTCAGTTGATCAAAGGCTTTATCCTGTTCATGGCACCAATTCCAAGGCTGGTCGTGATTTGTCAATCTGCGCAACGGTTCCGCTACTGTGGACAGGCTTGGAAGATAGTGTGATAAGTATGTTACCATACCCAAAAACCTTTGAACGGCAGGAACATCTTCTGGTTTCGGCATATCCAAGATGCTGCTCACTTTTTCTGGATCTGGTTTCACGCCTCTCACTGTAAGTATGTGCCCAAAGTACTTGACGCTATCCTGACACAGCTTGATTTTGTCCGGATTCAATTTCATGTTTTTTTCTTTCATTCTTTCAAGAAATGCTCGCAGATTTTTATTATGGTCGATCAATGCATCGGCAACAGTATTACCACATCCAAAAATCATGAAGTCATCCATCAATGCTCGTTCATTTTTCAATCCCTGTATCGCTTCGCGTGCTTTCAGTTGGAACACCTCCGGTGCCGGGGAAATGCCCATTGGCATTCGGAGCCATCGGTACCTACCGAAGGGAGTCCAACACGTAGTAAGCTTCGAGCTTTCTTCATCAAGCTCCACCTGCCAAAAACCAGACTTGGCATCCACAGTCGTAAAAACCTTAGCGTTGGCAAGCTCTGGCAGTAGCTCATCTAGTGTAGGCATCTGGTAGTGTGATCTTTCCAGTGCCTTGTTCAACATTATCGAGTCAATGAAAACTCTCAGTTTGTTGTTTCTTTTAACGAGTACTAGGTTACCTATCCAGTCGGTGTGTCGTTTTTCTTCAATGATCACTCCTTGGTGTTCCAAACTTGTCAACTCTTGACGAAGCTCATCTCTCAGCGTTACAGCGACTATACGCGGATGCAGTACTAATGGTTTAACGCTCCTGTCCACATCCAGATGGACGCATCCCTCCAATTTTCCAAGTCCAGAGAAAACTTCAGAATACTGACCCAGGATTTGTTTTGCTACCGATTTCTGGTCCTCAGTGACGGAAAAACATAACTGAATCAATTTTAGTCGAAGACAAGTGTTGACTGACAACAATGGAATTTGTTCGAAATCCACTAAATGGAAAACGGCTTTGTATCGGGTTCCGTTGTGAACACAATCTATCTCAGTGCGGCCCAAAGATCGGAACTGGCCTCCTCCAAACACCTTCAAGACTGCGCTGTGGCTGTCCAGCGACAGCTGAGTAGTTCCGAGAATTGCTTTCGCATTGGTTCTTCCGATTACGTTGCAGGAAGCTCCGGAATCTAGGATGCACGATACCCTACGTTGGTGCTTTTTTACATCCAATAACTTTATCGTCGCCTTCAGCAAACCGTCTTTCTCCTTACGTAGACTGTACAGGTATTGACACATGTTAATTGACTTCTCGCCGCAAGATCTCACTAATACAACCTTGCTAGTGAAGCCGTGTAAAATCGATTTGTTTATTATTTTCCACCACGAAATCAGCTGTCAAAGTATTCGACATGACAGCGGTTTGTTTTCTATTTTCAACCAGTTCAACCAGCATTTTGCATGTATTAGTGAAACTGCTCACTAATACCAACAATCAATACGAAACTAACGATTTTAAATTTGCTCACTACTTGACTAGCCTATTGGTCCCAAGCAAATGATTAACGTACCCCATTCTAGCCGAAATTCTACTACTACACAATGTTTGTTTTGATTCGCTATGAAAGTTTGACAGATAAAAGAGAAGTTAGTGGATTTTCCTATGTTTCGAGGGGTGAATCGATTACATTGGGACCGAAGAGAGTACCAGAGCTGAGCGAAAAAGTTGAGCACGTTATTTCGGGACCTTCTAGTCTTAGAGTTACCTCTATGCTAATACTAACGGTGGTAGAGAACTCTATAGATTCCTGGTCATCATCACGCTGCTCACCAGTTGCATTTTCTCTATCCGGCTCAACGGTGTTGACTTTGTTAGTTGGTTTCCTCGAAGAACTGGGCAAACCCAATGGTCTATTTTGCTGCTTCTTCTTTTTGTACGCCACCCCGAAGTGGTTTTTCAGACCACAAAAATGGCATGTTGCTCCCCTGGCTGGACATACCAACAAATTCTTGTGGTACGCTCGACCGCAAAAGCCGCACTGCTTGTTGCTTCGATTTCCTCCAACAATTTTGTTGACGTTGCTGAGTTTCAAGCCACCGGTTGCGCTCCATTTTGGCTCGAGTGGCTTCCTCCGTTCGACATAGCTCGATAACTTTCGCTGAAGTTAAGTCTTCCGTTTCGATGATTTTTTTCTTCAGGTGCACATTTTGAATGCCGGTAATAATTTTATCCCGGAGCATCTCATCTTCCAAACCACCAAAGTTACACTCTTTCACCAACGTACGCGCCCGGTTGATGAATTTCATCAGACTTTCGGCTTCGTTGCTGTCGTCTCCGGGCTCTTGCCGGCATTGGTAAAACTCGTATGGTGCTAGTTTAATATTTTTCTGCGGTATCATGTACGTTGATTATTTATTTTTTGGCTCACTCAGTACCAGAACAACGGTCCCAAGCAGTCCCAAGCTATTTCACTCACCCCTGCATGTTCTGCATGAATCCACACACCCCTGATGTTATCTGTCAAACTTTCATAGCGAATCAAAACAAACATAGTGTAGTAATAGAATTTCAACTAGAATAGGGTACGTTAATTGTTTGCTTGGGACCAATAGGCTACTAAAGTGGTGAGCCAATTTAAAATCGTTAGTTTCGTATTGATTGTTGGTACTAGCGTGGGACGAGCCCATGTAAAGCTAAGGTCCAATAGCGCTCTCCAGATGCACAAAAGTGTGTGTGAGACCGCGCGCTATCTTTTTAAGCAGTTGTGATATCGCGATACCTTTTTGGTTCTTCTTCTTCTTCTTCTTTTTTTATATGGTGTTGGATTTTATTGTTCGTGACATTGCGCTTGGAGATCTCTATGTAGACTTCTCTAACGTTTGTGTATTGCACAAGTATTAGTGCAGAACTTTGGGTAAATTCTTATGTATTCTTGCACTAATAAAGGGTGATACGGTCAAAATTTGGTCAATATCAACTTGACGTATTTCTTTCAATTTTGCATTTAAAAAACCTGAACACCCCTCATTTTGAAGGTGTGTGTGTGTGTAGAATGTTGCTCCTATTTTGATTTTGGAATTCACTCTTCAGTTGTCAAAATGCCGTCCAAGCAAGAAGAGCAGCGTATCAAAATTTTGCTCGCGCATCGCGAAAATCCGAGCTACTCGCACGCAAAGTTGGCAAAATCGCTAAAAGTTGCCAAATCAACCGTTACAAATGTAATTAAAGTGTTTGGGGAACGTTTGTCGACAGCCAGGAAGTCTGGATCGGGGGGAAATCGAAAACCGGAAGCCACTGAGACGACAAAGAGAGTTGCCGGTAGTTTCAAGCGAAACCCTAACCTCTCTCTCCGAGATGCCGCAAATAAGCTGGGTGTATCGTCTACAACCGTGCATCGAGCCAAAAAACGAGCCGGACTATCGACTTACAAGAAGGTAGTGACTCCAAATCGCGATGATAAACAAAATACGACGGCCAAAGCGCGATCCCGGAGGCTGTACACGACGATGCTGACGAAGTTTGACTGCGTGGTAATGGACGACGAAACCTAAGTCAAAGCCGACTACAAGCAGCTTCCGGGACAGGAGTTTTATACGGCAAAAGGAAGGGGAAAGGTAGCAGATGTTTTCAAGCACATGAAACTGTCAAAGTTCGCAAAGAAATATCTGGTTTGGCAAGCCATCTGTACCTGTGGCTTGAAAAGCAGCATTTTCATAGCTTCCGGGACTGTCAACCAAGAAATTTACGTGAAAGAGTGTTTGAATAAACGTCTGCTGCCTTTCCTGAATAAACACGGTTGTTCCGTACTGTTTTGGCCGGATTTGGCATCTTGCCATTACGGTAAAAAGGCCATGGAGTGGTACGCCGCCAACAACGTGCAGGTGGTTCCCAAGGACAAGAACCCTCCCAACACGCCAGAGCTCCGCCCAATTGAGAAATACTGGGCTATTGTCAAGCGGAACCTAAAGAAGACCAAAAAAACTGCTAAGGGCGAGCAGCAGTTCAAGGCAAACTGGCTTTCTGCGGCGAAGAAGGTGGACAAGGTGGCTGTACAAAATCTGATGGCAGGGGTCAAGCGTAAGGCCCGGCAATTCGGATTTGGAAAAGCGGAAGCCTAACTGAATATTTTTCCTGAATTTTATACTAATTGAACTTGAAAAAGAAATTTAATTTGATTTTTTAAATAAACGATTTCACCGATTTACACGCGTTTTCCCTTGACCAAATTTTGACCGTATCACCCTTTACTTATAATTTACCCCAAATTCTGAACTAATACTTGTGCATTTCACAAACGTCAGAGAAGTCTATAAGAAGACGAAAGTAGAGAAGGCTGAGAAGGCGTGCTTCAAATGTGGTAAGCTTGGCGATTTCGCTGCCAGATGTGGTAAGCTTGGCTAGATGTCCCGAAAAGATGTAGCAAAAGCCGAAAGGACTCTGCAGCATTTTTGCGATGGGTATATTGACAAGGCGTGGTATTATTGACTCGGGAGCGACGTGCCACATGGCACAACAAAGCCAGAGGTTTGTTGAAGAGATGGCGATAGAACACGACATTGGAACGGCAAACAATGATTATATTAAGGCCGTGACGAGAGATACCGTAGTTCTGCAGAAGCGGGACGATTTCAATGATGTTCATGATGTTCTGAAGATCCCGGACATAGCAACAAACCTGCTGTCAGTAAATACGATGTGCCAACGAGGCCATAAAGTTATTTTTGATGTGAAGCAAACCGAAACATGATTGCATTTGTGTGCACCATGACGGCTGGGCAACACGATTTCCATAGCAGACGAAGACGATCTCACATTTGAGAAACTGTTGGGACAACAACCAACAGTTTTTCACAGTCTCCTGAAACTTCCCATTTACCTGCATCTTTTCCTGAACTCTGACCCTTAAACTCACGAACCGATACCAGCAGCCAACAACCATACAAGCCACTAGGCAGAATAGATTGAGCGTAGCCACGATTTTCACCGGTTAAATTCAACTCATAATCTACAATCACGACCGGGTCATCATCACAATCAGAAGCAAACCCCACACGCATCAATATATTGACGCGAAGGGGAATTATTGACAATAATATTGATGATGTGAATTCAGAAATATTGTCAACAAAAGCAATCGTGTAGGGTTCACTAGAGATCAAGCGTTCTTCTCCTCCTTGGCCATCTTCGGGATATTCCATCTCGTCATCGGGGTTGGAAAGACGCGACAGATTTTCTGTTTCCGGATTTTCCGTAGCTTCCAAGTGACGCCGTTTTTGGTTTTTCTCCATACTCTTGCAATCTGTGCAATTGAGGAAATCGTTTGATTCATTAATCCACAACTGATATTTGAAAATACCCACCTGTCGATGAATGTACTCTGGTACAATAAACTTTTCCCCAGACTATTTATTCCGCAATGAAGCCGATAGGAAAACAGTGGAACAGAACGATTGAATACAATCTGACAAGCGCGTAAGTGGAAAATAATCAAAACAAATCAAGAAAAAACGATCAAAGCATGCACGCCTGTGGGTGAGGTGAGGGATCGTGACTGAGAAAATAATTTCAGCTCAGGAGTCTACTAAGGTGCAAAATACGCAATAATCCAAGAACGAAGCATGTTAGTATTCGGCACACGAAGCAAACCAACCTGCGAATGGATTCACGAAACCAATGACCAAGCTGATTTACGCCAATTCTTCTGCATCGCGGATTAGGGAGGAGTGAAAACCCAGCAACCCACGATTTTGTTCTTTCAAAGCGGAAGCACCATTTTTTCTTTTAACTCTGCAAGAAATTGTAGCTTTGGCTTTCTGATCACATTTTTCCACGCTGCTACTACAGTAGTGCTGCATTCGTATATGTTTGCACTGGCCATTTGCCAGTCACGTACTCCCAGAAATCTTCTCAAACCAGCAAATGCTCAACATTGAACTTGCAGCTGCTGTAGTTACTTCCGTTCAGTCACGAGATACCAAATTTTTCCATCGTGGCGTGGCACTGCGAAATTCACTCTGTTGACCGGTTGCTACGGTAACTTGCCTGAGCCCGAGCCCATAACCTCTTGGGAGGAATGGATCAAAGTAAAATGACGACCAGTCCGTTAGAGCAACTGCAAAGAAGAGAACGATAGTGTTTATTCAAATCTTCATGACTAACTTAGATCTATATTTAATAGTAGACTGTAGTACTTCACGTTGCACGCATTATCGAAAAATTAATATGACGGACAGTCCTAGGGGGCTTCGGTCTATACGATTTTATCGAGAAACGTGCTCGAAAAATCAGGACTTTGACGTTCTTCTTTCAGTTATCAGCAAATCCAGTTTATTTGTTTTGCTGATGCAGTGGGTTCAGTCGCTAGTTGCTAATAAATTCACCTCTATATGCTAGTGGACGCGTGCGAGACAAAGTTTGACCTTTACTTTTGGGATGTCATCCAGCTGAAATGATTCCACCATCTGTTTTAATTATTCTGCTTTATTACATCCGTCACATTGTTTTCCCATTTTGCATTCCATTATGGTATAAGTATTTTCCTTCGTTACCGAACTAAAACAAAAAAGAATATCCTTTGTCATCAATATCCTTCCGTCCGTGTCAGTAATATGCGTTCGATCTTAATGATTATGAGTTTTGACCGAGCAATTAGTATCATCTATTTCTACAGCATCATCCGCATCATCATCATCATGCATGTCGCAGTGCAAAACAAAAGCGCATCAGAGACTTAAAAGCTCCCGAATTTATTCACAGCGGCACAAAATGCGACTTGTGAAATGAGGTGCGATGTGCGCGGCTGCCGGTGGTCAAAGGTGTGATATTTGGGGGATGTGAATTGACATTTCCGGTTCCTGGGTTTTAATTTGAGTTCAATAGTGGGATAGTTCCGTAGAGTGAGCAAATTTTCGCGACAAGCCAACGGTGCGAGCGCGGAGCGCTTAGGAATCCATGTTTGTGCTTTGAGTAAATTTGGTTTGGTTTTGGTTCTATGTTCTAATCAGAGTAGAAATATATAGTACTTTTTTGTCACCAGCGCTTTTTTGCCTCGGTTTTCCCAGCCACTTCTAACTAATCAGCCCTAGCAGTTTAAATATCAATGTGGGTTGTTGTTTGTTTGATTTTTTTTATATATAAATTAGAGCACTATTTCCCATAGTGCCAAGAGTGTTTATGAGTCTGCGTTTTGTGTGTATAAATTACTACTAGTTAATGATCGCAAATAGCTGTAGCGCAATAATTTTCAGTAATTCCTATATCCTATATCATCCTTATGCACATAGAAGGGACTCAGACAGAGACAGACAGACAGATAGACAGCTTTTTGAAAGCGTTTTAGCGATTTGTCCAAGGTTTGTTTTGTATTTTTTAGGAATAATTCCACAATGTGCGCACGGCGAAACGTGAGGTGAGGTGGGATTGAATAAAAGCGCCTTCCTATTTACAGTTGAGTTACGATAGTTTTGAGACTTTTTACAACAGATTTACAGCTTACTGGCTATATAGAAAGGAATTGGAAAAAGAGGGCGCGGAAACGACTATACAGAACTAAGGAAACGGTTTGGTGTGAAATGCATTCCCAAGTAGTTGTAGAGTTTTGTTTTGCTTTGTTATTATATAATCTTAAGTTCAATTTTGTTTTGTTTTTCTCTTAAATTTGTTACAAGTCTTCTTCTCAATGAGTTTGTTGCATATACAGTTACTCACAAAATTGAGCGTACACGTCTGTTTCCGAGTTTATTTTCAGATTTTTTTTCTTGTTTAAAGTTAAAAAAATATATTTTTTTATTCTTCCATATTGTTATTATTCGATCTTTATGATGAGTGAAAGAAAAGTACAAATGGTGATACTTATGTCTTTAATAAAATCAAATGATAAAATGACAAGGTTTTTCGCGACACAAAATTGAGCGTACATCAATTCAATTCTTATGAAAACTTATAAAAATGTTCATGAATGATCGATTTCGTACTGGATTTAGTACTTGGTGTGTCCTCCTTTGGCATCAATAACATCTTTCAGTCGGCGGGGCATCGATTCCACCAACTTTTTCGTGACTGTTGATGGAATCGAATTCCATGCTTCCATTACATATCTTCAACTTCAAGTCGTTTTTGTTCGTAGGATGGCTTTTCTTGACCCGTACCTTAAGTTCATACCACAGATGTTCGATCGGGTTGAGGTCCGGCGACTGAGGTGGAGAGTTCAACTGCTTTGGCACATTATACAGCAACCATTCTTTGACGATGTGAGCTGTATGCTTTGGGTCGTTATCTTGCTGGAAGTAATAATCCGATGGGAGCTTGAGTTTTTCGACAGTTGGCTTGACATGTTTCTTCAGGATGTTCATATACAACATCTTATCCATGGTTGTGTCGATAAACTCAATGTTTCCTGTTCCACTGGCCGCCATCGAACCCCAAAGCATAACGTTCCCTCCCCCATGCTTTACCGTTGGTTTCAAGTTCCGTGATTTGAACGCTGTATTTGGTCTTCTCCAGACGATTTGCTTTCCATCGGAACCAAACAGGTTTATTTTGGTCTCGTCCGTAAACAAAACCCTTTCCCAGAATTCAACAGGCTTTGAAACATACTTTTCCGCAAACGCAAGACGCTTTTTCTTGTTCACTGCCGAAATGAACGGTTTGTTACGAGCAACTCGGCCGTGTAACTTATTCTTCCGAAGGGTCCTGCGGACGGTTTCTGTGGAAATCGGTCGATTGATCATCTGTGTCACCTCTGACGTCAGTTCCGGAACGGAGATCTTTGGATTTTGATTAACTTTCCGCGTAATCAAACGTTCATCGCCTGCTGAGAGTATGCGTTTACGACCTCTTCCGGGATTATTCAGCAACTTTCCTTCATATCTCCACTTGTTTATGATCCTCTGCACCGTGGAATGAGTACGTCCAACCATTGCACCAACTTCCCGCATGGTTTTTCCTTTGCAGTACAAGCTGATGACTAATTTCCGAGTGGCAAGATCGGTTTGCTTCCTTTTGCCTTCCATTCTGCTCAAACTTATTGAAAACAAGCACTTTGGTCGTAATTTGAAAACAACCGGAACCACAGCAGAGCAAAAAACACTGTATGCTACCGAACTGTCAAAATTTACAGTAAATTCATCAAAAACCGGAAGGGTATCGGAAATGTACGCTCAATTTTGTGTCGCAGAAATGCTTGTTATTTTATGATTTCAATTTTAATAAAAACTCAAGGATAACAATTTGTACTTTTGTTTAACTTTTCGTAGAGCTTGGACAATTACTATATCGTAGGATATTTAAAAAAATAAATCAATCGAAAGTTCAACCGAAAAAATGAATTAAAAACTTTTAAACAGACTTGTACGCTCAATTTTGAGAGCAACTGTATTCTGATTTTTGTTTTTTTTTTGTTTGTCTTAACGTTAGCAAGCTTTCATTTTTTGACTTCAAAATGTCAACCGTCAAATCCGTTTTCAGAAGTTATTTTGTCATAAATTCAATCGAATACTATTTTTACAGAAATAGGTTACAATTCGATATCTATTCGATGATGGCACGTCGCACTTGAACGGTGGGTTCAATAGAACAATAATCTGGGTTAACTCGTAAACCTTTCATGATGTCCTACCAAATTTCTTCTTCCTGGCATCATTAATGCTGATGCTAGATTTCTTGGAAAACATTTCCGTAAAGTAGAGCTAGTCAACAAGATTGCCCGATATATTGGGAATGCCCAAAAAATTATTCAACGCTACTTAAGAATACTGGAAGAGAGAGCATCGAGAAATGAAGGCTGTTTTAGTTTTGAGGTGATACCTCATAGTTATGACTTTAATGGTATAGTTTAGAATTATGATAGAGAACCAAAATCGTTGCCCTGTGTACACTCTAGCGCAAGTTTCTAGGTCATAGTTGCAAGCTATGAACTATTACATCAGGATGGAATAGTACATAGTTTGTTGGTCCTGGATTCCTAACATCCAGACATTCTCTGAAGATAATAGAATTTTTCTGAAGATTCCAAACTTCTCTGAAGTTCCACAGTTTTCACAAAGTTTTGCAGAATTTCCTGAATTTTGTAGAATCGTCCTGAAGATCATATACTTCCCTAAAGTTCTAAAACCTTTTGACTCTTTTTGTCGCTGTTCACGGAGATTCCAGGCATTGCTGAGGAGAATTTCAGACATTTCCGGCCTAGATTTCTACCTTCCAGACATTTCTAACTTGGATTAGAGACGTTCCCAATGGGGATTCAAGGCATTTTCAGAGGAGATTCCATTTACTTCCGACTTGGATCCAGATGATCCCGACATTCCCGACAGGAACTCCAGACCAGTGCTGATGAAAAATTATTTCTTCTACACTCAAATTAGCGGATATCGAGGCAACCTTGAAAGATACATCAACTACAGTATCCTCCCGCTCTTAAGACCAAATCATGGACTATCGGGGCACAAACGTCATCCAAGTACACTTTGCTTGAAGCCGATTTTCTTTGATTTTTGGTTCGATTATTCGTCAATCATCGATCGCTGAAGTAAACATTAGGAGTTTCAGCTTCTTTAGACGTTTGTTAGAACGGCCATGGTAACGTGGCGGTAGGTGAAAATGTATAAAGTGCGTGGTGTTTTCGATGGTTGTTTCGGTGTATTTCAGTTGTTCTTCTATCGCTCGATGAAATTATAAGAGGGAAGTGCATGAAAGCGAATTCACGGTGGCTTCAAGATGGTAACGGCAGCTTCAAGAACCAATTGCCTGTGCCAGAGGATTGATATTCGCCGATTGAGAATGAACTCATTTGTTCGTTTCACTCGTACGTGACTACGAAGATTTTCAAAACAAACGCAATTCTTCTATCATGGTGACTAGCAAATCCCAATTAGCCATTTTCTGGATACGCAGTACATTTAAATTAAGCATAAAACCGAATGCAGTTGAGCCGAAGAGATCACTTAAATGGATCATAACTAAAACAGCATTGGTCCTGGATCTTGAATTTGGTTCGACGTTCGAACTCTTCAAAAATTGTCTGCGATTTAACTTCAATAGAAAATTCGCTCAAATTCTGTACAGGAATTTATTGGATTGTCTTAAACATTTCCATTTGACTTATTTCTCTTCGCAGAGATATTTTCAGAAGTCTTCTAAACTAAATGTTAGCTTCTCTTTTGAAATTACTTCTATACTTCTTCACATTTTAAGCTTATTGCTTATCGCATATTAGGTTATTGCGTGCTCTCAACTTAGTATTCTAGATGCACTTCCACAGTTATTAATTGAGAGCTTTCGATGCCCAGGGAAGTCGAGAAATTTTCCAACCCGACAAATGCCTAGACCGAGCTGAGAATCGAACCCAGTCACCTCCAGCATAGTCTTGCTGTGTAACTGCGCCTTTACCAACTGAACTAAGGGAGGCCAAGACACACAAAAACCGTTACGTTCATCCTTAGATTCTCTTCTAATTCAAATGTTGTTTTTTTTTCTTCAAATTAGCTGTAGCTTTTTCTCAATTTATTCGCTTGAAATCTCCATAGAATTCGCATAAAATTATCCTCAGAATTGACCTCAAATTTTGCTCAGAATTATCTTGGGAGTTCTCGTCTAAATACTTCCGAAAATTCACTTTGAATTTTCCTTAAATTTATCTAAAAAAAGCTTTTAGAGATGTCTCAGAATTCACTTAAAACTCTTTAGAATTTCTCACTGATCCTGGAATCCTCATCACATTCGTCATGGAATTTTCTACAGAGCATTGACATCTCACAATTGACTTGAAGTTCTAATCAAATATTTCTTAGAGTTCTTCCCCAAACTCCTTTGGAAATTGTCTCTGAAATACCTTGGTGTTATCCGTGGAATTCATTCTAAAATCCATTATTATCCTGAAAATCCAGTCCAGTCCAAGGATCTTGGCAATGTCCAAAATCTTTTCTCTTTTTCATTTGAAAGGACTAAGTATATTTTTTCCCGATTTGACATCGAAATTCTCGGATTTTTTTTCCGGTTTTCTCGATTTCTTGATTCACTGGTCATTCTGTCTACACTGGGTTGAAGCGCTAATCATTGCGTGCGATGATACTTAAATTATAAAACCACACACTGTTCCAGACATTTCACTCTTAGATTTCACGTTCCCGACGGATTTCAGACGTTCCCGACGGATTTCAGACGTTCCCGATAAATATTCCCGAAGATGAATATCGGTATATTCCCGAAGAGGGCTTCTGCAGTTCCCGATTGAGACTTGATGCGTTCCCTGGGAGAATTTCTAACATTTCCGACATGGATTAACGATGTTCTTAACGATGGTTCCAGACAGTTTCGCCGATTTCTAGATTCCAAACGTTCTCGTCTTGGATTTCAGATTAGTTCAGCGAACTTCAAGGAAGTTGTAAGAACTTCTCAGAAGCTCTCAGAATGTTCTTGAAATTCACAGAGATCGCTGAAATTCGCAGAATTTTCCAAAAGTTAGCGAAACTTTCCCGAAGCTCTCGGAATTTTCCTGAAGATCCTGAAGATTGCAGAATATCCCTGGAGATCACAGACAGTTCAGAGAATTTCCCTGAAATTCGCAGAAATTTTCCTGAGAATAGTATAAACTTCCTTTTGTTGGTAAACTTCCCTGAAGCTCACAGACTTCCTTAAAGTTGAATTTTTTTTTTCTGAAAATTTCAAACTTCCCTGAAGTTCCCAAAATGTTCCTAAAGGTCTCAGAATTTTCTTAACATGAGCAGAATTTTCCTTAAGTTCGCAGACTTTCCTGAAGCTCGCAGACTTTTCTTGAAGTTAGCAAAATCAGCCTGAAGTTCCTAGAAGTTTTCCAAAGCTCACAGACTTCCCTGAAGTTCACATATTTCTCTGAAGTTCTAAGGTTTTTTTGCTGCGGACTTCCCTGAAGTTTCCAAAAATTTCTTAAAATATACAGAGTTTTACTGAAGTTTGCAGATTTCCCTGAACTTCCCAAAATTTTCCGGAGGTTAGTAGAATCTCCTAGAAGTTTGCAGACTTTCCTGAGGATCGTATAATTTTCCATTTGTTCGCAAACTTCCCTGAAGCTCACATACTTATTTAAAGTTCATAAATTTTCTGAAGATTTCAGACTTCCCTGAAGTTCCTTAAATGTTTCTAAAATTTACAGAATTTTCTTGACATTAACAGAATTTTCCTTAAGTTCGCAGACTTTCCTGAAGTTCACAGAATTTTCCTGAAGCACGCAGACTTTTCTTGAGGTTAACAAAATCAGCCTGAAGTTCCTAGAATTTTCCCAAAATTCACACACTTTCCTGAAGTTCACAGACTTCCCTGAAGCTCACATATTTCTCTGAAGTTCAAAGGTTTTTTGCTGCGGACTTCACTGAAGTTTCCAAAAATTTCTTAAAGTATACAGAGTTTTACTGAAGTTTGCAGATTTCCCTGAACTTCCCAAAATTTTCCGGAGGTTAGTAGAATCTCCTAGAAGTTCACAGACTTTCCTGAGGATCGTATAATTTTCCTTTTGTTCGCAAACTTCCCTGAAGCTCACAGACTTATTTAAAGTTCATAAAATTTTCTGAAGATTTCAGACTTCTCTGAAGTTCCTCACAGAATTTTCTTGACATTAGCAGAATTTTCCTTAAGTTCGCAGTCTTTCCTGAAGTTCACAGAATTTTCCTTAAGTTCGCAGACTTTACTTGAGGTTGGCAAAATCAGCCTGAAGTTCCTAGAATTTTCCCAAAGTTCCTAGAACTTTTCCCAAAGTTCACAGACTTTCCTGAAGCTCACATACTTATCTGAAATTCTAAGGTTTTTTGCGGAAGATCGCAGACTTTCCTGAAGTTTCCAAAAATTTCTTAAAGTACATAGTTTTCCTGACGTTTGCAGACTTCTCTGAAAATTCCAGAATTTTGCTGAAGTTCGCAAAATTTTGCTGAAGTTCGGAGACTTCATTTCAGTTCCCAGAATGTTTCTGAGAAGCAAAATGTTTCTGAATTTCGCAGAAGTTTCAATGAGTTCACAATTTTTTTTGAAGTTCACAGAATTCTCTGAATTTCGCAGACTTTCCTCAAGTTCGTAGATTTTTCCAGAAATTCGCAGACTTCTCTTAAGTTCATAGAATTTTCCTGAAGTTCACAAATTTTTCTTGAGTTTTAAAGTATTTTCTTGAAGTTCACAGACATTCCTGAAGTTCCCAGAAGTCAGCACAATCTTCTTGAATCCTTCGCTGAAGTTTCCAAACATACGCAGAAATTTGCTGAAGTCCGCATAATTTTCCCAAAGTTCACAGACTTTCCTGAAGTTCGCAGACTTCCCTGAAGCTCACAGTCTTCCCTGAAGCTCTAAGGTTGTTTGCTCAAAATTGCAGACTTCCCTGAAAATTAAAAAAAAATCTTAAAGTATACAGAGTTTTCCTGAAATTTGCAGACTTCCTTAAAAATTCCAGAATTTTGCTGAAGTTCGAAGATTTCCCTTGGGTTCCTAAAATTTTCTTGAGAAGCAGAATGTTTCTGAATTTCGCAGAAATATCAATAAGTTCCCATTTTTTTAAGTTCACATACTTCTCTGAATTTCGCAGACTTTCCTCAAGTCCGTAGATTTTTCTTGAAGTTCGCAGACTTCTCTTAAGTTCATAGAATTTTCATGAGGTTCACATAATTTTCTTGAATTTTAAAGTATTTTCTTGAAGTTCACAGACATTCCGGAAGTTCCCAGAAGTCAGCAGAGTCCTCTTGAATCCTTCGCTGAAGTTTCCAAAAATCCGCAGAAATTTCCTGAAATTCGCAAAATTTTCCAAAAGTTCGCAGACTTCCCTTAAGTTCCTAAAATTTTCTCGAGTTTTGGTAGAATCTTCCTGACGTTTGCAGATAAATTGAAAAGTTCGCAGACTTCCGTAAAATCCCCAAAAATGTACTGTGGTTAGCAGAATCTTCCTGAATATTCACGGAATATTCCTTATGTTCGCTGAATTTTTCCAAAGTTCGCAGAGTTTTCCTGAAGTTCGTCGACTTTTCTGTCCAGAATTTTTCTGCGGTTTGCGAAATCTGCCTGAAGTTCACAGAATTTTCTGGAAGTTCGCAGACTTCCTGAAGTTCGTAGAACTTTCCTGAAGCTCACAGACCTCTCTGACGTTCAAAGTTTTTTTGCTGAAGATCACAGACTTCCCTGAAGTTGCCAAACATTTCCTGGAGTTCACAGAACTTGCTTGAAGTATGCAGAGTTTTCCTGAAGTTTGCAGACTTCCCTGAAAATTCCACAATTTTCCTGAGGTTAGCAGAATCTTGCTGAAGTTTGCAATTTTTTCTAAAGTTCGTAGAATGTTCTTGAAGTTCGCAGACTTCCTTTAAGTTCTCAGAATTTTCCTGAGCTTAGCAGAATGTTTCTGAATTTCGCAGAAATTTCAAGGAGTTCACAGAATTTTTTTTTAAGTTCACAGACTTCTCTGAAATTCGCAGACTTCTCTCAAGTTCGTAGATTTTTCCTGAAGTTTGCAGACTGCTCTTAACTTCGTAGAAATTTCCTGAAGATTGCAGACATTCCTGAAGATTCCAGAACTTTTCTGAAGTTCACAGAATTTTCTTAAATTTTGAAGCATTTTCCTGAAGTTCACAGACTTTCCAGAAGTTCCCGGAAGTTAGCAGAATCTTCCTGAGGTTCGCTGAATTTTCCAGAAGTTCTTAGAATTCTCTGAATTGCACAGACTTCCCTGAAGTTCGTAGAATTTTCCTGAAGTTCCCAGAATTTTCCTGAGGTAAGGAGAATCTTTCTGAATTTCGCAGAATTTCTTTGAAGTTCGCAGACTTCCCTGAAGTTCTCCAAACTTTTGTGAAATTTGCAGAATCTTCATGAAGTTCGCCGAATTTTCGTTAACTTCGTAGTATTTTCATAAAGTTCACATAATTTTCCTGATGTTCACAGACTTCGCATAATGTCCCGGAATGATCCAGAAGTAAGCAAAAATTTTCTGAATTTTGTAGAATATTCATAAAGATCACAGAATTTTCTTGGAGTTCTTAGGCTTCCCTGAAGCTCAAAGACTTCTCTGAAGTTCATAGAATTTTCCTAAAGTTCACATACTTCCCTGAAGCTCACAGTCTGCTCTGAAGCTCACAGAGTTTTCCTCAAGTTCGCAGACTTCCCTGAAGCTCACAGACTTCTCTGAAGTTCGTAGAATTTTCCAGAAGATTGCAGATTTCCCTGAAGCTCCCAGAGTTATCCTGAAATTCCCAGAATTTTCTTGAAGTTTGCAGACTTCTCTGAAGTTCGTAGAATTTACCTGAGGTTGGCAAACTTCCCTGAAGCTCACAGTATTCTTTGAAGTTCGTTAATTTTTCTGAAGATTTCAGACTTCTCTGAAATTCCTAGAATTTTCCAGAAGTACATATAATTTTCTTGAAGTTTGCAAAGTTTTCCTGAAGCTCACAGACTTCCCTGAAGTTCCCCGAATTTTCGTTAAGTTAGCAGAATCTTCATGAATTTCACAGAATTTTCTTAAAGTTTGCGGAATTTTCTTGAAGTTCTTACAAATTTCTTGAAGTTTGCAGACTTCCTTTAAGTTCTCAGAATTTTCCTGAGATTAGCAGAATGTTCCTGAATTTTGCAGAAATTTCAAGGAGTTCACAGACTTCTCTGAAATTCGCAGACTTCTCTCAAGTTCGTAGAATTTACCTGAAGTTCGCAGACTTCTCTAAAGTTTGTAGAATTTTCCTTAAGATTGCATACATTCCTGAAGTTTCCAGAATTTTTCTGATGTTCACAGAATTTTCTTAAATTTTGAAGTATTTTCCTGAAGTTTACAGACTTTCCGGAAGTTCCCGGAAGTTAGCAGAATCTTCCTGAGGTTCGCTGAATTTTCTAGAAGTTCTTATAATTCTCTGAATTGCATAGACTTCATTGAAGTTCGTAGAATTGTCCTGAAGTTACCAGAATTTTCCTGAAGTAAAGAGAATCTTTCTGAATTTCGCTGAATTTTCTTGAAGTTCACAGACTTCCCTGAAGTTCTTTAAACTTTTTTGAGGTTTGCAGAATCTTCATGAAGTTCGCTGAATTTTCGTTAACTTCGTAGTACTTTCATGAAGTTCACACAATTTTCCTGATGTTCACAGACATCCCTGAAGTTCCCAGAATGATCCAGAAGTTAGCTAAATCTTTCTGAATTTAGATCAGAAGAATTTTCTTGGAGCTCTTAGGCTTAGTTCATAGAATTTTCCTGAAGTTCATATACTTCCCTGAAGCTCGCAGACTTCTCTGAAGTTCGTAGAATTTTCTAGAAGATTGCAGACTTCCCTGAAGCTCCCAGAATTTTCCTTAAGTTCACAGAATTTTCTTGAAGTTTGCAGAATTCTCTGAAGTTCGTGAAATTTACCTGAAGTTGACAAGCTTCCTTGAAGCTCACAGACTTCTTTGAAGTTGGTTGAATTTTTTTGAAGATTTCAGACTTCCCTGAAATTTCTAGAATTTTCCAGAAGTACATATAATTTTCTTGAAGATTGCAAAAATTTCCTGAAGCTCACAGGCTTCTCTGAAGTTCGTAGAATTTTTCGGTAGTTCACAGACTTCCCTGAAATTCGAAGACTCCCCTGAAGCTCAAAGACATCTCTGAATTTCATTGAATTTTCTTGAAGAATCCTGACTTCCCTGAAGTTCCCAGAAGTTCACATAATTGTCTTGAAGTGTACAGATTTTTTTCTGAGTTCTCAGACTTCACTGAAGTTTCCAGAATGTTCCTTATGCTCGCAGAATTTGCTTGAAATTTGCAAAATGTTCCTGAAGTTCGCAGACTTTCGTAAAATTCACACGTATTTTTTTCTGATGTTTGCAGATTTCCCTGAAGTTCTCAGAATTTTCTTAAGGTAAGTAGAATCTTTCTAAATTTTTTAGAATTTTCATGAAGTTCACAGAATTTTCTAGAAGTTCAAAGACTTCTCTGAATTTCGCAGACTTCCCTCAAGTACGTAAGTTAAGTTAAGTTGTCTTTATTAGGGAGGCTTTCAGCCTGAGGCTGGTTCGCCTCCGGTTCAAGTTAGTAAAATTTCCCTGAAGTTCGCAGACTTCCCTGAAGCTCACAGACTTCTCTGAACTTCCTAGAATTTTCCAGAAGATTGCAGACATCCCTGAAGTTTGCAGAATTTTCCAAGAGTTCACAGAATTTTCTTGAACTTTATCAAATTTTCGTGATGTTCGCTGACTTTCCTGAAGTTCCCCGAATTTTAGCAGAATCTTCATGACTTTCACAGAATTTTCTTAAAGTTTGCAGAATTTTCTTAAAGTTCACAAAAATGTCTTGAAGTTCACAGACTTTCCTGAAGTTTCTAGAATTTTTCTGAGGTTAAAAGAAACTTGCTGAAGTTCCCAGGATTTTCATGTAGTTCACAGACTTTTCTGAAGTTCATAGAATTTACCTGAAGTTGGCAGACTTCCCTGAAGCTCGCAGACTTCTTTGCATTTCTTTGATTTTTCTGAAGATTTCAGACTTCCCTGAAATTCCCACGATTTACCAGAGGTTTACACAATTTTCTGAAGTTCGCAGACTTTCCTGAAGTTCGTAGAATTTTTCTGTAGTTCACAGACTTCCCTGAAGCTCAAAGACATATCTGAAGTTCATTGAATTTTCCTGAAGAATCCTGACTTCCCTGAAGTTCACAAATGTTTCCAAAAGTTCACGGAATTGCCTTAAATTATCCAGATTTTTTTCTGAAGTTCTCAGACTTCCCTGAAGTTTCAGAATTTTTCTTATGCTCGCAGAATTTTCTTGAAATTTACAAAATGTTCCTGAATTTTGCAGACTTTCCTGAAATTCACACATTTTTTCTGAAGTTCGTAGACTTCCCTGAAGTTCCCAGACTTTGCTGAGGTACGCAGAATTTTCATGAAGTTCACAGACTTCTCTGAATTTCGCAGACTTCCCTCAAGTTAATAAAATTTCCCTAGAGTTCGCAGACTTCTCTGAAGCTCACAGACTTCTCTGAACTTCCTAGAATTTTCCAGAAGATTGCAGACCCCTAGTTCACAGAATTTTCCTGGAGTTCACAGAATTTTCTTAAGGTTTACCAAATTTTCGTGATGTTCGCAGACTTCCCTGAAGTTCCCCGAATTTTTGCTAGGTTAGCAGAATCTTCATTAATTTCGCAGAATTTTCTTAAAGTTTGCAGAATTTTCTTGAAGTTCACACAATTTTCATGAAGTTCACAGATTTTACCAGATGTTGGCAGACTTCCCTGAAGTTCCCCGAATTTTCGTTTGGTTCGTAGAATTTTCATGAATTTCGCAGAATTTTATTAAAATTTGCAGAATTTGTGAACTTCAACACACAATTTTCGTAAAGATCGCAAACTTTCTTGAAGTTCGTAAAGATCGCAAACTTTCTTGAAGTTCTTGTCTGAGGTTAGCAGAATCTTACTGAAGTTCCCAGAATTTTCATTAAGTTGATAGATTTTCCTTGAAGTTCGCAGACTTTTCTAAAGTACGTAGAACTTACTTGAAGTTCGCAGTCTTTTCTGAAGCTCACAGGCTTATATGAAGTTCGTTGAACTTTTCTGAAGATTTCAGACTTCCCTAAAATTTCCAGAAGTTCACATAATTCTCATGAAGTTCGCAGACTTCCCTGAAGTTCTCCGAACTTTTGTGAGCTTTGCAGAATCTTCATGAAGTTCGTAGAATTTTCCTAAACTTAGCAGATTTTTTTTTTTTTTAAATCTGCGCCGATGCGAAGTTACCTCATTATTTTCATGAACTTTAAACTGCTTGGAAAAACCGTGATGATTCATAAAATTTATAAAATCATCAACATTATCAATCACAACCACATTCTATTGAACCCACCGTGCGCGGCAGCTCGTCACCCAAATAGGTATCGAATTGGTACCAGCGGCGAATCAAAAACAAACTCCCCACCCGGTGGGGATACCAATTCCATACCTGTGCAATTCCGCCAGAAGAGAACCCTTTCCAAAGCCTACTTACACTAATCCACCGACCGAATCCTCCCCTAGTAAAACATAATCTTAAAAATGCATTTTCAGTTTGAGCGCAATCATAGATCCTCTTTATAATCAACAAAAGCGATTGAAGAAAATGCCGCTGCTACGAGATTTCTGTCCAGATACTGCTTCCCCTTTCCTAACATTTGAAATCTACCGATTCCATCTCACTATCTTTACACCCGCCGCACCCACCGATCGATTCTTCCGGTTCTTCCTCGCCGGAAGCAGCGCTACCGTTGCTAATCTGACCGCCGATGGAAGCGGGCCCACTGGCGGGACCCGCACCGCCGGCACTGAACGACCCTCACCCGGTACTACCGAGCCCGGGATTTCCGGCATCCTCCGGCGCTGTCGCTGTCACTGCGGGTGCCGTCCCCGTCGTCGTACTGCTACCGCTACAGGTTGGTCCAAACTTACTACTAATCTTGTGCGACACGCTCACGATGGCCATCTCGTGCTTCGAGTCCAGATCACAGTCGTACAGGCCGCTCAGCGAGTCCAAGCTCAGCAGGCGGCTGCTGGCGCGGGACGAAATTGAGGTATCGTCCACGTCCGGTGCATTGTAGAGGGAGTTCACATCCGAGAGGGCACCTTCCGCATCCGTCAGACCAGCTTCGTTCAGCAGCGAGATGTTCTCGAGACCGGGCTCGTCCGTGATGTAGCCGGTGCTTTCGGCACCACCTTTAAAAAAAAGAAAAGATTAGCGAAAACATAGACGCGGAATTGCATCCGAAGGAACTCACCCGTCGCCTCTTCGCGGCACTCGTCGTCACTCCACTCCGATTGGCTCTCCACCGGGTTCGAATCCAGCGACTGGTGGTTGTGATGCGAGCTATGACTATTGTTGTGATGACTATGACTGTGATGGCTGTGGTCCCGGTCTCGCGAGTGTCCCGCACCGTACTTCAGTTCGTCCGAGATGTAGTTCCTCGTGGCATCACAGCTTCCCGTCCGCGATCGTTCCCCCGCACTTAAACCCCTCCGGACCGCGTTCCGTCTTGCTTCCCGTTCATTCTCCTCCTCCTCTTCGTCGTCATCATCGTCTTCCGATTCCTCCTCTTCAACCTCCTCCTCGTCTTCCGGTTCATCGTCGTCGAGAAGATCGTCCGAGTCCCGACCTCGCCCCCGATAGATAGCTTCGTTCGACAGCCGCAGATCTTCGTCCGCTTCGATGTTGGACGACGTCTCGTTGGAGGACTTTTTCGTCGCATTGTACTTGTGGTGATGGTTCCGCGGATGCATCCGAGGCGATTGCGACAGCGCATGATGATGGTGCGGCCGGTGGTGGTGATGGTGTTGGTGGGGCTGTCGGTGGTCTATCGAACCGGGACCACCACCGCCGGACGCCGTCGACCGGTAGTCATGGATGATTTCGCACGATTCCGTATCGGAGGTTTGCCTGCAAAAGAAAATGATGAAAGATTAGCGGAAACAAGAATGGGGCGCAATTCATGCCGAACTCACATATGACTCGACTCGGAGGGGTTCTTGTTCCGGGTGGCTTCCTTGATCGCTTCCAACGTGCCGGGGTGCTTCGCCAGCAACAGGTTGTTGACGTTCTTGACCTTCTCGACGGAATCCCGTCGCACTGGAGGCAGTTCCGTTTGGTGATCAAGGTTGTTATTACCGGCGCCTCCGTTAGCAGCGGAAGCTAGCATCGGTCGAGATTGCGACTCGGCGAGCCTTCGTTGCAGTTCCCGTTCGAAGGGTGACTTGGGGAAGTTGGTTGGTGGTTGGAGTGGAGGAGCGGCCTTGTCAAGGAACTCGAAACTATTGCACGATTCGCCCTTGTTCGGCACCGAGGACTTGGTTTCCGCCGTCGTGGTCACCTCGAAGTCCTTCATGTTGGCGAAATCGATCGGGCTGAGCTTGGGCGGGGAGGTCGGGTCGACCTGGATGTCGCCCGGGTAGAGGTACTGCAGCGGATTGTTGAAGTTGTTCGCGTAGGACGACCGGGCCGGAAATGGCGAATGGCCGTCCAGCTCTTCACCTTCGGTGGTTTTGGAGTAGCTTTCGTCCGAGGACGACACGGAAGGCGAACGTGGTCGGGAGCTGAGATCATCCGTGGAGGACATCTCCCGGGATTCGTCGAATTCGTGCGGAAGCTTGGGCAAGGGTTTGATGTACTGCTTAAGGAGTTGCTGTTGTTGTTGTTGTTGCTGCTGCTGATAGAGTTGGTGCTGTCTGGCAAGATGAGGAGGTGGTGGTTGCTGTTGATGGTAGTTTGGTGCTACAGGGAAGTTGTAGTTGGCGTTGTTGTTCATCGGTTGATGAGGAAAGGCGGAACTTCCGATTGCATAGCGCGGAGGTTCGTATTTGGGGATCTGCTGAATCTGCTGGATAGGTTTGATGACGGCATTGCCGACTATGCCCGAGCCCAGCAGGGGTTCGTTCTCCGACGCGGTTACGTATCGATTGCTAGGATTATGGCTGGTGCTACCCGGTCCGGCTTCGTGCCGATGGTGATGATGATGATGGTGATTTTTGTTGTTCCGTACTTTGTGTCCACTGTGGTTCAACTTGTTGAAATTGTTCTCGTCCACATCCTTCACGTTGGGGTTTTCGATGATGTTGAAATTCTCCCGAATGTTGTAGCTGGGTTGGTGCTGACCACCAGCAACCGAACCGTTGCCAGGATGATAGTCGTTTCGTTTACCGTAGTTGTTGTTATTGTTGTTGTTGTTGTTGTGATTCGTTGGTTGATTGTGATGGTTGCCAAGGTAGCCAGCGCTAATGTGATTGTTGTTGATGTTGTTGTGCTTATAGGCGACCTTCATCTGTGCTTGCTGTTGTAGCTGGTGCGGCTGTTGATGCTGTTGTTGAAGTTGTTGCTGAAAATGGTGCTGCCCTACCGGAGGTTGTTGATGAAGCAAATTTGGGCTTTCCATGAAATTGTAGCTCTCCTTTTTCGAGAAGCTATCGGTCCCTAGCTGCCACTTGGTATTCTTCATGCTTCCGCTGTCCATGTCCGTCCGTTTCATGTAGTAGCTCTGCGGTTGCAGGACGGGAGCTGGCGCTTGAAAGCACCCCTGTTGACTAATGTTCATGTGGTGGAAGCTGTCCGTTTGGTAGTTGGAGATGATATTCGGAGCTGGAGTCTGCCGATCCCGATTACTACCGGTACCGCTCATCCCTCCGATCGCTCCACCCCCGTTCAACATGTTCTCGTTCTGTTCGCATAGGAAATACGTCACCATATCACCCTTTCCCTTTACCTTAATCTGTCCCCGGCACCGGAACTCGAAGTGACTACCCTGCAAGCTATCGATCACCTCCTGAGTGACCTGCGTATATCCGGGAATACCCGTCGAGTCCATCCTACTAGCCACGTTGACCGTATTGCCCCAAATATCGTACTGAGGCTTCCTAGCCCCAATTACACCGGCTACTACCGGTCCCACGTTCACTCCGACCCTCAGCATGAAGTTGTTGTAGGAATTCTCGTTGATATTCTTCAACGTGACCCGCATGGCTTTCACGAAGTCGATCAATGCCGTCATCAGCTTCCGTGTCGAACTTTGATCGTTCGGTAGCATCTTGAACTCCGGGATTAACCCCACCGCCGCCATGTACGTACTGCCCACGGTCTTGATCTTATCCATTGCCTGAAACCGCTCCTCACATAGTAGTTCGTCAAAATCCGCGATGATCTCGTTCAACAGCCGCAGACACTCGACGCCCTGGTTGGACCCATCCAGCTCCGTGTAGAACTCGTGGAAGTTCGGCACACTGGCAAAGATCACACCCACCTTGCTGTAGCTCTGATGATACAGATCCTGGTTTCCACCGAGAGTACCCTGCGAATTAGACTGGGGCTGTTCTTAAACAAACCAGCACATGCACGCCAAAGCTACTCACCATGTTGTTCCGACTGAAGTGGTTATCCAGGAAGTGCGATGCCACGTGCGACGGCAGCAGGTTGTAGAGGATCCTCCGGTTCGACTGCTGCAGCACCGACATCTCCTTCTTCTCCTGCGATGCTTGCAGCTGCCACAGAAAGTCCAGCCGAGCCGTCCACTCAACCTGCCGCCCGTGGGCCAAGATCGCGATCATGAAGATGATGATCCTCGCCAGCGAAATCGTGTGCAACGGAATGGCAGACTCCACCCGCTGGTCGTAGCAGTCGAAGATGTTCGTGTGCGACAACTCGATGAACAGACAGTACATGACTCCCATCAGCGTCACCAGGAAGGTTTTCACCATGATCGGCAGCCTGCGGAAGAAGGTTAGCATTGTCTAAGACCTGAAAAGATCATGCATGATGGGACTTTTGTAGGGGTACCTCAAGAAGATCGACACGGTCAGGAAGGAGAACGCCGCCGATAGGGAAATGTACTGCGGTAGAGCACACTTCCGGTGGGCATAGTTGACTCCGGGAGATCCTAGCGGAGGCGGCGGGAGTACCCCGGCTCCGGTTCCATCCGGGAAGGGTACGTTCGTCTCGTGCGATGCCAGCACCGAAGAGGAGGAAGACGCCGCCGCCGGATCGTGATGGAACAGATCCGGAACGGCTTTGGTCGTGAAGTTAGTAGTACAGGGATGGTCCGAGAGGCAGGTGAACTGGAAAGGGGACACACGCTTGTGGGTTAGTTCTAGACTTGATTGAGGTTAGAATGGCAACGACCTACCACATTGACCTGCCCGACCGAGTAGAGCAGCACAATCGTGAAGATGGTGATGGCCAGGCGTAACGAGAAGCTCTGCGACAGGTCCCAGAAGATCCACTTTAGTCTTACGGCTAGCAGTAACATCAGGATCGAACTGATCCAAATAAACGCAGTCAAAAACAGCAGTAACAGTATTAAGGTACGAGGTAGCGCCGAAATCTAAACGCAAGAAAAAGATAATCATTAGAGTTATTGGAAGAAATCGTCGATCTGCAGGTAATTCAACCTGAAGTCCGGCGCTGAGTATCAACAGCAGCAAGCTGCAGCCCATGGCGGTGGTGAAGCCCAGATCGAAGTCCTGGTGGTACTGACGTTCCTTGTCCTTCTCGCGGAACTGCAGCGTGATCCGCTTGACGTGGACCGACTTCTCCCGATCGACGCTCCGGGCCTCGATGGCCTGCGAGAGGAACTTGTTGACCCGGTTCGATGGCTGGTGGTAGACGCTGGAGTGGCGCTTCTTGAACGGTCGCTTGAATTTGTCCGTTACCTTGTTCTGGAGGATAGTTGGGCGGAAATCATTGAGTGAGTACATTGGGCTTGGAACATTATTCTAAAGCGCATTGCTTGAGATTGAACAAATGGAAGCTACTACAGCGCAAACCAAGACTACGCACGGATGAGGCGAACATATGGCAGAGACATCTATAAGCATGGGTGTGTACTACGAATTTAGAGCGGTTAAGAAAGTAGAATGATTGCTCACCAAGTTCAAATGGAGCTTTAGGTTGCAAGTGATAGATGCGTGCATTTGGGAAAGAGTGCAAGCACTGGTAAACAAGTTTGAGGTGAATCATTTTGATAGACACACAGGAAAGGCTCACATCTCGCACGCGCTCACAGACACTCTCTTTCTCACTCAAATTCATACGCAGTCGAAATTTCAATCACGCGAATTTGTTCTCTCGAATCGATGCTCTTTCAAATCTATGGTCTCACGAATCTACGCTTAGGCGAACCTACGGTCTCTCAAGTTTCATAGAATCTGCACTCTCTCGGATCTAAGCTCTCTCGAATGTGGGCTCTTTCGAATGTTCGCTCTTGACTCTACGTTCTCACTCGAATCTATCTTATCGTTGCAAGTTTTCAGTGCAAAATGGGAGATGAAAAAGCATTTTCTTTGGTTTTTGGAGAGAGATATTAATGAATTATGCGTGAAAAAAGAGAGATGAAAATGTGAACGGTTCACAACTCATCAAAAAGTTGCTTGAGTGAGTGCCCCAGATTCTTCAAAATTTAAAAATACAAGAACCCTACAGTTCTAATATGTCATATAAATTTGATCTATTTTAAATTAACAATTACGTGAACATAAATTAAGATTCTAAGACTTCAATGTGAATGTGAATATCCTGAAAATAGATGACTAATTGAAATATTTAAAATGCGACACTTTTTACATTTCGAATATTTCAATTACTCGTCCATCTTCAGGATATTCAAATTCATATTGAAGTATCAAAATCTTAATTTTTGTCCAAGTCAGATTTATCTTGGAACCGTACACAGGATTTCTTTGGGATTTGTTCCAGAATTTCTTAAAAATATACCAAGAAATCTACCGTGGGACTCCAACACTATTTGGTAATACCCACATATTTTTCTTCAAAACACTCTAGAAATTATCTGAAGAAAACACACGCTTGAAATTCACTGTGCAGTTCGCTTAGAATTCCTAATAATTTTAGCATAATTACCTTAAAATTTTCCTCAGTTTTTTTGTCTGATATTTTTTTTTAAATCTGCTCAGGAATTCCTCAAAATATACATCAGAATTCATGGAATTCCACTTTAAGTTTCTATGAAATTATCATAGGAATTGCATTGGAATTCCTTTCAAGCTCTCTTAAGAATTCCATTGGAAATTTCTTCAGAACTTCTTTGGAATACACCTTAAAATTAATTTGGATTTATCCTCAGAACTTCTGTCGATCGAGATTATAGCCAGAACTCCCTTGGAATTCTCTTAAGAATTTATTTAAAATTCGCCTTAAAATTCAACTGTAACTTTGCTCACAATTCCTACTCAATATTTCTAGACATTCATTAAATCTTCTGCTCTTCTTTAGTGGAATCATGCTTCGATCCCCCGTTGAATTTCACCTCAGAATTCAATTAGAATGCTCTCAGAATTCCTTTGGAATGATTCTCACATTTGCTTAGACATTATGCTTAATATTCTTTAGGCTCTTCTTCTCCCTTTGAAGTTCTACTTAGATTTAAATTGAAGCTCATTCTCGATTGAATTATTCTCAGAATTACTTAGGAATTCTTCTCAGAACTCTCCCTTGGAAATCTCCTGAGCATTTACCAGGAATCAAAAGGCTTCTGAAAAACTAGAATGGACTTCCAGTTCGAACTCTCTTAGTATATTCCTTGGAATTCCCTTTAAGTTCGCCTCAAAATTCATCAGAAATTCCAGAATCATGAATATTTTCTATGAATCTTGAAATTTTTCCAAGATCCATTATATTGATACTTGTTTTCCGTAATCTGGGGTCTTGGAAAACATTTCAAGATCCGTAATCTGCATCTTCGTTCCAGAATCTTGAAAGTTGCTTCAAGCTTATTTTTTTACTGTCCAAGGTTTGAAAAATTTTCTTCAGCCACTTTTTTTCAGAATCTGAGGAATCTGACTCAGGATTTTGAAATTTGAACTAAATCTCACAGTCTTAAAGATTCTTCAATCAATAAAATCTTGAAAAATTTGTCTCGGATCAACAATCTTCATTCCTTATGTTTGCAAAATTTGAAAACCTTTAGAGATCGGGCTCGTAAAAAAAGTTAATTCTAGTAAGTACCTGAAATTATAAAATAATTCTAGATTCTTGAACTTCCAACATTAAACTGAAAATTCATTAAGCTACTGCGCAAGTAAAATTGAAAACTTGGTAGAGGTTTATAGCTTTCTACAAGCATAAATTATGGGCTACATAACCATCGTAAGTCCAAAATTGTTACTTGGGTGAATTAGGGGTAGCATTTTCCCTATAACACACTTTTCTGATTTTATGATTATGAATCATGACATCAATTTAAAAATATATATATTTATCAGCCTTTCCATAGCAAAACGATATAGTGGTAAAATTGGTAGTTTTTCTCCTTATCGCAAAATATTAGACACGTATGTTATTTTGTCATTAGGGTGAGCATTGCCAAATGATTTTTTCTTAAAATTCATAACTTTTGAACCAAATTTCAAAGATCAAAATATCAAATAAAAGGTAATCAAAATACTTTCAAAATGGTATAAAAAATCGGGATTATGTAGTCAATTGTGTTTCTTGTTATCAAGTCACGATGAACATTCCTCCTGTCAAACATGACTTGGCTACCGCTTGTTTCGTTCATCAAATTAATCAGTTCATTTCATTTGAAGTAAAGACTTGTGTCAATTGACGCAACGAATGACTCTAAAACTGCTCCCTTCGTTTTTTTCCACTTTCACTTCAATTCGTTGATCATTCGACTTTTCACGCGTCGCGTCGTCAGGCGTATAAATATAGTATCCTCACAATATCGGTTGCAGTTATGGATAGGGATAGGGATTTGACGCCATTTTGGAATCCAAGATGGTGGCCATCGGGTTTCAGCAAAAGAGTCAAATACCCAGGAAAATACCCTAACACAGTATTTTTGGAATGAAGATGATATCGATTTCTGGCCTCTAGACGTCACCTCGATTAAAAAAATACCCATATTGATTGGCATTTCACAGTATTTCCCACTTTATCTGAAATCGCACGGCGCCATCTTGGATTTCAAAATGACGTCGGATATCAATTTGCATTTTCCCGATCCCAAAAATACCTATATTAATGGGTATTTGACAGTACTGCCCACTTTTTCTAAAACTGAAAGCCGCCATATTGGATTTCAAAATGGCGTTGCATATCAATTTTCGATCTCTAGACTTCACCCCGATTAAAAAAAAATACTAAAATACCAGTATTTCCATATTTTTTCCTGAAATCGGAAGCCGCCATCTTGAATTTCAAAATGTAGATGGATACACATTTTCAGCCTCTGGACATCATCACGATACCAAAAATACTTATTTAATGGGCATTTTACAGTAATCTCCACTTTTTTAGACTGGAAGCCGCCATCTTGGCTTATAAGATGGCGTCACGTATCGATTTTCGATCTTTAGACGTCACCTCGATTCCAAAAATACCCATATTGATGGGTAAACAATCCACCCGACAATGATAAATTTGACATTCACGTGCAAAGATCTATGCGCATGCGCTTAAATGAACCGAGTGAACAATCAACAACATTCAGAAAAAAAAAACTGCGCCAATTTGTATCGAACAGCTTCGCTTCAATGCGAAAGTAAGTTCATTTGACAATGAATCAAGCCAAATCAAACGGCATGGAAACTGATCGAAAGTGGTTCTGTTGATGTTGAAGGGGATCTGCTCGAAGAGAAGACAGAATTACTGTCAATTGAAAGTGATCGTTGACAGCATTGTCGTCGCTTGACGAGTTTCGATTGAAAGTGATTTTGTTGGGACCCGATTGTGAGAATTTCTGAAGAATTGAGAGGAAAACATAAAGTATTCTGAAGGTGCCGCCACACGGCGCATGATATTTATGTTATAGTTCTCTATGACATAGCCGATTTAGATTTCTAAAGGTGCCGCCACACGGAGGCTATTTCTAGTATATAGCGAGCTATGTTATAGAAAACTATATTATAGCCCATAAAAAACACCTAAACTATGACGTGATAGCTCATAGTTATGACTTACAAGTTATAGTTTAGAGCTATGCCATAGAGCCGAATTCGTTGTCGTGTGTACAGTCTAGCGATAGTTTCTAAATCATAGTTGCAAGCTATAAACTATTCCATCAAGCCGGAATAGTTCATAGTTTATTGGTCATAGTTTTATGACAGCAGTCTGTGCGCGGTGTTTTTGTTTTTGTTTATGAAACCACTCATAGACATCTTATCCAAATGAATTCAGAGTTGTGTTCGGAATATGGACTCTGGAGACTAGGGGATGGTCCACCGGAAGATCCGGAAGATCCGGAACATCCGGAAAAGTGCTCAGTTAATGAAACTGATCGTAGAGCTCCACGGTTTTTTAGAAACCAATCATAGACGTATTATCACAATAAATTCGGAGTTGTGACCAGAACATTTATACTGGGGACCACGGGATGGTCCACTAAAAGATCCGGAACATCCGTAAAAGTGGTCAATTCATGAAACTGATCCTAGAGCTCCGTGTTTTTTTTTTTTAGAAACCCCTCATGGACATCTTATCAAAATAAATTTGGTCAAGGGATGCTGGGGACCACGGGATGGTTCACTTATAGATCCGGAACATTGGTTAAAGTGACCAATTCATGAAACTGATCGTAGAGCTCTACGGTAGAAATCACTCATAAACGACTTATCACCACAGACAAACAGACGTAACTCTTTGAAAAAAAATTCTTGGAAACATCCCAAGTAACGTTTCAAGTTTTATGAAATACTACAAAGCAACTATAAAACAACATTCATAAAACCCTGGTCAAGGCTATTTTGTCATTAATGCATCCACCAAAACCTCATTAAGACTAGAATATGTCTAGTTGGCCCACCCTGGAGAAGGTTCTGAAGGGTGTATTCTCGAAGCTCTTCAAGATTGATTTACTGCAAAAGGTTGTATGACGAACGCATTGATAATCATTTGAAAGCTACAATAAAAGCTATTCAGCAACAATAAAAACCCTTTCCGAGCCATTTCCCCTAACCGCATGCTAAATCCACTAATAAAGCATCAATCAAGATAGAAAAGAATTTATGAATCCAATCTAATCTAAATAATTAAAATATAAAAAGATGGTATAAAAATCGATTATTACAAAAGTTCTCATTAAGTGGCCTACTTTTAAGTGCCATATTAAATTTTTTGTGAATATACGTGAAAACATCGAAACAATTAAATCCACCCTCGTAAAATAATTTAATTTTGCTTGATCCTAACCCTTTCAGATTTATGGCAGCATTTATGGAGGCAAAGTTGCCTGCAAAAAGTTAAACGTCAAAGTTTGTTTATCTTTCGATAGTTGCGCTGTGGCATCCAGGGTTCTTCCAGGTGGTTTCCTCCCGATAGATTGGGAGCAGTTACTCAGATAGTTTGCGATACTGTTTCACAACATTTCGCATTTCGAACAGCTGGAAGCGCAATCGTTTCCGAGAAAGATCCCCTTTTTCCGGATGGTTACAGAAGTGCACCATCCAACGATGCAAGGATGTACGCTTGAATGAAATTTTCGAAGAGCTGATTTTTTCGCCGAATAAAATCGCTGCTATGGATCGGAAACCAGCTAATCTCCGCTAACTAACAGTTTCAGTGGTTTGCTGTCGGTTGTCATCTTTTCGCAAGATGTGGAGAAGGCTGGTATGTTTTTTAAACTTTCGACAATGTTTTATGAATTTGAGGGGCCCGCTCAATTTGTTCTTCTCCGCCAGATGGTCAGTCGTTGATGGTGTGCTGGTTCTTCTAAAGAAGTAAATTTTGCTGAAATCATAGTTCTATGAGATTTGGGAAACCATTTTCAAAAAATATGAACTATAACGTAATAGCATCTATGTAGTAGAAAACTATGACGTAGTGCTATAAAATAGAATTTTTGAGTGTACACACGATAGAATTTTTTTTGTGAATTTTTTTCTTCGCTTAATGAAAAAATATATATTATAAAAATAATATTGCAGGAAATCAAAAATATATGGGATTAGAGCTATTTGGGGACAAACTCTTATTGTAGGGTAATTTGAAGAAATAACTTCCTGGCAGTGCTCAGATTTGTTATTGTCGTTGACAGACTTTCGCGCGATATTGACAAAATTGTTTTTTCACATAGTCACTGATAGACATGATCCTCAAAAAAATCCTTCTTCAAAATCTCATTCATGACAAAGATTCACCTGGTAACCAAAAGTGTGGTGAAGTGACAATTGTCACCTCACCGGTGACAGCGTGTCAACCCATGCCACGCAGAATAGGCCTACTAGGATCAGTTCCATTTTTACGGATGTTCCGGATCTTCCACAATACTAGTCTTGTGACTTACCGGAAACTGACTCTTCCCAAAAGGTGGCCAACTATCTGCTTAACATCTTCATCAAAGACATCAGAAAGTTATCTCTACAAATTGCAATCAGCGCCGTACAATTAGCTCAAATCCCATATGGTACGTGTATTCGTTAATGCCGAATCAACCGTATTATAGTAATCCGGCAGTAACAAATCCGTACTATATGAATGTTGACTGTACGTATTTCAGATGCCATCAACGGAGTGGCTGAAAATTGCCCAGTTATACGAAGAAAAATGGCACTTCCCGAATTGTGTAGGAGCGTTGGATGGAAAGCACGTCAACATAAAAGCCCCTGCAAACAGTGTCAGCGACTACTTCAATTACAAAAAGCAATTCAGTTGGTAGACGCTGAATACAAATTCACCTATGTCAACACAGAAGCAAGTCGAGCAAAAGTAGTCAATTCATGAAACTTATCCTAGAACTCTACGTTTTTTTTTTCAAAACCATTCATTGACATCTTATTAATATGAATTCGGAGTTGTGATCGGGTCTTGGGTCCACGAAATGGCCCCCCAGAGGATCCAAATCATCCCTTAAAGAGGTAAATTCATGGAACTGATCCTAGAGCTCTTCTGACCGTTCGAATAAAATGGGAGTTTTGACCGGAAAATGGACCCTTTGGACCACGAGATTGTTCACAATTAGGTCCACTTTTTTCAAAACCACCCATTGGCATCTTATCAGAATCAATTTACTCTAATTGTGAACCTCCTATAACCAGAAAATTTACCACTTTTAGGTGTACGGTGTCTTAAGAAAAGTTCTTCGTATGTCTTGGCCAACATTTTTATATTAGTGAAATTAGGGTGGTCTATAAAATTGGTGAATTTAAAACACATACTTTTTTTTAATATTTGAGATAGGCCAATGCAGTGTCCAAAAAGTTGTAGAACATTTTGAAGCAATTTTGCTTAAGACATCAAATTTCTATCTCTTATGGTTCATTAGTTATGATTATTTTGAATAAGCAGGGTAGAGTGGCCCCTAGAAAATCGCCTTTCTTTAAATATAATTTTACACGTTCATTTCTCGTAGAAACTTTGTTACAATTACTTTCAGATTGTGGTGTTGAGTACTTGGCACTGATGAAGTCTGCAAGTAGTAGACGAAATACGCGTATCTGTCAAAAGATAAGCAATTATAACGGAATTAAAAGGAAATAAACCAACCCACTCAAAGCTCTTCAGACTTTCAGATCTTTTTATGATTCTATTTTTGTTGAAGCAACTAAGTTTTTTTTTATTTTTATTAAGGAGACTTTCAGCCCTGCGCTGGTTCGTAACAACTAAGTGGATATCTCCTTTATTTGAAAAGTTGTGGCTGGTTCTTGGTAAAATTTTTGATTTTTTTAAATTAAATTAAATACTTTAAACAAAAAACGTTCGCTAACCTGCTTGTTTAAAAAAAAAATCATAACTCAAGAACCATAAGAGATATAAATTTGGTGACTTTAACAAAAAATGCTTTGGATTGATTATTCTACAACTTTTTAGAACATTGGTCTATTTCAAATAATAAAAAAAATTGTTTATTCAATTCACCAATTTTGTCGACCACCATTTCACTGACATATAAAGATTGGCCAAAAAATATGAAGCAACTTTTTCCATGACATTATACGTATACCTAAAACTGACGGTTTGCGCGCAAACATTTTTGTCTTCCTAAATACGGTTTTGGGACTTGTGCAGTGGATGGTCTTCCGAAATATCCGAAATATCCGTAAAAGTGTTCAATTCATGAAACTGATCCAATAACCCCGTATTATTCGAAAACTCTCATAGGCGTCTTATAATTACAGGGCTGTTACAAAATTTTCTAAATTTGATCCGCGAAATCGGCGATTTCTCAAAAGAAATCCGCGACTTCAAATACTAATCCACGACAAAAAAAACTGTTTTCATTGCCTAAAAATACCATTTGTATACTACTACTTGGCATTTCAAGCTTATTGCTTATAGCATATTAGATTTTTTCCTGCTCTCAACTCAGTGTTCTTTGAAGTACTTTCACATTTAAGTTGAGAACTTTCTATGTCTGTACCATCTCATGGCCAATAAAGTAGAGAAGTTTTCCAACCCGAAAAATTAATAGACCGGACGGGAATCGAACTCAGCCGCCTCCAGCATGGACTTGCTTTGTAGCTGCGCCTTTACCAACTGAGCTAAAGGGGTATCGTTTGTAACCTTTGAAAAAAAAATTAAAAAAATAACATTGAATCACCTTCAGCTATTTCTTCTATAAATTCTGAGTAATTAGTGAACATAATAAAACACCCTTACATTATGAGATTCTATTGAATAATACAAGACTAGATTTGATGAAACATTATTTTATAAAATTAATGCATTTTCATTTGAAATGCAAATTTTCTTGAAAATTAACCTTTGCGTCTCTGACGCATTTTGCTGTCCTAAATGTTGTAGTTAATTTGGCTCTAGTTTTCTCAATTTTTTACCGATTCAAACCAAACACCCTGCACATAATCGAGAAATTACTGTCCAATGGTGAGATATTTTCATGATATTTTTTTTTTTAATATGAACCTAGCACTTTTTGTTGTCAAATCATAACCGAATCGTATATATGTGACTTTGTAGATCATGCACGACTTATTACTATGTATACCGGAAATTATAGGTTTTCCAAATCGTCGAGGACAACGGCGCCGGTGGTGTAGTGGTAAGCGTGATTACCTCTCACCCCAACAGGCCTGGGTTCAATCCCAGTCGGCGCCGCCGGGATGTTCTGAGGCATAACATCTCTGATCACGCCTTCCTTCGGATGGGAAGTAAAGCCGTTGGTCCCCGGTTCATGAGTTGATGGGTCGATAGGTAGGGTCCAGGTGTGGGAGCTGCCTTCCTGGCACGTCGGTAGCATTGGTGCTCAGCACGGAAAACAAGATCGACGGAAAAAAAACAAACCAAAGGAAAAAAAAAATCGTCGAGGACATCAGTTGATTTGTTCTACTAGATCAACCAAGACTGCAATGATGTCTGTAGTATCGAAAAATGTCCGATCAGATTCAAAGTGTCTATGTGGATCATGCATGATCTATTTCTGAGTAATCCAGATGTTCAAGGTTCTTCAAATCGTCCTGTTCACATAATTTGATCTATTAGATCAACCGAGATTGGGACAATGTCTTTAGTATCGAAATATTTCCAGACAGATGCACAGTGTCTATTTGGATGATATATGATTTATTTCCACGTATACCAGATGATCTTGGTTCTCCAAATCTTCCTGCATTTCAGATGATTTGTTTTACTAGATCAACAAAAAACTGGGATAATATCTGTAGTGGTGTGTGAGGTATGGAATTGAGATCATTTCTTGAATATTTGCAGGGTGTTTGGTTTTAACCGGTAAAAAATTGAATTCCAAAATTTTTGTTACAGCACATCAGTCCCTTCGCGATTTTCGCGACATTATTTAATGTTTCCGCGATTTTCGCGACTGAAAGTTCAAATCCGCAACAAATCCGCGAAAATCGCGAAATCTGCGCCTGTGGTAACAGCTCTGTAATTATGAATTCGGAGTTATGATTGGAAAATAAACCCTGGAGACCATGAATACTCCTCTGGAACATCATACACGCTCGCTGGAAGATAAAAGACGTCTCTTCAGAATGAACTCGAAGTTGTGACTGGAAAATGGACTCCAGGGTCCATTGGATGGTCCTCCGGAATATCCGGAACATCCGTTAAAGTGGATCGTCCACGAAAACTGATCTCAGCACTCTATAATCAAGGAATCAAAAATATTTCCAAATGACAAAATGACAAGCGATCAACGAACCGAATAATAACGCCATGTCAGAAGTGGAAAGCAATAATGATATAATCTTCTTCCTTCTTTTCCATGACAAGCAACCCGTGCAACACAACTCACTCGGGGCGGTAGAAGGAAACGAGCAAATTGTTGGCAAGCTGCTTCACGAAGTTAACCCGAAGATGATACACGTGTGTTATTGGGATTTTTGTTATGTCTTTTCTCGATTTATATCAAGCTATGTCCTTATCCCTGCATATTGCAACAAAGCGGGCAAGCAATATATCATTATCCTTCTACCACTCGGATCGAGCTATGTTACAGAGCGAGTTTGTCATGGTAGTCGTAGCAACCGTTTTGTCTGTATCGTTGGTTGCTTTATGTGTTTGAATTCGCTGCGGATAATAATAATAATATCCAGATATTCCGGAGCACCATCCAATAGACCCTGAGGTCCATTTTCCAGTCACAACTCCGAGTTCATTCTGAAGAGACGTCTATTATCTTCCAGGGGAGCGTCTATGATGTTCCAGAGGAGCATTCATGGTCTCCGAGGTTTATTTTCCGATCATTCATAATTATAAGACGTCTATGAGAGTTTTCGAATAATACGGAGTTGTTCGATCAGTTTCATGAATTGACCACTTTTACGGATGTTTCGGATCTTTCGGAAGACCATCCACTGCACAAGTCCCAAAGCCGTATTTAGGAAAACAAACATTTTTGCGCCCAAACCGTATATAGAGTCTTGGGGAAAGTTGCTTCATATTTTTTGGCCGATCTTTATATGTTAATGAAATTACGGTGGTCGACAAAATTGGTGAATTGAATATACAAACTTTTTTATTATTTGAGATAGACCAATGCAATGTTTTGAAAAGTTGTAGAACAATAAGTTCGAAGCATTTTTGTTTAAGACACTAAATTTATATCTCTTATGGTTCATGAGTTATGATTTTTTTAAACAAGCAGGTTAGGGTGGCCCCTAAAAACAGATTTAGTTGATTAACTTTTCATACGTTCATTTTTCGTATAAAAGTTGTTGGTTTTGAAAAAAAAAACCGAGCCATAGCGTGGCCCCAAGGGTCCGATTTCCGGTTACAACTCCCATTTTATTCTGCTGAGACATCTATGAGTGATTTCGAACGATCAGAAGAGCTCGGATCAGTTTTATGAGTTTACCTCTTTAAGGGATGATTTTGATCTTCTGGAAGCCCATTTCGTGGACCCAAGAGTCAATATACCGATCACAATTTCGAATTCATTTAAATAAGATGTCAATAAATGGTTTTGAAAAAAAAAACCTAGAGTTCTAGGATAAGTTTCATGAATTGGCCACTTTAAAGGATGTTCCGGATCTTGCGTAACTGGTGAAACTTTCTCCAGGACATAATCAAAATCCTGCTGTGTCATTCTAACAAAATTACGGTAGTATTCTGGATTTTCATCGCTCAACTCCTTCAGTAGATGAGTCTAGATTCCGAAGCCTTCACATCGAGCAATCCACGATTTTGTCCAGATTGTACGACTTCTCCGCTCAATTCGTCTCTTCGATATGAGGTACGTTACGATTTTTTTGTGTAGATCTATGAAGTTCCCAAAATTTTTAATAAGTTTTCTCAATTTTTACGATATTCCCTGAACTTCTTAGAAGTCCTTGAAGTTCCCAGAAGTTAAAGAAAAATCCCTGAGCTCATTACCAACTTGTAGATCCTGTAGACGTCTTATTATGCCATCGATTAAATATCGATATAATATAATTTATCAAAATTGCTTCTTCTAGTCCAGAACATAAGAAAAGTAGTCAACATAAAGGACTTTAAAATAAGATTAGTAACATCGAACTTGACAAGCTTGACAAAATACCGGTGAGGGGGCGACCCCGGCGTAGTGGTTAACATCCATACCTCTCACGCCAAAGCCAAAAAAAAAAAAAACTCGGTGAATAAAAAAACACCAAAAGTTTGGGGGGGGGGGGGGGGCTAGATAATTCTGGAGGGGGCCTGGCCCCCTTGGCACTCCCAGTAGCTGCGCCAATGGAAGAGGACTTTATGAAGATATTTTATCATCTTTTGAATTATTGCTGATCCTCCTGCTGTTTTCTTAGAATAATTGAGTTATTTGTATTGAAGATCTTTAGAAAAGTATCACGTCAACATGCATACTTGAAAAAATATAAGAGAACTTTATGGACATCTTTGATGAAGGTGTTTGGATTTGTTTTTTAAGATACTTGCTCTCGTTAGAGAATGTTTGAGAGACGTGATGTTATTGCGAGAAGGTTACGAAGTTTATTATTTGGTTAGAATACTTTAAAGAAGTTCACTGAAGCTCGGAAAATTTCTTGGAACTTCAGAAATATTAATGAAGCTCAAAATTCTAATTTCATGCAATTTCATGTTCTTAATGTTTATGTTTGCATTATTAGATGGAAAACTGAAGAAATCTTCATGTCCACGCTATCAATTGACAATTGAGGTGTTTTTACGAGTCTTTCCTTGAACTGAACTTTTGCTGATGTGAGTTTGAATACGTGAAAATTGGAGATGCATAAAATTCCCAAGCGTGAGCTTCGGTTTGTAGTGTTGTGCACAAGTTTATTCTTTCAGCTCAATAAATGAGAATGATTTTCCAAACACCTATTATCGAAGATATGAAGTCTCAGACGAGTCGGCTTTGAAGTCAAGATGGCTAGCAAGCCTTATAGCAAATGACGGTGATCGTTCTTCAAAGAACTATTCCCATAGGTTATTTTCCTAAACTGTCAAGAAGGGACCTTTCTTGGCATGGTTATCCTGGTATCCTGGACACTGCCAATTTCACCAACGATTGTGGACGGCTGTTAGCCAATTGAACTAGCGTTTGCTGGATTGTTTATGGGGTTGATAAATAACTGCCGCCTTCGCCAGCCAATACCGTCAACAATGAAACAGCCCGCACCGCATGTTTTCGGTTATACGCAATAGTAGTGTAGACCAACGCCTGTAGTGCTTCCGAATTCTCGCCTACACTCACAAAATGATATAACGCACACTACTCATATTTGTCCACGTAGTCCCTCTGAATACTCAGTAATATTCTGGCCTTGTGACATAGTTCAGGGCTTTCATGCTACAATGTTAGATACCCAGGAGTATTTGATGAAGCTGTAGTCACATAAGACCTAATAGACTGTAATAAAAGGGATACAAGAACTGAAAAAAATAGTAAGATTTTGAGATTCGAACTTCGACCTTTCTGATCACTAAGTCGCAGCATTATTGCAGCGAGCCATATTCACCTGTAGAAAACGTTTTGCAAGCATGCATTACAATCATCAAACTTTTCTACGTCTATGATTGCTGAGTGTTCACGCAGTATTCACTCCACAGTAGCCATGGTTACAATACCAAACCATATTCTGTACTAGTTTGTGAAAAGAAAATGAATTGAGTCAAGGCTGCCAGTTAGGCGATGAAAACGATGATTTTGGGTGTAATTATTTTTGCTCCGGTGATCGGTATTCTTCTTCATTGATCTCACTGATGACACAAAGGATTCTCCGGAAATACATGGCAAAACGTATAATGAGAGAGAGAAGGATTAGTATTTTCCATTTAATTCCACTACTTTATTTGCTTATCCTTGACAGAAACGCGTATTTCGTCTACAATGTGCAGACTTCTTCAGTGTCTTGTACTAATACTCGAGAAGTCTGCACATTGTAGACGAAATACGCGTTTCTGTCAAGGATAAGCAAATAAAGTAGTGGAATTAAATGGAAAATACTAATCCTTCTCTCTCTCATTATACAGGTATTCTACTAAGACGCCCACATTCATCAGGATGGCAAAAAGTTCGTTTGGAATCTGGTTTGGCGATGCTCAAGTATCAAGGCGCTAACTTTGACCGTTGTAGAGATCGTAAAATGATAATCGAAAGATACCCGAAAATCTAGTACAAAGTCCACTGGGATTTTTCATATTTTTTGTTCTCACAAACTAAACAAAAAATCCTTTGAAAATAAATCCAAAAATGTTGGTTTAAGATCTGACGAAGACGTCAGAAAGTACCAAAGTGCTAACTTTAACCGTTTTAGAGAACGGAAGCCGGGAACCGAAAGACTCTCGAAAATCGGTTTTCGTGCTCCTGTGGAACCTTAACCAATGATTACCCAAGCGTTGAAAGACGAGTGGTCATCACATCGGCCCCGTAATCTCAACGTCGATGGTTCGGTCAATAAAATTCACACCGATTTCTTGTGGCTAAAATTAAAAACAAAGTGTCATATGGAAATCTTACGTTCATTTGTTTCAGTGTATAGTAAAAATAAATGAAAAAGCCCTCGAAAAAGCCCCAACAGAGCGATCCATCACTGGTCAATGGATTCTGAGTAATGGTTATTCGGAGTAATGATTTTCGGAATAGTGTACCACTATGTGTAGCGGCGTTCGGAGTAATGTCATAATTTTTCTAACATATTTGAATCTCCAACGTTGGCTGTATCGATATCAACTGTCAAACGAAACCTGTCACTCAAATGCATTCGTCCCCTTTCACGCCCATCCACAATCGAGAATAGTCAAATTCCGTGATTAAACTCAAAACACGCATAGCATTCCGCAAACCCCCTGCTGGGCTGCAAACGAACCCCACATTAACATCCATTACTGTCAGATCTTGACATTTCCCCAGCATGCATCGCGAACCGAACCAAACAACAAAATGCTACATTTCGCGCACACATAAAAGCATACGTCTCGTTTTGTTTGTGCTTCCCGCCATCATGCCATCATCTAAACGAACGAGACGTGTGCGAGGTAGGTACCTTACAACATAAGTGCATAACAACAACCAACAGAAGAACAAAAACACCAACAGACATGTAGAAGCTGCGAATGATGGAGCACTCTCTCCGAAAGCCATTTTTACACTTGCACGCCTTCTAGTACCTACTCACTTGTTGTTAATCTAGTACATACATACACAAACCGAAAGTGACAATGTGGGTGGTGCGGTGGAGAGGGGGGAGGGGAGGTAGTTTGAAGAAATCTGTGTATGCGGCGAGATGCTGAAAGGTGCATTAATTGTCATAAACCAGTAGAGTGTGTTCTTCAAGTGCAAAACACGTATAAAAGCCGTTCCGAGTAGAGTAAAAAAAAGAAGAGATTGTTTGATAAAAAACCAGACACAACTTAACCGAGAAAGCATGAAGAGATAAAAGCTTTTTTTTCAAACCGTAAACAAACGATAGAAAAAAGTAACGGAAGAAGTAGAAGAAGAGGAAGAAAATACGTCAACATAGTAAGCCATGAGTTGTCAAAAACATACGAAGTAAAGAGAAGCGAAACAAAAGAAAAAGAAGAAACAACTGAAAAACTGTCCTCACTTTTAGCGTGGCGCCGGAATCCGTTTCGTACTGGGAGGAGTCACCGGCGTCGCCTCCGCGTGCGGCACGGGCTCCGGCCATCAGACCGGTGCTTTCTCCGATGGCGCCACCGGCAGCGGCGATGTGCGCTTGATACGGACTAGCGTGTAGCATACGTTGCAAGTGGAGCACCTAGTGATGGATTTGATTTTCGGTTTTTTTTTGTTTGTTTGCTTGTTTGTTTGGCTGGACGATCGATAGTGAACTTAAAGGATATAGGTAGTACACCAAGGGGTTTGGAACAATTCGAGCTATTTTCGTACGAGCCGGAATTGTAAATTCACGCCGAAAACCGGTTCTGTTTTTGGTTCGAATGTTGTTGATGTGGACGTGGAAATTGTGTTTTTTTTTTTCTGAAAGGTACTACTCAATTTTAGTTGAGGTTAGGCGAAAACATTCAACTTCCAGAGAATCAAGAAGATTTGTAAAGTACAAACAACCATTATAGAAATGGCAGTTTGGTATATTTTCTTCGGTAGCAAAAATCATTGCAAGATGACGATTGTTTTACAGCTCAGAAAGCTTTTGGAAATGTCAAAAGAGAATTGCCCTTTACAATAAACAATTTTGGTAAATGTCAAATCAGGAAGGAAATTCACAGTAAGGATCAGAAACAGTCATGCAAGTTTTAAATCAAATGTGAAAATGTATTAAACAAAATTGGGAAAATGGTTTGTGTAACATTAAAATGATGAAATGGTCCATAAACGTTGGAAAAATGCTCCGTTACTGCGTAGCTACTCAGGCCCGGACAGGCTGTGTTTTTTTAGTCAGAGGAGCGGAGCGACGGGCAAGCGTCTAAGGTAAGCTTCTAAAAGAAGATTCTTACGAAAAAGAGCTTATAAACAGAGCATCTAAAAGAAGCTTCTTTTAAAAATTTCTTCTAAAAGCTCATTCTAGATGCTTGCCCGTCGCTCCGCTCCCATGATTAAAAAAAAATGTGTAAAGACATGACCGCATGGTTGACGTAGACTACGTTATGCTGTTTAGTGAACTTCTCGCGCATTTTTCTTTATATTGATTTGAAATACAGTAGAAGTAGAAGTGACTTTTCTCAAATCAAACGTTTGGTTTCCAATAAATCCGGAGTGATTTGAGATTTGGACGTAATTGCTTTTGTAAACAAACACTTCAATCACCGATTTCTCGCGAATAAAAACTCAGCCTAGAAAACTAACACCACAATCATGATAAGAAATGATTGCTCTGTCATTTGGAATAGTTTGCACGCGAGATTGAACTTTTATTCGCAAGAAATCAGTGATTGACGTGTTTGTTTACAAAAGCAATTACGCCCAAATCTCGAAGTTCTCCGGAAATAGGTGCTTAGTACAACACTAATTGAAAATTAGGGAGATTCAGTTATTCAATTTCGAAATCAGAGCGGAAGCTCGTATACTGGTTCTCCACCTGTTAAATGTTTTGATAGTAAGCATCAGCGTAGATCATAGCAAGCATCATCAACTTCACAGGTTCATGCAAAGCGATGCGCAACCAAGTGGTGCTCGATTATGACGTCTGGGTTAGAGAAAACGTATATTTCATGAAAACGGTGACAAAATTATCACATTCAATTTTCACATAGTTTTTTATGTAGAATTGGAAAAGTATTGATTTGAGTAGATTCGAAGAGTTATTTCCTATCGATTGGTGTGTTTGGTTTTTAATTTCTCCTATAAATGTCAAAGTTATAAGCGTTCAAAACCTAACACCTTTTCGTGACTGTCGCAATTTTAAATTTTCGATTTACCCCCTGTACCCTCCCGTAAGGCGTAGTCTACGTCAAAAACACAGGCAGGACAGTAAACTTGAGAAACTATGCAGCACAGAAAAGGTTCGTGGAGCATTTCATCGTTTTAATATTGCGCTTAAATAGCTGCCATACAAAATTATCTATACAAAAAATGGGGTGGAAATTTTCGGTCTGTGTTCTGATGTTGTTACATCTGTTTTCAAGTTGAATTGTTGAGAAAATGAGTTTGGTACGTATTGATTGGTTGTAGGACAAAAGATCGAAAGGACAAATCTAGGGGCAAGATAGTTTTAAATCATGACTAATATGGGAGTTAATTTTGAGAAACTCTGGGTAACTCGACTTGCTCATTATTAAATGGACGGTAACATGGGCATCCTATTTTTGTGCGTGTTTATTTCCCAAATGCCACGGTCAGATGTTTGACGAAGCAAACATTTCAGAAGTCTCAAACTCACCATCATTATCACACTATCCCAAGGGGTAGGTCACTCCGCACACCAATCTTGGGTCAACATTTTTCTCAGTGTGCCGCAGGTGTGCCTATTGTGCCGGCAGTACCGGTCATACACTCTAAAAAATCGTGCCGTTAGTAACTTTGACCTGCATTACACGTCATGTCCACTAAAAATGTTGGTGAAATTGATCGTTTATTCACGTAAACAGATTTAGTGTATTTGTGTTTATGTGTTTGGGACTTCGATATTTCCGTGAAACGAGATTTACGTGATTTACAGGTACGCAAAAAAATATCTATATGGCGTCACCGAGCGTGGTGGAAGAACTCATCAAAGATTCAAAATTCCTCAGCGCTTGCTGCAAATGTTGGATGGTAATTAGATTCTTTTACATTAATTTATTTATGATTACATGTAGCCTTTTTCTAGTTTTATGATTTCAGACGGTGACATCAACATTTTGAGTCTGCAAACAGGTGTTAATATTTTTTTCAGAATAAAAAGCTTATACACGTGAATACCATATAATAATCAACTAGTCAATATTTTACAATTTTATGAGTAGATATAAGTATTAATTTAAACACGTGAAATTTATACCTTCCCGATAAAATTGCATGATATTGGCTGCTTCTATATATACTTCCAATTATTCTCATTAAAAATTCACGTACAAATTACATGAAAAGCATTTTAAACAAAATGGAATGTCACGTAAAAGTCACCAGATGTCCAGTAGATTTCACTCCGATTTCACGTAAGCAGTACGTGGAAATCAGATGTTATTTACCTGTCTAATCACGTAGATAATTGAAACTGAATTTTGATCGGCTACGTGCAATTCCGTTAAAAGTTAAGTGAAAAATAGGGTGAACGAAAACCACCTATATTTTCACGTCAATGGGACGTGAAGATTTTTCAGAGTGTAGAGCAAGCGGCGATTTTTGGTAAAATACGAATATTGTGGTATATTTGGCAACCCGGTATTTCTGACAGCTTGAATGTTTTGGTTTGCAATTGATCAGTTCACGAAGATTTGCCGCACTCTTCTCTCACCCGTAAGTTTTGACAGTTTTGGGTGGTTTGTTTTGGCTCCCATTCGTTGCTATCTCTTTTACTCAGAAGCAAAATGATAGGGAGCAAAAAGTGAGGTTAGGGACCGTGCACTGATCTATTGCAAGGATAACATCGGTCCAGCGACAACCAAGGAGGAATGCTGGCGAGATGGACCGTGAGCGGTCTCAGCCGTTCAACAGGACACAACAAAGAAAAACAGTCGGAGATCAACCGGAAGTGTCCCCGCATCGAAAACCGTTGGATGCGAAACGTTGAACGGCTCCGAAAATGTCGAATATCGCGCTCGATATCGATTCCTTCTACCGACGATGATTCGCTGCAGAAGGTGGATTGCATTCTGACGGCGGTTGGCGTAGACGAGGAAACCACCTCGCTGCTGGGATACGAGCTGACCGATACGATTACGGTGTGGAGGGCATTCCGTCGGTGAAGCTGTTGGTTCGGGATAAGAACGACACTGACAAGGCCAATTTTGAAAAGCTGCTGGAGGCAATCAAGGGATCCAAGGATGGCAAAACGTTGGGCGTCTTCTCCAAGGACAACTTCCCGGGTGAATTCTGTGAATCATGGCGAGCCTACGTCAAGGACAAGAGCTTCGACACGGTGGACATCAGCGTCCCAATCGGTTACACCATGTGCTCCAAGAAGGACTCCGAGGTTATCACCATCAAGACGTATTCAACAAGTACCTCAAGGATCACATCATTGGGATTATCGATGCTGATAAGAAAGTAAAACATGCCAAACTGTCGAAGGGTGTTGAGCAGGCTCTGACCGACAAAAGGTACGTCTCCGGTGTGGATACCAACTAGTTGGACATGTGCTACCCGGTGATTATCCAGTCGGATAGCAATTACAGCTTGAAGTTTAGTGCTCTAATGTCTTTCGAACGTTGCTGATCAATTCGATGAAAACGATTCAGCAGCACTACACCTTTCTGCTCAATCTGGAAGAGGAACTGCTGAAGGTGATGATTCCGGACAAGAAGCTCTCGGAGGTTTTCGACGTCGGAATCAACCAGTGAAATTCGATTTAAAAATTGTAAGTTAATTAGGTTCAGTGGAAGCAATAAAAATTCCGTGTGATTGTGCCGTGAAAAGTAGTTCGGTATTGTTCAACTGAGTTTGGTTTGGTAGATTTCTGGTGATTTGCTGCTGAAAAGTAGTCTTCTCCTTTGAAGGTTCCGTATCCAACCGCCACCACTGCATGATTCAATCCATCCTAATTGTTCCTGCATTCCGGTTCGTAGTACACTTCATTTGCGTAGTAGCTGAAAGACTTGTGACCGGCATCGATAGCAATCGACAGCCCTCGGAAGCCTACATTTCGAATTTAAATGTGAACCGAGAAGTGAATTGCTGGTCTGAGTTCCTCTAGAGTATGTTTCTGAAATACACAGTCAAACAACACGTAATGTTCTGAACAACTTCAATGACAGCTGTCCAACAGTGCTCCCATTTTATTTAATGAACAATCCAATCCCTACGAGATTGTGCCGAAGGTGTACCGATGGATGTGCCCAATCTACTTTCGGCACACTGTGCTGAGTGGCTTACCCCTTGCACTATCCTCGAATCCCATAATCTTCGTACCTATTCTGCTAAACCTTACTAAGCAGTTTCATCCTGAATTGAAGGCAGACAATCATCATTCAATGTTGACCATCCTCATGGAGAAGATTGCATTCGTAAAAGAAATCCAAGTGTTTTAGCGTCTCTGAGAAGAGTCAATTACATTGTCATGACATCTTTAACCGTGCGACGGTATTCGGGTCTTATTCGACCTAAACGCACTATTCAATTGACTGTATCTCAGAAACCCTTAACTTTGACGGATTTTTGTTTTAAAAATTTTGCGACTTTTCCCAACTTTTGGAGTTGAAACTTCAGGATTTTAGGTGCATTTAGGTGTCTCCTAAAAAAAGTCACAATCTCGCCCTCTTGGTCTTTGCAGACCCAAGATTGGTATTGCTATATAATGATCATTTTCACTTAGATTCTCATCTACCTGCACGAATGGAAAGATGCATGCTTCATTTTGCCATTCCAAGGGGTCTGGATTCCATTTGGCTATTATGGCCGCACGGAACCGGCTACAATCCAGAGTAAATCCGGGTGAATGGAAAATGGATAATCTGAGATGAAATTACTCTAAAAATTAACACTCAATTTAACCGTTGAACCACGTTGAACTATGACTAGACCAATATGGTACTGCCGAAAATTTGACCATATGAAGCTCATAGGCAGGTCCTACGGTAGATCGGAAATTATGAAACTCATTCTAATGCTCCGCGATTTTTTTCAATAGTTTAGTACTGTATTTCAAAAGTAATTTACTATGTATAACGAGCTGTGGTGGATACCCCTAGCTACGCTTATTTCAGAGCATTAGTCGTTCGATATCGAGTACAGTACGCTTATGCTTGCGTAGCATAAACAACTGCACCGTCGCGTCAACGAACGACTAATGCTCTGACATAAGCGTAGCTAGGGGTATCCACCACAGAGCATTTGGACCTCCCGTGACTTTCTATATGGGAGTACACTTTGTGAAAACCAAAAATGGAACATGTAACACAATTATGAAAGATTTTGAACGTTAATAACTCAGCTGTCCCTGGATCAATTTCAATAATATTATCACCAATGGATCAGAAATATTTAAAAACAAGACTTAATCATTTTTTCAAAATGTCACTATTTAAAATTGCACGAATGCGCAACTGTTGCTATGATAATTAAAATGATCACCGATTGCATGCGAAAAGCGATTTCCCTAACACAGATTTCAAAGTTGAACTCCATTCGGTCTCACCAAACGGTGTTTATTCAATCACCGCGTGGTTAGTGGTGGCGGTCTCCAATAAACAACGAAAAGCTCCCCGCAAGCAGCTAGCTATCAAGGCTGCCCTCAATAATTGAAAATTGTATATACTACAAATATCGGTTACCCGCATGGCCACATGATGATCCTGCGGGAGCTCCGGAACGTCCGTAAAAATTACAATTTCTGTCAGTGCTGTCAGTGACTTAGTAAGCATATCCACCACCATTTGTACAAGTGGGCAGTAGGGAACATCGATGAGACCTTCTTCGTATAAGTTGCGGACAAAATGGTACTTAGTGTCCAGTCCTCCAATGTCGACTCTTCGGCTTTCAACGAAAGTGTGTCGCAAATACCGCAGGACACGTTTGGCGTCTGTCCAATCAGCTTACGATGGTGTGCTAGTTGAACGTTCCAAAATCGCTAGACTCAGCGATGTCCGGTCGAGACTACCAATTAGGCTGACGTATTGATGGTTGTTTGGCAGTTATTTATTTATTTAATTCTATGGCTTTGCTTGATCCATTCCGAATTGCACCAACAGCTTCTGGATGCAAGACTTCTGATTAAGTTTGAATGACTTACCATCACGCTGGACTTGGATGCCGAAGAAATTCTTGATGTGTCCCAGGGATGTGTTCTTAAAATTGTTGCTGAGGTCCTTCATGATGGCTTCCTTGTTGTGGCACGCGATGACAATGTCGTCCACATAAATCACGAGGTACGTGTTGCCTTCTCTGCTGCTTCGCACGTACAGGCACGGATCGTTGGTGGATGGCAGAAAAAACCCATCTGCTTCAGTACTCCATCGATCTTCTTGTTCCAAATACATCCGGCTTGCCTGACTCCGTACAGACCTTTCCGGAGCATGCATACGGCGTCAGCATCCACTGCTTCGAACCCAGGCGGTTGCCTCATGTAAACGGCTTCTTCCACTTCTCCGAGTAAATAGGCAGTATTCACATCGGTATGTTTCACCAGAATACCACGCTGGCCTGCGACTGTCAATAGTGTCCTGAACGTGACTTGACGGGCCACCGGAATGAACACCTCATCGAAGTCCGTCCCATAGTTCTTCAGGAAACCTTGTGCCACGAGACGAGTTTTTTACCCGTAGATTCACGGTACCGGTGTGGTAGCGTTCCTTTCGCGCTGCGGCTTGACCTTCGAGGTGTTGCTTCTTCATCGGAATCTTCTTCACTTTTGCAGATTGCGTCCTCCTGCTTCAGATGCATCATCATCTTAGGTTGTATCTTGTGGAATTACCGACTCGTACTCCACGACTGCCGGAGATGGTTGACAATCTTGACCAACCGCTCCTTCATCCTCCATGAATCGAGCGTCCCTGCTGATTACGATTTTATTAGTAGTTTGGTTGATGAATCGTAAATCCTTGTGGTGGTCCGAATAACCAACGAACGTGAGCTTGATTGCTTTTGATTTTTCTGGCACGTCAACGAACGAAGCAAATCCGAACCTGAGAATGTTCGTGTTGTCTGGTTTCTCCAGTGATCGTGAAGGCAGAAGATTCTGCAAACGAACCGCCGAGTTAAATGCTTCTTACCAAAAGCGATATCCCCTTCGCGTCATGTAACATACATCGTGCCATTTCAACGATCGTCTGTAGAACGATTTCGTTCGTGTAGAACTTCCCCAATCATTGCGCCTTATATTCACCGCCTTGGTCTGAGCGAATGACAACGGGCTTCCTTCCAAAGCGATTACATACCATTTTGACATACTCCTCGATCTTGTCCGCTGCCACGGACTTCTTCTTGAGAAAATACACCACGGTGAACCGACCGAAATCGTCGATCATCGTGAGAAAGTACCTTGAATCTCCTAGCGACGTCGTGTTCATCGGGCCACAGATGTCTCTATGGATGAGATCCTTTGTTGATTGTTTCCTTGGCCAAATCTTCGCGTACCACACGCTGAATCGCGTCAGGGTCCCTATGTCCTAGCCTTCGATACAACACGTGCACACAGTCCTTGGGATGGTGTGCGGCGTGCATTCCTTGTTGCTTGGCGATTTTCAAGTAGAACAATCCTCCAACTTTGCTTGCAACAGCTGCAACTCTTCCTCCGCACTTGATAACACTTCCGCGTGACTCCGAAAATGTTACTTCAGCTCCCTTGGTGATCAGTCGGCCAACCGAAACCAGGTTCAAGTCTAGCTCAGGAACATAGAACACTTCCGACAAGATGACCTCCTGTTCCTTGCCTCGATCGTCTTAGCAAAACATCCTTCCGGAAGCAATCCCCTTCACGGGCATGATGAATATTCCAGAACAGCCTTTGTAAACGATGACTTCTCTCGTTGATTTTTCGGAATTCAAGGCACGCCTACACAAACCAATACATCCACCGGGTAGGAGAAGTCTTCCTCTATTCGATGGTGATGTTGATTTGCCAGGGATAGCCACGGCTTCCGAGAAATCATCGAGAGAAGTCATTGTTTACAAAAGCTGTTACGCCCTAATTCCAGCTCTATCTAGAACTGCTTATCAGCTCGTCGAAAAACGTCCGGTCGGAGCACATGTGAGACGTTGCTCCCGAATCGATGATCCAAGCCTTTGACGATTTTCGATCGCAGCTAGCCATGAATGCGAACGGTGACAACAGCTTACCAACTTTCGCACTCTTGTCTTTCTGTGGGGGCTTCAAATTGCTTCCACTGCTCGGTTGTTTGTTTGTTTCCATGGCTTGCCGGGTTGCTAAGGGATAATCACCCTAAATAATACCATCTTTTTCAGCTCCAACTCGCAAAATGGCCTCTCCGTGATGCGATTTTTCGGCTCGCTTCTGAGCCTCGTCTAGCAGCTTCCTCTTAATCAACTCCATGGGAAGCTCTTCGTCGGATCTGCTCTCCAGTGCTGTCGTAAGGGTGTCGAGGGACCATTGCCACCTTGAGATTTGACTCCAGCTCTTGCCCAGCGTTGGACAAACTAGCGAAAACTAGCTTCTCGGAATCCGGTCAACTTCTGAGCTGTCAGTAACTTAATAAGCATATCCACCATATCCATTTCCTGGTAAATGATCGCCTTATATTGTGGTCCGACGAAGGAAAGGGGTTTCCGATTGCCCGCGAATAGCATTCCGGATAACAAAGATTTCCATGGACCAATCATTGGGAAGGATTTCCCCTCTTCCCGTATTATGTGTTGTCGCAGACAGGCGAGAAACCACTGTCCTGTCGTCCGGCTATGAAATCGGTCGCGTCGAATCGGGGTCAAAAAACGCCAAAGTAAAGCCCGATTCAAAGTAAATTTGGACGCATTCAAGTGATCATAACTCAAGAATTAAACAACATACACGGTTGATCAAAACGTCAAACAAAAGGATATTTATTCAGCTTTCAAACGATACATAACAAGTTATTACATTTCACCGTTTCGAACGAACTGTCGCACTTTACTTGTGATCGATGCCATCATGATCTGCACAGTCGCTGGTGACACTGTAACTTATTCCACTTTAAACGCATTTGTTGTGCATTTGTCACTTCTTTACCGCATCCTCGAGGTTTTCGCTTTACTAATGCCCAATATTTTTCGATCGGTCTGAACTCAGGGCAATTCAGAGGATCAATCTCTTTGGCGACGAAATTAACATTGTTTGCAGCATACCATTCTAGTACCTCCTTAGAGTAGTGGCTGCTGGCTAAATCCGGCCAAAACATAACGTTGGTCTTGTGTTGCCGAATGGAGGGTAATATCCGCTTTTTCAGACACTCTTTAATGTAAACCTTCGACGTCATTGTGTGAGAATTGATGAAAACCTTGGTTTAAAGGCCACAACTGCAGATTCCTTGCCAAATCATTAGTTTCCGAGCAAACTTATCAGCAAAAACAAATTTATACCTGGAAGGGACATCCCCACGACCTGTTGGCAGGTAAAATTTTCGTCCGAGGATTTGTTTATAATCCATATTGACACATGTTTCGTCATCCATTAAAATACAGCCATCAAATTTCAGTCAAACCTCGTTCGTATGGTAATCGTGCTCGCTTTTTGGCCACTAAATTTTGTTTCAGGGAGCGATTCGGATGTTTACTGGCACAAAAAGACTTTTATCCTTCTCTTGAAAGGATGATACGCACGGTGGAAAAGTTGGAATCGTATTTCTTTGCCAAATCACGTATGGAGACACCTGGGTTTCACGTACCTCAACACCTTGCTCCTCCAGCTCTTTGTCCCTAATGCCACTTTTATGATAGATGTGCTGTGCGTAATGTAACGTTTGATTACAAGGCTCACCGTTGACTTTGGGAATTTTAACACTTTAGCTATTTTTGAGGCAGACCACGAAGGGTTCTCTAGATGTGCACAATTAATTTTCTTTTCCCAAGTTCCATGATCCGTAATTTCGGGATGCGTTGATCAATCGAGAAAAAGTTTTCACCAATTTCTTTGTCAATGAAACATCAACAAATGCCTGTCAAACGTTTTTTGTTCCAACCACCAGGGGCGCGGTGGTGTATTAAACCGTGCGTCCAGATTTACTTTGAATCGAGCTTTATCTCCTGAGAGGTGATTCCGAAGGGTTCATCATCAATATTTGGGCCGTACCGAACATTACTATGGAGCAGATTAAAGTAATTCAGAATGAGAAGAGACTGCCTGCAAGTAAGTACCTATGTAAACATATTCCATAAAACATATTTATTTCCTAAATGATTCACACAGCTCTTGAATCGACCATCTGTACCAGTTTGGAAGAGGCGTGGAACAAAATGAATCCACTACCACTGCCCAGCATCTCATCGAGGTTCATCGAAAAATCATCCATGTGGGCATGCTCTTCGTTATCTTCACTATCGAAAGGCTATGCGGCGATGTGGACAGTCCCGTCTGGCTAGAGCAGATATTCGCATCTAGCTAGTACTTCTCCAGATTGGTTTCGTGCGGTTCGCGGGGGTGATTTTGGTCAAATTGAACTGTGACGAATTGATTTCCTGCGTCATCCATTCCGTCTCCAGTAGCTCCTGGATGGTGATCCGAGTTTTAGGATTCTTGTCCAACGGCGAAAGCAAAACTCTCTAATTCTTCGCTGATTTCTTGCGGAATCATCAGTTCGGATTGCAGGACTTTCTCAATGACCACGAATGGGTTTTCGAAGAACATCAACATGTACGATATTCCTATCGCTCGATTTCGGCAAGCAATACAAAACCAGGGTGGCCAGCAAACCGGGAAAACCGGGAATACCGGGAAATATCCGGGAATTTGAAAAGTATCCGGGAAAACCGGGAAAAACCCGGGAATTCGACGAGAGAACCGGGAAAAATAAATTAACTATACCATAAGAACAATTTTTTATACCAGAATTTCAGAATAAACCATTAAAACAGATTGATACTTTACCAAATGAATGTCTTGCTCTATTTGCTGCATAATTTTCTTCAATTTCCCGTCTTATTGTTTTGAAAATTTTATCACTCAGCAATATTGCAAATTGATTTTTGTCGTTTCGATTTCAGATGTAAAGTACATGGTCCTTAAAAGAAAATATTGAAGATGCTGGACTTTGGAAACAAATATTTGTTAAAATCCGAAACTGAATTATTCTTTTCCAGGGTTTTAATTTTTCGTTGTTCAAAATTCTCATGATATGAATTCCAGAATAAACTTGGAATTCTGCTTTGAATATCATGGAATTCTTTTGAAATTTACCAGAAACACTACGCGTAATAATTACTGTTGAATTATTTTTGGAATTTACTTGAAACCCCTTCTAAGAATTTAATTGGATTCCTTTTTAGAATTCCCTTGAACCTATTCGGAGACTTTGATTCCTTTGAAAAACTTTTCAAAAATTTCTTTTAACTCTATTCAACATCAGAAATCTTTCGAAATTTTATTTAGAAACGCTTTGGAGTATTTTAAAGAATTTCTGTCACTATTCTACCATTCTTCTCCACAGAAATCCCTCAAATTCATCTAACAATTTCTAAGGCCTCAAATTCTGAACTTCTGCTCAGAGCTTCTCCTTCGAAAACTGTGTGAGAATCCTTCTCAATATTTGTTCGAAATCAACAGTTTGAATTCTTTTAAATTTTACTAAAAATACCAAGCTTTGTCCGCAAGATTCTATAGATTGTTCTGTAATTTGTTATAACCCTTGAAATGCTTCCAAGTCTCAGAGCGTGACAATTATGACTGCACGACTCATAAGTTTTTTTTTTCAAACCTGTAATCTTGAAATTGTTTCAAAATCTCACATTTTAATTATTTTTAATTTTTCTCCAAATCTTGCATCACGAAGATTGTTATTAATCACACATTTTGAAGAAAAGTTCTAGTTTCAGACTCTACACAAGTTTCAAAGCTCCAGAATCTTGGAAATCTTCATAAATCACATTTTTTTTTTATCCTTTCAGTAAATTCCTTCCAGCTTTTTGTTGAGTATTAACAACCGGGAAATTTTTAAGATTTAAACCGGGAAAACCGGTAATTTCAAAATGAAAATTCGCTGGCCACCCTGCAAAACATTTAAACTGTCAAAATACCGGGTTCCCAAATATACAATTATTCACAAACAAAGTCAGTTCTATGACTGGCACTCCCGGCACAGCGTGGCACACTTGAAGCACACTGAGAAAAATATTGGCGCAAAATAAGAGTGTAGAGTGACCACCCCTTGGAGGGCTGCCAAAGATCGAAGGTTCATCGACATACCAACCGGTGGAAAATAACGATTTTCAATTGGCTCACTTCTTGACTAGCCTATTGGTCCCAAGTAAATCGATTAACGTACCCCATTCTAGTCGAAATTCTAGTACTACACTATGTTTGTTTTGATTCGCTATGAAAGTTTGACAGATAAAATGAGAGGTTCGTGGATTTTCCTATGTTTCGAGGGGTGCATCGATGAGCTTGGGACCGAAGAGAGTACCAGAGCTGAACCAAAAAGTTGAGCACGTTTTTTCGAGACCTACTAGTCTTAGAGTTACTTCTATGGACATACCGTCTCTCTGTTGGGACAATTTGACCTGATTACCCCCCGAATAGAGATGCTAGCCGCCCGCTACCTACTGCGAACATAACCCTGCGCACTCCTCAGCAGACGTGACGGGAGACGACGAGAGCACGCAGCGATCGTCTCTCTTCCTCTTTCTCATCGAACCGTCATCGCGTGTGGACGCTTGGGTAAATGGCTGGCAAAACCTGCAACCGGATTCCTCAGTGAATGACCGAACTTCACAATTTCCAACACCTACAATTACTTGATCCCCCAAGGAGTACACAGTGTCGGTCCTATATATTGATCTAGTTGGACCTTTGCCGTCAAGGATATCGCTACCTACTGACCATGATTAATCGTTTTACTAGGTGACACGAAGCTGTTCCTCTTGTAGATATGGCAGCACCATCAGTGGCTCAAGCACTGTACTCGACTTGGAAAGCAAGATTCGGTGTCCCAGAAAACCTGACAACCAACCAGGGAATACAATTTGAGTTTGAGATTTTTCCAAGAGCTGACGCGAAAGCTAGGAGTTCACCATATTCGCCACAAGCTTTAAGCGAAGACAACAGACTGGCAACTCTTCCATTTTCTCATACAAACGCTATGAGACAGGTACAATCGCGTCATCTGCCGCTCAAAGGTAAATGCTTCGAACGAATTTGATAGCAAAGATTACATCTGTCGCTTGGATTCTGGCAAAGTTGCCAGTCTTCTTGATTTGTTGTCATCGCTTTAAGGATCGCTGGTAATTTTTTTCAGTATACCTGACCGATCAGAGTTTGCCCAGATGCTTCACCGTACGTTCGACAATATAAAACCACAAAATACTAGACTCCAGGGGCAATCTGCGCCAATCTGAAAACATGTACGCATTGCACGAGTGTATTCTGTGTAGCGATCATTGCAGCACCATTATCAAAGTTATTCGACGAGATGATAAGTTTTTCGACGTACTCATTTCTGGGAAACAGCAGCGAATTTCAGTCGACCGGATAAAAGCAGCTTTTCCCTGTATCCCGGATTTACAGAAATATCATGGCAACGCCCGGCAACACTGGTCAATCTGGTGTTTGCATTGGCTCGTTGACAAAAGAAGAAAAAGAACTCGAGTTGTCAAGGAATCCACAAATTCCAAGAATGAATCGGTTTCAGCAACAATTATTACCTAACTCTGTGTTTGTATGTATGTGAATGTGTGTGTATGACCGAAAATTTCTCACCAAATGCATAATCCCTTCCCGACCCTTTATTTTTTTATCAAACATCAACCGATCTCTGTTATACAGTGAATTTACAACAGTTACCACGGAGATTGCCCACAGATCGCAGCGCCTGCCGCTGCGACCAACCACATCTCATTTGCAACAACAACAACAACAACAACAACAACAACATCGAAAGCGTTCGCAGCCGGTTGCTTTGTGAAAAATTTACAAACACCTCTGTTCCCTCTAGCAAATTACCATTCGTTCCTGGGGGACGTTAGCAAAAGTGGGGAACTACTTACCGGATCCTAGGAAGATTGATTCAATTGTAATCAAAATTATGAAAATATACAAGAGAGGAAAAGAAGAAGAAAAGAAGAAAGAAAAACGAAATAATATACAATAGAGTCGTCACCTCTGGTGGGTTTCTGCTAGCTAAAAAGTGCCTAAAAGTGTATCCTTTCAACAGCGTTTCCACTAGAAATTTCTTCTGAGAGAACTAATACCCAATGTATGCATCATGCCAATCGTTTCTGGACCCTCGCGAGCCAAACTAATCATAGGAACAACATCGAAAAGCTTGAAGCAATCAAAAAGGACAATATTGTGCGCGCTGCTGGCTGCTCTATATGGCTACAAAAGCTCTAACCTCTCTAATAGGTCTGAATAAGAAGCTGCTAAAATATCGCCGACTAAGGAAAACACACTTACCTTTCGAGCGTTCTTATCGAGAAACATTCCGCCGCCGGGGCCACCGGCCGGTCCACTGCCTCCGCTGCCAGTGCCCGGATAGGGTGACCCACCGGTGGCCATGTGCGAAAATGGCACCGGCACCGAGTACTTGATGGTGTGCAGCAGCTGGACCACGACGTTGGACACGTTCCGGAACGAGAGCTTCCGCCGGTTGGCCGCCCCCAGCGCCGAGCGAACCCCGAGCGTGTTCAGCATCAGGGGCTGAGCCATTGCCAGTGGGGGTGGGTCAGTGGGGGAGGTGGTTACAAACATTCACACGGCGATAGTTGGGTGATGACGATGAAGAAGAAGGCACATGGAACGGGCGGGATTTTGTTTTCGTTTGTGGTGTGACATGGAAGATTGTAACGGCGATGACGGTGGTGATGATGGCAATAGTTGGTAACACGGTTATGCAACCGAGTAGGATTACAGGCAGGACGAGCACCATCACGACGACGACGACGACGGTCAATGCGACGATTTTCAGGAGAAAGAAAGAATGTACGAAAAGATAATGGATTAGTTTACAGACAGATACACTGGGATGGGTGCGGACATATTCAATCCACATCGATAAACAAGGAATGCGGGGATGGAGTTGGGGAATAAATATTAGCGACAATCGGAGAAGGTTAGGTCATGTCATACAGGGACAGTCACATGGTTATCCTCTATCTTTCAGTTACCTTTCTCCGGTGGGCCGGTGGTACAATAAAGTACGTATCCATTTGATGATCCCGAAGATACGAATCCCGCGTTTCACCGTGACCTGCTTCTACCTCGTACTCCCCTCCCAGAGCATCCAGCGTCGCTCTGGTCACATGAACCCGCCCCGCTTCACCGCCACTTTCCATGTGATTTGCCAACGTCACATCGTTGGACCACACATCGAACTGCCACTTGCGAAGTCCCAGAACACCGCACAACACCCGGCCTGAGTGAATCCCCACCCTCATGTTTAGAATCACATCCGTCTGCTCAACCACCGAAGCGATCGCATCGATCATATCCAGACCCATCTCGACCGCACACCGAGCATGATCCGCCCTCGGATCCGGAATACCCGACACACAGTAGTAGCAATCCCCCAGGATCTTAATGCGCAAACAGTGGTTATCGTGCGCCAGCTGATCGAACCTCCCGAACAGCTCGTTCAGCAACCGCACCAATTCCTGGGCACTGCACTGCGAAGCCAGCACCGTAAAGCCAACGATGTCCGCAAACAGTATGCTAACGTTCTCGTGCTTCTGGATGTAGATCTTGTGGAACTGGCCCTCCACCGGCGACAGGATGTCGTTCTTCATCTCCATGGCCACGTGCTGCGGCAGAACCGAAAGGAGCAACCGTTCCAGCTTCTCGTTTTCATCCTCCATTTCCAGCCGGGCGGCGATGCAATTGCGGGTGTCCAGGAAAGCTCGCCGCTGGGCCCGCTCCATCATGACGTTCACCACCAGACCGGCCACGTTGACGCCCACGAAGATGACAATGTTGGCCGCGAGCTGTTGGCGGGTGGGAGAATTGGGAAAGGGGATTAGTGATTCAGATCTTTAGGATGACAATGTTGGTGTTTTCTGACAAATTGATTGTGAATTCTTGTACAATTACGAGAGTGATAATTGTAGAATTTTGAAGGGAATTCTTGTAGAATTACGATAGTAATTCTTGAAGAATAACGAAAGTAACTCTTGTAGAATTACGATAGTAATTCTTGTTGACGATAGTAATTCTTGTAGAATCGTAATTATTGTATCGTAGTAACACGACAGTAATTATTGCAGAATCGCGAAAGTAATAAATTATGAATTCAACGAGATTAACATTCGAAATATTCTAATGAAATCCTTCTTCAATGAAATTCTTGTCGAAATCGCAATGAAATTCTTGTAGAAATTCGAATGCAATTTTTGTAGAAATTCGAACGAAATTCTTGTAGAAATTCTTTTAAAAAACGGTAATGAATTTATTGAAGAAATCCAAATAAAATTCAAGAAGAAATTAAAATTAAATTTTTGCAAAAATTCGGACGATTTTCTTGTTGAATATCGTAAGAAATGTTTGAAATAATTGCAAATGAAATTCTTGTAGAATTTTGAAAGAAATTTTTCTCAATTTTGGAAAGAAATTCCAGTACATTTTTAAAAGGACTCTTGAAGAATTTTGAACGAAAATCTTATTGAATTTCAAGATAAATTCTCGTAGAATTTCAAAAGAAAATCTCATAAAATTTCAAAAAAAAAAATACTTGTAGCAATTTAGAAGAAACTCAGGAAGAATACCAAAATAAATTCTCACTAAAATTAAAATTAAATTCTCGTCGAATTTCGAAAGCACCCTTTGAAAGAAATTCTTGTAGGATTTCGAAAGAAATTTTTGTAAAATTTTGGAAGAAATTCATGGAGATGTTTAAATAGACTTTCTGTAAAACTTCTATTTAAATTTTAGCAGAGTTTCGAAATAAATTCTTGTAGAATTTTGAAAGTAATTCTTGTAGCATTTTAAAAGAAACTCTTGTAAAATTTCGAAAGAAATGCTTGTAGAATTTTGAAAGAAATGCTGTAGAATTTCGAAAGAAATTCATGCAGAATTTCGAAAGAAATTCTGTCGAATTTCGAATGAAATTCTTGTAGAACTTCGAAAGAAATTCATATAGAATTTCGAATGAAATTCTTGTAGAGTTTCGATCAAAATTCTTGTAGAATTTCGATCAAAATTCTCATGGAATTTCGAATGAATTTTTAATAGAATTTCGAATGAAATTCTTAAAGAATTTCGATATATTCTTATAGAATTTTGATTGACATTCTTGCAAAATTAAGATAGAAATTCTTATAGAATTCCGAAACATTTTTTTGCAAAATTTCGAAACTAATTTTTGTAAAATTTCGAAAGAAATTCTCATAGAATTTCAATAGAAATTCTTATATAAGAATATCAAATGAAACTCTAGTAGATTTTCGAAATAAATTCTCGTAGACTTTCGAAATAAATTCTCGTAGAATTTCAAACGATATTCTTGTAGAATTTCACAGAAATTCTTGTAGAATTTCAAAGAAATTCTTGTAGAATTTCACAGAAATTTTTGTAGAATTTCACAGAAATTCTTGATATATTTCACAGAAATTCTTTAAGATTTTCAAAATTAATCTTGTAGAATTTCAAAATACATTCTTGCAGAATTTCAAAAGAAATTTCGAAACACATTGTTGTAGAATTTCAAGATAAATTCATGAAGAATTCAGAAAGAAATTCTCGAAGAAATTTAGAATTTTATGATCTAATAGAATTTCGAAACAAATTTTTGTAAAATTTCGAAAGAAATTCTCATAGAATTTCAATAGAAATTCCGAGGGGTGCGACACATCGAAATCCCAATTTTTGATGATCGAAAAATCTCACGCTAGCGAATCAATCCACAAAAAAATCTTTTTTTCATCTCTTGCATCTAAGTTCATCTACTCACATCGCTCTCCACCTTTTTGCAGGAAATCTTCAAAATCCTCATCAATCTTCTCTCTATCTATTAAGCGCGCACGCATCACACAACAGCAAAGCAAAGCAATTCCTGCATCTTAGATAGAGTCGCCCCCCTCGAGAAATTCTTATATAAGAATATCAAATGAAATTCTCGTATAATTTCAAACCATATTCTTGTAGAATTTCACAAAAATTCTTGTAGAATTTCACAGAAATTCTTGTAAAATTTCACAGAAATTCTTTAAGATTTTCGAAATCGATTCCTGCAGAATTTCCAAAATTCTTGTAAAATTTCGAAAGACATTCTTGTAGAATTTCAAAATACATTCTTGCAGAATTTCGAAATACATTGTTATAGAATTTCAAGATAAATTCTTGAAGAATTCAGAAAGAAACTCTCGAAGAAATTTAGAATTTCATGTTCTTATAGAATTTCGAAACAAATTTTTTGTAAAATTCCAAAAGAAGTTCTCATGGAATTTCAATAGAAATTCTTATATAAGAATATCAAATGAAATTATCGTAGATTTTCGAAATAAATTCTCGTAGAATTTCAAAGGATATTCTTGTAGAATTTCACAGAAATTATTGAAGGATTTCACAGAAATTCTTGTAAAACTTCAAAGAAATTCTTTAAGATTTTCGAAATCGATTCCTGCAGAATTCTACACATTCTTGTAGAATTTCGAAATACATTCTTGCAGAATTTCAAGATCAATTCTAGAAGAATTCAGAAGGAAACTCTCGAAGAAATTTAGAATTTCAAAAGAAATTTTCGTAGAGTTCCACAAAAAGTTCCTGAAGAATTGAGAAAAAATACCTTGTTTAATTTAGAAAGATATTCTAGGAGCATTTCGTAAGATATTCTTATAGAATTTCTCATAACATTTCGAAAGAAATTCTTGAAGAATTCCAAAAGAAATTGTAGAATAATTTCTAAAAACAATATTATAGTTGTTCAAAAAAAAAATCTTCTGGAAAATTGAAAGAAATTCTTGTATATTTTCGAATGAAATTATTGTAGCTTTTCGAATGAAATTTTGGTCAAATTTCGAAGAAAAAAATCTTTCTGAATTTTTAAAGAAACTCTTGTAGAATTTCGAACGAAAATCTTATCGAATTTCAAAAGAGATTCTCATAGAAATTCTTGTAGAATTTCGATATAAATTCTTGGATAATAAAAAAAAAAATATTCGTGTTGAATTTCGAAAGAAATTACTTACTTCGAAAGAAATTCTGATAGATTTTCGATAGATAGATATTCTTGAAGATTTAAAATAGAAAATGTAGGCGAATTCCGAAAATATTCTTGTAGTATTTCGAAATGAATTCCTATATAAATTCGAAAGAAATTTTTTGTAGAATTTTGACAGAAATTCTTGTAATTCTCGAAAGAAGTTCTTATAGAATTTCGAATGAAATTTTTGTAGATGTTAGAAAAAAAATCTTGTGAAAATTCGAAAGAAATTTTTGTCAAATTTCAAACGAAATTCTTTTCGAAATTCGAAAGAAATTCTACAAGAATTTCGAAAGCAATTATCCTAAAATATCGAGAGAAATTCTTGCAGAATTTCAAAATAAATTCTTTTAGAATTACGAAATACATTCTTGTAGAAGTTCGAAATAAATTCTTGAAGAATTTCGAAATCAATTCTTGTAGAATTTCGAAATAAATTTTTGGTGAATATCAAAAGAAAGTCTAGTCGAATTTCGAAAAAAAACTTTATTTCCAAAGAAATTCTTTATTTCGAAAGCAGTTCTTTATTTCGAACGATATTCTTAATTTTGAAAGAAATTCCTGTATGATTCCTGTATCGAATGAAATTCTTGTAGCTGTTCGAATGAAATTTTGGTCAAATTTCGAAGAAAAAAAATCTTTCTGAATTTTCAAAGAAATTCTTGTAGAATTTCGAACGAAATCTTGTCGAATTTCAAAAGAGATTCTCATAGGAATTCTTGTAGAATTTCGAAATAAATTGTTGTAGGATTTCGAAATAAATTCTTGAAGAATTTCAAAATGACTGCTTGGATAGTTTAAAAAAAATCGTATTGAATTTCGAAAGAAATTCTTGTAGAGTTTCGAAAGAAATTCATTACTTCGAAGAAATTCTGATCGATTTTCGATCAATACATATTCTTGAAGAATTAAAATAGAAAATGTAGGCGAATTTCAAAATATTCTTGCAGTATTTCGAAATGAATTCCTATATAATTTCGAAAGAAATTTTTTGTAGAATTTAGACAGAAATTCTTGTAGAATCTCAAAAGAAGTTCTTATAGAATTTCGAATGAATTTTTTGTAGATGTTAGAAAAAAATCAAAAGGAATTCTTGTCAAATTTCAAACGAAATTCTTCTCGAAATTAGAAAAAAAAATTCTTAAGAATTTCGAAAAAAAACCTCCTACAATGTCTAGAGAAATTCTTGCAGAATTTGAAAATAAATTATTTAAGAATTTCGATATAAATTCTTGTAGAAGTTCGAAATAAATTCTTGAAGAATTTCAACATCAATTCTTGTAGAATTTCGAAATAACATTTTGAATTAATTTCAAAAGTCTTGTTGAATTTCGAAAAAAAAAACTTTATTTCCAAAGAAATTCTTTATTTCGAAAGCAGCTGTATATTTCGAAAGATATTCATAATTTCGAAAGAAATTCCTGCATAATTTCAAAAGAAATTCCTGCATAATTTCAAAAGAAATTCCTGCATAATTTCTAAAAAATTCTTGTAGTTTTGCAAGAAATTCTTCTCAAATTTCGAAAAATATTCTTGAAGAATTAAAAAAGAAAATGTAGGCAAATTTCGAAAATATTCTTTTAGTATTTCGATATAAATTTTTGCAGTACTTCGAATTAAATGCCTATATAATTTCGAACGAAATTCTTGTAGAATTTTGAAAGAAACTCTTGTAGAATTTTGAAAGAAATTCTTGTAGAATTTTGAAAGAAATTCTTGTAGAATCTCGAAAGAAGTTCTTGTAGAATTTCAAATGAAATTTTTGTAGATGTTAGAAAAAATTCTTGTCAAAATTCGAAAGAAATTCTTGTCAATTTTCAAACGAAATTCTTTTCGAATTTTGAAAGAAATTCTTGTAGAATTTAAAAAAAAAATCTCGTAAAATTTTGAGAGAAATTCTTGCACAATTTCAAAATAAATTCTTTAAGAATTTCGAAATAAATTCTTGTAGAAGCTCGAAATGAATTCTTGAAGAATTTTGAATCAATTCTTGTAGAATTTCGAAATAACATTTTGAATTAATTTCAAAAGAAAGTCTTGTTGAATTTCGAAACAAAATAGTTAATTTCCAAAGAAATTCTTTATTTCGAAAGCAGTTCTTTATTTCGAAAGACATTCTTAATTTCGAAAGAAATTCCTGTATAATTTCGAAATCAATTCTTGTATTATATACATTCTTGAATAATTTCGAACTTATTTCTTGTAGAATTTCAAAAGATTTTTTTTTTCCTTTGATTTGTTTTTTCCGTCGATCTTGTTTTCCGTGCTGAGCACCAATGCTACCGATGTGCCAGGAAGGCAGCTCCCACACCTGGACCCTACCTATCGACCCATCAACTCATGAACCGGTGATCAGAGATGTTATGCCTCAGAACATCCCGGCGGCGCCGGCTGGGATTGAACCCAGGCCTGCTGGGGTGAGAGGTAATCACGCTTACCACTACACCACCGGCGCCGTTATTTTCAAAAGATATTCTAGGTGAATTTCAATAGAAACATCGAAAGTCATTGTTTTGGAATTTCAAAAGAAATTCACGAATAATTTGGAAAGAAATTAATTCACAATTTCAACAGAATTTTTTGTAGATTCGAGATAAATTCTTGAAGAATTCGAAAAGAAATTCTCGCAGAATCGCACAAAAAGTTCTTGAATAATTTTGAAAATAAAAAACTTGTATAATTTTAAAAGATATTTGTGTAGAATTAAATAAACATTTTTACATAATTTCGATATAAATTCCTGCAGAATTTCGAAAGAAATTATAACGGAATTTTGCAAAAGACATATTGCATAATTTTGAACGCAATTTTCAAATTATTTCGATATCCATTCTTGTAGAATTTCAAAAGAAATTTTTATAGAACTTCAACAGAAATCCTAGTCGAATTTTAAAACAAATTCTTCGATATAAATTTTTGTAAGATTTCTAAAGAAAGTCCCGTAGAAGTTCAAACAAAATTATTGAAGAATTTCGAAAAACAAAACTTGTGGTATTTCGAAAGAAACTCTGGTAGAATTTCAAAAATAAATTCTCGTAGAAATTCGAAAGAAATTCTCGTAGAATTGCGACAGAAATTCTTGTAGAATTTCTAAAAAAATCCAGTATAATTTAGAAAGAAATGCTTGTTAAATTTCTAAGAAAATTCTAAGGAAATTCTTGTAAAATTTCGAAAGAAATTCTTGTAGAATTTGAAAAGAAATTCATGTAAAAATTCTCGTAGAACTTTGACAGAAAATGTTCGTAGAATTTTGAAAGAAAATCATGTAGGATTTCGCTTGGAATTTCGAAAGAAATTCTTGTAGAACTTCCAAAGAAATTCGGGTAGAATTTCGAAAGAAATTAGGGTAGAATTTCGAAATAAATTCAGGTAGAATTTCAAAAGTAATTCTTTTAGAATTTGCAAAGAAATTCTTGTAGATTTAAAAAATAAAATTTTCGTATAATTTCAAAAGAAATTCTTGGAGAATTTCGAATACAATTCTAGTTGCATTTCGAATAAAATGCTAGAAGAATTTCAAAAACAATTCTTGTAGAAATTCGAACAGATTTGCAGTAGAATAACGAAACAAATTATGGTAGTATGAAAGAATGTTCTGTAGGATTTCAACAGAAATTTTCGTTGAATTCCGAAATAAATTCTTGAACATATTTGAAAGTCATTTTCGTTGAATTCCGAATGAAAGTCTTGTAGAATTTTGATAGAATTACGTTATAAATTTTTGTAGAATTACAAAATCAATTGTTTTAGAATTAAATAAAATCATTTATAATTTTGAAAGAAATTTTGGAATTGTTTCAACAAAAAAATCTTGTCTAATTGCAAAAGAAATTCTTGTAAAATTTAAAAAGAAATTCTCGAAGAATTTCGAAAAAAAACTCGCATCGAATTTTGAAAAAAATCTCGTGGCATTTCGAAAGAAATTCTCGCAGAATTTCGAAAAAAATTCTCGCAGAATTTCGAAAGAAACTCTTGTAGAATTGTGAAAGAAATTCTTGTAGGATTTTGAAAGAAATTCTTGTAGAATTTCAAAAGCAATTCTTGAAGAATTATAAAAAAGAAATTCTTGAAGAATTTCGAATTTTTGTATAATTTTGAATAAAATTCTTGTAGAAATTCGAATGAAATTCTCGTAGAATTTAAAAAGAAATTTTTGAAGAATTTCGGAAGAAATTCTCGAAGAATTTTGATAGAAATTCTCGTAGAATTTCAAATGGAATTCTGGAAAAATTTCGAAACTTATTCTAATAGAAGAATTTTGAATTAAATGCAGGTAGAATTTTTGTAGGTTTTCAAACAGAGTCTAAAAGAATTTCATTACAAATTCTTACTCTTTAAAAGATCAACGTTAAACAAACCCAACTCATCAAACTTACCTGCTGATACGCCAGGTACTGGAAGTTCTCATTGTAGATATTGTACCCGGTCAGGCCGACGTGTATCGACGGCAGGATGATGCCGAACAGGACCGCTTCCCAGATCTGCAGCGGCATCATGGCATAGGCCAGAAACACCACAAACACAATCTGCCAAACGCCTTCGGCCATCACCTCCCGGGTATCGACGGGGAACACAATCCCGACCGTGGGCATCGAGATGAAGCAGAAGGCAGCCGTGAAGAACAGAATGCCATAGCACAGGTAAGGCAGATGCGAGTCCCGTAGGAAGCGGAACTGAAGCAACACCAGCACGACAGCAGACAGCAGGCACAGGAACGAGTTAAAGACGTTCTGGAAGAGAAGGAAATCATTGTAGATTGCTATTAATTCTAACAGTACCGTCAGCACTTACATGTAACGTCGGTGCCCGGTTGTAGCCGAGGCTGAGTCCGGCCATGACGCCGCACAGGACCACGACTAGGGCAACGACTCCGGTCACGGAGAACCGTTGCAGTTTGAGGGTGTACCGCTGGTAGAGACATTCCAGCTCGTTGTTTTCGAAGCGCAGTTTGTTCCATGGTCTTCCTCGTGCCGCATGAACCGCGTGATCCATGACGCTGCTCTAGCAGCAGCACCACCACCAGCCACTCCCTAGCCTGTTCCGTCCGCCAGGTTGGTCCAGGGTGAATCAACGAACGTCCTGCGAATGTAAACAACACCCGTTAGGGCAGAGAAAAGAAAATCCAAATGAGCACCTAATGGAATTTGCATTCGAAATTAGCAAAACTTTGTCCGCGCACATGTGCCAGCCTGCAGTAGGCCGAGTAGTTGATGTGTACGTATAGTAAACAAAACGAAGTGGCCTTTGCAAACGTCGGAGCGGAAAGCGATTATTGAATCTACACACAGGGTGGAGTACAAACATAAACAAACGTGGATGAGTGATTATTGAGCGATTCCTAACGCTGGAGAAGCCATTAAGCCCCAGCGTTGTAAGCGGTGGATTAATTATTAGCCCGGTATGCGGTAAGTAACTGACTGACTGTTCAGGAAAATTTGCTGGATGAAAAGCCATTAAAATCTTACACACTCCCGGCGGACGTTGTTCGAGAGGATCGTGCCATTTTGCCAATGAAAAACTTTGTTATGAATATGGCAAACAAGTTAACAAGGAAAGCTAATTTCGTTTCACATAGTCAGCTGTTGCTGTGTCTTCCTAGGAGGAAAAGCGAAGGAAATTCGACTTGTCAGTATTTTTTCGCTGCAGGCGTGGAGATCAAAGCACGTCTTGAAGCGGAAAAAAAGAAAGGAGAGGATGGGTAATTTGGCTGGGAAGTTTGGTCGTTTGGTGGCAGTGGGCATTAGGAATCCAAAACGCCACGACGACGACGACGACGACGGATGGATGGATGGATGGAAGTTGCCCAACAATCCGCATTCGAGAAGCGACAGGCGGACGGACAACCGTCGACTGGTATAATGAAATTCAAGTGGAAATTTATGAATCTTTAATTTGTTTTTGCCGTTTTGGCTGCAGGGCGGAAAAACTCTCGAAATTACAACGGACGGCTATGGGAGGGACGCGAGAAGGAAATAAATTACGGTTTCCGAACGTTAGGAAATATCAGAAATCCACCTTTCAGTAAGTCTCAATGTAAGCTGACAGTAGCACTCAAAAGTTATTTGACAAATGATTTTTTTTTTTATTGTATTTTTTTCTGGAGATTCAATTTAAAAAGATTAGTGTTGTGTGACGAGAAACAGATAAAAGTATTATGAATTTTTTTGATAAACTAACTAAAACTGATTTTTACAATGAAGATTTTCGAATGAAATTTTTGTAGGAATTCGAATGGAATGCATAAAGAATTTCAAATGTATTTTTTGAAGAATTTCGAATCAAATTATTGTACAATTTACTCGAATGAAATGTTTGTAAAATTTCAAATTAAATTTTTTAGGAATTTCGATTTAAACTCATTAGTAACATTTTCTCACGAACTGTGGCCGAATTTCGAATGAATGTCTTGTAGATGTTTGGACGAATTTACTGTAGAATTAAGAATTAAATTCTTGAAGAATTTGCACACACAATATTTCCGAATTTAGATTGAAAGTCTTGTAGCTGTTTGAATGAATTTCCTGTAGAAATTCTAATTAAATTCTTGAAAACTTTCCAATGGAATACTTGTAGATTTTCTATTGAAATTCTAGCAGAGTTTCTATTGAAATTCTAGTGGAATTTCGAATGGAATTCATGAAGAATTTCGAATGAAATTCTTGTACGATTTCGAATGGAATTCTTTTAGAATTTGAAATGCAATTTTAGTAAAATTTCGAATGGAACTCTTGTAGGGTTTCAAATGCAATTCATGTAGAATTTCGAAAGGAATTCTTGAAGAATTGTGAATGAATTTCATGTAGATGTTTAAAAGAAGTTCCTGTAGATGTTTGAGTGAATTTCCTGCAGATGTCTGAATGAATTTCCTGTAGAATTTCTAATGACATTCTGGCAGAATTTCGAATGGATTACTTGTAGAATTTCAAATAAAATTCTTGTAGAATCGCAAACGATTTTTTTTCTTGAATAGTTTTGAATTAAATTCTTGCAGAATTTCGAATGAAAATCTTGAAGAAATTCAAACGATTTTTTAAGAATTTTGAATAACATTCTTGTAGCATTTGCTCACGAGCTGTTGCCAAATTTCGAACGAAAATCTTGTATCATTTGCACACGAACCATTGCCGAATTTCGAATGAATATCTTTGTAGATGTTCGAATGAATTTCCCTAAGATGTTTGAATGAATTTCCTGTAGAATTTTAAAATCAATTCTTGTAGAATTTCGAATTGAATTCTCGAAAAATTTTGAACGGAATACTTGTAGAACTTTGAACGGAATTTTGAATGGAATTCTTGTAAAACTTCGAAGTAAAATTCTTGTAGAATTTATAAAGGAAATTATTTTATAATTTTTAATGGATAATTGTAGAATATCGAATGAAATCTTGTAGAATCTCGAATGATTTCTGATGGAATTATTGTAGAATCTCGAATGATTTCTGATGGAATTATTGTAGAATTTCGAATGTTTTTTTTAAAGAAGTTCGAATACAATTCTTAAAGAATTTCGAAAGAAATTATTGTATGTTTCGAATGAAATTCTTGTAGAAATTTTAAAGGGATTAATGTAGAAATTCGAATGAAATTATTTAAGTAGAGTTTCGAATGGAATTCTCGATTTTCAAAATGAATTATTTTAGAATTCGAATGAAATTTTTGTAGAATCCCGGATAGTTTCGAATGAAATTCTTGAAGAATTTCAACTGAAATTGTTGTAAAATTTCGAATAACATTCATGTAGAATTTCGAAATAAATTCATAAAGAATTTCGAATTAAACTCTTGTAGAATTTTGAACGAAATTCATGCAGCATTTCGAAAGAAATTCTTGTAGCAATTGTACACAAACTATTGCCGAATTGCGAATGATATTCTTGTAGCATTTGCACAAGAACCATTGTCGAATTCCTTGTGAACTTAAAGGTGTTTGAATTGAAATTATTGTAGAACTCTGAATGAAATTCTTGTAGAATTTCGAATGGCACTCTTGTAGAATTTCGAATGAAATTTTTAAAGAATTTCGAATGGGGCTCTTGTACAATTTCGAATGGAATTCTTGTGCAATTTCGAATGCATTTCTTGTGGAATTTCGAATGGAGTTATTTAAAATTTCTAATGAAATTCTTGTAGAATCAATAATGATTTCTAACTAAAATCTTGTCGAATTTCCAACAAAATTCTTGTAGAATTTCCAATGACATGTTTGTAGAATTTCGAATGAAATTCTTGAACACTTTCTAATGGAATACTGGAAGAAATTCGAATGGAACTCCTGTATATTTTCGATTTGAATTCCTGTATGATTTAAATTCTTGTAGAATCTCGAACAATTTCAATTCAATTCTCGTAGCATTTGTAACGAAATTCTCATAGAAGTTTTATTAAAATTCTAGCGGAATTTCTTATAAAATTCTTGTAGACTTTCCTATTAAATTTTTAAATAATTTCAACTGAAATTATTGAATAACTTCGAATTAAATTCTGGATCTATTTCGAATGAAATTGTTGCACAACTGCGAATGAAATACTTGTAGAATTTAGATTGTTATTCATGTATAATTTCGAATGAAACTCTTGTATAATTTAGAATAAAATTCACGAAGCATTTCGAATGAATTTATTGTAGACTTTGCACATAAACTATTGCCGAATTTCGAATAGAGCACTTGTAGAATTTCGAATGAAATTTTTGTAGAATTTGCATACTAACTATTGCCGGATTGCTAATGACATTCTTGTAGTATTTGCACACGAACCATTACCGAAATTATTATGAATTTCTTGTAGATGTTCGAATGAATTTCAGGTAGAATTTCAATTACAATTCTTGTAGAATTTCGAATGGAATTCTTGTATAATTTGAACACTAACTGTTGCCGAATTTCTAATGAATTTCTAGTAGAATATTTAATGGAAATATTGCCGAATTTCGAATGAAAATCTTGTAGAATTTCGAATGGAATTCTTGTAGCACTAACTATTGACGAATTTCTAATGAGTTTCCAGTAGAATTTTTATTGGAAATATTGTCGAATTTCAATGAAAATTTTGTAGAATTTCGACCAATTTTGATTCAATTCTAGAATTTCTATTCAACTTCTGGTAGAATTTCTGATCAACGTCTTGTAATTTCTAATTAAAATGCTGAATAATTATGAATGAAACGCTTGTAGAATTTTGAATGAAACTCTTTCAGAGTTGTAGAACTGCGAATGAAATTCTTGTAGAATTTAGATTGTTATTCATGTATAATTTCGAATGAAACTCTTGCATGATTAAGAATAAAATTCATGAAGCATTTCGAATGAATTTATTGTAGACTTTGCACATAAACTATTGCCAAATTTCGAATGGAGAACTCGTAGAATTTCGAATAAAATTATTGGAGAATTTGCACACCAACTATTGCCGGATTGCAAATGAAATTCTTGTAGCATTTGCACACGAACCATTACCGAATTTATTGTGAATTTCTTGTAGATGTTTGAATGAATTTCCTGTAGAATTTCAATTAAAATTCTTGTAGAATTTCGAATGGAATTTTTGTAGCATTTGAACACTAACTATTGCCGAATTTGTAATAAATTTCCAGTAGAATATTTAATGGAAATATTGTCGAATTTCGAATGAAAATCTTGTAGAATTTCGAATGAAATTCTTGCAGCATTGGAACACTAACTATTGACGAATTTCTAATAAATTTCCAGTAGAATTTTTAATGGATATATTGTCGAATTTCGAATGAAAACCTTGTAGAATTTCTAATGGAATTCTTGAAGAATTTCGAATTAAATTCTTATACAATCTCGACCAATTTTGATTCAATTCTCGTAGCGTTTCTAATGAAATTCTCGTAGAATTTCTATTCAATTTCTGGTGGAATTTCTGATGAACGTCTTGTAATTTCTAATTAAATTACTGAATAAATGCTTGTAGAGTTTCAGAATTCCGAATAAAATTCATGTATAATTACGAATGAAATTCTTGTAGGATTTCGAATGAAATTCATCTAGCATTTCGAAAGAAACTCTTGTAGCATCTGCATTGCCGTATTTCTAATGAAATTCTTGAAGCATTGTAGATGTTTGTATGATCTTCCTACACATGTTTGTAATTTCATGTAGAATTTCAAATGGAATTCTGGTAGAAATTCGAATGGTATTCCTGAAGCATTTCAAATGGAATTCTAGTAGAATTTCAAATAGTATTCTTATAGAATTTGTGAATTAAATTTTTGTTCGAATGAAATTATTGTAGAAGCGCAAATGATTTCTGACGAAATTCTTGTAGAATTTCCATTAAAATCCTTGTATAATTTCTAATAAAAGTGGAGAGTTTCTGCTGATTTTTTGTAGAATTTCGAAAGAAATTCTTGAAGAATGTTGAATTTAATCCTTGAAGAAATTCTTCACAAATTTCAAATGATATAATTCTAGAAATGTGAATGGAATTCTTGTACAATGTCGGATAAATTCTTTTAGAGTCTCGAATATTTTTAGATTAAATTTTCACAACATTTCAAATTAAATTCTGGTAGAATTTGTGATGAAATTCTTGCAGAATTTATGATGAAATTATAGTAGAATTTCTGATGAAATTCTTGTAGGATTTCTGATTAAACTCTTGAATAATTTCTGAAGAAATTTTTATAGAATTTCTGATTCAATTCATGTAAAATTTCTGATAAAATTCTTGTAGAATTTCTGATGAAATTGTTGAATTATTTCGAGTAAAATTCTTGCAGAATCTTGACTGCAACTCGTGTAGAATTTCAGGTGAAATTCTTGTAGAATTTATAGTGAAATTGTAGAAAAATTACGAATGAAATTCTTGCAGAATCTCGAATGATTTCTGATGAAACTTTTGTGGAATTTACAATGAAATTCTTATAGAACTTCTAATGAGATTTTTGGAATTTGAAATAAATTTCTAAGAATTTCGAATGAAATTCCTGAAGAACCTCGAATGGAATTCTCGTAGAGTTTCAAATCGAATTCTTCAGTGGCGTCGCGTAACCTCACTTTTTACCTGTGCACCAACTTTTAATACCAGATTTAATGCCATATTCATACTCGAATCGGTTGAAAAATACATTTAATCTTCTAGTTTACACAATATCTATCAATTACAAGCAATATTTTGATAATTGTGTATGTTTTGATAGTTGGTGCACAGGTAGATTAAGGTTAAGGAAACACCGCTGGAATTCTTGAACAATTTCGAATGTATTTTTTGTAGAATTTCGAATGGAATTCTTGCAGCATGTTTAATGGAATTATTACAGGATTTCTAAAAGAATTCTTGCAGAAATTCAAATAGAGTATTGTAAAATATCGAATGAAATTTTGTAGAATCATAAATGATTTCTGATGAAATTCTTGCAGCATTTCTAATGAAATTCTTGTAGAATTTCTATTGAAAATCTCTGATCTGATGAAATTCTAGAAGATTTTAGTACTAAATTATTGAAAAATTTCGAAATAAATTATTGTAGAATCTCGAATGATTTCTGTAAAATTGTTATAGAATTTATAATAAAAGTTTTGAAGAATTCCGATTGAAATTCTTGCAGAATTTCGAATGACATTCTTGTAGAATTCCAAATGAAATTCTGGCCGAATTTCGAATGAAATTCTGGTAGAATTTCGAATGAAACGCTTGTAGGTTTTTGAATTAAATGCTTTTAGAATTTAAAATGAAATCCATGTCGAACTTCGAATGGAATTCTTGAAGCATTGTAGATGTTTGAATTAATTTCTTGTAGATGTTTTTATGATCTTCCTGCAGATGTTTGTATGAATTTCCTGTATAATTTCTAATGGAATTCTTGTAGAAATTCGAATGGAGTTCCTGAAACAAAATTCTTGTAGAATTTCGAATGGTATTCTTGTAGAATTTTTAATTAAATTTTTGATCGAATGAAATTATCGTAGAAGCACAAATGATTTCTGAAGAAATTCTTGTAGAATTTCCAATCAAATCCTTGTATAATCTCTAATAAAAGTCTTGTAGATTTTTTAATGAAATTCGTGGAGCATTTCTGCTGATTTTTTGTAGACTTTCGAAAGAAATTCTTGAATAATGTTGAATTTAATCCTTGAAGAAATTCTTCACAAATTTCAAATGATATAATTCTAGAAATGTGAATGGAATGTGTACAATGCACAGTAGTCCAGGAAGCAAAATTAGGTGGAATAAATTAATAACTCGAAAAATATTAGAGACAGCGTATTGATGTCTTCTAAACATTTTCTTGTTAGCTCTATTTGCGTTGGTTGCAAAAGTGTCCTAAACGCCAAATTCTACCAGTAACGGCATTTGGTACCTAACTCTTTTTATTTCAATAGATAGATAAATTAAAGGTTGCACAAAGTTGTGAAATATAAAAAAAAAGAAAACTTATTAGAGCATTTTTTTTCGTTTATCTCTTCTATAATTGGAGGTATAAGTCATTTAAGAAAACAAAAGCCAAAAATCAGTTTTTCGGTCATATTTTTTTTAACATCACTTTTTTGGCCTACTATGTTCAGAGCGATTTTAGTTAATATTAAAGTACACATTTTTTCCAAAGACACTATACCAGTACAAGTCTTCTGTCAAAAGTTATCGTCAGTTTTGTAGTCTTTTAGGCCATTTTTCGAGCTATTAATTTTTTGCACCTTCCTGGACCACTGTGCAATGTCAGATTAAATTCTTTTAGAATTTCGAATATTTTTTGATTAAATTCTCGCAACATTTCAAATTAAATTCTGGTAGAATTTGTGATGAAATTCTGGTAGAATTTGTGATGAAATTCTTGCAGAATTTATGATGAAATTATAGTAGAATTTCTGATGAAATTCTTGTAGGATTTCTGATTAAATTCTTGAATTATTTCTGATTCAATTCTTGTAAAATTTCTGATAAAATTGTTGTAGAATTTCTGATGAAATGCTTGTATTATTTCTGATGAAATTATTGAATTATTTCGAATAAAACTCTTGCAGAATCTCGACTGAAACTCGTGTAGAAATTCAGATGAAATTCTTGTAGAATTTTTAATGAAATTGTAGAAAAATTACGAATGAAATTCTTGTAGAATTTCAAATGGAAATATTGTAAAAAATCGTATGAAATTCTTGGAAAATTTCGAATGATTTCTGATGAAACTTTTGTGGAATTTACAATGAAATTCCTATATAATTTCTATTGAATTGAATTCTTGTAGAATTTCAAATTGAATTCTTGCAAAATTTCGAATGTGTTTTTTGTAGAATTTCGAATGGAATTCTTGCAGCATTTTTAATGGAATTATTACAGGATTTCGAAAGGAATTATTGCAGAAATTCAATTGGAGTAGTGTAAAATATCAAATATAATTCTTGTAGAATCATGAATGATTTCTGATGAAATTCATGCAGCATTTCAAATGCAATTCTTGTAGAATTTTTATTAAAAATCTCTGATTCTGATGGAATTTTTGAAGAATTTAGTACTAAATTATTGAAAAATTTCGAATGAAATTCTTGTAGAATTTCGAATGGAATTCTTGCAGAAATTAGAATGCAATTCATGTAGATTTTTTAAAAGAATTCATGTATAATTTCGAATGGAATTATTGTAGATTTTCGAAATAAATTATTGTCGAATCTCGAATGATTTCTGAAAAATTCTGATAGAATTTATCATGAAAGTTTTGAAGAATTTCGATTGAAATTCTTGCAGAATTTCGAATGAAATTTTTGTAGAATTCCGAATGAAATTCTGGTTGAATTTCGAATGAAACACTTCTAGAATTTCGAATGAAAGGCTTGTAGATTTTCAAATGAAATGCTTTTAGAATTTCAAATCAAATCGATGTCGAACTTTGAATGTAATTCTTGTAGAATTGTAAATGGAATTACTTTGGAATTTCTAATTAAATTCTTATAGAATCTTGAATGATTTGCGATGAAATTCTTGTAGAATATGGAACGAAATTCTCGTAGAATTTGAAAAGAAATTGTTGTAGAATTTGGAAGCAATTCTCGTAGGATTTGAAAAGAAATTATTGTAGAATTTGGAATGCAGTTCTGTAGAATTTCGAATGAAATTATTGTTGAATGTCGAAATAAATTATTGTAGAATTTCATATGACATTGTTATAGAATTTTGAATGAAGTTCTTGTAGAATTTCGAATGCAATTCATGTAGAATTTCGAAAAGAAATCATATATTATTTCGAATGGAATTATTTTAGAATATCGAATTAAACTATCGTAGAATCTTGAATAATTTCTGTAAACATTCGTTAAGAATTTATAATGAATTTATTGAAGAATTGCGAATGAAATTCTTGAAGAATACAGAATGATATTGTTAAATTAAGTATATTCATGTAGAAATTCGAAAGAAATTATTGTAGAATAAAGAACGAAATTCAATTATAATTTGGCGACAAACTCTTGTAGAATTGAAACATTATTTTAGAATAAGGAAATAAATTCTTGTAGAATTGGGAAAGAAAATTGATGAACTATTTGAAAAGAAGTTCTTGTAGAATTTGTAAATAAATTCTTGTAGAATTTGGAAAGTAATTCTTACAGCTTTTGAAACTAAATTCTTCTACATTTCGAATATTAATTCTTGTAGAATTTCGAACGACCTTATTGTAGAATTTTGAATGAAATTATTATAAAATTTCAAATGAAGTTCTTGTAGAATATCGAAGGAAAGTCTGGTAGAACTTTAAATAAGATTCTTGAAGAATTTTGAATATAATTCTTGTAAAATATCGAATCAATTTTACGTTTTATTTCGAATGGAATTTTTGTAGAATTTTAAATGGAATTATTTAACAATTTAAAAAAAATCCTTGTAGAATCTCGAATGATTTATGATAACATTCTTGAAGAATTTAGAGAGAAATGCTTGAAAAAATTCTAATGCGGAACGGTATTCTTGTAGAATTTGGAAAGAAATTCTTGCAGAATGTGGAATGCAATTTTTGTAGGATTTCGAATTTAATTCTTGCAGAATTTCGAATGACATTCATGTACCATTCCGAACGAATTTATTGTAGATTTTGCACACAAACAATTACCGAAATTTTAATGAAACGCTTGTAGAATTTCGAATGGAAGTTTTGTCGAATTTCCGATGCTATTCTTGACAAATTTCTAATTAAAGTTTTCTCGAATTTTAAATGAAATTCTTGATGAATTTTGAATGAAATTCTTATAGAATTTCAAATAAAATTCTAGTCGAATCATGAATGATTTTTGATGAAATTCTTGTAGAATTTATATTGAATGTCTGATATAATTCCTGTGGAAATTCCAATGAAATTCTTGTAGAACGTTGAATGGAATTCTAGTAGAATTTCAAATGGAATTATTTTAGAATTTCGAATTAAATTCATGTAGAATCTTGAATGATTTCCGATGAAATTCTTGTAGAATATGGAACGAAATTCTCGTAGAATTAGGAAATAAATTCTTGTAAAATTGTTAAGCAATTCTTGTAGGATTTCGAAAGAAACTATTGTAGAGTTTGGAATGCAATTCTTGTAGAATTTTGAATGAAATTATTGTAGAATTTCATATGAAATTATTGAAGAATTTCGAATGAAGTTCTTGCAGAATTTCGAAAGAAATTCTCGTAGAATTTGGAATGAGATTCTTTCAGAATTCCGAAATAAAATTCTTGTAGAATGTCGAATCAAATTCTTGTGAATCCTTCTGCAAGAGTTCAGAATTTCAAAAGAATTTCTTTTAGAATTTCGAATTAAATTTATGTAGAATTTGGAATGAAAAATTCTTGAAAAATTTCGAATTTATTCTTAAAGAATTTATTCTTGCACAATTTCTAATTAAATTAATGTAGAATTTAAAATGAAATTCATGTGAAATTTCTCATAAAATTTTTGAAAAATTTCTAATTAAATTCTTGTAGAATTTATAAGTAGTCTTCTGAACATCGTTATTAAAAATTTTGCGAGACGGTAGCGAATCACGTTTTTCATACCAGTCACTAAAGTATTTTTTTCTTCTTATAATAATTAACTAGTTTTTGATTGATTCTCCTAGGATCTGATAGTTCAATAGAAATAGTTTGAAATGAATTCGCTATAATAATCCCCGGAAAGTATGATCTAAGTTACCGAAACCATTCTACAAGCAATTAGTATGTTACTATAGGGTTACATGTCAACGCTCTCGCTGCGCTAATTCCCAAAGCAATTAGCTGCACAGTAATGAGAGCCCATACGCCAGATTCCACCGATAATTGACTCCACATGAGCGATTCTAAGGAATTCTAAACCGCACCAAGCCGAGCGGAAATTTTAAGTACAACTTAGTACCCGTCGTACACCGTCCGTCCACACCGGTATGCCAATTTGTAACATATTTGTGTGACACATGCAATACACCACTTGCCAACTAGTAGTAGGTACCTATCTGCCCCTTGTCACACGACCCGACAACTTCGGACGCGACAAGACGATGTTTACTTTTTCTCACAAATGTCACACCATTGACTGTCGCCGTCGTTGTCAGTTGGTCACGCAAATCTCGCTGCAGTCCAAATGTCCTCCGATCGACGCTACAGTAGTCAGTAAGGTGGCAGAATGATTTATTTAAATGCAATCCAAGCAGCCGTCGTCGAGTGGCCGACACGCAACCACCAACACCTCCATCCGTGAGTTTGACAGTTCAACGTCGTAGATTTCAAATCTGCGGCGATCATAGAGTAGTGGGCGGATGCATTGTTCGATGTGCGATACATCGATTGTAAGTGAATGACAGAAATGTCAACGTCCGATGATTGCTCCCTTGGGGCAGGGAAAGAGATAGACAGGGAGAGAGATGTTGCATAAACTGACTTAATTAGTAATATCATATATTTCAGATCTGTATCATGCGGCGACCGCAGCAGCTGGCGGCGACAGTCAATTAGCCTGTCATTCGATAGCTACGATTGAGAAGAATATGCCGTTTGAATGCGTCCCTATTCCGCTAGTCTGCACCGTTTCGGTTCCAATTGGAGGCTTGACCGTGCATGTTCAAACTAACGACTGATGCTCATCTATTAGTGTGTCTTCGAGAATGAAGAACTGACTGGATAGAGAATGGCGAGACTACTCGCTAGAGTGTAACCCGATAGGTGGGGTGTTTTGCTCCAGTTCTGGTTGAGCTGTATGTAGAACAAACTATTGCACACGATTTACACGGCGTTGCTTGGAGGAGAGCACTGTGTGCCCATTAATTGTAATTGGATATCGGAGCAACTACTACTGAAATTCAATGGGATTTTCTCACGCACAGTCAGTGACGACGTTTGTCTACTGCGGTATTTGTGCGGTCGTGAAACATCGAAAATACATCTTTATGCAGTGATTGATAATCAGAAAACAGCGCTAACATCACTGCTTATATAAAGACGCATAACTGCAACGACCAACTGTGGTCCTACAATAATTGCATACTGTCCCCTACGGGAACTGATAGCTTGTCATTTACTTCCGGTAGCTAAAAGCGATAGCATTGCTTTTCCAACCAGAAGATCATCGAACGCAGCTGTCTAATGGTGTGTGAATCGATTGTCTGCCGCAGATAACCGGTCCAACTTTGTCGAGCACCCATCTAAACCGGGAACCAATCTCCTTCCGGAATCGACCGAGCAGAGTGGAGCATTGAGCGCATTGACACCCACGCGCGCCTTGCTTTCATATTTGGGTCAAAGTAAATTTGCAATTATTGGTACCCTGGCTTTAAAAAAAAAGAGCAGTAAGCCATGGTCATACGTACAACTAAGCAGACTTTTAAAAGTATCCATCACGGTCGCTTTGGCAATGGATTGAAGCTGTCAATCAAGCGCTCGCCGTTGTCGACCGTGTGTACCCCACGTAAATAATGTATGCTTTGGATTTTTGGATGGATGCCTTGCAGTAGGCATTGATCCGGGCAAGTTGTCAAGTTTCTGATGCGGTCAGATGGCACCCAAATAAGGTTCAAAATTTGAATACACTTTTGTTATTCGAAATTTCTGGACCAAACATAGTGATTTTAGTGTGCATTTTGAAGGAATAAGTGACCAAATAGTTACTTATAGTCGAAAAAAGTGACTGAAAAGTGACCTAAGAGAAGAAAAGAAGTCGTTCTGATGTCACACCATATAAATGTTTGATGTTTTAGACTTATTCAATTAGTATCTCCCAAACACTTATGTACGATATGCACATTTACAATGAAAGATTCAATAGAAAGTTTATGACCAAGCCCATGGTATTAGCCATGGTGTCTACTACCTGAAAAACCGGGAGAACCGGAAATCAACCGGGCATCGAAAAAAAAAATCGGGAAACAACCGAAAGTTTGATTGGAACTTTAAAATATTTATTTTTATTAATAATAAAAATTCAATGTCCGATATCACTTATATTTTCCGGTTTATCTATTACCGGAAGCTGCCATCTTGAATTTCAAGATGGAGTCAAACTATTTCTGGTCTCTAGACGTCACTCCGATTCAGAAAATAGCCATATTGAAGGGTATTTGACAGTGTTTCCCAGTTTCTCTTTAAGCAGAAGCCACCATTTTGAATTTCAAGATGGCGTCAGACATCGATTTCTGGTCTCAAGACGTCACCAGATTCTGGAAATACCCACAATTTATAATACTTCATTTGAATTCCCTGTTTTTCTGTATTTTCAGCTTGACATTGCATAAATTTATTAGAATACAAATTCTGTTTAATTAACTGCCATCACTAGCAATTCTGAAAAATGCGCACCACGCACATACACTACAACAGCACCGGATCTGTTCTTGAATTCAGAACATCATCCTTGTGAACACGGTGCAGTTTTACTTGCAAAAACAAAACCGAACCGACACCAATACCGTACACGTGGTACAACAGATCAGCACATCGGTATTGATTTAGAAATCACCACCGGTGCTGAATCGGTGTTTTGCCCATCACTGACAAAATGTAGGCATCGATTGGTCTATCAGATCCTACACACTGCAAGAAAAATTATCAGTTGAAAATAACGATGGATTATAAGAAAAGGTGATCTTAGTGACTGGTTTGACAAAAGTGATGCATTACCGTCTCGCAAATTTATGAAATATGATGTTAAAAAGAATTCTTAGAGATTCTACAAGAATTCAATTAGGAATTCTACGAAAATTTCATTCGAAATTCTCCATGAATTCAATGAGATATTCTTCATGAATTTCATTAGAAATTCTACAAGAAACTCTTTAAAAATTATATATGGATTTCATTTGATTTCATTCATTGAATTTCTACAAGAATTTGATTCGAAATTCTACAAAAATTTCATTCCCAATTCTACAGAATTTCAAACAAAATTTCGTTTCTAAATTCTACAAGAAGTTCATTCAAAATACTACAAGAATTTCATTCGAAATTCTACAAGAATTTTATTCTAGATTATGTAATAATTTTATTCGAAATTCAACAAGAATATTAGTCGAAATTCTACAAGAATTTCATTTTGAATTCCACAAGAATTTTATTCGAAATTCTCAAAGAATTTCATTTAAAATTCTACAAGAATTACATTCGAAATTCTTGAATTATTTCATTTAATTCCACAAGAATTTCATTTATTTATATAAGAATAACATTCGAAATTCTACAAGAATTTCATTCGAAATTCTACAAGAATTTCACTCAACATTCTACAAGAATTACATTCGAAATTCTAAAAGAGATATTCTACAAGAATTTCGAATCCAAATTCTACAAGAAGTTCATTCAAAATATTACATTCGAAATCCTACAAGAATTTAATTCGAAATTCTACAAGAATTTCATTTTAAATTCTTCAAGGCTTTCATTCGAAAATCTAAGAGAATTTGATTTAAAATTCTACAAGAATTTCATTAAAAAATCTACAAGACTTTCAATCGAAAATCGACAAGATTTTATTTGAAATTCTACAAGAATTAAATTCAAAATTCTACACGAATTTCATACGAAGTTCTAAAAGAATTTCGTTTCCAAATTCTACAAGTTCAGTCAAAATACTACATTCGAGATTCTACAAAAATTTAATCCGAAATTCTACAAGAATTTCATTCAAAAATCTACGCGCTTAAAAAATCTAAGAGAATTTTATTTTAAATTCTACAGCAATTTCATTCAAAAAACTACAAGGGTTTCATACGAAAATCTACAAGAATTTTATTTTAAATTCTTCAAGAACTTCATTAGAAATTTACCAAGGGTTTCATGCGAAATCCTACGAGAGCTGAATTCTAAATTCAACAAGAATTTCTTTTAAAATTGTACAAGAAGTTCATTCGAAATTCTACAAGAATTTCATTCGAAAATCTACAAGAATTTAATTTGCAATTCTACAAGAACTTCATTCGAAATCCTGCAAGAGCTGGTTTCTAAATTCAAAAAGAATTTATTTTTAATTCTACAAGAATTTTGTTCATAATTCTACAAGAAGTTCATTCAAAATACTAAATTCGAAATTCTACAAGAATTTAATTCGAACTTCTACAAAAAAATTATTCGAATTTATACAACATTTTTATTTGAAATTCTACAAGAATTTTATTTGAAATTCTACAAGAATTTTATTCGAAATTCTACAAGAATTTTTCATTAGAAATTCTACAATTTCATTCGAAGATCTACAAGAATCTTATTCGAAATTCTACAAGAACTTCATTCGAAATTCAACAAGAGTTTCATTCGATATTCTAAAAGAATCTACAAGAATTTCAATTCTACAATAAGGTGTTTCGAAATTCTACAAGAATTAATATTCAAAATGAAGTAGAATTTATTTTCAAAAGCTACAGAAATTCATTCCAAATTCCACAAAAATTTATTTACAAATTCTACAAGAATTTATTTACAAATTCTACAAGAATTTATTTACAAATTCTACAAGAATTTATTTACAAATTCTAAAAGATTTTATTTACAAATTCTACAAGAATTTCTTTTCATATAGTTCATCTATCTATAAGACTTTAATTTTAAATTCTTCAGGAACTTCATTCAAAATTTATCAAGAGTTTCATTCGAAATGTTACGAGAACTGCATCCAGCAACAAGAATTTAAAAAAAAATCTACAAGAAGTTCATTCGAGGTTCAACAAAAAATCTACAAGTATTTTATTCGAAAATCTACTTGAATTTCATTCGAAAATCTACAAGGGTTTCATACGGAAATCTACAAAAAAATTATTTGAAATTCTACAAGAGCTTCATTCGAAATTTAACAAAAGATTAATTCGAAACTCTACAAGAACTTCATTCGAAATCCTGCGAGAGCTGGTTTCTAAATTCAAAAAGAATTGATTTTTAATTCTACAAGAATTGTATAAGAAAATCTACAAGAATTTTGTTCAAAATTCTACAAGAAGTTCATTCAAAATACTACATTCGAAATCTACAAGAATTTTATTTGAAATTTTACAAGAATTTCATTCGAAATTTAACAAGAGTTTCATTCGATACTTCCAAGAACTTCAATCGAAATCCTGTGCGAACTTCAGTCGAAGTCCGGCGAGATCTGGATTTTAAATTCAACAAGAGTTTCTTTAAAATGCTACAAAAAGTGCATTCAAAATTCTACAAGAATGTCATTCTAAATTCTACAAGAGATATGCTATAAGAATTTCGTTCCAAATTCTACAAGAAAAAATTCTACAAGAAGAAATTCTACAAGAATTAGTATAATGAAGTAGAATTTATTTTCAAAAGCTACAAGAATGTCATTCCAAATTCGACAAGAATTTATTTACAAATTCTACAAGAACTTCTTTTCATATAGTTCATGAATTTTCGTTCAAAATTCTACAAGAATTTCATTCGAAAATCTACAAGACTTTAATTTTAAGTACTTCTAGAACTTCATTCGAAATTTATCAACAGTTTCATTCGAAATGTTACAAGAACTGCATTACAAATTCAACAAGAATTAAAAAAATCTACAAGAAGTTCATTCGAGATTCAACAAAAAATTTATTCGAAATTCTACAAGAATTTTATTCGAAAATCTACTTGAATTTCATTCGAAAATCTACAAAGGTTTCATACGAAAATTTACAAGAATTTAATTCGAAATTCTACAAGAAGTTCACTCGAACTTCTACAAAAAATTTATTCGAAATTCTACAAGAATTTGATTAGAAATTCTACAAGAATTTTATTCGAAATTCTACAAGAATTTTATTCGAAATTCTACAAGAACTTCATAAGAAATTCTACAATTTCATTCGAAAATCTACAAGAATTTTATTTGAAATTCTACAACAACTTCATTCGAAATTTAACAAGAGTTTCATTCAATATTTTACAAGAACTTCAGTCAAAATCCTGCGAGAACTTCAGTCGAAATCCTGCGAGATGTGGATTGTAAATTCAACAAGAGTTTCTTTAAAATTCTACAAAAAGTGCATTCAAAATTCTACAAGAATGTCATACTAAATTCTACAAGAGATATGCTACAAGAATTTCGTTCCAAATTCTACAAGAAGTTTATTCAAAACACTACATTCGAAATTCTACAAGAATTTCAATTTAAAATAAGGTGGATTGAAATTCTACAAAAATTAATATTCAAAATGAAGTAGAATTTATTTTCAAAAGCTACAAGAATTTCATTCCAAATTCTACAAGAATGTATTAACAAATTCTGCAAGAATTTATAAACAAAATCTTCAAGAACTTCTTTTCATAAAGTTCATGAATTTTCGTTCAAAATTATACAAGAATTTCATTCGAAAATCTACAAGAGTTTTATTTTAAATTCATCAAGAACTTCATTCGAAATTTATCAAGAGTTTTATTCGAAAATCTGCAAGAACTTTATTTTATATTCTTCTAGAACTTCATTCGAAATTTATCAAGAGTTTCATTCGAAATCCTACGAGAACTGCATTTTAAATTCAACAAGAATTTTAAAAAAATCTACAGAGTTCATTCAAAATACTGCAAGAATTTCATTCAAAATTTCACGAGAATTTTATTCGAAATTTCACAAGAATTTCATTCGAAATTCTATAAGAATTTCATTCAAAATTATACAAAAATTTCATTCGAAATTCTAAAAGAATTTCATTGCAAATTCTATAAGAATTCCATTCGAAATTCTACACAAAAAATATTTGAGATTCTACAAGAATTTCATTCGAAATTCTATAAGAATTCAATTCAAAATTCTACAAGAATTGAATTAGAAATACTGCACGAATTGTATTCGAAAATCAACAAAAATTTCATTCGAAAATCTATACGATTTTTTTTTTCATTCTTCAAGAACTTTAATCGAAATTTATCAAGAGTTTCATTCGAAATTCTACATGAATTTCATTCGAAATCCTACGAGATCTGCATTCAAAATTCAACATAAATTTAATTTAAATTCTGCAAGAAGTTCATTAAGAATCAAGAATTTCATTTGAAACTCTATAGGAATTTCATTCGAAATTCTACAAGAATTTCATTCGTAATTCTACAACAATATCAGAAATTAAAGAAATTTAACAAGAGTTTCATTCGAAAAATGCTTCATTTGAAATTCTGCGAGAGCTGTATTCTAAATTCAACAAGAATTTCTTTAAAATTCTACCAACAGTTCATTCAATATTCTGTAAGAAATTCATTCGAAATTCTACAAGTATTTAATTCCAAATTCAACGAGAATTTCATTCTGAATTTAACGAGAATTTCATTCGAAACCTACAAGAATTTCATTCAAAATTCTACAAAAATTTCATTCGAAATTCTACAAGAATTTCATTCCAAATCATACAAAAATTTCATTAGAAATTCTAAAATAATTTTATTAGATATTCTGCAAGAATTTCATTCGAAAATCTACAAGAATTTCATTCGAAATTCTACAAGAATTTCATTTGAAATTCTACAAGAATTGAATTCGAAATTCTACAAGAATTGAATTCGAAATTTTGCAAGAAATGCATTTGAAAATCTACAAGAATTTCATTCGAAAATCTACAAGAGTTTTATTTTAAATTCTGCAAGAACTTCATTCGAAATTTATCAAGAGTTTCATTCGAAAATCTACAAGAACTTTATTTTATACTCTTCTAGAACTTCATTCGAAATTTATCAAGAGTTTCATTCGAAATCCTACGAGAACTGCATTCCAACTTCAACAAGAATTTTTAAAAAATATACAGAGTTCATTCAAAATACTGCAAGAATTTCATTAGAAAAACTACAAACATTTTATTCGACAATCTACAACAATTTCATTCAAAATTCTACGAGGATTTCATTTGAAATTTTACAACAATTTTATTCGAAATTCTATAGGAATTTCATTCAAAATTATACAAAAATTTCATTCGAAATTCTTCAAGAATTTCATTTGAAATTCTGCAAGAATTGTATTCAATTGCATTCAAAATTACACAAGAATATCATTCGAAATTCTATAAGAATTTCATTCAAAATTAAACGAACATTTAATTCGAAATTCTGCACGAATTTCATTTGAAATTCTGCAAGAATTGCATTTGAAATTCAGTAAGAATTGCATTCGAAAATCTACAAAAATTGCATTCGACAATCTACCTGGATTGTATTTTGAAGTCTACAAGAATTTTATTTTAAATTCTACAATAATTTCATTCGAAATTCTGCAAGAATTTTATTTGAAATTCTACACACAAAAACAATTTGAAATTCTACAAGAATTTCATTCGAAATTCTATAAGAATTGAATTCAAAATTCTACAAGAATTGAATTCGAAATACATGCATTTGAAAATCAACAAAAATTTAATTCGAAGATCTACAAGATTTTTTTTAATTCTACAAAAACTTCATGCGAAATTTATCAAAAGTTTCACTCGAAATCCTACAAGAATTTCATTTGAAAACCTACGAGAGCTGCATTCAAAATTCAACATGAATTTCATTAAAATTCAACAAGAAGTTCATTAAGAAAAGTACAAGAATTTCATTTGAAACTCTATAGAAATTTAATTCGAAATTCTACAAGAATTTCATTCGTAATTCGACAAGAATTTTATGCGAAATTCAACAACAATATAAGAAATTAACGAAATTTAGCAAGAGATTCATTCAAAATGCTTCATTTGAAATCCTACGAGAGCTGTATGCTAAATTCAACAAGAATTTCTTAAAAATTCTACCAAAATTTTATTCAAAATTCTGTAAGAAATTCATTCAAAATTCTGCACGAATTTAATTCAAAATTCAACGAGAATTTCATTCTGAATTTAACGAGAATTTCATTCGAAATCTACAAGCATTTCATTCAAAATTCTACAATAATTTCATTCGAAATTCTTCAAGAATTTCATTCAAAATTTTACAAACATTTCATTCGAATGAAATTCTTGTAGAATTTCGAATGAAATTCTTGTAGAATTTCGAATGAAATTCTTGTAGAATTTCGAATGAAATTCTTGTAGCATTGAAAATAAAATTCTTATAGATTTTCGAATGAAATTCTTGCAGAATTTCGAATGAACATTCGAAATTCTGCAAGAATTTCATTCGAAAATCTATAAGAATTTTATTTTCAATGCTACAAGAATTTCATTCGAAATTCTACAAGAATTTCATTCGAAATTCTACAAGAATTTCATTCGAAATTCTGCAAGAAATGCATTTGAAAATCTACAAGAATTTCATTCGAAATTCTACAAGACCAACAATATCAGAACTTTAACGAAATTTAACAAGAGTTTCATTCAAAATGCTACAAGAACTTCATTCGAAATCCTGCGAAAGCTGCATTCTAAATGCAACAAGAATTTCTTTAAAATTCGACAAGAAGTTCATTCAAAATTCTACAAGAAATTCATTCGAAATTCTACGATAATTCAATTCCAAATTCAACGAGAATTTCATTCTAAAATTAACGAGAATTTCATACGAAATCTACAAGAATTTCATTCGAAAATCTACTAGAATTTCATTAAAATTCTACACTTGATGTTGTGGATTTCTTACGTCCCTACTGGAATTTAAGGCCGGCTCTTAACTTAGTCTCGCTTCTCATATGTGTGTTATTTTTGAATCATCAAAGCTTGTTCCAGATTTGTTTAAGTGTGTTAGGGTCCGGAATATTAGTCTGAGAATTCACATTAAATTAGTCCTGTTTCAAGTCTTTTGAATTTAACTTTCCTTCTGTGATCTCGATCAACTTGGAACCCTTAACAGGATATGTTTAGAAGTGTACCAAGAATTTCTCTAGAAACAATTAAAAACTTCTCAGAGTTCATCTTAAGAATTCCTTTAAAATTTGATCCGTAGTACTCATGAAATTCTTCATAGGACGCTCTTTGATTAACCCTGCAAAAATTCATACAAAATTCTTAACAATTCTCGCTGTATTACCTAGGAATTCTCCAAAGATTTTTTCTAAAAATATCTCTCCTCAGTATTCACCAAGTATTCCTATAAAATACCCATGGAATAATCTTTGGAATTCCCTCCATATTCCACTCAGAATTCTATTGGAATGGTTTCGTAAATTCATTGAATTGAGCCTCAGAATTCTCTAAAGATGATTACAGGAACAACCTTAACCCTTCAGTACTCGCGCCAAGTTTTGTAACACGAGTACTCGCACCGTTGTTAAGGGTGTCCACGATGAAATTGCCACACTATGAAATTGCTCTAACTTTTTAACCGTTGGGTAGAATTTAATGAAAATTTGGGTGGATTTACTTCATAGTGCATTATTGACATCCTGCAAGTTTTAAAGTCCTGTGGTCAAAACTCGCGGAAATGGAGTCGAAGGAACAGCTCGTGCGTGATAAAATCTTGCGCATTCATCACGAGAACAAGGATCTCTCGCATCGTTCCATCGCTAAAACGTTGGGAATCGCGAATTCCACGGTGTCGCGAGTGATTAAGCGGTTCGAGGAACGGTTGACCACCGATCGGAAGCCCAGAAGTGAAGGAAAAAGTATTCCGTACAACACCAAAAATCACAACCGCGTAGTTGGGGCCTTCAACCGAAATCCGAACGCCTCCGTTAGGGATGTGGCTAAGAAGCTGCACCTAAGCCAAAGTTTTGTCCAGAAGGCCAAAACTAAGGCTGGGCTTCGAACGTTCAAGGTACAAAAGGCCCCTAATCGCGACGAGAAGCAGAACAAGTCCGCCAAAACCCGTGCCAGGAAGTTGTACCTCAACATGCTGACGAAAGTTGAATGCTGCATCATGGACGACGAAACATATGTGAAGGCCGATTTCAAACAGATCCCCGGCAACCTGTTTTTCACGGCCAAGGATAAGTTCAGCGTTCCGGAGCATGTCCGCACTCAGAAGATGTCCAAATTTGCGAAGAAATTCCTGGTTTGGCAAGCCATCTGCACGTGCGGGAAGCGGAGTGCACCTTTCGTGACCCAGGACACGATGAACGGACAGGTGTACATAAAAGAGTGCCTCCAGAAGCGGCTGCTTCCTCTCCTGAAGGCCCACAACGTCCCAACAATCTTCTGGCTGGATTTGGCCTCATGCCACTACTCCAAGGACGTGCTGAAGTGGTATGCGGACAATAAGGTCAATTTCGTGCCGAAAATGTTCAACCCTCCCAACACTCCGGAGCTCCGCCCCATCGAGAAGTACTGGGCGATTATGAAGCAGCACCTTCTTAAACGACCTAAGGTAGTGAAGACAGTCGAGGAACTGAAGAAAGTATGGGTTTACATGCAAAAAACGGTTGATTCACAGGTTGTGCAGAATCTTATGGCCGGGGTTAAGGCCAAGGTGCGGGCATTTGCGTATGGACTGTAAATAAAATACGAGTAAAATGGTAAAATGAAGTTTAATAGTTATTTCTCAATCCCTGAAAATTTGATGGCAATCGGATGAAAACTCGAATTTTGCGAATCAATTTTGTGTGTGGCAATTTCATCGTGGACACCCTTTACTTTGAGGGCTGTCCGTTCCTCCTTGTAGTATTTCGTGATCCTGACTATATAGAAGGTTTCATTCTTCCACAAATTTGTTCAGTAGGTCAATTACTTTTGGCTAGTGACAATAGTCCTTGATCAACTGAACGAATTTGCCAAAGACTGCAATCTGCTATATAGTCTGGATCCCAAGATATAGTATATTACTTTCACTTTATAAAATTATAAACATATGTCCACCAACCAAAGTTCATTGATCTACTGAACCATTTTGCCCATTTTGCCCAAGATATAGAATATTCTAGAAATTAATTTTCACACTAGCGCCAGGTAATGGAAAAATTCTGAACTTCTGCAAACTAAAAGTCCTTGACCTACTAAACAAATATGCTGATTCACTTGGGCACTAGCTCCACGTAGTGAGAAACAGGAAATTCACTTGCACACTAGCGATGCGTACTGTAAAAATTCTGAACTTCTGTCCACCAACCAAAAGTAAATAGTAATAGTAACTAGCGAGGAAGATGAAGCTGGTTGTGTTATAAAATATTTTAAAATTCTCGAGAAGGTGCAAACGTACCTCAATATATTCAATTATTTGCTTTTATTGCTTGATAAAGGAATTTGAAAATTCCCTGAGAATTCCAGGTTATTCCAATTCCAGATGTTTACAGGTAATAGACACCGTAGATGATGTTGCCCAAGGTGAATCTACATACGAATATTAGTTTGACTTATCGTTTGACATTGAATGATCTCATCATGCCGATAACAGCTTATAGCGACCAACGCTTTCAGAAATCTTCAATATTTGATTTCAAATTCCTAAAATATGTATAAACAAACAAACAAACCAGCGAAACAGGTACGAAACATTGCCGCAGGTTAGTTCAACAAACAGAACTGATAACTTCGATACTATTTAGCCAAGTGACGCAATTTTCAACCATACTAATAAATCGACTGTTGAGGCCAACCCAAACGATAATATCCCGCTGAGAATCTCGCATATCTCCGTGACAGACGACCAACAACAACCGCAGGATCGGTGCGTGGCCTGCTGTGATGTGTTGTGACTGGCTGACTTTGCTACTTCCAATTCTAAGCACCACGGCTGGGTTGAAGTGCGACAAAACTTTGACGCCCATATTTGATTTGAAGTCGTTGTTTGCGATGTAAACAAACCAGAACTTGCGCCACATTAAATGTCCGGGATTGGGGTAAATATTGCGAAATAAATAGAATCAATCAATGCGTCCACTACCGTCCATTTCAAGGTTGAAGAATGCTGCTGTTTCTGTGCAAAGAAAGAACACTCTTCAATTTATCGGAATGGTTGGGTAAACACACTTTGATGGCGTAGAACTTCCACTGGCTTTATGTCAGCGAGTGTCGCCTATCGGCTAAATACGATATCCTTGCTTTTAATGGAGCGGGCACGGAAGATTCCGTTAATACCGCTCCTCCGCGGCACTTGAATTGATAATGAGTTTGTTTTGCCTATCCGTCAATTTCCCCGCTACGACGCTTCCACTTGTTTACTGCCCTTTACTTAAGAGGATTTTCCCTTAATCGCAAAGATTCTCGCACAAACCCAAACCTGTGGTGAGTATTTTTAGCACAGTAAACCGCCGGTGGGTACCGTGCGAGCGCTCTGGTTAAAGTAGTTTAACGTTGTCACAACACTCAATAAATAATCAAAACCCGATAACTCAATCAAAGTAGCGCACAGCAAGGTGTCAACGAGCAACAGGAGACAGTAGGCCATGTGCCAAGCCAAGGTGGTATCTAGTTGTCGTTGACACTCGGATCATGTCCCACTGCGCGATCGGCGATCGCGGGTACCCTCTACTGCGGATTGGAATCGTGTGACATATGTTTTGACTCATTCAAAGCATTAAAAATCCATCAACGATCGCCTTTAACTACGCGTCGCATAGTTAAAGGAAAAAAAAATAAACTAGACAGTGATGGCCGCGCGCGGCGGTAAATTACCAGGTTGAGGCCATCTCGATAAAGGGGGAGGTCGTTGGTGTATAGCCGAGCTGACAGTTCTCACCGAAGCGCGAAGTGATGGATCGATCTGTGCGAAAGTGACGTTTTGTTTCAGTGTGGTTCTCACGCGAAAATAGCTTCTGATGGGACGAGTGCATGGGAACTCATTGTTTGACATGTGTCGCTTTTTTCCAGCAGTTCGAGTTTCGTTTGCTCTCACCATCGGTCAAATGAAGAGTTACGTTTTTGAGCATCCACATGATTTGTTTTGCAATTTGACTGTCATCCGGCTCCTAATCCTTGCTCTTTATTTTTATTTTTCGTGTCCAAGAAACTTAATGCAGATCGCGTTCCACAGACTGTGTGAGTGAAGCCAAGCAGAGCTGCAGCAAGTGGTTCGGTAGGCGATTATAAAATGCAATAAATTTATCACTCTCGAGCTGGCCGCATCATTCAGCACGGCGCGACGCGGCGTCAAGTGCGTGCTTGGATAAATATCGTTTAAAATATTTTTGTCGCTCTTGTTTTTCCCAAACACATCCACCCATGCACACCACTCATGGAACAACACAACGAGCGCCGTCGATGGCCAGATAGTGGGCAAGCTGAAATTTCATTACATTTCCAGGCCGCGGCGCGTCAATTTCGATTGCACATTTGCACATTGCACCCGACCCGGCATATGGACTGCATCATTGTCGGTCGGTCGGACTCCCCCTGCTTGAAAATACGACAAAGACGACGACGACGGTGGTGGAATTTTAATGCATTCTGGTGGTGGATGCAGTGCCCATTATTAGGTCACCTACAACAGTTGTCTGAAGGGTGTTTTGGAGAGCTTCGGATTCGAATCCATTGAAGGGATGATGCAATGATTTATTTTGAGTTAATTGTTTGATGATTTCAAGGAAGAATTTTGGGGTAGGATTACGTCTTTCGGCAACATATTGGAGGTGCAATTTCCAAAAAACAAAATCGACCGCGTTACGAAAAGTGGTTAGGTTTTGACCACTTATAACTCTGTCAATAGCGGTTGGATTTTAACTCTAAATACGCCAATCGATGGGAAATTTTTCTACGAATCTGATAAAATGAACACTTTATTAATGTTCAAAAGGTCACTATTGAAAATCACGAAATCTTCTAACCCTAAAAATTACTTGACTGGATCGGGAATCTTCCAGTTTGTTCTTTCTTTAACCGATCCCATAGGGTCATATATGACCATACAGAAATAATCATATGATTTTTTCAGCAGAATTGTTCTACAATTCGCCTACTATACAGAAAAAATATGAAATGGGATTTTCACGAACACGTTAATCACCTAGATCTTTAAAACTCCTAAAAAGAATTTTCGTCAAATAGGGAACCAAAATGTTGTCACTATATATTGAAAAAGCTTATATCATGAGACCTGAGCAGGAGAAACACGGTATTAAAAGTTCTCCAAATCATCCTGGAATTTAGATCATAAAGTTAAACAGACTTAACAAAGCATTGTACGATGTATCTATAGAATTTTTGAATCCCTCGAGCTTAATGAAACTCAATAACATTCTATGGGACTCAAATTTGTGTTGACATTATATATCTAGCTCTAAAAATCATTCTGGAGTTGATGTCTTGAAGCTCTATATACTCAGCCATGTATTTTATGATGGACCGAATTAATCTTCTTACTCCAATCCCTTCATGGAGTCCCATAACATCATACGAAGCATATAGTTGCGTTTTTAAAAAATTTCCATGATTCTCCAGATTGACCTGGAGTTAAGATCGTGATATTTTACAGGCTCATCCAAATTTTTGATGTAGGATTACGTCTTTCGGTAACATATTGGGGATGCAATTTCAAAAAAACCAAAATCGACCGCGTTACGAAAAGTGGTCAGGTTTTGGCCACTTATAACTCTGTCAATAGCGGATGGATTTAAATTCTAAACAAGCCAAGCGATTCGAAATGTTTCTAAAAATCTGATCAAATGAATACTATTAAAATTATCACTGCTTGCCTGAAAAAACGCTTTACCTAGCACAGATTTCAAAATCAGATTCCATTCGGTCACGCCGAACGGTGCTTATTCAGCAGCAGCAGCAGTGCTTTCGGCGCGTGGCGTTGAATATCGTTCTCCAGTACACAACGAAAAGCTACCCGTAAGCAACGAGCTGAGCAGCCCACATGAGCGTCCATTCACCGAAGAAGGAGGAAGAAGCCGTACCGCTACTGATCGGATTCAGTAGCTCTTCGTAATTCGCTGTGGGCCATCTGTACCAAGCGCGTCACCCTCGTTCTAATCAGCCTCATCTGTGTTGAACACTCTAATAGCTCAGCATTACTCAACCATCACGAAAAATCGGTTATTTTCAGGACCACCATAAATTATTGTTGTTTAAGAGTTAATTTCGCCTTGCTGCCTGCCACTACACCCCCAAAGCTTTTTAGTAATGTTTGGATGAGCTATGATAAGTCCAGAATCTTGGATTATTTCTTAAACACGGAATATTGGTCTGAGAACTCACATTTTATAAGCCCTGAAGGTAAAAAAAATAAAGATTTGATTTTTCTAAATCCAGCATCAACTAACTATCTTGCCTATTCACAACATATCAAATCAAAGAAAATTCAAAGTTCCAAATTTAAAAAAAAAATAGTAGAAGGGTCTGTGCCTAGGGGCACGAACGGAAGCTTGACGTAGGACCGCTAGTGGACGGAACAAATGTGAAGAGCATTTCGACAGTGAGCATGCATAAGGGCGTAAACGCGATGATCGATTCTCTTCGTCGATTTTCTTAACTCTTTCCGTTTTTGATTTGTAGGCGTCCCAAATTTATAGTAATTTTTTCAAAGATAAAGTTGATGAAGAGAATCGATCAAAATCACTTGCATCCCTGCTTACAAGTTTGGTTACAAGATTACATCTCTGGAGAGCATTTTGTGTGGCCGTTGGGGGCATGTGGTTCTGAATATGGACAAACAGACAGATAATTTCTATTGCAGCTTTTTTCTGCAGTAGTTGTTGGCCCTGAAAACGGCCGTTTTGTTGCCAAAGTTGGTGATGATGTTCAGTGTAGGTGACAGCATCACGGATCACATTTTCCAGGAACACCTTCACCACACCTCGTGTTTTTTTCAGACGACTGCTATTGCTGCTTCTGCTGCCTGCTCACTACGCCGTCCGAAGCGAAAATGAGTTGAGGCTAGACAGCCACGCTCTTTTATATCTTTTCAAGGTTAAAGCAAAATGATGTGCAACCAAGTGGTAGTCGATTATGACGACTGGGTTTGGGAAGAATGTTTATTTCGTGAAAACAGTGATACAATTATCACTTTTTATTTGTACATTGGACAATGCTTGACATTACCACTTTTTCAATAGTTTCTTGTTGAAAATCATCAGTCGGAAGCATTGCGTAGAAATATTTCTGATCGATTGGTGATAAAATTATTGAAATTGGTCCAGGGGCAGCTGAGTTATTAATGTTCAAAATCTTTCATAATTTTGTTTCATGTTCCATTTTCGGTTTTCACAAAGTGTACCCCCAGTATAGAAATTAAAGACGTAGTCCTACGTAAAAAATTAGCGTACAATTCCCTCAGAATTCGTCTTGGTATTTCTATTGGGAGTAGGCAATGAGAACGACTGGTTCGGTTGACGGTTAGAAGTAATGAGAAAGATTTATTAATTCAAATAAAAAACTAGCCTACTACAATAGACGCAGCTTACTGGTCTTCAACACTCCTCCTTAAGCTAGCGTCTTCAAATATCCAAACCCATTGCTCTTTGGTTACGTTCAAGCTTGACTCGTTGAAGCGGCTTTGTCAAACCATCTGCAACCTGGTCTTCTATCTTGACGTAGTTAAGTTTGATAATTTTCCGATTCAACGCATCACGGATGTAATGGTGCCGGATATCGTCCAAGGTGTGTATCCGCCGTTCCGCGCGATACAAATTGTACTCTGGTTGTCACAGCGCAACTCGATCGGATTTTGTTCGCCAAACTGCGACACCAGCCCTCGCCACTATGACTCTTGTACCGCAGCAGACAACGCAGACATGTATAACTCATATGTTGAGAGTGACACGCTGGTCTGTCGCTTACAGCACCAGGATACTGCTCCTCCTTGCAGCAGGAATACGTATCCACTCGTTGACCTTCGGTTTCCTCCACCGTCTTCGGCGACATCTCCTTTGACAGTTTTTCAGCGGTGTTAATTGGAGCTGTTGCGGTCTTCGCATGTTCAAACCGCCGCACGATAGAGTCGATGTAAACCTCCTGGTCCAACGAAACTGAACCTTCCGTACGAATGCTCAAACAGCCCGTCGCAGGTGCCGAATCCTTCATCCGGAATGTACTGGTTAGCTTGGCCTTCAGGCTGTTATTCAGCGCGACATCGTTGGAGAGTATCAGAACGTCATCAACGTACACCGCAATGAACAAAATCTTCCCATCTTCGATCCAGTAGTACAGGCACAGCTCGTACTTCAATTGGATTAGTCCCAACTTCTTCAGCGCGGAGTCCAGTTTGATGTTCTAGACTCTACTGGATTGCTTGAGACCATAGGGCGCCAGTTGACGTCCTCCGGTATTCACGAAACAAGGCGGATGTTCCATGAAAATCTCCTCTTCCAGATGTCCCTGCAGGAACGCGGTGATGGCATCCATCTGGTTCACCTGCAGATCGTACTTTGCCGCCAATGCAAAGAGGTAGCGCAGTGAACTGTGACGAACGACAGGAGAGTAAGTTTTATCATAGTCTACCCCCTTTTGCTGCGAGTATCCCTTGATCACCATGCGAGCTTTGCTTGGTCTTGAAGACCCACTTGCACTTGATGGTCGTCCTGCCTTTCGGTAGCTCCGTCAACGTCCAAGTTTTGTTGTTGATCAGCGCGTCGTATTCCTCGTTTATCGCCGTCTCCCAGCGTACGGAGTCATCTCTGGATAGTGCCTCCTAGCGTCGGCTTGAGCTGTGGATTCTGCCATTCAACTGAACTGGCCCTGGTTGGCGATGCTCATGGACGGCCCATCGCCATCGAGATTGGTATCACGGGTGGTTCTCTGTGGCGGATTAACATGCGGCAGACCTTTGTTTGACACTTGAAACTTATCATAAAGGATGGCCCACATTAAGTTGCATCACGGAAAAAAACGCTGTAGAAAATTACCCATTGGGTATTTTCTCTAGAAAATTTGGATAGAAGTAGTTAAGAGTGTATTGTTTACACTGTATTTTTATCGCTGTCAGTTTTTCGAAAGTTGCAAAAAAAGGGCGTCACCCGAAAAGCAACGTCGTGAATTGATTTTGCGCAAGCACCTGGAAAATCCTCAACTCTCTCATCGGGACATCGGAAAACAACTCGGAATTGTGCAGTCAACGGCGAGGCGTGTGATTAAACGATACTACGAAACTCTGAGCATTGAACGGAAGGAGAAATGCGGTCAGAATGGATGTTCTATTAGTGATCAGGATCAGAAGCGTGTCGTGAAAGCGTTTAAGCAGAATCCCAATGCTTCGGTCAGGGATGTGGCCAAAAAGTTGAATCTGTCCAAGTCTTTCGTTCAGAGAGCCAAGGACTGGGAGGAACTGCATACGTACAAACTGCAGAAGGCTCCAAATCGTGACGAACGGTAAAATACGGGGGAGGGGGGGGGGGAGTCAACTTCAACTACAGTATCATCAACGTGCACTGCCCACACGAAGGGAGACCCGACGACGAGAAAGAAGCGTTCTATGCGCAGCTGGAGCAGGTGTACGACGGCTGTTCGCAACGGGACGTCAAAATCGTCATCGGCGACATGAACGCTCAGGTAGGACGGGAGGCAATGTATAGACCGGCAATCGGGCCAAACAGCCTGCATGCCGTATCGAACGACAACGGCCAACGATGCGTGAACTTTGCAGCCACTCGAGGTATGGTAGTTCGAAGTACCTTTTTTCCCCGCAAGGATATCCACAAAGCCACCTGGAGATCACCTGAAAACCAAATCGATCACGTTCTAATCTTCTCCGACATTATCAACGTCCGTACGTACCGCAGTGCGAATATAGATTCGGACCACTACCTAGTTGCAGTATGCATGCGCTCAAAACTCTCGAAGGTGCATAACACCCGTCGAAGTCAAACGCCGCGACCCAACATTGAGCAACTACGGGACGCCGGAGTTGCCCAGGACTACGCGCAACAGCTGGAAGTTGCACTACCCACGGAAGAGCAGCTTGGCGCAGCTTCTCTTGAAGATGGCTGGAGGGACATCCGTTCAGCCATAGGTAGTACTGCTGCAGCGGCACTAGGTACTGCAATCCCAGACCGAAGCAATGACTGGTTTGACGGCGAATGCAAACTGTTAGTAGAGGAGAAGAATGCAGCACAGGCGAGAATGCTGCAACACCGCACGAGATTGAATGTTGAGCGATACAGACATGCGCGGAACAGACAAAACTCGGTTTTCCTAAGGAAGAAGCGTCAGCAGGAAGACCGAGATCGCGAGACGATGGAAAATTTGTACAGCGTAAACGACACACGGAAGTTCTATAAGAAGCTAAGCAGTTCGCGTAAAAGCTACGTGCCGCAAGCCGATATGTGCAAGGACTTGGACGGTAACCTTCTCACGAACGAGTGTGAGGTGATTGAGAGGTGGAAGCAGTACTATGACGAGCACCTCAACGGTGAAGCAGCAGTAAACGAAGGTGGCACGGCAACAGACCTTGGAGCACGCGCAGAAGACGACAGGCTACCGGTCCCTGATCTTCAAGAAGTTGAGGAGGAGATCGGTCGGCTGAAGAACAACAAAGCAACTGGTGTAGATCAACTACCAAGTGAGCTATTAAAATACGATAGTGAAGCACTGGCTAGACCGCTGCACTGGGTAATTGCCAAGATTTGGGAGGAGGTGTAGAAGGTGTAACTCCGCGCGATCACACTGCTGAGCGCCGCTTACAAGGTAGTCTCCCAAATTATATGCCGCCGTCTGTCACCATATGCAAGAGAGTTCGTGGGGCAATACCAGGCGGGATTCATGGGTGCCCTCGCTACCACGGACCAAATTTTCGCGATTCGGCAGGTTCTGCAGAAATGCCGCGAATACAACGTGCTCACACATTATTTCATCGATTTCAAATCCGCATACGACACAATCGAGATCATCTATGGCAGATTATGCACGAGTACGGATTTCCGGACAAACTGACGCGATTGTTCAAGGCGACGATGGATCGAGTGATGTGCGTTGTTCGACTATCGGGGACACTCTCGAGTCCCTTTGAATCTCGAAGGGGGTTACGGCAAGGTGATGGACTTTCTTGTTTGCTGTTCAACATCGCGTTAGAAGGTGTGATCAGAAGAGCTGGGATAGACACGAGTGGTACGATATTCAGGAAGTCCATCCAGCTCCTTGGCTTCACCGATGACATTGCCATTATGGCACGGAACTTTGAGATGATGGCGGAAACGTACATCAGACTGAAGGCTGAAGCTAGACGGATTGGACTTGCCATCAACGCATCAAAAGCAAAATACATGAAAGGAAGAGGTTCTAGGGGAGACAATGTTAGCCTCCAACCAACCCCGAGTTCAGATTGACGGTGACGAAATCGAGGTGGTCGATGAGTTCGTGTATTTGGGCGGTCACCAGGCCGAAAATGATACCAGCAGAGAAATTCAAAGACGCATTATGGCAGGGAATCGTGCCTACTTTGGACTCCGGAGGACGCTACGGTCGAATAAAATTCGCCGCCGCACGAAGTTGACTGTCTACAAGACGCTGATTAGACCGGTAGTCCTCTGCGGCCACGAGACCTGGACTATGCTCGTGGAGGACCAACGCACCCTTGCTGTTTTCGAACGGAAGGTGTTGCGTACCATCTACGGTGGAGTGCAGATGGATGACGGAACGTGGAGGAGGCGAATGAACCACGAATTGCACCAGCTGCTGGGAGAACCATCCATCGTCCACATTGCAAAAATTGGGCGACTACGGTGGGCTGGGCACGTCGTAAGAATGCCACACGACGACCCAGTGAAAATTGTTCTAGAAAGCGGAGGAACAAGAAGAAGAGGCGCGCAGCGGGCAAGGTGGATCGACCAAGTAGAAGGTGACCTGCGGACCCTTCGCAGATTACGAGGCTGGTGAACTGTGGCCATGGATCGAGTAGAGTGGAGACGACTTCTTCGGACAGCAGAGGACAACAAGGCCTTAGCCTGATTGGTAAGTAAGGTAAGGGGGGAAGTCACGGACCCGGAAACTGTACACCCAGATTCTGACGAAGCAATCTTTGTCTTATCATGGATGATGAGACTTACGTCAAGGCGGTCTTCCAGTAGCTTCCGGGGCTACTGTTCTTCACCGCCCAGCACAAGTTTGAAGTTCCGGAGGAAGTAAGGAAGCAGAAACTTTCAAAGTTTGCCAAGAACATAATTTGGCAAGCGGCTCAACACCTGCGACTGAGGTGGATGTGAAGAGTGTCGCGATGGGAGCACGGAAGTCACGTCAGTCACGGAATCTGTGCTCTCCCTGCGGCTGTCTTCACTCTCATCGGTTGCTTCAGAGTTGGATTCGGATTCATTGGACTGCGGTTGCAACGGGGCTTCGACTAGAGACAACGAATCGACTTCCGCGATGTCTAGCTGTACTTGCCTCGCTTTGTTACCTTCACCATTGACTTCATCAATGAATGTGACTAGTCGGCTCTTGATGATGTTCCTGGATTTTGGACCGTACAGCCTGTACCCTTTGGAGTCCTCGTCGAAACCAGTCAGAATACACTCGCGGAATTTCAGATCCCACTTCTTCCAAGGGGGGCGACTCTATCTACGAAGCACGAAAAAATGTGTTTTCATGCGCGCAAGCAGAGTAGATAGAAAGAAGATTGATGAGGATGCTGAAGATTTCTTGCAAGATTGCAAGATTTTTCGAAGATTGATTCGCTAGTGTGAGATTTGTTGAGCATCTAGAACTGACATTTAGATGTGTCGCCCCCCTCGACTTCTTCCGCTTCGGTTTGAGGATAAACGCCATCATTTTGGTTCCAAATACTCGAACGCGGGACAGGTTCGGCTTTTTCCCAGTCCAAGCCTCTCCGGGAGTGACATCGTGGCCATGCTTTGGAGATCGATTCAACAGTCTTGCTTTGAACAGCATGTACCGAGCACGGTCCACAATCGATCGGTTTGCACGTTCTGCCATACCGTTCTGTTCCGGAGTGTAGTCGTTCGTGTCGTGATGCCGTATGCCGTGCTGCTTCAGATAGCCTTTGAAACCATACCATACATACTCCTTCCCGTTGTCGTAAGTAATCTTCACTACTTTTCGATGAATTTTTGTCTTGATCTTCTAGAAACTTCCTAACAGAACGTTCGTGTCAGGCCCATAACCTATTGCGAGTAGGCAACGAAAACGTCTGGTTCGGTTGACGGTTAAGGCCCAAGCGCAATAACAGCGGAAGCGGAACGGCAGCGGCAGCGAAAAAGCCTACTTGTCGGATTGAAAACTATTTAGAACAGGTTAGAACCAAATCGACTTCGGTTAGGTATATTGATGTCATTTGTGACAACTGTCAAACTTTCCGTTTCCATTCCGCTTCCGCCCACATTGCACTTGGGCTTTTAGAATTAAATAGAAAGATTTATTGATTCAAATAAAAAAAAAACTAGCCTACTACGATAGACGCAGCTTACTGGTCTTCAAATTTCCTTATAGTACGTTCAGACTATGGCTGATATCATGTAATATAGACTGTCGATAACCACAGCGGATTGAGATAATTATTTCGGAGGATCTTCACTTATTTCTTCTTAATTCACAGTTCAATTTATTTTCATTAACTTTAAACTAATTAACTTTACTTAAATTTATTTCAATTTCACTTTGTACTTTATGAAATTCTCACTGTCCAATTTTTGTCGTCTCAACCACTCGGCACTGATGATAAGGGCTCCGTCTATATGATGGTAGAACAACCAAAGAGGTTTATTTATGCTGCGGCGGTTCCTTATATAGCTGTCAGTTAACGGAAGAAAGAGAAGGAACAGTCGGAACTGCACAAACGTCAATAAACGCACAGTTCTGCTGCACGGTCGATCCCATAATCGATGAACGGGGAGTGGTAGTTTGATGGCGAGATTGATGATCGATGATGCCCACTGACGTATAGGTGTCTCTGCTCGCATATGCGAACATAGACTATTTTTATATCAAAAGTCATACGTACGATTTTCGGTGAAAATTTGATGCATGAGTGCTCATTGCAAGACAGCCTATATTACATGATATCAGCCATAGTCTGAACGTACTATTACAATTTGATTCATATTACTTTTAAAATTATCTCCAGAAGGTTCTTTGATTCACTCTACTGTTACCTCAAAATTATCAATTAGTTTCGCTGTATCACCTTGGAATTCCTAAATAATTCTCCAGAAATAAGCTCCGCTCAGTATTCACTATTCTTGTAGGTATTGCTCGTAGTAGAGAAAGACAGGATTGATTTAAACGAAGTTTATTACTGTAAACACAGCTTGATGGTTGGATTAGAACTAATTAGAACTAGGTGAAAATTCACTATTTATACCCTCCTAGTTGTTTATTGGTTACCATGAAGTCCTTGGTTATATACTTGCTGCCATGGTATCCTTTTGTTATTTACCTAGGTTGTTTATGCGTTGCCACGGCAACCTTCAAACAAACGGACCTGGCTTCGGCGTATCCTCGGCTACTTTGTTTCACACTCCCTCTCAATCCGACATTCCTAGGTAAGACGTCAGTTGTTGGAACCGGGTGGCTTCCAAAGGTTTTGTGAACAGATCCGCCAGTTGATCACGAGTTCCAATTGGCTCGATGTGCAGTGTACCACTCTCCACCAGATCTCGTATGAAATGATGTTTCACGTCAATGTGCTTGGTCCTCTTGCTTTCTAGATGTTTGGCCATGCCGATGCATCCTCGGTTGTCTTCATAGATTGTTACTGGATTGGCAATAACTTGAAGGTCGTTTAAAATGCCGCTGGTCCATACGGCTTCTGCTGCTGCTGCACTAAGAGCAACGTACTCAGCTTCACTTGACGACAATGATACGGTGGATTGTTTCTTGCTACTTCAGGATACGGTGCATCCATAGACCTTGAAAATGAAGCCGCTCACAGATTTTCGGTCATGAAGGTCGGCCGCCCAATCGGCATCGGCATAGCCTATGAGCGGTACTGATTCACTGTTCCTCTGGTATTCGAGACTCAGGTTTTTTGTCCCGCTAAGATACCGCACCACTCGCTTCAATGCATTCCAATGTACGGTTGATGAATCCTGCTGGAATCGCCCGAGATAACCGACAGGGTAACATACATCTGGCCTTACACAGAGCATAATGTACATCAAGCTGCCAAGCAATTCGCGATATGGTTCTTCAGCGCTAGGCCCACCTTGAGGTAGTTGTAGACCTTTTTTCCATTGGAGTCTTGATCGGATTGCATTCACCCATTCCAAAACGATCCAGTACCTTTGTAACGTTGGATTCCTGTGACAGTCGCAAAGATCCACCATTACGGTTGTAATTGATCCGTATACCAAGAAAGTGTCGCAATTCTCCGCAATCGGTCATCTCAAAAACAGTAGATAGCTTCTTTTTTAGCTTGTTGATGGTGTCCAAATTTCTTCCCGCAATCAGAAGATCATCGACGTACAGGATGATATAAAGCTCATTATTCTCCTCGTACCTGACGTACAAGCAGTAGTCTCTCTTCGATCGTACGAAACCCAGTTTCTCGATCTGGCTAGTGAACTTCTGATTCCAACACCGTGGTGACTGCTTAAGTCCGTAAAGCGACTTTTGCAGCTTGCACGCCATCCCTGGTGCTGACTTCGTACCGTCTGGAGGACAAATGAAAATTGATCCCTTTAGCTCGCCGTGAAGAAAGGCCGTCTTTACATCCATCTGGTGAAAGAAGAAGCCCTCGTGAACACCAACCACAAGGATGATTCTAATCGTCGCAAGCTTGGCCACTGGAGCGTACGTCTCTTCGTAGTCCAGTCCAGGTTTCTGCAGAAAACCCTTCGCGACAAGTCGGGCCTTGTACCGTACTATCCGTCCGGCCTCGTCCTCCTTAATCCGGAAAACCCACTTGGTTTTTAATGGCTTCACGTTAGCGGGCATGGTACCATCTTCCACACCTGATTTTTCTCCATTGACTGCAACTCGTCTTGAATGGCTTGCAGCCACTCGTCTCGGTCTTCCCGAACTAGCACATGCTTGTAGGTTTCAGGAACATCTAATGTGAAGGAAAACGCAGCAGGGGTTGCTTGGAAACCAGTAATATAATCGAGCAACTTACCCGGAAACTTGCGCTCCCGTTCGCTACACCTTGACGATTCTGCATGAGTTTCGTCACTATTTATTTGCGAAGGGAGCGCACCGACTGTTGCTTCATCTGATATGTTGTCCTCTGGATCTTGGAGATGTTGTCCATCGTTGTCCAAATCTGATTCTTCATCGGCAGGTTCGTCTTCGGGCTCAGCTGCTTCCCCCTCTTGCTCGTACGAAGGTAAAACGACTAACGGCTTCTTCTCTTTTCTAGGCTCAGAAGCGTACGGGAAACAGGTCTCGTCGAAACGAACGTCACGAGCAATCACTACCTTCCTGCTTTTTCTATTCCATAGGCGGTATCCATTGGTTGCATAGCCGATCATGAGGACTTCTTGACTTTTAGCATCCAACTTTTTTCGGAGTTGCGTAGGGATCCATGCATACGCCTTGCATCCAAAAACACGAAGCTTCGACATGTCCGGCTTGGATCCCATCCAATATTCGGCCGATGTTACTCCTTCCAGCAACGCTGCGGATGGACTGCGGTTGATCAAATACACCGCTGTAAGAGCTGCTTCATTCCACATCTGCTTCGGCATTGACGAATCAAGCAACATGGTCCTCACTTTTTCCACAAGCGTTCTGTTGAAACGCTCAGCCACACCATTTTGTTGAGGCTGCAGTTGCCTCAACCTGAATACCTTTCTTCTTGTAGTAGGCTTTCTGTGCCGTTGATCCATATTCCCGACCTTGATCCACGGTCAGTTTAGAAATCCACGTGCCGAAATGAGCGGTTACCAGTGCTTCGTACTCCTGGAATTTTTCGAAGACCTCTGACTTCCGTTTCATGAGGTAAATCATAGCAAAGTGCGTTTTGTCGTCGATAAATGACACAAAATATTTCGATCAGTCCCAGGCTGGTGGATCGATTTGACCGCATACGTCCGAGTGAATCCGCTCGAGGAGTCGCTTTGCTCGGGTTCGTGTTCCATCGAACGGGTCTCGACACTGTTTGCCTTGAGCACAGGCATCGCAGAACCGATTTAGTCCAGGCTTGAAGTCCACACTAGTGGCCAGCTCCTTTTGAACGATTTTGGCCATTCCACCTTGGCCAAGATGTTCTAAGCGACGATGCCAAAGTTCGTTGCGATCCACCTGGCAAACGTTAGCAACTGGATCACTCACCTTAATATCGAGCTCGTATAAGTTCCCCTTCATTGGTGCAGTAGCGATAACATCGCCATCCTTTTTCAGTACAGCTTTATTCTTGAGAAACAGCACTTCGACACCGACGGCCGCAAGTTTCTTCACTGACAACAGGTTTTCGCGGAGATCCGGCACGTAGAGAACATTCCTCACTTTCAGAAGCACGCCGTGGTTACTGTAGCCATTGATTTCGCCTTCGTCCTTTGCTACTAGGTTTTCACCATCCTTCGCCACATTGATCACCACCGGGGTCGGGAGTCTTTCAGTCGAGTCGAAAAACGTTTTTACATTGACCAAATGATCACTCGCCCCAGAGTCCAATTTGAAATTAATTGTGTTACCGTTTGATTTTGTTGACTCGTCGCGGCTTACCATAAAGCTAATTGCTTTCTTTCGAATTGCAGTATGCACTTCCTTCTTTGGGTTGAGGCAGTCCTTCTTCATGTGGCCTGGTTTGCCACAGTTGTGGCATTTACCCTTGAATTTGCCACCACGTCTGTCCTGGTAGTGTGCTGCGAAAACCGCTGGTCTGTCCTCAACAGTTTCGCCCATCCGATCAGCACGTTTTTGTTCTTCCGCAAGGAGCCGTTGCTTCACCAAATCCAAGTTCAAGTCTTCTTCTTGATGTTTTCCAGCGCTGTGACGAGGGGATCGTATGAGTCCGACAAGCTAAGGAATAGCTGAGACACGAGATCTCCATCCTCCAGGTTCGCACCAGCCGTTTTGAGTTGCCTCACGAGATCATCGAACGCCAAAAGGTGAGACCGCATCGAAGCTCCCTCCTTCATCCGTAGGCGTCCAAGCTGCTTTCGTAGGAGCGTTTGACTGGCCACAGACTTCTTGGCAAAAACTTCACGCAAGCTTGACCACATCTCTTTCGCGCTGCTTTTGTCTCGGATTACTTCCAGAACATCATCTGCCAAGAATCCTACGATGTAGCTCTTCGTTTTCCGATCATCTTCTTCAAACTTCGCTTTAACTGCTTCCACTGTTGGTACGTTTTCCGTCAATGTCCACAGCACACCAGCTGCATCCAAAAACATCTTGACGCGAAAACTCCAATTCTCGAATCCCGGTCCACCGGAATACTGGGGAATTCCATGCGCAGCTTCCTTCGGGGTGCCCATAACCTCTTGTAGGTATTGCTCGTAGCAGAGAGAGACATGATTGATTTAAACGAAGTTTATTACTGTAAACACAGCTTGATGGTTGGATTAGAACTAATTAGAACTAGGTGAAAATTCACTATTTATACCCTCCTAGTTGTTTATTGGTTACCATGAAGTCCTAGGTTATATACTTGCTGCCATGGTATCCTTTTGTTATTTACCTAGGTTGTTTATCCGTTGCCACGGCAACCTTCAAACAAACGGACCTGGATTCGGCGTATCCTCGGCTACTTTGTTTCACAACTATTTATCTCCTGAAATTCCCATGGATTAATTTTCGGAATTTCCTTTAAATTCCACTCAGAATTTCAAATTCCAAAAGCTGTCCCGTAAATTACGTTATATGCTTCTCACAATTTCCTAGGAACTCTTCTTTGAATTCTCTTAAAATGATTTCAGGAATAACCATGAAACTCTGCTAGGTATTCCTTTCAAATTTACGTCAAAACCTTGTTGAAACTTCTCTTAGAATTCCTTTGGAACAATCCTCAAAATGTTCCTTGAATTCTTCCCAAAATTCTGGGAATACTGCTCGCAAGTACCTTGGAGTTCCCTTTACAAAGTCCCTAGACATATCACTCTTGGAATTCTGTTGGAATTTTCCTTTGGATAAGACTCCCTTGGGATCATACTCAGAACTGCCTTGGAATTCTCCTTACGTTTCATTTGAACTTCAACAGAACTAACTTGAAAGGAATCCTCAGATTTCACTTCAAGTTTTCCTAAGAATTCTTCACATGGAATTCTCTTCTGAATTGCCTAGAAATTATACCTAGATGTTTTTCAAAATTGATTCCTTGTCTATCAGAAATAAGTACCCTGAAATAGCCTGCAATAGCACGGTTATTTGTATTTTTTTTTAATTCACCACCAAACAAACACAGCTTCGTATGCGTCCAAAACATAACTACGGCCATTCCAGAATAATACTCACACATCAGTCCTCGAAATTGATGACTGCTTTCAACATACCTGAAAAGAGAAAAATGAAATAGGATTAGATCTCCGACACATAAATGAATGCCAAACATTCGAGCTTTAAACTGTAATTCACTGAAAGTTATGACCCCGCAAAAAAAAAAAACAAAACCAAAGATTTATAGTTATTTAAAAATGCAAAAATCCTCCAACTGTCCCCGACATTGAAACATTCCGAAATTCTTTCCGAAAAGTTGACAGATCGTTCCGCCTGCTTCGCACAGGTGCAGAAATCCAAAAAGATCTGTTTCTCTGCGATCATATTTCTTCCGCCATCGTCGTCATGGTGACAACTTGTAGTTTTTTTTTTTTTTTTTTTTGTTCACCATGTTCCAAATTTGCCAACTTTGTGCGTCATCTGCTCGCCCAGCGATGTAAAACACCTCCATTTTCATACAAATAAACCGAAGCAAACTGTCATCGTCCGTTCCATTTACAAACGTGCGAGAGATGCGGGCGCTCCATCATCCATCCACGATTGGAGTGTATGTGGGAAAAAAGGTGTGTGTGTGTGTGTGGAAAAAGTGCAACTATTTTTAGCAGTTCGTTCATCATCATCATCATCAGCAACTTCGTCATCCACCTTCAACCTGAAGCGGCAAAGTTAACGACGAGCGACGATGGATGGGAAAAAAATCATATCTCGAGCACGCTGTTTTTTTTTCATTTTCTATCGCCCGTGAGCGCCATCTAGTTTCCGCTTTCAACATGGGGAAAGAATTTTCCGATTGATTCGCTGCCATTAACGAATACATCCGCCATCCGTAAGTCCTCTCGGCGGAGCAGATGGAGCAAATCGAATTGTACAGGTTGGGAGTTCTAAAAATACCAAAGGAGTAGGCCACGTCGATTTTAATTACTAGACCGCATTAAAGTCCTCTTAGTAAAAGTATGGACGTCTGTCAAAGGTTGTTCCAATCGAATCGATTGGAACAACACCTTGTTTCAGTTCTGTGGTGACAGTCGTCCATACTTTTATTAAAAGGCTTTAGACTGCATGCGTCGTGTCCCTTCTCAAGGCCTGCTGGATGAAAGCGATCGGAAACACACTGGCAATGAGCTGTCAAAACAGATGATGGCGATTTTTTCTCAACCCAATTCAAGGTGGCCGCTTGGAGTTTTGTTGGTCATAAAAATCATCGAAAAATCTCACACTTCGGGTTTAACTTACTCGCTCGCTTTTCGCACCTCTTATAATAACAGTGGATGTTTACCTTTCGGTCTATTGTTTTGTCGGAACAAGCAGTTGAAGTTGTTTTGTAAACAACATAGCGTGTATCGGAGGCACAATCGAAAACTACTGAATAATTCAATTATTTTTACCAATTGAACAACAGCAAAGCTTGAGCATACGGTCATCTAATGTTTCGTAGTTGCTACTATAGTTGCTATATTTATAGTCTGGCGGATAGAATTTCGATCTATCAAAAAGTGGAACCAATTCAATATATTGTAGACCTCAAGGAGGAATCAACTCGGCACACCTCAATCTGTGCCGATAGTTTTGGCTGTGCCGAAACGTGTCGATCAAGTATCCCATGAGTTTGGCAACCCTGAAGATTTAATGACTTTTGTGATTGTGTAAGAAAACGAAGCGTGATGAAAATAAATTTATGTAATGCAGTCTAAAATCACTGCTGCAGCACGGAAATTTCACCAGAATAAGCAAACCAAACCAAATCTATTCCAAGAAGACTGATTGTAGCCCTGGTGCATGCCGGTTCTTTAGCTATACTCCGTCGGATGGATACCGGAAAGCTGGATGTGGTTCTTCATCCGTGGCGTTGACTACGGAACAGTACAACAACGATAACAACTGCGAGGTGGAGGTGGAACTGTTCAGTCTGCTGCAAGCGGAGGACGGCTACATAAAGATTAGCGGGGATTTTGAAAAAAAAACTTGTTGTACGCAATGGTGACGTAGGACAACGTAGTCTTATTTAATAAATCTTATTTTTTTACTGCAGCAGGAGCTTGTGTTTTGTGTAGAAATAGGAATTCGAGCGGGGTTCTCTCTGTTTATACTCTTTAGTATGACGCGCTTAACATAGATGGCCCACAGCGACTCACGAAGAGCTACTGATTCCGATCAATAGCGGTGCGGCTTCTTCCTCCTTCCATGGATGCTCATATGGGCTCCAGCTCGCTGCTTGCAGGGAGCCTTTCGTTGTGTACTGGAAAACATCACCACTCACAACGCGGTAATTGCATAAACACCGTTTGGTGAGACCGGATAGAATTCAACTTTGAAATCTGTGTTAGGGAAATCGCTTTTCGCAGGAAATCGGTGATAATTTTAATTATCATAGCAACAGTTGCACTTTCGTGTAATTTTCAATAGTGACATTTTGAAAAATGATAAAGTTTCAAAATAAACAGATGCGTAAAAATATTTCTAATCTATTGGTGATAAAATTATTTAAATTGGTCCAGGGGCTGCTGAATTATCAACGTTCAAAATCTTTCATAATTTTGTTACATATTCCATTCTCGGTTTTCACAAACTGTACCTCCATATAGAAATCACAGACATAGTCAAACGTCAAAAAAAGTTTATCGATTTCCTCGAGGTGAACAACTTTGAGGTGCCGAATGTGATTCTGTTGTATGCAATCGAAGTGGTTAAGGATCGGGTTTAGGTTGTTGAAATGTATTCAGTTATACCTTGATGTAACGTAACTGTCACTTTTGACTTCCACCGCTGATTTCTAGCTAACAGCCATTAAATCAAGCAATGTTATAACACCATCGAAGATATGAGACAATCCTTCATCTATCGTTTATTGCAATTTGAATAATTGAACTGATATTTGTGAGATATCGACGGTGGAAGTCAAAAGTAACAGTTACTTTATATTGAGGCATACCTGTATTATTAGACGAATAAAACATAAAACAATGTTTAAAGAAAGCCTATCTAATGTGTCGAAAAGAGCAAAATGGATGAGCTATCGGTGGCTATGAAGATCGCTCATCCGAGGAGGATGATTTGTATGACACTATGTATTTGGCCACCGTGCCGTGCTTGTGGAATTGACCCATATGAACCGTGATTTCCGATACTGTCGCCACCGGAAACGGCAAGCAATTGTTGCAATCACGTTGGTTGCAAAAGTGGATGACCCTGAGGGTGATCTAGTTATTGCTGTTGCTGGTTATGATCTCGGCGCTGCTATTTACCACCACACTTTAACAACTCTTGCAGGGAATTAGAAGAAGTCCTGGCTGCAGGAGAGATCCGAGCAAAATCCTATAGGCTTGACTTCAAATCTGGTATACGATCGTCATCCTAAAGCGAAGATCAGCGATTGTCAACAAAGTGCAAAACCTTAGCAACTATTGGAAAATCTTCACCAAAAAACAGTGATGCCGTTTTATAATATATTATATGTCATTCTTGTCAATTTGTGCCCTAGCATGCCGAGCAGTGTGCCGTAATGTGTTTTGGCACAGTGTGCAGAGTTGATTTCTCTCTTGGTAGGCCTACAATTGAAGAGGTAGTATCAACTTTTAAAAACAAAACTTTGATAGTTATTTCCTCACTTTCTCCAACCCAATGATGGTGTGGGTTTACGTGAGCGCGGCTTGAGCCACGAGAAAAGGGTTTTCAACAAGGGGTATACCTCTCTGCATACCTTAATCCGTGCCGAGTTATTTAGCAGTGCCGAAAGCTGTGCCCAGCGCTATGCCGAACGTGGTTTCAATCAAAGTGTGCCTATCAATGTGTCAATATTCTATGAGTTTGGCAACCCCGAGAGTTATGACTTTTTTTTTATTGTGTTTACATTCTCAATTTATCAGATGGATCAAGGCAAGCATTCAGTGTCCCTTCATTCTCATTAGTGCATTTGCGGATCGAGAGGTCGAAGAGGAAGTGGAAGCCATTTAACATGTACGGTGTTCAACCCGTCCACCAGATTCCGGCTCGATGTCCCTGCTCCTGATTCCTTGCAGATGTACAGAAACTAAGGCGTAACCCGATCGATGATGGATGAAATTGCCGCCTGCTCCCTGTCAAATTATTCCCCACTAAAGTAACTCAGAATTAGAACGGGCGAGAAATAAATCCCATCGTAGAGACAACATCCTCGGGCCAGTTTTTAATAAAGCCTCAAATCAAATTTTCAGTAATGAGCAAGGCCTTGATACGAGCTAGTTCAACAAAAGGATGATGACAGAAATGCATCTGCAAAATTACCGGATCTGGTGAAGGGGATATGCTTGATTTCGGACTCGTGGAATAGAATGTAATTGCATTTTTATTTGCAATGATCCGTTCCTATAAATCCTATACTATTGCACTAAGGCAATCGTACTCCGATCCAGGTCTGATGGAATATGTGGGGTTAATACCTATTGACTTCCCTGAGCAGTACTGGAACTTCATTCAAAATTATATGAAATCCCTATAAAGTCCTGTGGATATCCCATCGTAGCCAATATCAATTGAGACCAGGGCTAGAAAGCACCTCAGAGCGTTAGCAAAGCAACTTTGTGAGTGCATCTCACAACACTCGACAAAGAGTGTGTGGTTCTCCCATTTACTTCGCACGCTCTCTTCCAACTAATCCGTGAGGAAGCGATCAACACAATGAGCGGTACACTCCGTGCGGCGCAGGGAGCGAATATAATACAACAAGTGTTAATGTCTTATTTGAGTTCTTTGCAGACTTTGCAACCCTACACTGAGTGGAACTCTTTGCATCGGAGCCGTCGGAGCGATGGCTAAACCTTGAGCTTTCGTTATTTCTGGGTGTGTGCCTGTCATCTCTTCTCTACTGCTTTACACTTGTGCAGGGTGAAAGACAAGCAAACTTTGTGTTTGCTTGATTCTCGTTTTGTTTTTTTCAGAAAATCAGTACAATGCGCGCAATGCGCGAGTGATCAGATGACAACCCTGATTGAGACCAATGACTGCGAACGTGTATAAACTGACGTTCATTGTCTCCAGTTTTGTTTTTGATTTTCATGATCACGGGATCCAGCCAGTTTGTACCACAGGTAACCAGTTTCAACCGTCTTAACTGCCGTATCGACAAGACCCTCTCGACCGGCCATGGTGTGGATGAACTAGATTGAAGGCAATCCCGAATAGAAGCTGTTCTGGATGAAATCAAGAGCCACTGGGAATTCTGCTGTGAATCGAATGAGACGGACTGTGTTTGGCTAGATTTAGAGAGACTCACGGTGCAGAGAAAACTTACAAAAAATTCTTAAATTCTTGATTGAATCTTTGGTTTACCAGTTTTTATATGACAACAAATTCACCTTTGGGTAAACAAAGTATTCAACCGAGTAGTCAACCTTAGCAACGGTGTGCAAAATTTTATATTATATCGCTTGTGTCCTACTAGTCTGCATACAATGCCTTGGTTTTCTTTGCATCCACGTAAACTATAGCTCATACCGTAGTAGGCTGTGTATAAAAGAAAATGATTTACTTAGTTTGACAGTTGCACCATGACGAAGTGGCTGCGTATTCGTGATTTGTCCCACGCGCAAATGTCGCAAAAAGACATTTCAATCGCTGCGGGAGTGTCCCGGTGGACCGTCAAAAGGGTTTTAGACCGAGAAAAGAAAGGACAACAACAGGTCGTCCGAGGTCAGCTCGGGTTCCAAGGGTTATCGCTGCTATCAAAAGGAAGATTCGGGTGAATCCAGTGCGTTCAATAAGGAAAATGGCAAAGGAACACGGGATCAGTGACTTTACGGCACGGAAGATTGCGGGCGAAGTCGAGGGTACGGAGAAAAAAACTCACATGATTACCAACCGCATCCGAGAGGTACGAGTCGAACGATGCAAGAAAATCTTGAACTTCCTTGAACGAAAAAATCCGTTAATCCTGTTCACCGACGAGAGCATGTTTACCGTCGATCCCGTATCAAATTCCAGAACCGACCGGTGTATTAGTTCTCTTTCGGTAAAAGACGTGGCCGACGAGCACAAGAACGTGTATCTGACCGAGCATCCTGCTAGCGTTATGGTGTTTGGATTGGTGGCTTCCGATGTCAAAAAAATGGACCCGGTGTTCATTCCAGAAGGCGACAAGGTCAACACGGAGGTCTACATCGGGATTTTAAGTAAGTATGTTCTTCCGTGCATCAAAGAACAGTACGGTCCGAAGCCAAATGTTGTATTTCAACAAGATGGGGCTCCGTGCCACACCTCGAACCGCACTCAGAAGTGGTTGCAGGAACATCTTCCGTTCTGGGCGAAGAATATGTGGCCGCCATCCACCCCGATCTTAATCCGCTGGATTACTCAATATGGCGCGTCATGAAGGCCAAGGCCTGTTCTAAACGCCACCCGACTACAGCAAGCCTCAGACAAACATTGACACGTATCTGGGGAGAAATGGATCCAGACTACATTATTAGAACCTGCCGTGCATTTCGGAAGCGTGTGGAGGCCGTAATTGCAGCAAGTGGAAACTCGATCGATGATTAACATAGAAACATACCCCCTTTGAATAAATAAAAAAAAACTCGAAAACGAAATTTTTGAGATTTTTTTTTAATTTTGACATTGCTCAATGGTGCAAACGTTATCACGCATACGGTATCTAAAAAAAAAAACAAATCGCCAGCTGATATTTTTAGGCGACTTTACAAAAGAAAACAAGCAAGCAAAATCATCATGCAAAAATAGCTAGGATTTGTTTTCTTCTCATTACGCAAAATTGCTTTCGAGTGTTATGACGTCGTCACCATCGTCTCCCACAAAGTTTACATTTTTCCCTAGATCTTCTTTTCGTGTGTGATATAAAATCGATTTCAAACTAAATAATAAATGTATCTTGTTGGTTGTACATTTTCTACAAAATCACAAGCATAATCATGTTATTTTCTTAACTTTTAAATAAAATAAATACTATCCATGAAATGAATCAATGATGTTTTCTGCTTGATAGAACGGAAATGGACCATTACGACGAAGTAGCCCTCTACCCTATTGACAATATTTTTGCCCGTGTAGTGTCTGCTATAGACTCTCTTCTTCGAGTGGTTTCACAGGGCAAACATAAGCAAAGGTATCTCTTAAATTGACGTCAGCACACTCCTATTGATTCAAAACCTAACGGATCGGATTGATGCTGCTTAACTGAACAAATCTACCAGTGGAAACATCATCCTATTCGCAGAATAGAGGTGCCATTCTACGACAAACGCTTCAGTATCGCATGCACGTTCCCGTTGCACATCAAAACAGGCTTTATGTCGCGTGTTCTACACATTCGTTACCAACAGGCTACCATCGTGCAATACTGCCGTGGTTAAAACGCATATTTATTAGACGCTGAACACGCGTGCATTCCCTGCAATAACTGTGGAAGAACAGGTTTGTATCGACGCCAACGAAAACAACGACGACGAAGAACCAAATCAAAGCCTACTGCTGCTTCTATATGTATGCATCTATTCAGGTACAGGTAACGCACGAAGCCATGCATGGATGCACGCCATAGGAGGCATATGCTTCGGAAGCAGCCTCAGCAGCAACAGATACATCTAGACGAACATGCGAAGAGGGCCAATGAGAGAAAAAAAAGTTGAGGGTTGTGTCCAAAGCACGACCGCATTATTGGCGTAGAACTACGAGATTATTTTGTTGTTCCATTCAATAATATATAAATGGCAAAATAGGGGAAATGGCTCTAATGATCTAAGATTGGGCCCATCGCTAAAAATCTGCTATTTATCAATTTTATCTAGATGAACGCGTCATTGGGACGGAACTAATGGATATTTTTTGTCGCTATTGAAAATTTAGTCGATTGCTGAATTTATGAATGGGCCCAAATTAGGGGCATTTAGGCCGACATTACATTTACATTTCCCCTAAATGATTTAGAAATTTAATTGAACATTCGAAGCCCTTGATATTTTTCACGGATGTCCCTTGGAACTTTTGTTAGAATTCGCATGATATTATTTTTCTAATTCCCTCAGAGTTCAATACTCTCGGAATTTCATTGAAGTTCTCAAAATAACTCTCTTTACATTTTTCTTGGAATTTATTTAGAATATTCATTAGAAATTAACCTGTAATCCTCTTTACAATCGTCATGAAATTTTACACCGAACCACCTAATTATTCTACTTTGAACTTAAACAATTGACTTGACGTTGTAGTCAAAATTCTATAAAAAATACTTCCAAAAACTCCATTGGAATTTGTGTCTTACATACCTTATTATCTCTAGAATTCATTATAAAACCTCTAAATTCCTTTGGAATTTCCATCATAATTAGTTATTTTATCCGGAAAATCTAATAGTTGAGAAGATTATGATTTTCCAAAGAGAGGACGAAGTATATGTTTTCTCGGTACATCATAGAAATTCTCGGACCTCTTCCGGTGATTTAGATCCGGCTTTTTCCCGATTTCCCGGTTCACTAGTCACCCTGTGTCCAGTATACAATAGGTCTTACCCATCTGAGTAACATTACTAGAGTTAGTGATATCCTATCTAGTCCAAACACTGAAAACGAAACTAACTTAGAGAGTGAGTAACTTTTGCTCAATCGTAACATTTCTAAAAGCGTTGGTCACGCAGCATGACTCACTCTCTGAATAAGATTAGTTTTCAGTGAATCTATACTGCAAGCCTTTTGAATCAAATGTTACTAGCGCTGCATGGTGAGTGAATTCTGAACCAAGAGGCCAATCATGCGATAGATATTGTTCATCCAAATACCTTCACTGAATACAGAAACCTGCTTTCTGGCCGTACTGTCAAGTAAAAACATGGAATTTGATGCAAATTGCACACTGAGCTCGACTATCCAATGACCAATTTCTAGCCGAGATGGCAAGCTAAATACATTGAAAACGAAATTGAGTAAAAGTGACTCACAACTGAGTAAAAGTTATTCACTCTCTGAGTTAGTTTCGTTTTTTTAAACTTTATTTTAGAGATGTTTAGCCGAATGCTAGTTCATCTCTTTTTCGTTTCCAGTGTACAACGCAACGAACACCCCTGTTTATCACTCGGCAGTCAAACGATAACTGCAGTCAAACTTTCTACGTTTCGCAAGCTTAAGCATTTGGATTATCATGCTATGTCCCCTCCTTTTTTCCTGTATTTAGCTGATGTAGGTGCATGAATAGAAAAAAATGCTACGATGTCCACGCTGCAGCGAACCAGTTCGAGGTCGACCCGTCCAACGTGCAACGCTGAATGATTATGCGGCTGCGGCTTGTGTTGTTAGGGACCATTTTTCTGATGGCTGTGTTAGGGGTGAGCCCTAGACTGATGCAAAATTTGAAATTTTCGCTCCACAGCCTTCAAACGGCATCAAATCGGGACCTGATTAGCCTCCGAAAGTTTAAACTCATTTGATAAGAAACTGACTTGGCACAAACCATTTGAAGTTTATATGGAGATTACTATGGGAAAACAAAACTTTTTGTTCATTGTCTTTTAGCCTTTTTGCATATTGTACTGTTAACAAATTCTATTGCTATTCTTATGGGAATTTTTATCCGCTACAACTTTGCAGTAAATCGTTTTTCAGCCAAACGTCAAATTAAATAGTTATTAATTGTTTAAGAGATTGATAATCTTATGGCAAGATTAAGCAACTGTATTGTAAGCAACACTGTATTCTGCAGTGTGACATAGTAGCCATGGTTTTTGTCCTCTATTCTACGCGCCATAAACACCAATGTTGCCTGCTGAACAGATGATTGAGCATAATCATAAGACATCAGTGACTTGAATCATTAATAACTTCTGTTCCTTAAATTTGATCGAAAACTGGTCTTCAACAAAGTTGTAGCTGTGAAAATTTTCAACAAGCTCAGCTATTATTTTCTAAAGTAGAGTGAACTGGTGAATTTTGAGATACATATGAATCGAAATTATGGTTTCTCCATAGTAATTCCCATATAAACTTCAAATGGTTTGTGCCAAGTCAGTTTCTCACTAAATGAGTTCAAATTTTGGGAGGCTAATCAGGGCCCAATTTGGAACCGTTTAAGCACTGTGGAGCGAAAATTTCAAATTTTGCATCAGTCTAGTGAGCACCTTGCGATCGGAAAAAAAAGAATGAGAAATTTGAATGTTTCCCTTAATTTTTATCTAATTAAATATTTGACATTTTAAATGTGTGACATACCACACAAATCTTATAAAACTGCCGAATCGATCGACATACAAATCATCAAAATCCATTGATTATTGGCCAAGTTATTCGCATTTAAAGCCTGACAAATTTTCGTTGCATTTCCCTGGACTGGCACCCTTCCCGAAAGACGTAGTTCTACATAAAAAAGTAGTTATGGCTTCAAACGTCGATTCCTCGCGGATGAAAACTCAGCAGCGTCAGGTAGAGGAAGTTTACTCTATACGCTCTTTTGATGCACCAATGTAGAGTGCGCTAGGCGATTTTTAAACAATGTCCATCGGGAGTGGACTTAATTTACGATTTTTTTACAGATCTGAACTGATTTACAGCTCAAATAACCACACTTTAAAAATCCGGATGATCATAACCGTTGGACCTATAGTTGGACAGTATAATGAATCTTCATTTTTCTCCAATCAAATATATTTGGAAGCACCAGCCAGATCATCACTGCAAAATCGATACAGAAAATAAAATATTCCACGTGGATGACGATTTAAAGCACCAGCGATGGATACATTAATCAGGAAAGGTGAAAATATTTTCCTCTTCCTATGCTTCACGGCGAAAATTTCAGCCCTAATCACTCTTTAGAGGATTCTTCTATTCACTACCAGAGGCTGAAACGATCGCTTAGTTTCTATTGGATTCGCCTATCAGATGGTGTGCATTCTGAATAAGTTGATATCTGGTTTTTGGTAATAAAGATACAATTTGTGGTAAGTAGGGTAGAGAACTAGTTCGGCCTAATCGCCCGTTTTGGGCCTATCGAGCAGAAAACTTCAAATAAATCCATTATTTCAGAGTTAACAAGCCAATTATGCGTTTGGCACGATACTTTAGTTAATAAGCTACCGAACGAAGTCAATGAGAACGCGTGATATGAAGGTTTGCACGCATTATTTCCAAAAACAAAAGAAGCGCTCCGACCGAATCAATTTTTATCTTCATCTGATACGCCGAAGTGAATTCATTTGCGTTTCAATGGCATTTCAATGCACTAGGCCGAGTTTAGAATTCGTAGGCCGAGTTTGGCGTCAAGAAGCAGTGTTAGACTTGTGACAATATCTCAACTATTGGTTTCTCTTTATCAAATCTTACGGTACATACGGAAAGGTAAATAAATTTGGAAGCCATCAGTAATAATAACATTCCGTTTTGTGCTAAACTACGCTAGATAAAGAAGGACTAAGTGCGGGTTGTGCTTAATAGGCCGAAAATGGGGTAGTTAACCCTATTCTTACAACCGACAAACTGACGTGGCTGCCAACACTGATGTTAAAAAAAATCTGGTGATGTACTCTCCTTTTCTACACTAGCTCCACCTATTTGACTTTGTACACATCTCACTGATTGATTACGTTGTATTGCACGAATATGTGTACGAGCTCTGATAAGATTATTACACACACACTACTGTGCTATCTGATTGAACAAGTGCAAGTAGGACGGATTCACAGGTACACAAAAAAAGAAAATGTTGCGAAAAATGCAACACGTCAAAACACGCATGATTTCCTTGCATTGTTTTGCATTTTTTTGCAAGGTTACAATCTATTACGAAAAATGCAACATCATCATGCAAATATGTCATAGAGTCTTGCAGTTTTACTTTGGGTGTAGTCCGCCATGTCAAGTGCACATTACGCGAAAATTGACAGAAACGGTTAGTTTCCCCTACACGGTTAGAAACAAGTACCTAATTTTGCGTTCTTTTCACCCAGGTAGGCAGTTCCGTGCGCCAATTAAATTTTGAGGTGTTGTCATTCACTCGCATGTAAACAGGAGTACTTACTTTTCACTCAACTTCAAATTCAAACTACTCAAAATTGAGTTTTACACAACTTACTGAATTTTAACTTGGCGCACGGAACTGTCGAGTTAGGTGAGTGGAACTCAATTTTGGGTTGTTTTGCTTTTTTCGTTTTTCACAACAACAAGAGAGCAAGTGAGAGGTATCAACTCATAAGTAAGTTTAAAAAACTCAACCGTTGGGTGGTTTTGGTTCTCCGTGTACGATTTTCGCCAAAATTGGAAACATAGTGACACGTCGGTTTGTTGGTGTTGTTAATAACATACACTGAAAAAAAGGTTTCACTTAGTTTTTTGTGAGGAAAGCACATAATATTTTTCCAAAAACAAAAATAATGATTTTGATTTGAATATCACATAACATCAGAATTTCAATGTGACTAATCATATAGATTTCATTGGACACAACGTTCATGTGCTTTAGTGGTGCAATTTCCAATTAAGGGATGTTAAATTATGTAAAATTCACATGGATATTTTCCACTGGTTATGTGATTTATTTTATGAATGTTGGTTAGTTTGCGTAGATGGGTTGTCATTCGTTTCGAATTCGACGTTTAAAGTCGTTGTTTACATATGGCTCGAAGACATCGACATTCCCAGTTACGAGAAAGCGGCATCGAAGGTGTTGCTGGCGATCTATAATCTTCACTTGATCGCTTGACTCCAGAATCGGAGAATCCGGTGAACCTCGGCTGGACGGCTTATGGTCCACAATCAAACTTTGTAGGGAAGGTGCATTATCTGGAACACCATCGGTGTTCGTGTGTCCGAGTGTCACCTATTCGTTTGGAGTCGAAGGAAGATCGTAGAGCGCGCGAGATTCTGGATAAGACGACTCGAAGAGTGGCTGGCAGGTTCGAGACAGGATTACTCTGGAAAGAAGATGACGGAGAGTTTCAACATGGCCATGAAACGGTTGCGAAGTTTGGAGGCTCGGATGAACCGGAATCCTGGGGTGCAGGAATGTTAGCAGAACCAGTTGGAAGAATATCTTGCCAAGGGCTACGTGCATCGCATCACCGAGCAGGAGTTAAAGGAGACGCCGAAGAGTAAAGCTTGGTACCCAACGCTGAACTACGTGGTATATCCGAAGAAACCGGGAAAGGTGCGGTTGGGATGCTGCAGCGAGGCTCATGGATTGATTGATTTATCTTTATTAAGGAGCCTTTCAGCCTGAGGCTGGTTCGTCTCCAACGCGGCTCATGGAGTGTCGTTTAACGATTAACTGTTGAAGAGTCCAGACATGATAACGTTGCTACCAGCTGTTATAAGTGGATTCCGCTAGAGGAGCGTGGTGTTTGGAGGTGACATTAGGGAAATGTTTCACCAAGCATGGGATCGTGCAGAAGACCGTCAGGCACAACGGTTCCTATTCCCGGGCTCCGCACATCGTCCGAAAGCACTATGTCGACGACTATTTTGACAGTGCCGATACAGAAGCGGAAGCGGTGAGACTAGCGAAGAATGTGCGACGTGTCCACCCCGACGGTGGGTTCGAGATTCGGAACGGGATTTATAACTCGAAGGAAGTGCTACGACAGCTCGGAGAGGAGAAGTTTGTGGTGAAACCACTAGAAGCAGACAAGCATTGCGCTACGGAGAGAGTCCTGGGAGTACTGTGGGACCCGGAAGGTGATCACTTCATTTTCTCGACGGATATTCGGCAAGCCCTTCAGCCCTACATTCGGGAAGGTGCTTGGCCAACTAAGAAGATTCCCGGCATGTTCGATCCGAAGCAGTTTCGAAGTAGCGGCTTTGGTTGGGACGAGAAGCTCACGGAAGCTCACCACAAGCGATGGGTGCAGTGGGCACAGTTGTTCCATCTAATAGATGAGATTCGTGTTCCACGGTGTCACCTCGGTGGATTGGACTCGAAGGTCTATGAAACGGTGCAGCTACACGTTTTCCCTGACGCTGTAGATGCGGCATATGGATGCGTGGCCTACGTCAGGTTCGAGGACGGCGAAGTCGTTCACTGCGCATTCATCAAGGCCAAAGCGAAGATGGCGCCATTACAGTACCTGTCTGCACCACGGTTGGAGCTAGAAGCGGCTGTTCTCGGTACGCGATTGGCAAAGTCGATCCGCGAAGCCCATTCCTTTTCGGTAGCGGTTCCTGTGGTGTGACGCTGATACGGTAGTTTCAAGTGTGAAATCGGATCAACGAATGTATAAGTCGTTCGTTGCCTATCGTATTGGCGAGATCCTCAGCATCACGAATCCAGAAGAGGTTAGGAACGAAGCACAATCCAGCGGACGATTTGACGAAGTGGGGCAAAGGAACGGAGATCAAGTCGGGAAGCCGATGGTTCCAAGGACCGGAGTTTCGGTATCGTGAAGTGGAATAATGGCCGAAGCAAAAGCATCCAAAGGAGGAAGTTGCCAAAGAGCTCCAGGCGAGCGTGCTGCTGCATCATCGGAGAGGTTGCAGCATATTTCACGTTGGACAGTGAAGGTGCGGACCTTAGCAACAGTGTTCCGATTCGCGTACAACTGCCGGGGACGCGTCAAGAAGCTGCCGATCGAAGTCGTTAGGAAATGTGTTAAACAAGGATTAGCGTGGTGCCAACGAAGTGAGGATCCTGGTGAAGAGCAAGGATTCGACAGCACAGGAAATGCGCCGCTCCTGGATGAGGATGGTGTCGTGCGGATGGAAAGTCGTACTGAAGCGGCGGAATATACGGCGTTTGATGCGAGGTTTCCGATCATTCTGCCGAAGGGCCACGTGGTGTCCCGAAGGTTGTTGGAACACTACCATCGGCAGAATGGGCACAGCAGCAGAGAAACCGTTCCCAAGTAACATTGCAAGTTTTATCGAGGTTTTAAAGAACTCTTCAAACCTAAACCATGGTCTCCAAGAGCGTAATAAAACCAAAATTGTTGCTTGGGTTGTGAACGATGTTCGGCAGCGGTTCTACATTCCGTGTCTCCGAGCATTAGTAGATCAAGTAATGCGAGCCTGTGTGTGGTGCAAGATCCAGAATTGTTCCGAGAGTGGCACCCTCGATCCGTTTTCGTACGTCGGCATAGACTATTTTGGTCCACTGGAGGTGTCTATTGGCCGAAGGAAGGAAAAACGATGGGTGACACTTTTCACGTGCGAGCGGTAAATTTTGAGGTGGCGTACAGCCTGACGCCTCGTGAAGCGGAACAGCAGTCCGATCGAGATCATTTCGGTTAACGGCACGAATTTTGTTGGTGCCAGTCGAGATCTGCTGAAGGAAATCAAACTAGCGTGTGCGGATACGTTTACCGGTGCGATGACCCGTTGAACTTTTAACCCGCCGGCTGCTCCACACATGGAAGCTGCCTCAAACATGTGTCGAGGCGGACGTGTCCACCAACGTGGAAGACAAAGAAGCGTTGACGCCGAACCACTTTTTGCACGGTCGTTCATCGGTCGAGTGTCTGCCGTCGAGGAATCCGTTGCGTAGTAGCTACCACCGCGCACAATTCTTGGTGGATGGATTCTGGGATAGTTGGCAGAGGGAATATCTTCCGATGTTAAACAAGAGGTCCAAGTGGTTCGTGGATTAGCGGCAAGTGGCGGTTGGAGATTTGGTGTTCGTGGCAGATGGAGAGAAGTGGTACGTCTGGGAGCGAGGCGTGGTGAAGAAGGTGTTCGTTGGGAGTGACGGAAGAGTCCGCTCAGCGTCCGTTCAGACAAGTAGAGGCGAGAAGGTCAAACCGGTAGCGAAGCTAGCCGTTCTGGAGGACTCTTCGAAGGAGTAATCCCCGTACTGTTCCGGATGGAACGAGCCACAGGGTTTACAGGCGGGGGAATGTTGCCGTCGCAGTCAGGCCTGAAAGAGTTGCGGCAGCATAACTACCGTGAACGCACCCATTTTTGAAGTTTCTTGCCATCGCCGCAGCAGTGAGACGCATACACACATTTACGCATACAAAGGTGCGATAGTGAGTGTGATACGGTGAACGGCCATCGCTTTCGCACTACTATGCTTAGTTTTACCCGTCGTTGCGAATTATATTTTGTGTCGATTATTGTACCTCAGCCATTCCATAGCAAAACATTATAGTGGTTCTCAGAATTTCGTTAAAATTGGTAGTTTTGTTTCTTATCCAATATTCCTTAATATTGGACCCGTCTTTTTCTATTTTGTCATTAACGTGACCATTTCCATGTTAGGGTGGTCAAAAAGCTTTTTTTTAAATATTATAATTTTTGAACCACTGGCCCGATTTTAGAGATCAAAATATCAAATGAAAGGTAATTAAAAATACTTTTTAGGAATAATATAATGTTATTAAAAAAATAGATTCTGCATTAAAACATTGATTCTATTTGTTTTTATGGTTTTCATGGTTTGTAGAAAGAGGCCGCAATATGTTTATATTTTTCCTTGAAATTTAAACTTTTTTAAAAATTATATCACAAAATCAGTGATGTGTTTTTTGGATTTTCGCTCAATACTCCTATGCGACTAAACTACCATGCGTCGTGACTATGTTGCAGTCGCTATAAATCTATGGAGACGCATGATAGTCTAGTCGCGTCTCTAGGATATTGTAAGTTGTCGTTTGTACCCTAATAAAAATAATCATAAAAGAGAGTTTAACCATGGAGGTAACTCTAAGACCAGAAGGTCCCGAAGAAACGAACTCAACTTTTTGGCTCAGCTCTGGTACTATTTTCGGTCCCAAGCTTAATCGATTCACCCCTCGAAAAATAGGAAAATCCACTAATCCCTCATTTTATCTGTCAAACTTTCAACTCGTTAGTTTCGTATTGATTGTTGGTTCAACGACGTGTTCGGGGTATAATTCAAACCGTTTGTGAGATAGTTTACCCATCCGGGATACAGTTCGTTTATGGTATTTGTTTATTAGGGTAAGTTTTATTAATTTTGAATACCTTTCTAATTGAGTTTTTGTCCGACATACCTTTGGAAATCGTTTTTCATTCGCACCGGAGGGGTGCGCTAACAGGCCCTTTTCGCATATTGATCTAGACATGCGAAGACCGACCGGCTTTGCGGTGCTGCTCGAGGCGGCAAAGGTGCAACCACTTTGCACTTTCCTATTTTTATTAAGTTGCATGACACGCCACACGGTGCGTCATGCTATATGCAATAAGTTTACTTTCTGTACCCTGCAACACCGGTGCTCCGACAAGGCATCAATGTGATGGTTCGTCGGTACATGTTTATATTTGATCGACTTGTATTGTTTATCAGACACGACCTGCATTCTGCCCGGCGGCAATCATATTTCATAGTCGGGGAGTGGGTTTTCACTGTTAACAAACTGCTCGCAGCTGTCAATTTTGAAGAGCAACATTAAGGTTAGGAACTCGTTAAGAACACTCAACAGAACAGTGGTCTGAGCTGTCGAGCTGAACATTGGTTGAGGGATACACCGATTGCTTATTATCATCAAAATCGTTTACCAACTATCTTAATTGTTCATTCATGAGTCCCTCGAAAACGAATCAGCACTGTTAGAAATGACTTGGGGAATGAATTAGGTGGGCTACAGTGCAATTAACGGGAGCCCAACTAAAACGTAGCCCACTTAAACATAGCCCAACGGACGTAATTTGACTGTATATTGTTAATGTAGTATATTTGATGAAAGTCTATGGGTTCGAAAAAGAATATCGTTGTGCTCAGAAAACAGAGCTCTTTTAGATGATGTATGCAAACTGATATATTTTGACGTGTGATTTCTATATGGGGGTACACTTTGTGAAACCCGAAAATGGAACATGCGACAAAATTATGAAAGATTTTGAACGCTAATAACTCAGCTGCCCCTGGACCAATTTCAATAATTTTATCACCAATCGACCAGAAATATTTCTACACATCTGCTAAATTTAAGGTTTTGAAAAATGTTCAAAATGTTACTATTGAAAATTGCACGAATGTGCAACTGTTGCTATGATAATTAAAATTATCACCGATTGCCTGCGAAAAGCGATTTCCCTATCTTTCCATCCGGTCTCACCAAACGGTGTTTATTCAATCACCGCGTGGTGAGTGTTGATGTTCTCCAGTACACAACGAAAAGCTGCCTGCAAGCAGCGAGCGGCAGCTCACATGAGCATCCACAGAAGGAGGAAGAAGCCGCACCGCTATTCTTCGGAATCAGTAGCTCTTCGTGAGTCGCTGTGGGCCATCTATGTCAAGCGCGTCATACTAAAAAGTATAAACAGAGAGAACTCCGCTCAAATTCCTATTCCTACACAAAACACGAGCTCTTGCTGCAGTTAACAAATAAGATTTATTATATAAGACCACGTAGTCCTGCGTCACCATTGCGTACAACCCCATAGGGTTGTCTCTTATCTCTCAATTGATCCATAATGTCGATAACTAAGCATGGTAGTAGATCAATCGATTGATCGCAATAAACGATTATTTTTCGGCCACAGAAAGGAGCAGTCCAGCAAGCTATTGTCCAAATCGTTAGAATCGCGCTCGTTCGAGTACCGGAGCTGTTGTGGTCACTCTTGCTCTCGCTTCTCTGCCTCGAGTGGAAAGTTGACAAATGCCAACAATCCATCGGAAAATGCCGATCTGCAAGCAGCCACACACAATTTCTGCTGCAACTCGATCTATCAGATAAATTAACTCAATTTAATCCGCTTGACAGGCTACATTCATTGGCTGCCGATCGTAATCGAGTTTACCTAGCCGACGACGACGAACCCAAATTTGTACCCGCCGGCGATGGCCGAATGAATGCGTAGAAAGAAAAAAGAGACCGCGCCGTCGCCTCTGATCGATCGCGGAGCAGCCGGCTGTCATAATCATGAATGCCCGCCGGATGATGGAGGAATTACCTTTGCCACGCGCACACAACTGGTGTAAATTTGTGCTCTGTTTACATACCTAGCTCCAGCCAGCGCGCGGCAAAGCCGCCATATCATCGAGATTATGGTTCGGCCGCAGTCAGTCCTCTGCGCCTAATGCTGGAAGCTTGTAAATAGTGCTCCTTTTACGGGCAAGCATAATAACAGCAGTAATATATGTATATACATGCTATGCTGTGGGCTGGAGAAAACATAGCAGGCTCTGGGGTAGGCGCGGCACATCGGGAGCATTCTTCATAAAAAGTTGGCCAAAACTGTAAATCGATGATTTTCTGTTGAAATTGGTTCAATGTTTAGCAGTTTTTTCTTGCTAAGTTTAACGACAAAAAATAGCAAAGAATAATTCACCTAACAGTGCAATGCGTAATTTTATTGAATTGGGTTGTTCAGGGGTATTGAGGTAAATACATATTTGCAATTAGCATTAAAAATGGAATCGAAATCCTAAATTTCACCAATTTTGCTGCACTGGAACATTAGCAAAAATCACCATCTTAACGCCCCTCGGTGGGACATTGCATGGGAGCGAACTGTCAACTAATAGATTAGCCGTCAAAAACGAGGTCAAAAATTAAAAATCTAAATCTTGATGTGATGGTTTAATTTACACTGCCCTTTTTCGTGACAATACAAGTGCTGGAAGCAGTTAAAAAACATGTTCAACCCTTTTGCATTCTGATCCATGCCAAATAGTAACTGTTAATAAAATTAAAATTTTGCATCTTGTATTTTTTCAGTTACCGCGGGTTCGTAATCTGCGAACGGCTCCGGCCCCTTTCAAATTGGTTCATTATATGGCAATCAGACGAAGACGTGAACGGCTTTATCCCGTCAAACGTCTCCTCGGAAATCGAACGTTGCCTTACAGAAAATAAGTTTGCTTCTGGATTGCGTCAGGTCAACGCTGTTGTGAATACTAACGGCAGACTCCTCGATCTTGTGTTTGTCAATTTGACTTCATTGTACCGTCAACTCCACTTTTACCAATTGACGACCATCACGCACCATTTATCTTGCTTCTTGACGAAAGCTGTAATGGCACAATCACAACGGACAATGGGGATGTGAGATTCTACTTTAATTTTCAGTCGTGTGATTTTTGTCGTTTGGATGACGTGGGAATATATAGAATGGGATGCTCTACTGCTACGGCTACAAAATGGTGAGTGACAATCTGGAAGGAGCGATATACCTAGCTCCGGTCCTCACAAGTTCCTACCTCACGCCTCCACGAGTCATATGATCACAAAAGACTGCCAGCTGAAACATGGACACAGCTGGTTGGCGTAGCCTGGGCAATGTTGTCAATCCGACAATAGCAGAGTGAGGAGGTGCGACGCGAACACTAGCGCGGTAACCATAGCACGGTGATAGAGGAAATGCTTCGCCAACCCGAGCGTCTGTTCACCATGGAGGTGCGGCTCAAACAGCGTCTGACTGGCATCCAGCGGCTGAATAAGAAATGCTCTTCCCCGGAAGCTACACCTAAGATGGCAGCCCCATCACGGCGGATAGGAGACCTTAGGCCAACCACCTACTGTCTCTGAAACCTTTACAATTGTTACAGAAACCAACAGAGAAAGACATCGAACTGATTTGACGGCAACGACTTTTAGCGCAAAACAACGGACACGAATTGGATCATGGAATGTATTGACGTTAGCCCAGCAGGGTAAACTGGCACAACTCGCCAACGAGGCGCGACGCATGAAGCTAGAAACTCTGGGACTGAGTGAAGTTCGTTGGCCAAACTTTGGAGAACACAAACTGCCGTCGGGACAGGTACTACTATACTCTGGTATTCGAGGTGAAAATGCTCCCCGCCATCGTGGAGTTGGTCTTCTACTTAGCGTCCAGGCAAGTGCTGCGCTCATCAAGTGGGAGCCTGTTAATGAGAGGATAATCGTTGCCAGATTTAGAACACGGGTTCGTAACCTTACCATAATCCAATGTTATGCGCCAACCGATGCTGCCGAGCTACAGGACAAGGAGAATTTTTACAGTCAACTGAATGCCGTCGTGGATAAGGTTCTAAAGGGTGACATCAAGGTCTACACTGGCGACTTCAATGCGACGATCGGCTCCGACAACACGGACTATGAGCGTGTCATGGGACGCCATGGTCTCGTCGAAATGAGCGAGAACGGTGAGCTGTTTGCAGAATTTTGTGGCAATAACGACATGGTGATCGGGGGCTCGCTCTTCCCCCATCGGCCAGTGCACAAAGTCACGTGGGTTTCCCGTGATGGACATACCGAGAATCAGATCGACCACATCTGCATCAGCCGAAAATGGAGACGGAGCCTTCTTGATGTCCGGAATAAACGCAGCGCCGACATCGCGTCTGACCATCACCTTCTAATCGGTGAAATCCGCCTACGCATGGCGTGGATCCAGCGACGGGAGGAGAGACTCGGGCGGCGGTTCAACACACGCCGACTTGAAGATCCAGCGGTAAAAAGGTCTTTTGTTCATGAACTTGAGACTCGAGCTGCGGACGTTCCAGAAGGTGGCAGCGTAGAAGAACAATGGAAGGCCATCAAGAATGCCTTTATAGAAACAAGCGAGAACAACTTGGGTGAGCTGCGCACCCAGAGGAAAGAGTGGATCACAGATGAAACCTGGCGGAAGATTGAGGAGCGTAGAGAAGCAAAAGTCGCGATAGAGCAGGCGAGAACCAGAGGAGCCAAGAACGAAGCCCGTCAACGGTACTCGGCTCTAGAGAAGGAAGTCAAGCGCTCTTGCAGACGGGACAAGCGAGCGTGGGTGAACTCCCTGGCCGACGAAGGGGAGAAAGCCGCAAACACTGGCGATATACGCCTCCTCTACGATATCTCACGACGCCTGAGTGGAGCAAGGATGAACCCGAGGATGCCAGTGAAGGACACGACTGGACAATTGCTTACCGACCCCACTGACCAGCTGAAACGCTGGTTTGAGCACTTCGAACAACTTCTTCAAGTTTCGACGGCCAACCAGCCATCAACATCTCGGCATAATCCGCCTAGGATGCGGCGCATCAATCGCGTGAATTCCGAGGCCCCATCACTGCAGGAGATTGAAGCAGCTATCCGAAGCATGAAATCCAACAAGGCTCCAGGGGTCGATCGCATATCAGCAGAGATGCTCAAAGCTGACCCCATGCTATCCGCACAAATGTTGCATCAACTATTCTGTAATATCTGGGACACCGTGACTTTTCCGGCCGACTGGATGCAGGGCATCTTAGTGAAGGTCCCAAAGAAGGGAGATCTGACAATTGGCGAGGCATCATGTTACTGTGTATTGTTCTCAAAGTTCTGTGCAAAGTTATTCTGAATCGGATACAGGAGAAGATCGACGCGACTCTCCGACAGCAGCAGGCAGGATTCCGTCCGGAAGATCTTGTGTGGACCATATTGTCACGCTCCGCATCATCCTGGAGCAGGTCAATGAATTCAAGAGTCCCTTTATTTGGTATTCATTGACTACGAAAAAGCTTTCGACCAAAATCCGAATTTTCAACTCGAACGTGAAATCTCTGTTGTTATACGCCAGCGAGACGTGGTGTGTATCAGCGGAGAACACTCAAAAGCTGCAGGTCTTCATCAACCGATGCCTGCGGTATATAATTCGTGCCTGGTGGCCTCACAACTGGATCTCTAATGCCGAGCTCCATCGTCGATGTCATCAGAAGCCGATAGCAACAGAAATTCGAGAGCGAAAGTGGAGGTGGGTCGGCCACACACTTCGACGGGGCGGAAACGAAATCTGCAAGCAAGCGCTGGATTGGAATCCAGCAGGACATCGCAGCAGAGGCAGACCCAGGGGCTCATGGCGGCGGAGCCTCAATAAGGAAATTAAGCAAGTCGATAGAAATCTGACCTGGCCCCAGGTCAAGGCAAAAGCGAGCAGCCGCCCAGGATGGAAGTCTTTCACGTTGGCCTTTTGCACCGCTGGTGGTGCACAGGACCCTTAAGTAAGATGCTCTACTGCAACAGGAAACATTGAACGAGTCTGTATCAGCTTTTTATTCTATGATAAGCTTTACGCAGTGCTTAGGGACCACACCATGGTGCATCTCTGAACTACGTCCTCTACGAATCGTCATTAGGAAAGCACGCAGCCGTATCTTTCTGATTAAGTCCGATAGTGAGCGGAACAACCTTCGGGAGGTGGAAACTACGTACAAGGCACTTCTCTTATCCACGTACGAAAGTTACATGGCTAAGATTCAATCAGATGTCAAGCAAAATCCTGCATGTTTCTGGCATTGTGTGAGAAACCAAAAATCGGCAACTCGCATTCCAAAAAACGTAAAATACGACGATACCACCGCTAGCTCTGATTCAGAAGTGGCAAGCATCGCCTGTTCCTCGCCTTCAACCGCTTGGCCCATGTTGCTTCACACGACATAAAATCTACCCGACATTCAGTTTGCCGTCATCGAAGATTAAAGAACCTGGAATGGACGGTATATCACCCTTGCTGCTAAAGAATTGCTCCACCGCACTTGCATCTCCCAGAACATCTTTATTCAACCGTTCACTGCTTGACAGGATGTTCCCAGTGGCTTGGAAATCAGCTTCTATCATTTCGATCTACAAATCTGGCAACTGCAATCGAGTCACGAACTATCGTGGTGTTTCTGTCTTGTGTTGTTTGATTAATCTCCGACAGCCAACATGGTTTCATGAAACAACGCTCCACGACTACAACCGCAGTTGATATTGCATTGTTGATTTTTGTCTACGAAAATCAAGCGTGATCTTGGACTCCCCGAAAATCGCCTGTTTTACTTGGAGAATTTGACAACTATCCTCCCTCGAGTAGTTCTCTCTTCAAAATGTAGGTGGCGAATGCACGCAAAAGTTTCACTGCATTTCGGATTCCAGGCTTTTGGCCAACTCGTTGGGTCAAAAACCCCGCTGTGCGCGGATTATTACTATTTTGGGATCGCTTCTTTCTCTCTGCAACGAAAGTCTGTCTGCGGCGGCGGTGAAAAGGGTGAAATGGTTTCCATGTTGCCACCACGGCCTACTGAGAACGGACTTTTTTTAGCTTAGCTACGCCAGTGTAAGGTATCTGCAGTGTTCATGTGAACCTGTCAGGCAAGCATGTAGGCACTTAGGCAGAAGATTTACAACAAGATTCGCACAACGAACTATTACCCACGGAGATAAAAGTTGGGCACACACTTCCTTCAAAGGATCTGCTTTTTGTAATACCTATTCCACTGCAATCTATTGAGGAAAATGTATTCAGGCTTTTGACATAGACAAAATAAGCAAGTAGCAGATGAGATTTAGCAGTTCATTCACAAAACCTCCGAACAAATTAGCCCACCTAGGTCCATAATTTTTTGCCATGCGATGCTTTTCTCGCATGGAAGAGTAGAAGGATTTATTGCTGAAATGTGACACGCTGCCCTGTTGGCTTGCTACACCTATATGCAAAGAAAGTGACATCCTTTTTTGCAAAAATAGACCGTTGTCGTAATGTCGTGTGGGGATAACAATTACCCTACGATGAAGGATGCCTATAATTTATATCCCGCTCAAATAAGAAACCCGAACCAACCAGAACCGCTCGGCGATAAGCGAAGCCTGCTGCGATAAGGCCACTAATTTCGAATACAAACCAAGGAAGCAAGCGAGCGAGCGAGTAATCGCATCGGAGATTGAAGATAAAAGAGACAATCAGATAGTCGTAAACAGAGAATGCCCAATAAATCCCGGCCGAGTCGGTAGGCACGCTAATTTCGTCAGCGCAATAAACTCGTTGTTTGTGCTTGGAAGGTTCTCTGTTGACAGTGGCGCCTAAACGGCATGATTGAAACGCGAGCGATAAGATAAAGTGGTTGGATTTGTACACAAATGCGGAAGCCTATTAACGGATTGATTGATGTTGCCTCATATCGGATCGGTGATTTACGATTATCTTAATCGCAACCAATCGCAATCCAATCGGTTAATCCATGGGTTATCCGTCCGTCAACCCAACGCAAACATAAACCCCATAATCTGCGAACAACTCAAGCTGAACATTGCATTAGGTTCTAAGTAACATTGACAGATTCTCTTCGTCGACTGTCTCTTTGTATCACCACGGCCATGTAAAGACATTCTCAGGTATTTTCAGCAAACAGATCGATAAAAGAAGCTTTTATCTAGCATCTAACACGACAAACACAACAAGAAACGGTTAGCTGCTCAAGTTATTATCGAAAGAGAAACTCGACGAAGAGAATCGATTAATGTTACCTAGGACCTAATGCTCGATTACTTTTTCGAAGGGACGTATCAGCTTTTGTAAACAATGCATTTGATCGCCGATTTGGCGTAACTGGTAGCTCAACCACGCATACTAACACTACCATCAGATAGGGGAAATTTTTCCCTACCTGATAGTAGTGTTAGTATGCGTGGGTGAGCTCCCAGTTACGCCAAATCGATGATCAAATACATTGTTTACAAAAGCTGATACGTCCCTTCGAAAAAGTAGCCGAGAATGCTTGAAACATTAATATTGACAACAACACAGGCGATAATGAATCCAGCCACACTGTACAGAAACATCATCCTCTGATCGAATGAAACCTCAGACCATTCAAAACAAAACACCGAAATTGCTTTTTCGAATGATAGTTGCAACCGGATGACGGTTGTTTTGAAATCAGATGATTTTCCTCTCGAATACAGGATGAAACTTGTTATGAGAAGGGATAGGGCCTTCAGTTGAAATGCATAATGCTCTCTGCAGAATGACTGTCATACTAAATGGAAATGCATATGGTATTGGTTCAGCCCCATAACGCAAATCATTCAAAACGATGATGTAAATAATTCTATCTAACGTCATTTGCTGATCTGAGCTGACAAACGAGGTGGAAGCATATGCATCGCTATCAGAGCTGTTACGAACATAGGTAAACGATGAAAACCAATGTTTGGCTAGTTCGTGGTGGAGGAGGTTTTTTCCATCACGAAAATTTTTTGTAGCATTATGGAATGGCTTATAATGGCTATTCAGTATGGAATTGTAGATTATCAAATTATAAATCTAATTAAAAGCACTTGCATGTCACACTATTCTTAAATGTTTGTCCTCTGAGTGCCGTATGTTTTAGAGCTAATTTTCAAACGATAATCATCCTGTATTTGGATGACAATCATATGTTCATCATCTGACGACGAATTCAACCAAAAGAAAATCATTCGAAATTCGAATGCATATTGTTAAAGGGCTCGAGCAATGCAATAATCATTCGAAGTATTGCGGATGTTTTGGTTCAGTGCACGAATGAAGAAAAACAAATGTTGCCTTCAATACTCAAAGGTTGCCTTGATCAAGAGAATGTTGTTATGTCAACATTCAAATGCATGCAGGTAGTTGGTCTATCTGTTAAGGTTGTCTTCATTTTCCGCTAAGTTGAGTGGCCTTAACTGTGCGGTAATAAGATTGTATAATTTTCACTCCCCCAAACCGAACCGCCAAAATAATCCTCCAAAACCTTATTCCAGCATTGCGTAATGGTAGCGTGTCACACACATGTTTTGTCATATTTCGTTCACTGGACACATGTCGTGCCATTTTCGGCTATTTTTTCACCCGCAATAGCGTACTATTTGTTTTCCTTGGCTGATTTGTCCTGACCGCATTCTTCCTCTTTCAAAGTTTAGGCTGAGCCTCCATCCTGTGCTCCACCATCGTCTAATACCTAGTAAAATAATGTGTTGTTGTTGATGAGAGTAGGCCGGCTGAGAACGGCTTTGCTGCGAAGGTGGACGTGCTGCACATGTTGGGACCGTACGTGGTGCTATAGAAGGAAATCCGCCCGACACATGAAACGGATTGCTTATTGTTACATGCATGTAAGGAAAGTGGACGAATGTAAACAAAAACAGAAATGCACAGAGCACCGCTTGCCATTTGATTTCGCCGGGTGACATAAGCCCGGAACGAATCGATAATGTGCTATGTGCTCTTTCGTTGCTAATATTGTCTTTCGTCCGGTTTGAACAGTAGAGTTCCGATGGGATTCCGAGTTGATTTCGCATGTTTTCAACTAAATAATATTCGCCCAGTTTCCAAGCAGAACAGTTCTTCTTTTGGTGAATTTTCGCTAGAATTTGACACTTCGAAAATAAATTATGATGTTCGAAAATCCCTCTGTTGTTGATTGACCGATTTTCGAGAAGGTGCTTGTCAAATTTTTTTATGAGTGAAAGCAGAGCTCTTCCAATTAATGTGTGGTTTATTTGAAGGACAGTTTGATAATGGAACAGAAAAATGAAAAGTCAAATAAGCAGGACTACTGAGATGGAATTAAACGATTGCGTCTGGCTTCCAGGTTCCTTCGATATCATCCCCTCTCAATCGTGTAGCCCTAGACTCATCCGTAGTTCTTGAAAGCGTCCAGAGTCCAATGGCTTGGTGAATATGTCAGCTAATTGTTCGCGTTTTTCATTCCGCATCTTGGAGATTGCTTCAATCCATACAATGATTTCAGCAACTTGCAGATCATATTTGCTGGAGCCTACAGACGCCTTCAGGAATATCCATATAGATATCCTCCTTCAAATCTCCATGCAAGAAGGCAGTTGTAACGTCCATCTGATGGAAATGGAACTGGTTGTGGACGCCTACAGCTAGCACAGTCCGGATGGTTGGTAACTTCGCCACCGGTGCATATGTATCCTCGAAGTCAACTCCATAACGCTACAGGTAGCCCTTCGCTACTAGTCGGGCTTTATATCGAGCGGCCTGGCCATCTTCGTCTTCCTTCACACGGAATATCCACTTGGATTTGAGAGGTTTCACGCCACGTGGACAGGGCGTCATCCTCCACACACCGTTCGCCTACATGGATCGCAATTCGTCATCAACAGCCTCCAGCCATTCCATACGATCGCAGCGGGCTTCGATGTCACTGTAGCATTGAGGAGCATCTGTGGAATACGAGCCAGCAGAAGTTGCTCTGTAACCGGTGAAGAAATTTAACAACTTACCGGAGAGCTTGCGCTCCCGTTCGCTGCGCCTCAACATCGCTTGTCCTTCGGACTCGAGTTGTTCTAGTTGCGAAGGGAGCGCTCCGGTATCATCCGCCTCCAAAACGTCTGCATCATCAGCAATCGGAGTATTCTCATGTGACATCGGCCTCTCTTCAGGTGACAGTTCCATTGAATCACGAACAACTTCCCCCTCTTGCTCGTACGGTACTACAACGAGTGGTGTATCTGCTTGATTTTCAGGATTAGCTTTGTAGGGAAAGTAGGTTTCATGAAACTTCACGTCACGAGCAATCATAATTCTTCTTGACTTCTTGGCCCACAGTCAGTAACCGTTTGGTGCATATCCGACCATGACGGTTTCAAGACTCTTGGCATCCAATTTCTTTCGATGTTGGCTGGGAATCCAAGCGAACGCCTTGCATCCGAAAATTCGAAGTTTTTCTAGACTTGGCTTCTGACCGTACCAGCATTCAGCTGGTGTCATACTTCTCGGCAGGGCTACAGTAGGACTTCTGTTCACCAGGTACACGGCAGTAATGACAGCTTCTGACCACATCTTTTTCGGGACTTGAGAATCGATTAACATCGTGCGGACCTTCTCAACAATGGTTCGGTTGAACCTCTCCGCAACGCCGTTTTGTTGAGGCGTGTAAACAACGGTTGGTTCGATTTGGATACCTTTCTGTGAGTAAAAACACTTTTGGTTGATAGAAAGATACTCACGGCCTTGATCTATTGATAGTTTCGAGATCTTCATGTTGAATTGCACCGTTACCATTGCTTCGTAGTCGCGGAATCGATCAAACACCTCCGATTTCCTCTTCATCAGGAACAGCATTGCAAAATGGGTATGGTCGTCAATGAAGGAAACAAAATATTTCGAACCATCCCACGCAGTAAGTTCGGTGCCACAAATTGGTCGCTTCAGTTTGACACATATTTGCCGAAGACACTGGAATGTCTACCTCGATCTCGTACAGGTTACCTCTCAAGTGCGCAGTAGCAATGACTTCGTTGTTTTTCTTGAGAACCGCAACGGAACCGCAGAAAATTACCACAACGCCTGCCTTCACCAACTTTTTAACGGACACCAGGTTGTCGAGAAACTCGGGGACATAGAGAACATCCTTCATGTTCAACGACGTGTTCTTGTTACTGCTTCCGACGATGGTTCCAACCGTTTTTGATACCAGTGTTTCTCCGTCCTTCGCTACTTGAATCACAATGGGTTGCTTCATCTTGCGAATTTCCGAGAATACTGCCAAATCATTCACTAGGTGGTCGCTTGAATACCACCTTTCCACTTGGTGCCTTTTCAATCTTGCAACTTGCAATGAAACTTACTGCATTTCGTTGATCTACCGTATTAGCTTCACCGCTTTTCTGCCGACAGTCCTTCTTCAAATGGCCACGTTTTCCATAATTGTGACACTTGCCTTGGAACTTCGTAGACTTGCGTTTCTTCTCTCCAGAAAATGCCGCAGCCTTGATCACACCTGAGTCTTCGTGACGTTCGGTTCTTTTCAGCTCTTCCGCCAATAAGCGTTGCTTCACGATCTCCAAACTCAACTCTTCCTCAGGAATGTTTTCCAAGGCCGTCAGCAAGGGGTCATACGCATCCGGTAGAGTCTGGAACAGCGAAATGACCAAATCAGCTTCCTCGACCTTCGCCCCAGCGATTTTCAGCTACCGGATCAAGTCTTCGAACACCAGCAAGTGCGCTCTCATCGAATCACCATCTCTCAACTTCAGACGATTCAACTGCTTTCTCACCAGGTTTTGAGTGCTAATTGACAAAGGTGTTCTCGAGCGCCTTCCACATGTCCTTGGCCGTCTTCTTCTCGCAGACGATCGCCAGACATTCATTCGCCAGGAAACTGACAATATATGACTTGGCCTTCCGGTCTGCCTTTTCAAATTTCACCTTTTCAGCTGCTACTGCCGGTGCTTCTTCAGTCAAAGTGTTCAATACTCCCACGGAATCCAGGAACATCTTGACTCTGAAGTTCCAGTGCTGAAATCCGGAACCACCGTTAAACTGCGGAATACCGCACACAGCTTCTCTCGTAGAGTTGCCCATAACCTTTTATGCAGAGCAGAGCTCTTCCAATTAACGTGTGGTTTATTTGAAGGACAGTTTGATAGTAGAACAGAAAAATGAAAAGTCAAATAAGCAGGACTACTGAGATGGAATTAAACGATTGCTTCTGGCTTCCAGGTTCCTTCGATATCAAAATTGATTACGGATCCATCAGAAATAAGTCTGGTAGCGGGTTTAAGTGAAAATTCACCAAATGAAACCGAGCCTACACGCTATTTTGAGGCTACTATTTTTTTAGTTGAAAATCACTCAGTCCAACCAAAAGGGAAGTTACCCAAAAATGGGTAAACATGATTTTACTCAAATTTCAGTAATCGTGCCTATGGAGATCTCAGCAATAATATCATTCTAGTCTGACATAAATTCAGTGCGATCTACCCACCCCTCATCATCCCTCATCAACGAATGAGTTTGGTAAAGGAAATGCTCGATCCGATTCGTACTTTCCTCAACATTGTCCTTTGTTCGTCATTCTATATACAATTCTTACACTGCCGTACTCAACTCTATACTTTCATCTTATCATCTGTTGGATCATAGCAATCGCTGGAACACTATATAAACGGTGCAATTGACAAGTATTGAGGCAAAACAAACCAATCCCACCAAGGTGGTCATACTTTAAAACAGGCCTGATAGGACTAGGAAGTGTAAATAATTATTAAAACCTCAAATGTACTAAAGTTGAAAAGACACATCTATGTCACTTGAAAACTTCATACATTTAAACTACCCAAACACAAGAAATAAACATCATTTAAAGTCAAAGTATTGAGGCATGATACGTTAGACCTTGAATAAAGAAACATATCTAGTATTTATCAAGCTATCTTTCTATTCCGGAACTACTTTCCGGACGAGGATTTAAGAACCAGAAGCGATGGCAGAACTTCAGGAAGCAATTCTCCAGATGGCAGCGCTCCTACAGAAGCTAGCGGAACCCAATCAAGTTTATAGCAACCCGGAGCAAACACTCGAGGCCTTGGCAACGAACATCAGCGAATTTTCGTTCGACCCGGTACGCAGATCTGTTCGATTCGGATGCCAAGAACCTGGAAGATGCCGCCAAGGTCCGATTGCTGCTGAGGAAGTTGGATATACCATCACACACCCGGTACACCAACTACATCCTGCCGAAGCTTCCAAAATGTTGCTGACACAGTCCGCAACATCTCGGCCCCCGTTGAAGCGCAGCATTCAACCGACAGAAGATGAAGAAGGTTCATCGGTCAGCTGGGTTGAATCAGTCGACCCTGCTGCTGTGTTACCTGGGATGTCATCAATCGGCAGCAGACACAGCTCTGTTGTTGCACGACGACGAATTCCGGCTTGAGTGCGGATATCCACTACCCGTATTATGTTGTCCTTGTTTGGGTAGACTGCTACAACGTGTCCGAGAGGTCAATGTTTGGGTGGAGCGTTGTCGGTCTTCAACACAACCATAGCACCGACCTCGAAGTCGGTAGGGATCTTCCTCCACTTAGCTGGACGCTGATGCAGTAGGCCGATGTACTCTTTAGACCAGCGCTTGCACAAGTCGTTCATGGCTCGCTGTGTCATCTGAAAGTGTGACAGTCGATTAAGTGGAATGCTTGAGTAGTCTGGTTCGGGAAGCCAGACGGCTGATTCGCCCAGCAGGAAATGTGCAGGAGTGAGCACGGAGAGGTCTTCAGGATGATTGGAGAGTGGAGTTAAAGGACGGGAATTCATTATGCTTTCTGCCTGAGCGACAGCCGTGCGAAAATTGTCAAAGTGGTAAGGTGATGGAGCCGATGATCCTGACAAGATGGTGCTTGAAGCTCTTCACCGCAGCTTCCCACAGCCCACCACAATGCGGTGCTCTCGGAGGAATAAACTGGAAATCGATGCCCTTTTCCAGGCACTCGTTAGCCCATTCGTTGAACTTCAGCTGCTGGACGAGTTGCTGTCGCATCTCCTTTATCTCGCGGAACGCGCCGACGAACGAGGTGCTGTTGTCGCAGTGTATAACGCGAACGCGACCGACGCGACTCACAAAGCGCCTCAACGAATTGACACACGCAGCAGCTGGCATCCCGGCGACGATGTCCAGCACAACGGCTTTGACGGCGAAGCACACGTACACTGCGACCCAGACTTTTACCAAAGCGCCCCTTCCCGCAATTTGACGAACGAGAAACGGCCCGCAGTAATCCAGCCCCGAGTGTCCGAAGACTTTAGATGGTGTAATGCGCGCAGCAGGTAATGGCGCCATATATTGATTGCTTGCTTCCGAACGACAACGGAAACACGTCACGCAACGTTGGACTGTCCTTCGAGCGAGGTCTCTACCACGGATCAGCCAGAAACGCTGCTTGATGGTTGCGAGCAGTTGTGTTGGTCCAGCGTGCAGAGTTTGATGATGAATTGATCTGGCAATCAACTTTGAGAGATGATGATCGGCAGGTAACAGGATCGGAAAGCGACTGTCGAAGGTGCAAGGTGATTGCGCTAGGCGGCCGTTCAAACGAAGAAGCCCTGCGTCATCGATCAACACGTCAATGTCCTTGAGCGGAGAATTGAAGTCTGCTTTTCGCAGAGCCAGAGACTCTTGGACGTGGTTATGTAAATATCGCAATTCCTGATGGAAGGTTGCTCCTTGTGCAACTCGAACGAGAGATTTGAGGACATTGTTGTACTCGATCGGTGTGATTCACCCGGAAGTTCGAGCATGGCTCGGCAATTGGCAGTTCTTCGCGAAACAAAGGCACTACGAAGCAACCTTAAGCAGATGAGACAGTTGCGAAAAGTCCTGGATGAGCGAATCGTCGAACGTGACACAAACGAGTGCGACCGTCGGCCGCTGCTCGACAATTTGTTGTTGGATGTCGGTCGAGATTAATGGTACTATTGGATCTGGCCAGGCATCTGGTCCTGAGGGCAGGTATGGTGGCCCATGCCACCAAAGTGCATCATCGCTGATGTCTTCGGGATGTACTCCGCGAGAAATTCGATCGGAAGGGTTTTGCAGCGTTGGAACGTGCCGCCATTGGGAGCCTTCTGTGGTTTGGAGGACCTCTGCTATTCGATTGGATACGAATATTTTCCACGAGGACGGCGGGGAGTTGATCCAGTGCAAAACAATCGTCGAGTCCGACCAGAAGGTGATTTTGGCGTTAAACTTAGTGGTTTTACAGATGCTGTCAGCCAACTGACTCCCCAGAACAGCTGCACAGAGTTCCAAGCGTGGCGTGGAATAGCCGCTGATTGAAGCGACCCGGGATTTCGCTATGAGGAGATTGCTTGTTAGCGTGGCAGTCGGCCCTTGCGATTCTACGTAGATACATGCTCCGTATCCTTTCGAAGAAGCGTCAACAAAGCAGTGCAGCTCGTACTTTACTGCATCATCTCTGAATATCCATCAAAGATCGAAGATCTCGGATGACACCGACCGATTCTCGAAAGGACAGCCAAGATTGAAGAGTCCATCGTCCCAATTCAGTTGCTCCTGCCATAGCCGCTGAATGAACATCTTCGCCCTGGCGACTACTGGACCGATGAGACCCAAAGGGTCGAAAAGCTGCGACATCTCCGACAGGACAATGCGTTTGGTAACTCGTTGTAGTTGTGGAAGATCAGGAACTTTGAACGCAAAATCGTCGTTTTCCGGGGACCATAAGAGACCAAGTGTTTTGATGGATGAGGTTCGATCAAGCTCTAGAGACGGTACTAGGATGGTTCGCGCTCCACTTGCGCAGATTGAAACCACCTCTCTTTAGGAGGTCGTCCAGTTGGGTGCTTGTGTCGACTAGTGTTTCGATGTTGTCGGCTCCGGTTAAGACATCGTCAACATAAAAGTCCTTCTTGACAATGGAGGCAACCAGTGGAAAGTCATGCCCTTCATCGTCAGCTAACTGATTTAGGACCCGGGTTGCCAGATATGGAGCACAAGATGTGCCGTAGGTGACGGTGTTCAAACAGTAGGTTTTCAGTGGCTCTGAATCCTTTCTGCGCCAAGCAATTTGCTGTAGTAGTCGATCGTCCGGATGAACCAAAGCCTGACGATACATTTTCTCCACATCTGCTTTCATGACAAATCGGTGGAAACGAGAGTTGATGACGATGCACAACATTGAAGGCTGAACTGTTGGTCCTGTTAACAGAAGGTCGTTCAAGGCGAGCTGGTTGCTGCTTTTGGCCGAGCCATCGAACACGACTCTTATCTTGGTTGTAGACGAATCGGGACGATGAATTGCGTGATGGGGCAAGAAAAACTGAGGCAACGCGACGCGTGTCTTCACCTCCTCCATATGGCCGAGTTGTTGCTAGTCGTCCATGAACTGCACGTAGCTTGTACGAAGAGCATCATCGGTCCGAAAGCGTTTCTCCACAGCGGTGAATCGTCGAGCGGCCATGTCTCCCCGATGAGAGGTAACATCCCTTGGCGAACTGGTAGACGGACCACATAGTGTCCCTCAGCGTTGCGGGTGTGGGTTTTGGCAAAGTGAGCTTCACATCGTTGTTCTTCGGCCGTGAAAGTCTTGCCACTTCCCAGAATCTCCTTACTTGGGCGTGTAGGCTGTCAAGGGTAGACACCAGACACGTAATTTGAGCGGGTGTGCTCGTAGGAACTTTGCCAGAAAAGAAGTATCCAAGGCTGGTTTTCTGTAGCACCGGGAGGTGGTCATTGAACGAAATTTGCTCCGCTTGCAGTAGGATTGAGAACAGCTCGGCACCAACGATGAGGTCAATGCCGTGGCTCACGTTGAATTGAGGATCTGCCAACGGTAGATGCTTAGCGATCTTCCTGGTGCTAATATCAACCATCTTTGTTGGTAGACCAACGGAGCTTGTACGATGCCCCTCACCGGCACGTTCACTTTTCTGCGATTTAACGCAAGCCGTTGGCATAAAGCTTCGGACACGAAACTTGATTGTGACTCGCTGTCCAAGAGTGCACGAGCGAGTTGATATTGTCCACGGTTGTCCCGGATCTTGACAAGTGCTGTGAACAACATCACTGTGGAATCACTTACAACATTGGATGAGGTTGTTGAACAGGCATTGGAGGGAGGTGAGACTGTGCCGGACGGTGCGAGAAAGGACGCGGAAACCAGCGGCGGCAACAACGAGACCGAACGATCGACCGAAGCGACTGCGGTGTCGCATAATTGCGGCACGATAGGAGAATGCGACAGATGTTGAGTGTTGACAGAGTGCATTTGCTGCTGGAGCATTTGGGTGTTGGTAGGTTGGGTGTGTGGTGGAGCTTCTATTGCAATTAATGTGGAACTAGGTGAGAGGTGAAGCAGTGTGTGATGCTTTCTCTGGCAATATTTGCTGGCTCCGGCACTGCAATTCTTCGCTTGATGCGTGGCTTTCAAGCAATTGAGGCAAAGATTGCTCCATTTGACCAGGTCGAAGTGTTGCTGGGCAGTCTGGGCCCGGAAAGACTCACACTGGAATAAAAAGTGTGATTGTTTACAAGTTACGCATCTCAGAACCTGCTCAGATGCTGAGTGGTTGGTTACCGAGCGAGATTTTGAAGGCTTGCCCTCGCTGGTTTTCCCATAGTTTCTGTGAGTCGGTGTCCATCCGGCTAAACAAGAGTTCCACCAACACAGAATCCCAATGTTGCGCCTTCGTCTCCAGGGAATCCAAAATTTGCACATGCTTCTCAAATTCATCAGCAAGACCTAACAACTGACATGCTGACTCCTTCCGTAAAGGTGTAATCGAGAACAGGGCAGAAATATGCTGCTTGATGAGCAGATTTTTGTCTTCGAAGCGATCACATACCATTTTCCAAGCGATGACGAAGCTGATCGCAGCCATTGGAAGAGAGCAAATAATGCGCGCCGCATCTCCTTTGAGAGAAGAACGGAGATAATGCAATTTCTGGATGCTGGAGAGTGACGCGTTGTCATTGATGTGAAATCCTGACCAATGTTTCGGACTCCCATCAAGCTCGGAAAGCCTTGATTCCGGAAGACACACACCAGAAAAAAAACTGCCGGAATTTCATGTACGGGAGCAGGAGGATTAGCTGGTGGAGGAGTCGGTCGTTTGCTTGACAAAGAACCCTTTAAACGGAAATACATCGTATGATGTTCTGCACGAGTATCCGAAAAGACCGGATCGCCAGAACGATGTGTGTCTAGCTCATTCTCCACATATTCAACCTCCTCCATAAGTTTGTCCAGCCGCTCGAGACGAAAAGGAATTTCAAGCGATTTTGTTTCATCATAATTATCGTCGAAATCACGAATCAAATCAAGTGATCCCAAAATATAGGCACGCTTGGAATGCAGTTGTTGGATCATAGCAATCACTGGAACACTATATAAACGGCGCAATTGACAAGTATTGAGGCATGATACGTTAGACCTTGAATAAAGAAACATCTCTAGTATTTATCATACTATCTTTCTATTCCGGAACTACTTTCCGGAGACATCATCATCTGTCGTATGAAATGTTCACTTTAAGTTTGATTTGATTTGATAAGCATCTCCAGCTTTCAAAATAGAGACCAACCGCTGCTAAGCAAAAATAGCAAGCTAGAAGAAGCGTTAGAATAGTGATAGCGATAGCGACTCCCATGGTGGTGCTCTTACACCCTGAGAACATCCACAGGTGACAGTTTGACAACAGTTTCAAAATCGCTTCGATCGCAATCTGAAAAACGACAACGAACAAAATTTCGTTCTTTCGTTTCAAATTTAAACCACTTGTAAACAAGCTCCCTGAGCTGTAAACAAGTTTAACAAAAATATAGAATTGAGCAGAATTTTCGAAAAAGCGCACCAGAAATTTAGGTGGCATGGCCTTTAGTTTCATAGAATTGGCTTCTCTCAAATGTATGAGAACACAATAGCTGGATCACATAACCTCTCTTTTTCCGTGACTCCCAGCGGCAGTGCAGAATTTTCCAATATTACATGAGCCGTGGGGTGATGCCCCTGTCATGATCGCCCTACGGGCTGTCAAAGTCAGTCATGGTTGCATAGAAATTTACACAAGCTAGTTACATACATCCTCTTCATTTGCCAGGAGGCACGAGGCTTATTGGAAAGAAAGAGCGCGGAACAAGAATGGAAATGTCGATATGACATCCACTTCGCAATGTGACTACTTATAAGCGAAAATGAAGGCAAGACATTGCATCGTAACATGATATCCTTCTACATGCTCACAACTGCATTACATCAAAATTACATTGATTACAAGTATCCTATCCTGGAACCACCAGACCAAAACAGCTCCATTTTTGTTATTGCTTGCATCTACCAAAACCAAAACATTGACAGTGCCATCCGTCTAAACTCTAAACATTTCCAGTCCCCGATCCAGTCGGTAGGCAATCCAAAACGCCAACAACGCCAGGCTTCCAATGAATGCTTACCCCGTTCGCTGGTTGTTGTAAACAGTAAACACACCGAACAGCCGACCCGGACTGGATAAATATTTCTCTTCCAATAAAATTCGTTTGTTTACCGTCTTTGACGAGCACGACGGCGACGACGACGACGACGACAAACAGCACTGAATGAACGATTACACCGAAATCGACTTTTTTTAGTCTTCAATCAAATTCGACCCGCTTTGGTCTTCAATCAGATCTCAAAACTCGATTGTTCGAAAATAGCAGGCCATGGGCCGCGGTTGACTCTTCAAAGCGGATTATGACTTCTCGGAGCGTAGAGCAACCCGTTACTTCGTGTTCGCATCGGTCAATCATCACATGGCTACCAGCAAAGAATGCGTGCGTGCATATGTATGCGTGCCGGCGTGGGTTGCTTGGATTGCTTATGGATAAGAAGCTAGGCGTGCTTTGATTGACGAATTATTCTCAGCGCGTTTTGGAATGCAAATGACAGCCGAACTTTTCTGTTTCTCTTCGGCCAACACCCACGACCGTAGATTCATGTTCGTTCATCTACCTGCGAACGTCGAAATTGAAATTATATTCCAGTCGAGAAAGACCGCAGTCGTGCTCGCGAAATTCGCCCTTGAGGGCGAGTTCTGCTTCCTCATGCGTGACCGCCGGTGAACCTCTGCCTGCAGCATGGAAATTACTTCGTTGGCGAAAAACAAAATCCTTATTATTTTCTGGCTCACTCTCGAAATGAGTTTTGTTCTCCACAGATCCGTGACTAATTACTGCACTCAGACTCGTTAATTTATGAGCACTGTTTTGCAAGTTTCCAAGGAGGGGGAAATTATTTCTTTAATTCAGTTAAAAATAGTTCCCACTTTGAGGTTATGAACTCATTCCCATTCTTTGTCTGAATCGGCAAGGAAGAGTATGCGTCACGGTTTACGTCCACGGTATGCATATTTAAAGACGCGAACGTGAGGAGTCCTTGCGACATTCTATGGAAATTACATCGCAATGCCGGGGAAAATTGAAACGATTTTAGCGTCATATAGGCCATTAAAAACGTGAGTGGTGCGGAGTCGATCACTTCCAATTTTCAAATTATTTTGTTAGACAAATAATGATTTTCTTGCCTTTGATTATATCTTGATTTAAGTGACTATTTTGAAGAAATAAGTGACCAAATAGAGACTAAAAAGTCGTAAAAAGTGACTAAAAAGTGACCTAAGAGAAGAAAATTAGTCGTTCCTGATGAAATACCAAATAAATGTTTGATGTTTAAAACACATTCAATTAGAAACTCATAAACACTTAAATATGTACAATAGGAACCTTTAAGGCGAAAGATTCGTTGGAAAGTTTATGACTAAACCTGAAAAAACGGAAATTCTCAGTGAATTTTATTTATCCTGAAAATACCTGGAAGTCTCAGGGAATCTTATCATAACTAAGGAAATTTTATAATTTTCTACTAAAGATATTTCAAAGAAAATAATGCATTTTAAAATAAAAACATTTGATATTCCTAGCTATTTTCATTCAAACATTGTACTTTATAGCCCCTTTATGAGAAAAATATCAAGTTCAATCTGCTTTCATGGTAGTTCTAAAGAATTTTAGATTTCATGTGAAGTCTGAGATAGACTTTCAAGCAAACCCGGAATTGAATTCAAAGTAAATTTTAATGAAAATGCATAGAAATTTCTCCTCCTCTTCCAAGGGCATTCTGAGGATAATTACATGAAGTTTGTGGAAGACAACAAAATCGAAGCATAGTCCGCTTTTTTTTTTTTTTTTTTTTGAGGATTTGAGGAAGGAGGATTACATTTAAATCTGAGAATAATTCCAGAAGATCTTCAAAGAAATTTGGAAAATAATTCCAGGAGAGATTGCCGAACAAAAAATGAGAGGGGGTGAGGGTGAAATATAAGAAATTTGTGAGGAGAAATAAAAATGAATTCTTAGGAGACTTTCAATGTGACTAGAATTCCAAGGGAAGGAGTGAGATTAAAATGGAAATCTGAAATGAATTCGATGAAAAATCTGAGAATCTTTCCATAAGATGTCTTACTGAGGAGAATTTCAAGGTAGTTCCAAGGGGCAAGACAGCTCCTAATCATGTGCAATTCCAGAGTTGCTTTTGAGGCACCTCGAGTAACTCACATTGCTCAGCGAGCAAGATCACTGTCATTTGCTTTCTCACTTTTCGCATCACAGCAACATATGCAGGTACGAAGCCGAAAAGCTGCTGTCAAGCAAAACAACAACAACAATTGGGGACTTCCGGCCTACAACTCCAGGCGAGTATGGTTGCGATTCTGAACTTTCGGTTCTAAATTTCCTTCGGTTTCCAGCTCCCGGGATTGCTCCTCGAATGGCCTACGAATTAAAAAAAAAAATCAAAACGTGCGTGGGCTGAGGACTAAAATCGACTCATTTTCTTAGCTGTTGCGGAGGTTGAATATGATTTAATCGTACTGACGGAAACGGGACTGAATGACCAGATCTATGCATCGCAACTTCGGATCACTTTATTCCGTCTTCAAGTGACCGATCTCCCCTGCACAGTCAAAAATCGCGCGGTGGAGGCGTTCTGACTGCTGTCTCAACTAGACAAATCAGCTACCTAAGTACCTCGCCCATTTCCAGTCTGCTGGAACAGCTCTGGATTGTCGTGGAATTTTCACAAAACATTCACAGTATTGACGCTGTCTACCTGCCGACTGCACGATCATCCGTGAGCATCATCGTTAGGTATCGATTGAGTCCCCGATCTACTGCACTACTATTTGGCGACTACAACCAAGCTGGTTTACAGTGGTGCTTTACCAATAGCGGCACAACATTCATTGACCCACTGCTATCGCTTATGCCGGTAGCTTGCTGTACTCTTTTGAACGGATTTAACTTACTCGGGTTTAGTCAAGTAAACACTTTTCCCAACCGAAACGGACGTTTGCTAGATCTTGTCCTGGCAAATGATTTCGCATTACCGGCCGCTGATCAGTCTAGATGCTGACTATCCCGCTCTCGTCGTGTCATTCAGGTTACCTACTTCGATTTCAAATAGACCACTCTACATTCCTACATTCTCTCAATTCTCAATTCTCTTCATCGACTCTCTCTTTCGTAAATAACTCGGCTTGAGCTTGAGCTTGATTGACCGCCCACGGTTGCTACTCTGTTATTGCCAGATCAGCTTTAATTACACAGAGAACCAATAGACGATGCTTGGGACTAGCAATCATCCTCAATGTGTAAAAACTGGTGATCTTAAATTAGGCAATACCAGCGCCGGCCGCGCCCGAACACAGGTCAAGAAAGGAATGGGAAGGATTGTGTTGACATGACACTCGCTTTGATGGAAGCCGAGAACACCTCTGCACTTCCACGAGGAATCACTGGGATGTTGGATAAGAGGGTTGGGTTTGCAGCAGGGTTCGTTTTGGTAAACGATAAGCTGAATTGATGTCCTAACGATCATATAACGCGAAGGAGCTTGGGACTAAACCCACGGTCTTCTGCTCAGTAAGCAAAAACGTTTGCCACTAGGTAGACGAGCACCTTTTTAATCACCGAGTTGCTGTTATTACCATGTAGTCATATTAACAAATAAAACGATTGACGAATCTTGAATGTGGATGGGCCTGAGATTAGACTCATGATGTTCTGCTCAGTAATCAAAAACGGTTGCTCTAAGGCCACCGAGCCCCTCATATCACATAATACCGTTGCTCAAATTTTTGTATCCATTCAAACCCGGAACCAACGACAACAACGAGTTTCGCAAAATACGCGATACACAAGCGATTTTACTTTAAATCTCTTTGATATGTAAGGACCTGGGACCGCGTTTTTCTGCTCAGTAAGCAGGCCACTGCAACCGACGATCCTTCAAATCCAAAAACTAAAAACTACGAAAAAGTACTTAGGCCTTCATTAAGTTCCACTTTCACGCGACGTACAATGTTTCAATCTGCTCTTTACGCATTGTTCAGGCTAGACCCTTTTCAAAAGTTACGCGAGAAATACGCACAATCGTCGCCTACCTCGCAAAACTGGTTCCAAACGACAACAAAGGCATAAGCAACGATGGATTGTTGAACTTTGCTGGCTCCGGTGGTGTAGTGCACAGCAAAAAAAAAATGTAATATCGATCAACGTAATTCAAGCTGATGTATGAAATAATGATGTAATTGTAATTTTGTAATTTATCAGCACACACCCTGGTCGACCACTGTATACCAATCTGCCGTTCAGCGTTATCGGTTTTTGTTTCTGGATCTTTAGTTGCCTCTGTGATATACTTACTTGCGGCATACTATTTTGGGAGTGTATACGAGCGTGTACCATGTACGGTAGCTCATCTCTCATCGTGATGGTGGGACATAGTAGACAAATTAGAGAGGAAACAAGGAGGTAGTAGTATAAGTTATATGTAAACAAACAAAACAAAAGTTAGATAATGCGGCACTGTAACTACTACTATTTTAGAGGTATGATTCGTCAAGTTTAACTCAATGTTTCAATTGAGGCAAACTATCTATCTTACAATTACAAAAGCAAACCTAAACTTACAATTGTATGCAAATGCAAAATGAAACTTGACAAATCATCGTCAATCCCCTTATTCCAGGGCAGGGCCTGACGATTTGAATCTAATTTTGATCAGTGAACGGGCACCATATGGTACATTTTCTCACCATGAACCTATCATTTCCAGCCTATCTGAACTATTTAATAAATGGAACCCATAACATGGGTTACGCTCCCCATAAGCGGGCCCTCCGCATCCTGTCTCTGTCTTATCTCAAATACAAAATGCCAATGGTATGAATGTATCTATATATAACTTGGAAATGACGTACAATCAAATAAACCCGTAACCCACTCACTTGGCCAGGCTTCAGAATCGTCCAGTAAGCAGTGCGCTCTACACTCCAAGTTCCCTTTTTTTAAAAGTTACCGCAAATTTGATATTTTACCCATTGAGTGTTGATTAGTCACAATGAAACATTGTGACAGAAGTTGAGGTTACTAGTGTATTACATAATCTAGGTCCTATTTAGGATTATATCTGAAAAATCCAAATCTGGCCAACGCCCACCCTAAACCTAAACCTGTTCTAATCCACCTGAAATGACTAACGAATGGAAGACTTTGACTACCCAGCCATGCAATAGTCTCATTCCGTGCCTTATGGCAACTTGATGATTCTATTGCGCTCATCTTCTGGCACCACCCAGGGGAGACTTGGTCCTGTACCCAATGGTTAACTTATCTCCATTCCACTCAACTACTCGCAATTTCGTGTGATATAGTGGGCGGAATATTATTATATGAGACAATTCAATGCAGACGTCTTTCCAAATTTGGCAGATCGACAGGTAATCGGTGAGTTACCACGATAGTTGCTATTCAACAACTCGACAACGTCCCATCGTCAACGTCTGCTATGAGAATTTCCCATTGCAGACGCCAACGAAATGACGTCATCGAGCTATCGATCAACTACCCTGGTTATCGCCTGGTACCTTATAGCACGATGCTAGGAGGCGAACCGGAAGAATCGATGAGCTACCTCCCCCACTCTCTTTCGTAAATAACTCGGCTACAAAAACATTTCCAGTCGCCTTTGCCGTATTAGATGCTAGATTGTTGTGTCTTCCCATCGATCTGGGTGTCCAAATTATCCGGAAATATCTTAACACGGCCGTGATGATCCAAGGAGGAAGTCGATGAAGAGAATCGATCAATGCAGAAAGGGCCTATTGAAAAGTGACGCGAGAATTTTATTTTGTTTACAAACAAGACTTACGCCTAATATATCGACAGTGAGCATACATAAGGGCGTAAACTCGATGATCGATTCTCTTCGTCGATTTTCGACGTTTGCTGTTGCTTTTGATAGCCAATACAACCTGTTACAACTCTCCACTGAACAAATTCTAGAAAATTGTTTCGCTTAGCTGTAGCCAATACTTAGAGAAAATCGATGAAGAAAATCGATCATCTCGTATACGCCCTTATGCATGCTCACTAGACTGATGTAAAATTTGTAATTTTCGCTCCACAGTGCTTATCACCGCCTCCCAAAATTTGAACTCATTTAGTGAGAAACTGACTTGGCACAAACCATTTGAAGTTTATATGGGAATTACTATGGAGAAACCATAATTTCGGTTCATATTTATCTCAAAATTTACCAGTTCACTCTACTTTAGAAAATGATAGCTGACCTTATTGTCAGCTACAACTTTGTTAAAGACCACTTTTCGATCAAATGTAAGGAACAAAAATTATTAATGCTCAATCAACTGTTCAGCAGGCAACATTGGTGTTTATGGCGCGTAGAATAGAGGACAAAAATCATGACTACTATGTCACACTCAAGAATACAGTGTTGCCAAACAATACAGTTGCTTAATCATGCCATAAGATTATCAATCTATTAAACAATTAATAACTTTTTAATTTTACGTTTGGCTGAAAAATGATTTTCTGCAAAGTTGTAGCTGATAAAAATTCCCATAAGAATAGCAATAGAATTTTGTAACAGTACAATATGACCGACAATGAACAAAAATTTTTGTTTTCCCGTAGTAATTTCCATATAAACTTCAAATTGTTTGTGCCAAGTCAGTTTCTTATCAAATGAGTTTAAACTTTCGGAGGCTAATCAGGACCCGATTTGAAACCGTTTGAACACTGTGAAGCGAAAATTTCAAATTTTGCATCAGTCTAATGCTCACTGTCGATGTGAAGACGGTAAACTGAGTAAGCCGAGGAGTAAACAGACAGTAATCGAAGAACGTCGATTTAAATTTGAGGTATATTGAGTTACTCGCAGCAAAAACGGAACTCAGAGTAAAGCTGTCTCACCCTTTGGGTAATTTCTAGGAAAACAAAAATAAACTTGAATTCTGAGGATAGAATATTTCAATGGAATTGTGAGAAGCATTCTAACTATATTCTTGTGATATTTTTTTTAGAGAATTCAGAGAAGCGTTCCAAGTGAATTTCTGTAATAATTCAATGAGAGTTTCGGAAGAATTCGAGCGTAATATTAGGTGAACTCAAGGGAAATTTCATGAGAAATCTCCGTTGAATATGTAATGAACTATTCGGAGGTCTTCAGAACAGCTTGAAAGTTCCCAATATATTCCTGAAGTCTGCCCTGAAGTTCTTTTGTAGTTTGAGAAACTAGCCTGAAGCTCACAATATTTCTCATTATTGTTTTCAACTTCGCCAAACTTTTTCAGACTTTCTAAAGTTTCCACAATTTTCCTAACGATCATGAATCTTTTCTAAAGTATTAACAATACACTGAATTTCTCATTTTTTTTTAATTTAGGTTTTTTCGCTGCTCTAGAATATCTCTGCTCTGAGGATATCTTTCTTGAAGTTTTTTTTGTAGAGCTTTATTAGCGAGATCAATATCTTTCTTGAAGTTTTCAAAACTTCTCTAATGTATTTGCAGTTCTTATGTAGCTTGTTGTACTACCCTGAATTTAATTGAACTGTTCTAAAAATGTTGAAGCTTCCGGATTTATGTGAAAACCTCAGCAATTTTTTTTATCATCTCTAAAGATCTCTGACAATCTGGGAACTTCTTGTAAGTTCCCGCTAATTTAGTGAACCTAATGGAGCTGAACTCCTCTGATATTAGCCTTGTTTATGGAGCTTTATTAAACTTATGTTAAATGCTACCGAAATGTCCATATAAGTTCCTGAAGGTCTCGGATCTTCCCTTAAGTTTCATAGACTTTATGAAGCTCTGCGTTTTCGAAGTTTATCTGAAATTTCAGAAATTTATTTAAGCTCCCGTAATGAAATAACTTATAAAGTTCTGCGATTTTCACTGAAGTTCTCAGGATTTGTCTGAAGTTCAAATTATCGAAACTAATTCATAACTTCTTCAACAGTCTAGAGTTGATGTTTTTAAAACTGCCCAAAATATTTCTCAATTTCCTTAAAATTCTCTAGACTGCCCTGAATATCTTAGTATTTTTTAAAAGAACCCAGGATTAGACTGGAATTGATTGAATTGGCTTGAAGTTCTACAATTTTCCTTAAGTTTATAAACGCTCACGGAACTTTGCCTAGAATCACAAATTTTCCCTGGAAAGTCCAGCCCTGAAGTTTTCTATGCTTAAATTTTCTGATATACATTTATAATTCCCTGAATCTTCTGACGTTTTCAGATCAAAGAATTCTCGGAACATCCCATTATTCCAAGGAACTCCTTGTAAGTCACTGCAAATTTCCTTAAGTTAATGGGATTTTTCTGATGTTATCTCATCGTCCTCGAAATACTCGGAACTTCACTGAATATAATGAAACAATCAAAAAATATCTAAATTTATTGGAAGTTGTCTGGAGTTTCTTGAAAATATCGGTGCTTGCTAAAAGTTATCATTTTTTTTAAGTAATGCATTTTCGTTGATGTTTTTTAATCAACTTAGCTCATTTTTCGTTTTTTTTTAGATCTTGAAATTTCCATAATATAACACCCTTGAAATACTCTCACATTTCCGGAAATTTTCTTGAAATTTCTTTAAGGTTTCTGCAATTTCCTTGAAATTTCTTTAACTGCCCTTTAATTCTATTATATGTCTTGATGTTCTCGGAGCTTACCTTAAGCTCTCAATTCTAATGAAGATCTCAATTCTGCTTTAAAATAAATGGAATTCTCGTGAACACCTTTAAATTTCCTGGAATTCTTTGGATTTCTGTGAAGTTTCTGAAATATTTCTGAAGTTTACATAAATTTTCTGAAGGTCTCTGTACTGAGTCTCTCGGGACATCTTAAGGGTTCTCAATTTCATTTCAGCACATCATGGAACTATCCTGAATTCGTCTAAACTAACACTTAAATATTTTAAAACCAATCTGATAGTCTGAGCTAAAGCGTCAAAGTAACTTGTTTTTTGGGTCTTTTTTTTCAATTTCTATTTGATATTGAGGCTTTCTATTACTTTCATGGTGAAACAATAAATTTGACTATATTTATTTCATAACTACCATTAGGACTTCGATTGGGGGAGCCTTAAAAGCTTACTGATTTTGAACAAGCAATGATCGTTTGGTTAATGCTTTTTTTGTAATGAAATCACATAGCGTCCGGTTCTTATTAATTTTAGTATCTCGAACATAACAAAATTCTCAGAGTAAGGTAATTCCATAAATTTGGCAACTAGCTTTTTTCGTTAGATTTTAAATATTTCATCGTCAGTAAAATCTCAGACATAGGAACCAATCTTCAATTCTAGGAGTTTGATTTTTAAAATTTTCTAAATTCTGAAAAATCAGGTTATATCAGGATTCATCAAGTTTTTAAGATACCGGAAATGTCATGATTCAGATGTTTGAAGAGAAAGGAAAGTAATAAAGCATTTATCCAGAACATTTTTTTATTCGATGCATCGGATTAACTATCATTTGGAGTTATATACGTATAAAAACAACATTTCAGTGCCAACATTTCAAAGGGGCGTAATTGCTTTTGTAAACAACGGCTTTAGCCGTCGATTTCTCGCAAATAAAAGCCCACCTCTCCAAATTACCAATGCTAGCTGGGACAGTAAACATTCCTCTACCTGCTGGTGTCATTCGTTTTCATAAGTCTTTCATTCGCGAGAAATCGAAGACGAAAGTCATTGTTTACAAATGCAATTGCGCCCCTTTGAAATGTTGGCACTGATTTAACTTTAATTCCAATCGAAAGGAATGAACTTGAAACTTGAATAATTGTGTCCCTGTATACGGGTAAGAGCGTTTTCAGTGTTTTTAATTTATTTAATAAAAAATACAGATTTTTTTGGAAATGCTATCTAACAAGAAGATTATGAAGCTTTTTTGAAGTTAGATCTTTGACAAACTGCAACGAAGTTCGCTAACCTGAAGCAAGGATCCCTGAAACTCTTAGAAGTTTATTGAATTATTTTTAGATCTTCTACAAAAATCCCTGAACTTTTTCACAATTCGTTACTTTTATGTGAAGTTTTACGCAGCTCAATCAAAATGCTTGTTGATTTTCCTCGAAGTTCCAAGAACAAAATTTCTTGAATTTGTACCTAATTTCCACAACTATTCCAAGTCCATGAGGCCTAAAAAAAAGTGCCCTGAAATTATATAGAGGTTCCCGATAAATAATGAGCTTCCCTGAATTAAAATAATGTTCCCTTAACTCCTACGAAGCTCCTCAAACTTAAATAATTGTTCCACTTCTACGCAGTTTTCAGAAATTTTCCAATTTCCTTCTTTCTACGACTTTATCTAAAGATCTATGAAGTTCCCAGTATTTCTAATAATCTTAGACTTACTAAAGCTGTTTCTTTAAAACTGATATCCTCATGGCTAATGCAGCTGTAGGACGGTCCAATAAAGGGTGTCCACGATGAAATTTCCACACACAAAATTGATTAGCAAAATTCGAGTTTTCATCCGATTGCCATCAAATTTTCAGGGATTGAGAAATAACTATTAAACTTCATTTTACCATTTTACTCGTATTTTATTTACAGTCCATACGCAAATGCCCGCACCTTGGCCTTAACCCCGGCCATAAGATTCTGCACAACCTGTGAATCAACCGTTTTTTGCATGTAAACCCATACTTTCTTCAGTTCCTCGACTGTCTTCACTACCTTAGGTCGTTTAAGAAGGTGCTGCTTCATAATCGCCCAGTACTTCTCGATGGGGCGGAGCTCCGGAGTGTTGGGAGGGTTGAACATTTTCGGCACGAAATTGACCTTATTGTCCGCATACCACTTCAGCACGTCCTTGGAGTAGTGGCATGAGGCCAAATCCGGCCAGACGTTGTTGGGACGTTGTGGGCCTTCAGGAGAGGAAGCAGCCGCTTCTGGAGGCACTCTTTTATGTACACCTGTCCGTTCATCGTGTCCTGGGTCACGAAAGGTGCACTCCGCTTCCCGCACGTGCAGATGGCTTGCCAAACCAGGAATTTCTTCGCAAATTTGGACATCTTCTGAGTGCGGACATGCTCCGGAACGCTGAACTTATCCTTGGCCGTGAAAAACAGGTTGCCGGGGATCTGTTTGAAGTCGGCCTTCACATATGTTTCGTCGTCCATGATGCAGCATTCAACTTTCGTCAGCATGTTGAGGTAAAACTTCCTGGCACGGGTTTTGGCGGACTTGTTCTGCTTCTCGTCGCGATTAGGGGCCTTTTGTACCTTGAACGTTCGAAGCCCAGCCTTAGTTTTGGCCTTCTGGACAAAACTTCGGCTTAGGTGCAGCTTCTTAGCCACATCCCTAACGGAGGCGTTCGGATTTCGGTTGAAGGCCCCAACTACGCGGTTGTGATTTTTGGTGTTGTACGGAATACTTTTCCCTTCACTTCTGGGCTTCCGATCGGTGGTCAACCGTTCCTCGAACCGCTTAATCACTCGCGACACCGTGGAATTCGCGATTCCCAACGTTTTAGCGATGGAACGATGCGAGAGATCCTTGTTCTCGTGATGAATGCGCAAGATTTTATCACGCACGAGCTGTTCGACTCCATTTCCGCGAGTTTTGATCACAGGACTTTAAAACTTGCAGGATGTAAATAATGCACTATGAACTAAATCCACCCAAATTTTCATTAAATTCTACCCAACGGTTAAAAAGTTAGAGCAATTTCATAGTGTGGCAATTTCATCGTGGACACCCTTTAGAACAGATATTAGTCGATGTGACGATGACCAATAATCACGATCATAAACCGGGATTGCAACTCTTCGAAGCATTCCCAATTTCCGATACGGAATGTTTGCATAAGCTGAAAATATTAATAAACTTATTGACGAACCTGCTGCCCCGGAATATTTTCCAACAGAATCCATAGGCCTCTTGGTAGGATGCTATGCCAACTGTTATGCCATTTAAATTTTTGTAGATTTTTGCAGGAGAAATTAGTCTGAAACCACTGAAAAAGAGAACGCTTTGTTTATCTTCCGCTCCGCATCACACACTCACGGGCTGTCAAAACTTACTGCCGAAGGCGGATGGTAATGATACATATACTGGACAGGCGTTGTAAATCTCAATCACTTTATTACGATTTTGACTGTGAAAGCTATTGCTTATTTATAAGAAAACAAATAGAATCTAATCATATTCAGTATTTCCTATAAATTTGTGCTATTTTATACCGTAAATGAATGTATTATTGAATTAGCTATGAAACAGTGTGATAGACCATAATACGGTCATGTACAATAGTGCATCTAGCGCCATCTGTTGCAAACATGTTCGAACTGAGTTTAAATTTTATTCCAACAGGTGGAGCGTAGCAACATTAGCGCTCTGGGTGGCAAAGAAGTGCAGAAACGACTTCCAGCGTTCGATTGGTGCCTTTTTCCAGAGCAAAAATGAGAACTCGTACATGACTTTCTCATTATATGATTACAATTGCTTGAATGAGTCAATATTTTGTAAAGTTCGAAATAAGCTTTACAATGGTTATCAAGTAAAAAACTGATCAATATCAAGTTAAACGGTCGAATATGCTTTTGCCGCTTCCCCTCGGACCCGTTAATTTTGATGTTTAAGTTTTCTTTCTTAATCGTACTTTTTCATCAGTATGAATAAATTTAGACAGTTTTTAAAGAAACCCTTGTTTTATTACTAATTTAATTTAAGGATAACATTTTGAGTGTTGATCCCAATACTTTATCGATCGAACAAATCTGTTCAAACTTGTTATCTCGCCGCCATCTTGAAAAACACGTTTTTAAAAATGTCCACAGGCAAACAAAAGTTTGAAAACTTTTATGTGGATAGACGAGGGTTACACGCGATCTTTAGCCATACTTATGAAGTACATTGTGCTCATCACCAACTATACTCCTAATAGCTACGTTACATTTACATATTTTAGAATACTTTAACCAAATCACTTTAAATGTCAGGCCTTATTTTTTTTTCAAGAAAACCGCGAGAGAACAAGTTTTAATGGCCTATAGAAACTTGGCTCTCAATATTAGGTGTAGACATGAGTGCATGTTTTTTATTCCGGTCGCCATCATTGACACATCCCGATCAACGCCTGCTATTCTTTCTGTTCTACATCCAGCTTGTCAGCTTGTGCGCATATGCCGGCAAGAAGGTTCGGAATACCAACAATGAATTAATTCAGCACCCAGAACCCGCATCCATGCACTGCTATCACGTCAACACACGGCGTGACGGCACGGCAGACGGACGACAATAAAAAGTAAATTAGAAGCAAACTTTTCAGTGTTTGTTTTTGCCTGTCTTTGTTTTTCGCTGACAGAACACTAAACCTCGTCTTTCGTTAACGGCTTTCTTCAAAAAAAAAACAATAAAACAACAAGCGGTGGCTCTGTGGAAGTGTTGCTTATGGTGACAGATTGCCAAAAAAAAACTGCGATGGCGGTCGGCGATGGGTTTCCATAGCAAAGAGTCCGATAGAAATGACAGTTCACTTTGGTCAAGAAACAATTAACAGCTTATACACTGACAGAGAGCTCCTAGTTGGACGGAATCATTCGGAAGTGCGCTGCTGGGCGCGTGAGCTGAATGCAATGATTGTGCGCGGTTTGCTCGTAAAATGCACGACGGATCGGACCATCATCGATGCGTGTGCGCTATTTATATTTAATCACCGACTGTCGGAAGTGCAATTTTTCATTGCGGCGGGCAACCGATTTGGTTGCAAATGGTTTAACCGAAGTGAGCCAGCGATTTGGTTTTGTGGTGTCAGATTTGTTCGTAGAATCTCTCCAATGCCCATCGGGCGTGCACAGGAAGCATTTATTCTTCAGTACATCGTGGAATATCTTCCATCTCCCGTCACCGTCTCTTTTCGTTGGAGAAAAAATGATGTTGCCAATCTCCGAGATTTTCTGTACTGCCGTTTTCATGTTGTTAAGGTGTTGTTTCTGTTGGATGCTGTGAAATACCTCGATATAACGTAACTGGCCCTTTTCATTTACAACGTTGATTTCTCGGTATAGCCAAGGGGCTAGTCACTCCGCACAGTGTGCCAAAAATACAGATGGGCACACCTGGGCACTTCATTGGCACCCATAGTTAGAAATTTTCATGATATTTAAAGTTACTTGCAGCACTGTACTATATTTTATTTTATTTTATATATCACCGTCTTCGACTAGTCGTACAGACTGAACTATTTTCTTATAAACTAAAGATTGCTTCTAATCCTATTTCTAAAAACATTTTTGGTCAAATTAAAATCAAATTCGTCACAAACAACATTGAACGAGCGAAGGCACGAATCGAACGGGTTGTTGTATCCGTAGTTTGTTCTGTGGTATGGAACTGCTAATAAAGGTGAGTTCCGAAACCGTCGGGGAGGAATGTTTAGTGGGATCTGTGCGAGAAGTTCAGGACAATCAATAAATCCTCCGATGACATCAAAAATAAATAATCGCTGCATCGTAACTCGTCTGGTAGATAGTGGCTCCAATCCTATGAGCTTACATCGGTCAGAATAGGGAGGAAGATTAGACGGATCGTTCCAGGGAAGCTGTCTCAATGCAAAACGTACGAACCTTTTCTGTACCCGTTCAATGGTAAGAACATGAACTACATAGTAAGGGGCCCAAACTGGAGCAGCGTACTCCAGAATGCTACGAACCAACGAACAGTAGAGAGTTTTTAACGCGTAAATGTCGGTGGATCGATATGTCCGGCAGATCAAGGATGCTGGATATGTTCAATGAGCGGTTCCCTCGAATTGCCAACCAGCTTGACCGGAACAAGTTGTATAGGCAGCGAGCAATCATGCCGCACAACTTACTTACTGCCGAAGTAGAGTGCATCAAGCTGGAAGTGCGGAGGAAACTGTGGAGGGAAGGGAACGGATAGAGCGATACGTCGAGAAGGAGTTTTGTTGGGCTGAAAGCATCACTTGCGAGTGAGAGACGTGAGTCGATTGCACCGGTAAACACGTCAACGGAGGAGCCAACCGCTCCTGGACAAGCAGTGGACCAGCAACGACAGCAACTACGGGATGAGCTAGCTTTTCGTATGGACGTAGCGGCTACACAATACCAAGGGACAGACCACATGTCCTGACACAGGATACCAAACTGCAGTATTCCTACCGGCTAATGAGTGCAGTAAGCGTTCTCAACGAGGATATTTTGCCACAGCACTTGGAAGCCGTTGAGAACCTTGAGAACCTGCAGTGTATAGTGTACTGTGCACCTATGGCCGTGGTACAAACGTTGGGATTGCGGACGTTCCCGCAAGGAGAAGGTGAAAGTTGTACACGTCCCTACATCTTGCTAAACGGATGCGACGTTATGGAGAAAGTTCGAAGCAGAAGAAGGAAAATCGAATGTTAAACCACATCCGTAACAACAAAATCCGACTATCCCGGAGATTTCCGATTTAACACAGTTTTGAGCCGATATGTGGGGAATCCTGTTCAATATAACAGTGATGGGATGTGGTTGGCAGAGGAAGAGGTTAGGAGTAATGGGATTGTAAGCATGTCCACGGTCGTTGTAACCTGGCCGAACAACAGAAGGGCTTCCGGCGAAACACTCAAGACTGCAAAGATCAGGTCTTCATCGATGCAGTTATTGTCGGTCAGGCGAGCTAGAAAAAGAGAAACCTGAGCATGGCGTACATCGACTTCAACAATGCAACTATGGCTACCATTTGAAAAGTGGAGGAAGAAGCACAAATGTTACCCACACCTTCTACATGGACGACTTGAAGCTCTTTGCCGAAACAGTGGAGAAGCTGAAGCTGGCGCAGGAAGACTACCAGTTGAATTGCGACCTACAAACTGTCAAGTCGCATCGTGGAAGCTGAAGGAGCTGCAAGGGTCGTATCCCCATCAGTTGAAACAAGCGCATGTCGACAAAGTGGCGTCGAATACGTGGCTGGTGCGAGGTGAACTCTTCTGAGAGACTGAAGGTTTCATGGTAGCCATCCAGGATCGGGTTGTTGCGACGAAGAACTACCGTAGGTACATCTTGCACGAAGAAGTAGAAGACCGGTGTAGAAAGTGCAATGCAGTATTGTGCTGGTTGCCAAGCGTTGGCAGAAGTAGCGTATATCGGTCGTCGCAATGATGTCACTAAGATTGTGCACCAACAACTTGCAGTGAGCACATCTTGGTGAACCAGTACGTCCCTCACTACAAGTACCTGCCAGACCTGGTACTGGAAAATAGTTGCATAAAGCTGTACTGGAATCGCGAGATCATTACGGATGTCCACATTCGTGCCAATCGCCCTGCTATTGCACTGTGGTCCAGGATGCATTTTGAGGATGATCAACTTTCACAGATCATTATTTTTATTTTAAAAGTACCCTCTAAAGTTGTTTAAAGTACGTTTCTTGCAATTAAATTTAAACACGATTCCAAAGTCAAGGCAAGGTCCTCAATCGACATACTAGCTGTTATTATTATAATTTTTTTAATCTATTTAATTGAAAAGACTCAATTGCATTAGCTTTGCGGAGCCGTAATTCAATGCACATTAAAGGGCCACCCACGTTAGATCCGTTTGCGTTGCGTTGACGTAAATTTCACAGTTAGACAATAGATTTAGCTGTCACATTGCCGCAATGCATCCGATCCGGATCTAATGTGCGTCGGTCTTAACAATATAACTGGCTATTATTGGCAGTGGTGCCAGATCAACCGTCCCTTCTTATTTATTTGAATATTCAATTCACTAAACATTTCCCATATCTGCTTAACCTCACGAAGTTTCGATTTCTAGGTCTCTAATAATTTCCCTGCAGAAACCAAACGCAACATCCTCCATTTACATATCCCACTTTCCGAGGTTGTATATTTTTCTGGTCGCGTTTATTTACGAGCACTAGGCACGAAAAGCTGATCCACACACTCAGAGATTTGACGTAAACAAACTCTAACAATCACACACGTCAGAATCATTATTCCCGAGAGTGATTCCACTTGTCTTCCGGCTGTTGTTTTGCTCCATTGCTGCAACAAGAAAACATCCCCATGCGGTGAAGGGTAGTGATGATCGCTTGGGGAAATCAATCCAAGAGTGTCGCCGAACGCGCCCCGGATGGCTTTGATTAAATTCTCCAAGTCGTGTCGATTCTTCCAAGGCCATCTCGACACACATCGTCATCATCGATCGAAGCAACCGCGGCGACTGTCCTGTCCTGTGCCCTGTGCTGCCTGCCTCATGGGAGGTTTGTTCAATGTTGATATCATCATCATCATACACCACATACTACCACCAGTCATAGTCAACGGCGTGAATCGCAAAATCGAACGACTCGGCAGATTGACAAGTCAATCAATAACTCAATCTCGTACGAGGGGGGAAACGCACGGCATTTGTTGTTATTTATTGAAATTGATTATTATCGACATTCCACGAACTTGGGAGGTCGTCTTCCTGGTGGAATCATTTTTTGGAATTTTTAATAGTTGGTGTTTATTTACATGAAAACATGGTTACGAGAATTTGATACTTAATCGGTTTCGTCAAATTTGTGCACAGTTAAAAATATCAAGTAAAAACTATGTACACAAATCAGACATCTGTCAAAAACCCAGCAAGTTCTTTCACCAGCGACTGCATTCAATCCAAGCAAGGGGAGTGACAGTTTGTCGATCACAAATTCACTTGTCCGACTAATGGCCGCAATAAAACTTAAACAACCGTGAACCGACTTGCTTAAACAAAAGAAAATCGACAAAATTTACAAGACATTAAGCCGGCATCTAATTAAAAACGTATAAATCTGCCACAAAATTGCCAACCCGTGTGAGGGACGACGCAAACCTATTCTTGTTCGGATTCCATCGGTGGGTGTCATAAATTACGGTTGCGTTATTTGCAACGGTTGCGTTAGCAAGCAAATTCGGTATGACAGTGTTTTCAAAACATTGAACAACTCTTTTTTCCCTTTTACTTCTAACCTAGCCTTTGCAGCGTGTTCTCAGTTAACTGCCGCAAAAACGCACTAACTGAACCCGAAAGACGATCTATAAATACGCCGAACCGTGCACAGAAGGAGGCGACGGCGTCGGTGGCTACGGGGTGAAAAACTAACATTGGCCGCTAAATTTATCGAATGCGACACAAGAGTGACTTGAAAAGAACTTGTTGTACAACGCTCTACTGAGATTGGAAACAGGTTTAAACAGTTTACTCCTGGGATTTTAATGGCCTGCTTTAATGAGCGTGTGAAATCGATACCACAAAAAACAGCATTCGAAAGGAAAATTTACGGCCTACTATAATACCATAGAGAGATTGATGTTAAACACTTACCGTCAAACTGCTCCAGCTGACTGTCACCGCCTGTTGTATCTCTTGACAATCAATCCAGCAGCCGAAAGTTGATTTGAATTCTTCTCCCCGTTCCGAAGAGAAAAACAAAAGCACTGTTTCGTCGCGGTCGCCCACCAAATAATCTTCTCGAATCAAAGCGATTCCACAGACATCTTTTCTCCACTCCCACTTGCTCTGCACACACCCGCACACCTGAGATTCCAGACAGCAATTTCGTCGTAGAAAACCGATTCTTCTGCTATGTTGCGATTATTGAACTCCGAGTTTTTTTTTCCACTAACAGCAAGCCATGAACTTCAGCACCACACCGCACTTTGCGTTCTTCTGATTCGGCTTTCACATGACTTCAAGCGAATCGCTGCAACAATACCACTCACTAACAACAACAACAACAACAAAGCAATTTTGACACTTGACTTGCACCGGAACGAATCTCTCCACTCTGAAAAAAATAACCTCCCTTTTCTTCAGCTGATGCTCCCAGTCAAGGGGATGAAGATTCTCGTTTTGCAATTCTCTCACTGCACGATTCACAGACACACACTTGGCGTCGCGTTGAGCTTATATGGATTTTCCCTGCAGCCCTGGAAATGCAAAGCGTAAAAGATGGTTTGAGGCGTTTGTTGAGGATGAGTGGAAGAGGTGGTGATAGGGGATGGTAGTTTCCGCTGTCATTGTTGTTAGATTTACGGAGTTGACCTTTTCGAGGAAAAAGCATTCCCAGCACACCGGTTTTCTGCAATTTCCCTTCCCTTTGAACTTCTCCTGACGGAATCGTCTTCTTGCACCAACCACATCAAAGTGAGCACTGCATCCAGCGCTTTTTTATTGGACAAAACGTCACCCCGTCACCACAAGAGAAAGCTCAAAATGTCATGGACTACTGCTATGACTTTTATTGCATATTGCGCTGTCTTTGCTTTTGTTTTGATCGCTTTCGAGACTCGGCGGCGGTGTGGCGGCAGACACAAATGTCATCCGACATTTATTTCATCATCGGACCATGGCTGACGGAAGGGACTTATAAACTTTTCCGCCCAGCCCGGCATGGCGGCATCATGCTTCCTTTTGAATGTGATATGATGCCCTCTCGCTCAGTCTGATTCAATGATATTTGCTCTCACGGTAGGGAAATGACCTTGCCCGAATCCAAACAAGCGCTTCAAAAAGGATAGGTAGGACTTTTCCGTCTGGCTGCCGTCGATGTTGTCGTCTGGACGGATGGAAATCGTCGGAAGACGGACCGGACGAATTAAATGGAAAATTGGATGACGGGAGGAAATAAATGAAACCTTGCTGAAGTACGACGATTGTGATGCACTGAAATTGGCGTTCGTCAAGTGAACTTGTTGATTTGTTGAACTTGGATTTGGAAGGCATTAACATTTTGATTGTATTCAGCTGAATCATCCTCATTTGACACCAGACCCTTATCGTTATAGCACATTATGGCATCGTTTTAGCTAACATTGATTTTACGCAAATTGGACATCACTCATCTAGCTGTCAACTGTATTATGAATTAGTGAATAGAACTTGGAATAGAAATAGTTTTCTGTAAAATGTGTTCATAAATAGTATTCTTAAATATAGTTTAGCAGCACGCCCGTAAACAAAAGAACCATAGAGGTACAATGAAATGTATTGTAAGTATACAATAGAATTTATTGTATTTAAAAGAAAACGTACTGTCCACAACAATAAAATAACAATAGCATGTATTGTTTCCAGAAAACCTTGGTTAATGGTATCTCTCAATATTGATTTGAGTATATTCAATTAATGAATTAAAAAAAAAACGATGTCCCATTGAACAAGCAGGAACCGACAGTTTGTCATAAATGAGTTTACGCAAGATTTCAATACTGCCTTGTGTATTCTTGTTCAAATTTAAGAAAAGCATCTCAAACTGCTTGGCTTCCAATGACAGTTTATGACAGCTTGATTCTAGCTCCTTTTGACGTTCATATTTTTCGAGTCTGCTTCTCACTGCCAAGATGGAAAGAAAATTGTCGGCACTTTGACAGTGCACGCAAAACAAATCTGATTTCAATTTTGGTTGAGTCGATTTCGTGCATAATTTCATTTTAATCATTATTCAGAAGTGCCTTATTTATCAGATACAGAAAAATGCCTATGAAGTGTTGCGTGGATGACGCAAAATATGGCCAACAAAAAGTGAGTTTTAATCATCTTCCTGACGTTCGAACGGCGCTTGATAATATTCGAAGAGAACTGTCGATTGAATCCGTAGGTATGAAAAAGACCGCCGTAAATAGGTTTCGGAAACGAGTTAAATAAATGCAAATGCGACTTCTCTGGCACAAGTTTGTTCAGTTTCAGTTTTTTATTTCTTTTCCACCACGGTCCGTGCTGCCAGTTTATTTTCCGAATATAACATTCCTTCCTTTCTATCAATTAATAGTGTACTGCTGCCTAACCTAGTTATCCATCAAACCAGACGCTTCACTCTCTTCTAGGTCTTCCAACGACCTCGGTTTGCAGACTTGGTTTTGCATCTGAACATGGCGTGCTGGAAGCCATCCGAGACATTGAACATGGCGTAGCGCCATCCCTAACAGAAGATTCATCCTGGAGCTGGGATCGTTCGGTTTCCTTATAGTTAACCAGCTTCTTCAAATGTGATGAGTTCCTTCGGTACTGTTTTCCATTGGCAGTCTCTATTACGACGCTGTTACCGACCTTCTCACGAGCTGTTGCCGGTTCTGGATGGAACAGCGAAGACAACTTATTTTGTGGCACCATATAAGGTGCTCCTAGAGACGTTTCTCAGTGGAACTGACAGCTAGAAATCTAGAGTGTGTGAGTGATCTAGTGTTAATGGTGCTGAATGTAAACATAACCAAAGCAGAAATTCATATGAGAATAAACTGCCAGTTCTACTGTGATCTGTCAAAAGTTCTTGGTAAACAAAAAAAGTCAGCTGATCGCAACTGTCTCGTGGACAGCCTTATTGGCGTTGACGGCACCGTCGAAAAATTTGCTCTTTCAGCAAATATAGACAGTTTCTTATGGGAATTTTCGGTGGAGTGAAAGGATAGTACAAAGTCCGCCATGTTTCACGCACAGTCTGACGTTTGCTTATGGATTTTCTCATAGGAGTAAAGAGCTACAGAGTCGCCGTCAACGCCAATTACGCATAAGCACTCGATCGTTGCGTTGCAATTCGCAATTGACAGTTCGGTTGTGAGCATCGTAGTGTGCCTTAGCAGAGTACTTGTACACCCAATCGCGATCCCTTGTTTCGTTGTCCCCGGTTACTTCATTCCATGTGGATTGAGGTATCCAATCACGGAGTTTCCTTCCAAAAAGAACTTCAGCAGGTCAACGTGCCGTTGTTGGATGCTGAAGTAGTGAATAAACATAGTTTACTTCTTCTAATTAATTTTTCCAATCCAATTTATTGATCTGCGCGATTCTCAGGATTGTTCTGTTTTGACTCTCCACGCGAGACTCCACGTCTCCGTTAGCCTGAAGTATGTCATAGTTGACTTGGTAACTTCTCTATTGACATTTGTTCTTTTCCAGAGCTCCGGAGTGATTTGAGATTTGGGCGTGATTGCTTTTGTAAGCTAAGACGTCAATTGCCGATTTCTCTTGAATAAAAGCTCAATCTCATAAACAAACTATACCAGATGGTAGAGGAATCATTCCTCTGCCTCATAGTGTTGTTAGTTTTCGAGATTGAGCTTTTATTCGTGAGAAATCGGTGATTGTTTACAAATGCAATTACGCCCAAATCTCAAATCCCTCCGGAACTGTTACTCACCAGTTGACAATCCAAACAAGATTTCACCATTCACTCGGTATCTTTATCGATCTGTGGCCACTGGCCACCATACTTTACTGCGAAGTTTCTGTTTTGTGCTTTCTATTCCTGGATGACCGATGTGAGACAGTTTTAACACGTGCTCCCGAAGACAAGCTGGAATAACGATACGAGTATTAAATGGATGATATCTTTTCAGCTGTAAACCCCATTGACCAGTATTCAAAGCTTCTTTGGTCGGCGACAGTTCTGCATCCTTCAGGGTATTCGTGAGAATGTCGTCCAGTGCTGCAGGCTTTGATGTATCCAGGATTGTAAGCAAAATGGATACTCCAATTTGGACGGATGTTGAACATTTCTGAAACTACGGCAGCCTAGAGAGTGGATCAGCAATATTCGCCTTTCAAGAAACATGTACGATCGTATAACGCCCTGCTCGATGCGTGGACATGGTTTAATTTTGGTTCCAAATATCACCATGAGCGGCTCGTGATCGGTCACCAATTCAAACTGCATTCCCCTCAAGTAAGGCTCCAACCTCTCCGTTACACATACCAAAACCAACGCTTCTCGTTTATTCTGCGCATCGGCTCTTCCAGGAGAATGACCTTTGCTGATGAAGCATATCACCCTTTGTTTGTAATAATACTGTCCCCAAACCAACCGGGCTAGCATCGTAAGCCCAGATTCCGAGAATCTAAAACTTCGCATTTAATCATTTCAAAAGCATCCGCTGCTTCTGCTCCCATTTGAATTTAACATCTCTTTGACGTAAATAGGATTACGTCTTTCGGCGACATATTGTGGGTGCAAAAAACCAAAATCGACGACAGCGTTACGAAAAGCGGTCAGGTTTTGACCACTTATAACTCTATCAATAGCTGATGGATTTTAATTCTAAACAAAACAATCGATTGGAAATTGTTCTACGAATCTTTTAAAATTATTACTTTGTCAATTATCAATAGGTCACTATTGAAAGTGATACAAATGTCCAACTGTTGCAATGATGATCAAAATTATAACCGATTGCCTGTGAAAAATGCTTTCCCTAACACATATTTCAAAATAGAATTCCATCCGGTTTCACCGAACGATGTTTATTCAATCACCACGTGTGGTGAGTGGTGGTGTTCTCCAGTACATAACGAAAGGTTCCCCGCAAGCAGTAGCTATCAGGCTGCTGATTGGATTCAGTTGCTCGTCGTGAGCCGCTGTGCGCTATCTATGCCAAGCGCGTCACCCTCGTTCCAAATAACATACTGCTCGCTGCTGACTTTGATACCAGACAAAACTCTTCCATTACGCTTTGAAGCACAGTTCATCCCGAAAATGAGATGCTTGTACCGGTAGTATCCATCGAACATTGTGATTGCCCGAGATTCCTCTGGCAATTCTATTTGATGGAACGCTTTGTCAATTTTTGAAAAAAAACCTTGCAGTTGTGGAATTATATCGTCGAAGGTTGGAAAGGGATTATGTTATGGAACTATCGCCTTATTAGCATCACGGATGTCTACGCACAATAGAGATGAACTAGCCAACGGCTGAAAATCTCTCAAATAAAGATAAAAAAAACCTTCGGTCGTACAACTAACCCTGAAATCCAAGGTGAATCCCGTGGTGATCGTTCGATGACGTCTTGATCCAAAAGCTTCCGTAATTCGCTCTCGACCTTCGGTTGTAGTGGAATGGGTGAATGCTGGTCAGGTTTCATATCCGGGTTAATTTGAACAGACACAGAAACGCCTTTGACCTTCCGATTTTGTTGGAGTCCTTGTGAACACTGCAGATTGACATATCAATCTTCAAAATTCCCTGCCTTTCGTCTCACAAGGTTCGTTCCACTTTCCTTGACGATGAAAACCTTGTCTCGCACGAACGTTTTCTTGGTTTCGATCCTTGTCACGAACATATTCCCTTCCCAGAGAGTCGATGGTTGTAAGCAATGTTTTCATGACATTATTGGTTTGATACTTGACATTCACTTTTTGTTTCTTCAAAAATGACCTAGTGTCTTCACTAATAACGTTTACTCCGGCAACAGAATCAACCATCCAGTTGAGCATTACGCCTCCTACCTTAAATGTGATCCGATCATCATTATCTGGACTCATGACAAAGACAATTTATACTATCCTCATCGCTGGACAAATCATTCGAATCTTCATAACTCTCTCCCGAATCATCAACTCGATACACCTTGCTCCTGCGGTTCATTCCTCTCCTAATCACTGTTTTCTCCTTTTTATCGCGAGCTGGGCATTCACTGTCGTTGGCGTAGTGACGATTGTGAGTGCACCTTTCCATCCTGTTGCAATCCGATTCACTTCCTCACATATCACCAGATTCTTCCAATGTTTTGCTATCGTCTCCATTGATCCTCCAAGTTCCACGATCTGCGCCAGAGTCATATTGGAACGTCAAAATTTTCCCCTTCTCAAACAGCTGCTGTTTTCTGTTTTCCTCCAACCATTCACCGTAGTCACAAAGATTTCCTTGCTCGCGAAGGTGGAGAAGGAACTTCTCGATTGATTCATCTGGAGCCTGCTCGAGTTTCCTGAAGATGTGACGGCAGAAAGTAGTTGTCCAACAGTTTTACCGGTTCGGCGTACAGATCGGACCACTTTGGCATCTCCTCTTAGGTTGAAGAAACTATCTGTGCATCGCTTCCAGCAAATGAAAGCAGATAGAACCGCTTTCTTGATGGTACCGTAATATTTTTGACATCCAAAAATATCTCGAAGCACTGCTTCCACTTCTTCCTATGATTGGAAACTGTTGATGTGTCAGTTGGATCAAACCTTGGCTAATTGGAACTTCCGGGATTTGGTTTGTTTACTTCGAATTTACTGCTCAGTTGACCGATTGAATCTTTCAATCCCAGGCATTGCCCATCCTCGTCGTCAAATGATACCGCTGTTAATAGGTTTCGGAAACGAATTAAAGATTTATTTACGGTCACCCCAATACTTGCCCCAAATATTATAAGCCAGCCAGGTCAGTGAGTTCTGCGTGTTAATCAAATGGAAGTGGCCATTAATTGTGGGTGACCCATAATACTAAGGTGACTGTATATAAACATTGATGAATGCCTGAATCTATGGAAAATGTTAGTTTTTATTTAGGAGAAATATCGGCTTGGGCAATACCTTAACCTATTATCGTCAGGGGGTGGCTGCCCCTGTCGGAGAGCGAGTTGACAACTGCATTGTCAAAACGGGGAGAATCGGAAATTCAATGCCAAAATTTCAAAGGGGCGTAATAGCTTTTGTAAAGAAAGGCTTTAGCCGTCGATTTCTCGCGAATAAAAGCTCACTCATGAAAAATAATGGCACCAATAGGTAGAGGAATGTTTCCTCTACCATATAACATTGTTATTTTGAAGGGGTGAGCTTTAAGATGCGAGAAATCGACAGCTAAAGCCATTGTTTACAAAAACAATTACGCCCCTTTGAAATGTTGGCACTGAATTAACAAGAAATGGTAACTGGTAGGAACTGTCAAAGGCAGAAACAGTAGGAAGAGGTCAACTAGTGAAAGTCGTGTTCTCCTCTTTATTAATATTATAAAATCAGTTCTGAGGAAGTTTTTGTTGCTGGAGGAAAAACTAATCGTATGTAAGGTAAATAAATAAAAATGAATTTATCTAAATAAAATGTGTAGCTTTGATCTACTTACACCGGAATTGATTCAAAGAGGTTTTTTTATTCGTAATCCGAACAAAATCAAAGGATTATCGGATAACCTAAAATATGGAAGATCCGACGGAGAAGAACCAACAATCAATACGAAACTATCGATTTTAAATTGCCTCACTACTTGACTAGCCTATTGGCCCCAAGCAAATCGATTAACTTATCCCATTCTAGTCGAAATTCCAGTACTACACTATGTTTGTTTTGATTCACTATGGAAGTTTGACAGATAAAATGAGGGGTTAGTGGATTTTCCTATGTTTCGAGGGGTGAATCGATTAGCTTGGGACCGAAGATAGTACCAGAGCTGAGCCAAAAAGTTGAGCACGTTTCTTCGGGACCTACTTGTCTTAGAGTTACCTCTATGGAAGAACTGCATGCTTTGCGAGGTACCAGATGATACCGATGATATGGTGCAATGCGGTCAGTGTGAGCTATGGGCGCATTACAGCTGCGCTGTAATGATGAAATCAGCAAGAAACCCTGGAATTGCCCTAAATGCCCGAACCAGTCGCAAATTCCAAAGTCGAAGTCGAAAATCGAAGTCCAAGGACCGATCCAAAAGCGATGCTAGTTCCGTGAAAAGTATTGTGGCAATTGAACAGCTAGAAGAAGAACAAGCAGCGAAGGAGCAAGAAAGGGAGCTTCGCGAAAAACGGCTAGTGATGAAAAAGGCCCTGAAGGAGAAGCGCTTGAGACTGGAGATAGAAATACACGAAAAGGAGCTTCGGCAGGAACAAGAGCTACGAGAGCAGCAGTTGATGGAGGAAAGGGAAATGCTGGAGCGTCGTCTAGCTGCTGAAGAAGAGTTTCTGCGAAAGCAGCATGCTTTACGTGAGCAGTTCCAGAACGCCAAAAGGAAGACTGCAAATCAGTGGACCGACAAGAATGGTGCTGTGGGTGGTGACTTTGAAGAAGATAAGTTATCGGAGCTCCCAACGGAGGACAAAGTGTAGAAATGGCTGCAAGAGTGGATGAAGAAAGATGATCGCCGAGGGGCGTATCCGAAGATACCAGTGATGAAGGAAGTTAAGCCACCGGCCAAGAAGAAGTTGTCGAAGATTGAGAGCTTTGTTGGAAAACGAGGAAGATGAATAAGAATATCGAGATGAAATATAGTTGAAGATGCTAATTTCGAATAACTGACTGAAGTGGTAATTTTTATACAATAGATGAGGAGGAGATGAAAGTATAGAATTGATAGTTCCGTTTAGATTGCGGCAGTGTGAAATTGCATATAGAAGAGTAGATAGCGAGCTAGGACAACTTTTAAGGAAGGTACAAATCGGTTTTATCACCTCTCTTTACCAAACTCCCCTTTTGAAGGGGGATGGTGAGGGGTGCTCCCCCACGCCATGCAATGTCGAAGCAGCTTCCGATCTTCAAGGGTAAGTCCGAGATTTGGCTGTTGTGTATCAGAATTTTTAAAAACACGACCAAAGCTTGCGGGTTTACAAACCTGGACAGCCTGTAAGGAGAGGCCCTCGAGGCCGTCAGAAGCCGATTGATCTTACCGGAGTCAGTTCCGGAAGTGATAAGCGAGAAGAACCCCCGTTACTAAAGCCGAAAAGTTGGAAACCTTTCTCCACTTCGGCATTATTGTAAAGCAATTGTGCGATCATTTGGAGGCAGCTGGGTTGGTGGATCACTTGAATAACCGAATGCTGGTCCAGGAACTGGTGGACAAACTGCCTCCAAGCTATAAGCTGGACTGGGTGCGGTTCGAAAGGTGCTCTCACGGCACTCCCCTGCGAATGTTTACCGACTTCATGACCGGCGTTGTGTCGGACGTATCGTTGGATCTTAATGAATCGTCGTTTCCACGGAACAAAAACGCGAAGAAGAAGGAGTTTGTGCACGTGCATTCTGCTCTGTCCAAGGTGGATCCGTCGCAGGGAGACAAAGCTGCCAAGCCTTGTTGGATGTGCAAAAGGTCGGACCACAAGGCAAGGTATTGCGACGACTTCAAGAAGCTGAGCGTCACCGAACGGATGCAGGTGGTCGAAAAGCATAAGCTGTGCGAGATTGCCAGGAGTATCATCACCCGTTGTTGCATCGTACCAAGGAGATGGTGCAGGTTTTGGAAGTGCAGTGTAATGCGCATAGTCGTCTGAACCGGTCGGTCATTTTTCGCATGATGCCCGTAACGCTTTCGGATGGAGACCAGTCAGTGGACACACTGGCATTCTTAGACGAAGGTTCGTCAGTAACACTGATCGAGCAGACCGTCGCAAATCAACTCCAAGCGAAGGGGACACCAGAACCGTTAATCGTGTTATGGACAGGCAATATGAAGAGATAGGAGGATGCATAAAGACGGGTTCATTTGACGCAGTCAGCGAGAGGCTCTAACGACAAACATCTTCTACTTGGAGTTCGTACAGTTTCCGGACTGAAGCTCCCGAAACAGGAAGTGCGGTTCCAGGAGATCATGATCGGCCTGGACAACATCCATATGTATGCTTCGGAGGAGGCACGTATCGGCCGGCCAGGTGAACCGATCGGCGTTAGAAGCAAGATAGGATGGACGGTTTACGGGCCGGAGAAGCAGAACCCATCATCGATAGAGCAGGTCAACTTCCACACGACGGAAGGAGTGACCAACCAGGATCTTCACGACATCTTCCGCATTCAGTATGTTCTCGAAGAACTGGGGGTATCACCGGCCGGTGTTCCAGAATCAAACGAAGATCGAGCTCGTGACATACCTACTGCGAACGACCACTATTCGCGTGGGCGACCATTTCGAGACAGGACTGCTATGGTGGAAGGACGAGAGGGACTTTTCCGACAGCTAAGGGGTTGACGAAGCGACGATTGTTGGCACTGGAACGGCGTTTGGCGAAGAATCAACCACTTCGAGAAAACGTGCAGCAGCAAATACAGGAGAACCAGTTGAAGCAGTATGCGCATCTAGCGACCGAAGAGGGACTGGCCGAGTCCGATCCGGCTACCGTGTGGTATCTTCCGTTGAACGTTGTGGAGAATCCACGCAAACCCGGAAAAGTGCATCTTGTGTGGGACTGCCGCTTTCGGGAACGACGCTATGCTTTCGGTGGCGACATCAAAGAAATGTATCACCAATTCAAGATTAGGAAGGAGGACAAGAATGCGCAACGGTTCCTTTTTCGAGACGAGCCGGCAGCTCCCGAGCCACAGGTCTACATCATGGATGTTACGACTTTCGGGGCAACCTGTTCGCTGTGCTCCGCACAGTTTATCAAAAATATAAATGCTAGTGAATTCGCCAGCCAATACCCAGAAGCCGCGATAGCCGCAATTACGGACCTTCATTACGGAGACGACTACTACGACAGCGCAGATACTGTTGCGGAAGCGGTCAACCTGGCCAAGGAAGTGAAGTATGTTCACTCACGAGGTGGGTTCCATATCAGAAATTGGGTGAGTAACTCGGAATAATTCATACGGGAGATGGGAGAAGAAATTAGCAATCCTAATGTCCACTTCCAAATGAAGAGTACCATCTCCGAAAGAGTCTTGGGGATAACCAGGGTCACGAACGGGGATGCCTTCATGTTCACGGTTGCTCCAAAAATGGCTGTCGGAAATCGAAGCGGCCAGAATTCCAAGAGCGTACTTCGGGAACGCTTCTTCGGATGAGCTTGATGACGTTCAGCTTCATGTGTTCACTGACGCTAGCGAGAAAGCAATCGGTTGCGTGGCTTATCTTCGGGTGGTGGTCAGAGGAGAAGTCCGATGTGCGCTGGTGATGAGTCGAACGAAAGTGGTGCCGCTGAAGCAGCTGACAATTCCACGGCTGCATCACGGTGTTAAAGTAGATTCCCAACCGGTCCTGTTGTGGATTCGTTCCGATCAACGTCGGTACAAACCTTTCGTAGGATTCCGCATTGGGCAGATTTTGGACCTCACCAGAATGGCGGATTGGCAGTGGGTGTCAACGAAGCACAATAGAGCTGACAGGCTGACGAAGGGGAACCGTGACCAGAGTTTCGATATGGAAAGTGTCTCGTTCAGAGGACCGAGTTTCTTGTACCAGACCGAAGCGGACTGGCCGCAGCAATCTACACCACCAACGAACATTGCTTTGGAGCTTAGAGCGTATTACCTGTTCCACGACGTTGCTGTCCCAGAGCCTCTAGTCGATGTTAGGCGGCATGCGTTTTCAGATTTGTCTCGAACTGCAGAAGGAAGGTGAAGGGTTTACTCTTAAGCCGACCGTGGTACAGGCGAAGATGTTGCTTCCAGTCCCGATATCCACGGTGCGCGTACCGCTGAAGCAGAAAGAATTTTGCAGATCAGAACGCTTTCTTAACACGATCGTCCAGGCGGAGGCTTACGGAGATGAGCTGAAAGTGCTGATAAAAAATCATGACAGACCATCGGAACAGTGGTACCCTCTAGGAAAGTCCAGTCCCCTCTACAAACTGACTCCGATGCTAGATATCGATGGAGTTATTCGGATGGAAGGTCGCACCGATACTGCAAAAGAGTTACCTTTTGACTTGTGCTTTCCCGTCATCATTGCGAGGGACCAGCAATCCAACATTTCCACGAACGCTATTGGGCACGGGTTTCACGAGACAGTAGCAGCAGTAAGGAAAGTGGCGAGCAACTGTTCGTGGTGCAAAACTCACCGGAATCAACCGAAGACTCCAAGAATGGCACCCCTACCGGTGGAAAGACTCTACCCATACCAGCGTCCCCGGGATGGATTTTTTTGGGCCTGTAGCAGTGTCATCTGGCCGCAGTCATCCGAAACGTTGGGTAGTTTTATTTACGTGCCTGGTCACGCGTGCGGTACATCTTGAAGCCGCCCACGATTTGACAGCAGCGTCATGTTTGATGGCAATTCGGAGATTTGTGAGTCGCCGAGGAACACCTGGTCGGACAACGGAACCAACCTGAAAGCAACTGGGAAGGAGATTATGGAGAAGGTTCGGGTCATCGAGGAAGAATGTGCTGAAATTTACACCGATGCGCGCACAAGATGGAGGTTCATTCCTCCTGCCAGTCCCCACATGGGGGGCTCGTGGGAGCGTCTTGTACGGACGGTAAAGGAAGCACTGGTGGTCATTCTCGATGGGAAGAAGCTCATAGACGAGATTCTCCACACGTCGATCGTCGAAGCCGAAGACATGGTGCATTCTCCGAATGAGCCGCTTTAGGTCCCTCCACCCCCTCACTCAGCAGAAGCCCTTCGCAACGCCTACTACCTCTCACAAGAACTGGCTGAACAACTGTGGCAACGGTGGATAAAGGAGTACGCGCCGATGATCAACCAACGAAGTAAGTGCTTCAGCGAAACGAAGCCACTGAAGACGGGAGACCTGGTCTACGTGGTAGACGGTAAGAACCGGAAGCTATGGGTACGTGGAGTCGTGGTTGACCCAATAGTGTCCAATGACGGCAGGATTAGACAGGCCTGGGTGCGAACCAACAGCGTAGTTTTCCGATGGCCAACAGCTAAGCTTGCGGTGTAGGAGATCGACAATGGTAACGCTGGACCGGATCAAGATTACGGACCCCGCTGGGCACACTGGCTGCTCCTGTCGGAGAGCGAGTTGACAACTGCAATGTCAAAACGGGGAGAATCAGAAATAAACAAGAACAACCAAAATATTGGATCCGCCCGAATTACCTTCCAACTGAAGCTGCTCGTCGAGATTCTGATCTGTTATTTTTCACCTGATTGCTTCCCTCTACGGCGGTTGCTGCTGGTGCATAGAAAGTTGCAACGGTGCAACAACGTTTCGCAAATCTAGGAAAATTCATCCCGCTGATTAAGGTTCGTGTCTTGGTTCGCGTACTCCCAGTATTATTCTCGGTTTCAGCGAGCAAAACAAAACATTCGAGCTGTCAAAAAACCGGGCTACCAAACATGTAATTATTCACAAACAAACAAAGCTAGCTCAATGACTGGCACTGTCGGCCGAGCTGTCGGCACAGCTGCGACACACTTGAGGCACACTGAGCAAAGTTGGCGCAAAATGAGTGTGTATGAGTTGACAAAAGGTTAAAGAGCAGTTCCAGGTCAAAGAGCTAAAATATAAGCCAATTTTAGATTATACCTCTCAGAACAGATAGCAAACTTTTCCGTAGATCATTACAGTGAAGGGCTAGAACGATGAGAACAAAAAGTTAACTTTTCCCATAGTAATTTCCATATAAACTTTAAATAACCAGTACAGTTTGAGTTCGCATCCAAATGAGCTTAAATGATGGGAGAATTATCAGGACCTGATTGGAAATCGATTGCGTTTGGTGGAGCCCAATCGATATTTGAACCACCCTATTACACATGAATGTAGAAATAGTTCCCATCCGACTCATCTTCATCGCAGCACTCCATTCTGATAATCTATATTTCGCACAAGCTTCGAGATGTGTCTGTTTCTGCTTTGTCACAGTTCATTCAAACAAGCAACAGCCGAAATTATTCAACCATTCAAAACAACCAATCCAAACCTCAATCGAGAACTCATCACCATTTGTGCCGGACGGCTCACCCCCTCCCCCTTTTACTTCACCCCACCCATCATCAATGTACCCCACGATAGCACGCGACCACCATCGGCGGCGACAAAACACGAGATAGGCGCCGCCCGAGATACGATTCAGAAATAAGATATTATCTCCGGCTCCGCATCGCCCGAGTGAGCGTGCGTCTATCTTGAGATGAGGCAACCGCAGCGACCGCCGGCGATTCACTTTCAATTGAACCCAATTTCACGCCACCATCACGCCGACGTCCACGACTCTGTTCTCGTCCAATGTCCAACCAACCACCGACCGTTTTATAAATTAGGCGTTCTGGTATTTTCTAGTCATCCCCGGTTTGCGGAGAAAGACGCACTCACTCACTTGCTTGTAATATAGGTGTAGTAGGCGGTGCGTAAATTTTTGGCGGTTTTGAATAATTTAAAAGCCTACTGCGATGTGGTCTGAGATGGGTTTTTGCATCGTCCCAGGACCGGATGGGAGCTGGAATAATTCGGCGGTAAACTTGAGGTTATCAAGATTTTGCCAGCAGACATCTGCAATTTGTAAGCGGTGAATAAGGGCGGATTCGAGATCGGAACAGCCAGATTGAAGATGGGGAATTTATGCATGGGACACACGGACGGAAGGGAGCGTTCTAATTCAAGGAAATGGGAAAAACGTGGACGACGGCAGTTTGCGGATGGTTGATTTGGCTTTTTCGTTGATTGTGGGAAATGGAATTACCGAATCGATGAGCAGAGAATTTTACGAAAGTTCTGCGAACTGCAGGGAATTTAATTAGTTCAAGGAACTTCTGGAAACTGCAGGGAAATTCAGTTGAGCTTTGAGTTTCACGAAAGTTAAATGAAATTCATAAAAGTATTGTAAACTTTAAAGACTTGTTCGTAGATCATTTCTGAGGTTGGGAGAACTTGTTCGAAGTTCGTAGAACTTTTTCGAGAGTTCTACGAAGCTCAGGAGACAGGGGGATACGAAGGACAATATTTTGCCGACGCATCATTGATTCAATCAGTTTATTGTTCCTCACTACTCGTTGGAAAAACATTGAAAACCCGGTAAGAGAAGGATTAGTAATTTCCATTTAATTACACTACCTTATTTGCTTATCCTTGACAGATATGCGTATTTCATCTGGAATGAGTAGACTTCTTCAGTGTCTGAAGAAGTCTGTAAATTGTAGACAAATACACCCACATTCATCAGCATTGAAACATTGATTTTATATCGAAAGTCCAAAACTAGTTCATTTTTCTACATGCACCCTTCTTCTCATTCTACAGGCATTTTCATCAGACATTAAAGTTCAGATCAGAGCTGCTCAAAATTAACTCCAACTTATTAAGAGATTGAAACCCTCTCTGCTAAATGCATCCTGCATCCAGTGTTCTAATCATCTTCCTCCCGGCTGGGATCGATAGGAAAATTACCTGTGGCTGTTGTTTTTTCCTCCCGCCCGGCTGTTTACTTCGTGATGAGATCAATCATCTCAATTGTTCCGAAAATGACGTACCTCGTTCCCACATGCATCATGTGGTTGCACTGCCGTCGTCGTCATCGTCGTTTGTGAATCTTCAATCACACGATAAGTATACATTGATAATACGTTCGTTACCAATATAAAGACCGGCTCAGGCAGGCGGGGCAAACTGGGAAGGGGCAGCCAACAACTTGACGGATTGCCGCCACATTCCATTTCAAAATAGCAGCAACAAGCTAAGCTATCATCACGTCCGGATGATCACCTTTGACCGGTTTCCTCACCTGCATTCTCCCTCACGAAACCCGCGATCCCAGCGTATGCGATCTTGAGGGGCTCGGTGCCTACTTTTGGATGACTCCTCCAACTCCGACTCCGACACCGAGAGCGAGCGAGCGAGCGAGCGAGAAAAGGGCGTTTGCGGCAGCAGTTCTCGCTCCCGAGTCCCAACTTTGTATGTGTGTTTTTATTTTGATTCGCATTCAATCACATCTACGCACAAACACACTTACGCTCAAGACTCGCCAGAAGGAACTCCAATACTCTTCCTCTTTTCTCCTTTCTCGCTTCTCGCACTGTGTTTGAACTCGAAAACTGGATTGATACGCTTACTGCTCAGTCAGTCAGTGACTATAAAAATTCGATAATCCTCGATAGAGGCCTACTGCGATTCCACCGTACCAATAAAACTCCCATTAGGGGCGATCTGAGCCGACTTGGGTGATTCCAATTTGACGTATTTCAGTTGTAAACAACTCACTCCTCGCTGACCGCATTCACTGTCCATCCATACCCTGCCATGGCCATCGTTTCTCCTGCAGTCGGTCAATATTTTTCACCGCTGGAGTGACGCTAGAGTTGTGTGTGAAATTGGCGACGACTACGACCACGGCGGGGATGGAAAAAGAACATGGAAGCCATCCAGTGCTCCCCAGCCCTTCGGGAGTGAGAACAAGCACCGAAAACGAACTGAAAACATCTTCCGCAGTTCACCCGGATCACGGTTTGGCACATGTCGGAAGTTTTCCCCCAATCAAACATCAATTATTCAACGCTTTTGTTTTCCTAAATTTGGCAACATACACTCGTATCGATTGACTCGCACGCCCACTCCCACCTCCCCCCATCCCTCACCCTATTAGTCGCACTGTAGACTTTGGTTTTGTGCTTTATAGAGCAGAAGCAAAAAAATGGGAATGCTTTTTCCTCACAATCACTAGCTATTAGGAAATGGAAATATTTACCACGATTTACACAAACTCAGCACTTGTTCTTCTTGATCGTCACACGGAAATTCAGTTAAATTATTCTTCACTCGCTCACATCTAGTCACTACACCGGAATTACTATTCACACACTCTGCAGCACAAGGGAAGGCAAAAGCAAAGAAGATATTCAAATTTTCGGTAGTCGCGAAGAAGACACACGGCGTCGTAAAAAAACGCGTTGTTCACGATTCGAGTTCTCTCCGTAGACTGAAGTTTTTCGGAAGACGCAGACGGACGACGATGGTCGGGAAAACTGTCGGAGTTCAGTTCTGCATGCATCCCTCTCGCGGCTCGCTCCCCATTCAAGAATGCTTGTTCGGTCGGTCGGCGGTGGAGAGAGCGAGAGAGTGGAAAGGAAAATTCCTGCTCTGCTTCGCTCGCGGGAGAAATGTGCTGCTCTGCTTGTATGCGTGAATGTAAGTGATGAAAACAAAAATTAGAAAACAAGTGCGTCGCCGAGTGTCGACGGGCCCCTCGGTTTGTGTTCACAACACAAGTGCGGGCGAGATGACAGCTGCCAGTGCAAAAGCGATGTCCGCATGCAGCAAAATGGAGAATGTGGGGTGAACTAGACCTAACTAGACAAGATTCAGCATCCAGCTTTTAGCGATCACCATAATTTAATTGATCACCCCTCGGTTTGACATTAGCCTCTTTCCAATTTTATAGTTTCATACGTAGGAGGCTTTGAGAACAGAAATAAAAGCTTTCCATATTAAAGACATTTGTATCGTTTTCGTTATTTCATTTTCTATAATAAAGTTGAATTCCTAAAAAGTGATCATTTACTGATTAATGTTTAGACATTTTTTTTGTATAACCACTTCTGTAGGATTCTAGGATTCAAATGGAAACGATGAAAGTTGTATATTACTTTAATTGATGGCCGAGAAGATGCGATTAATACGAAAAGATTCTTGACGGCACAGACAAAGTTGCACGCCAAAGTCACAAGCTCAAATCTCATCCCGAACAAGTCACGAACTATAATAAGCTAAAGTCAACTCTCCACAACTGGATTTTCTATAACTCGATATTTTCCATAGCTCGATGAATTTTGCAGTCCCTTCATTTTCCAGACCATTTTCCCATGTAGTCTACAAGTCGATGTCTCCTTTGGTCGATGTAGTGTTATGTAGTGTTGTTTTGATTCAGTAACTCGATATGTCAAAGGTAGAGGTTCTCAATTCTGTGATGTTGATGTTAAAATCAACAGAACTTTAAAAACATTATAATTGGTGGACATATTGAGTACCCCAGACCCATCGACCACATCAGAACATGTTTCTGGTGTCCTCGTAAAATGGTCCGTACTTTTAATTTATAAAAGAACCTATCATCATCATGCGATACATCAAACAGGTTATATTGAATGTGCAGGGAGGACGCTAGGTTATTAGCCCAAAGGTCATTAGGCTGAATTCCGGTAAATTATTTCTTAACTTGAGGAACTCCAGATTCTATGATAGGGGATGTATGAAGTTTCTTCTATTGCGGAAAAAAAAACCAAAAATTGCAGTCCGATACCTCTTGAAAAGTTTTCCAAGTCCGAATAGTCTGAACAAATATCTAAGAGTTCAATATCTTAAAACATAACTGTGCAAGGAAGCTCGTCTAAATTTGTTTCAGTCTGGGCTAATGACCATTTGGCTTAATGACCATTCGGGCTAGTGACCTTTGGCCTAATTACTTTCGGCCAAATAGCTGGACACCCTCTGGGCGATACTGCCACATCCACAGATGACCAGATCCTTTGATATCTTGACAATTTAAATTTCAAGAACTGCACAGCCCTATTGTGTGCTATGTGCATATTGGCTTCATTTTATAAATTAATCACTCCGAACTTTCATAAATGAATCCTTGAACCATTTTTTAGAATTTACATGAGTAACTCAAACCTGATATTCCAGTAGAAGGAGTACATATTTCACTATTATTCTTTATATAATTGGATTTATTTATTTATTTTATAGCTTTAATTTATTGGATTAATTGGATTAATTGGATTTATTGGATTTATTGGATTTATTGGATTTATGAGATTTGTTGTATTCATTGGATTTATAGGATTCATTGGATTCATTGGATTCATTGGATTTATTGGATTTATTGGATTTATTTGATTTATTGAATTTATTGAATTTATTGAATTTATTGAATTTATTGAATTTATTGAATTTATTGAATTTATTGAATTTATTGAATTTATTGAATTTATTGAATTTATTGAATTTATTGAATTTATTGAATTTATTGAATTTATTGAATTTATTGAATTTATTGAATTTATTGAATTTATTGAATTTATTGAATTTATTGAATTTATTGAATTTAGTGAATTTATTGAATTTATTGAATTTATTGAATTTATTGAATTTATTGAATTTATTGAATTTATGGAAATTATTGAATACATTAAATTTATTGAATTTATTGATTTATTGGATTTATTGGATTTATTGGATTTATTGGATTTATTGGATTTATTGGATTTATTGGATTTATTGGATTTATTGGATTTATTAAATTTATTGAATTTACTGAATTTATTAAATTTATTGATTTTATTGGATTTATTGGATTTATTGGATTTATTGGATTTATTGGATTTATTGGATTTATTGGATTTATTGGAATTAATGGATTTATTGGATTTATTGAATTTATTGAATTTATTGGATTTATTGGATTTATTGGATTTATTGACTATTGGATTCATTGGATTTATTGGATTTATTGAATTTATTGAATTTATTGAATTTATTGAATTTATTGAATTTATTGAATTTATTGAATTTATTGAATTTATTGAATTTAGTGAATTTATTGAATTTATTGAATTTATTGAATTTATTGAATTTATTGAATTTATTGAATCTATTGAATTTATTGAATTTATTGGATTTATTGGATTTATTGGATTTTATGGATTTATTGGATCAATTGGATTAATTGGATTTATTGGATTATTGGATTAATTGAATTAATTGGATTTATCGGATTTATTGGATTTATTGGATTTATTGGATTTATTGGATTTATTGAATTGATTTGATTGATTGGATTTATTGGATTTATTTGATTTATTTGATTTATTGGATTTATTGGACTTATTGGATTTATTGGATCAATTGAATTTATTGGATTTATCGGATTTATTGGATTTATAGGATTTATTGGATTTATGAGATTTGTTGTATTCATTGGATTTATAGGATTCATTGGATTCATTGGATTCATTGGATTTATTGGATTTATTGGATTTATTTGATTTATTGAATTTATTGAATTTATTGAATTTATTGAATTTATTGAATTTATTGAATTTATTGAATTTATTGAATTTATTGAATTTATTGAATTTATTGAATTTATTGAATTTATTGAATTTATTGAATTTATTGAATTTATTGAATTTATTGAATTTATTGAATTTATTGAATTTATTGAATTTATTGAATTTATTGAATTTATTGAATTTAGTGAATTTATTGAATTTATTGAATTTATTGAATTTATTGAATTTATTGAATTTATGGAAATTATTGAATACATTAAATTTATTGAATTTATTGATTTATTGGATTTATTGGATTTATTGGATTTATTGGATTTATTGGATTTATTGGATTTATTGGATTTATTGGATTTATTGGATTTATTAAATTTATTGAATTTACTGAATTTATTAAATTTATTGATTTTATTGGATTTATTGGATTTATTGGATTTATTGGATTTATTGGATTTATTGGATTTATTGGATTTATTGGAATTAATGGATTTATTGGATTTATTGAATTTATTGAATTTATTGGATTTATTGGATTTATTGGATTTATTGACTATTGGATTCATTGGATTTATTGGATTTATTGAATTTATTGAATTTATTGAATTTATTGAATTTATTGAATTTATTGAATTTATTGAATTTATTGAATTTAGTGAATTTATTGAATTTATTGAATTTATTGAATTTATTCAATTTATTGGATTTATTGGATTTATTGGATTTATTGGATTTATTGGATTTATTGGATTTAATGGATTTATTGGATTTATTGGATTTATTGGATTTATTGACTATTGGATTAATTGGATTTATTGGATTTATTGAATTTATTGAATTTATTGAATTTATTGAATTTATTGAATTTACTGAATTAATTGAATTTAATGAATTTATTGAATTTATTGAATTTATGGAATTTATTGAATACATTAAATTTATTGAATTTATTGATTTATTGGATTTATTGGATTTATTGGATTTATTGGATTTATTGGATTTATTGGATTTATTGGATTTATTGGATTTATTGGATTTATTAAATATATTGAATTTACTGAATTTATTAAATATATTGATTGTATTGGATTTATTGGATTTATTGGATTTATTGGATTTATTGGATTTATTGGATTTATTGAATTTATTGGATTTATTGGATTTATTGGATTAATTGGATTTATTGGATTTATTGGATTTATTGGATTTATTGGATTTATTGGATTTATTGGATTTATTAAATTCATTGAATTTACTGAATTTATTAAATTTATTGATTTTATTGGATTTATTGGATTTATTGGATTTATTGGATTTATTGGATTTATTGGATTTATTGGATTTATTGAATTTATTGAATTGATTGAATTTATGAAATTTATTGAATTTACTGAATTTATTGAATTTATTGAATTTATTGAATTTATTGAATTTATTGAATTTATTGAATCTATTGAATTTATTGAATTTATTGGATTTATTGGATTTATTGGATTTTATGGATTTATTGGATCAATTGGATTAATTGGATTTATTGGATTATTGGATTAATTGAATTAATTGGATTTATCGGATTTATTGGATTTATTGGATTTATTGGATTTATTGGATTTATTGAATTGATTTGATTGATTGGATTTATTGGATTTATTTGATTTATTTGATTTATTGGATTTATTGGACTTATTGGATTTATTGGATCAATTGAATTTATTGGATTTATCGGATTTATTGGATTTATAGG